>NC_067282.1:96672519-97305269 GCF_020740795.1 Apus apus
CTTCAGTAATAAATAAACAGTGTGGTTTGTGCTTTCAGAATATGAAATTGAGAGATCATTTTTCCTGAGAATGAAGTGTGTCCTAGCCAAGAGAAATGCAGGATTAACGTGCAGTGGCTACAAGGTAATGTAAATAAGCTTCCTCCCCACCCCCCAAGTATTCAACAAGTGACAAGTTTATTTATTTAGGTTTTCTTATGTATGTGTAGCTGAAACTAAAGTCTGTGATGGAAAGAATCAGAATAGATGAAAAAAATGCCACTGTTGATCGCAAATTCCCTTAGTAATGCAAGTTTATGCTCTCTCACAGTGAGCTGGAGTTTGCTTTGTGACACATTCCCACATCCTGATCTTCCAGATTGGGGAACTGGCTGGAGCACACTCATGGAGGTGAATGAGAGTGCACAGCCAGGTCTTACTGCCCCATGGAATTCAAGGCAGATGAGCAGGAACCCAGACACAGGAACTTGGAAGTCTTCCCACATTCCTCTGTCTTGATGTTACCATGCTCCAGCTGAGCAGCCACCCAGTTGCACCAGTCACCTCACTGGCTTGACCAGAACTACCTCAACATTAGTGTGACCAAAATGGTACCCTAAACAATCATGAATATCAGCTCAGGGTTGAACTGTATTAAACCACCAATTTTGTTTATACATCTTATGCTTGTGTTAATTTTCTATTTATTACATGAAAACAGAAGCCACAGGAAATCCTGAGATTATGTAATAACACCTGCCATTCAGGTAGTTCTTATTTTCAGCTTTACAGTGTGCCTTTGCTGCTCTTTGAGCAACACAGTATAATTCTGTCACTTAAACATCACAAAAGACAGGTACTTCACATACAATCTGACGAGGATTCATTTTGTTGAAGTCATTCAAAATCAAAAAGAAAAGCAAGCAAGAGAAGCAGAGATCTTCTGAGTATGTGTTCTAGGTCCAGATATGTATCTGCCTATTTATACTGCTATCTACCTGGTTAGACTGATAGTTCTTCATTACATGGACCCCTGTTTACTCAGCTGCTTCCCAGCCAAAAAATTATTCTGTCCCAAAGCTGAATCTGAAATCAGGTAAAAGAGTAGAGCTTGTAGTGATAATAACTTTGTACATTTTTTATTTTCCCCATTTATGACTGCTAATCAGGGGGATCACCTTCTTTCTTCTTTTACTCACTAGTAAAAGGTTATGCAGTGAAACATTTAAGGATGTTTTAATCTAGAGAGATGTTCACCTAAATTTATCCTCTCTACTTAGAGTCAAGACTTAATAATTTTTAATATATCACTTGAGTAGCTGAAGCACAACAAAAAATCATTAATTAAATAGTAGGGGAACTAGTAGGATCTGCTGAGAGATCTTAAATAAGTTTTGCTTGCTATTGTACTTTTGCTAAAGATAGTAATCTCATGGTGATTGGAGAGGAGGAATATTATACAAGAGGAGCCTACTATAGGTGACTGTTTACTATGTTGTTTAGAAGTACCAAGTACAGTGGAAATTAGTTATTTTCCATTGGATAGACTTAAAAGTCAAACAAATACAAAAATTAAGCTGAAGGATGTGTATTATGCTTGCTGTTTGGACTAGAAAATTGGTAAGAGTACAAATGATTTCTAAACACCAGAATTACATTAAACAAATCTTACTTTCTTATAGAGTCCCCAGGCTACAATTTTCTCCACTCTTTAGCTGACATTGTGATTTTTTTACATTCTGTTACTTAAGTTATCACTCCTGTGATTAGGAATCATATATGGGGATTCAGGAATCTGGTCTCAAGACCTTGGGCTTGGTCACATGTCAAAATAATGGTATCTCAACTTGACTGGAGAATTTTAAACCCATTTCTAGTGCATTTACATATACAGAACTTAGTCTTTACAAATGTGATGCATGATTCTCCACTGGATTTTTAAAATGTCTGTTTTTCATCAGAATATTAATTCATTAAAATTGAAAAGTTTATATATGCCTCTGCGTGTGTGAGAGTAATTTTAAAAAGCAATGTCCAGATTTTTCTATTAAAGAACAGGAATTCTGACTGTATCTACAAGAAATCTCTATCAAAGAGAGTTTTAATTATTAACAAGAAAGCAGCCTAGATAGTCCCAAAGAGCATGTGCTTTAATGCTGAATTAATCATGTTGGCAGTAAACACTAAAACTGCATTTACTGTGTTTTAATCTCCATTCATAATTTAACTGTGCTTCTGAAGCCTTAACAGATTATGCAGCATTTAAGTATTTTAAGGGTGTATTGTTTTATAACCTCATTGAAACTGGGTGGTCAGCTGACTTGCAGCCTCTTCCGTTGCCATCAGGTATTGAATATGTTTTCTTCTCATGCCAGGTGATCCATTGCAGTGGCTATTTGAAGATACGGCAGTATATGCTAGATATGTCTCTGTATGATTCCTGTTACCAAATCGTTGGACTGGTGGCTGTAGGTCAATCCTTACCTCCCAGTGCAATCACTGAGATCAAACTTCACAGTAACATGTTTATGTTCAGAGCAAGTTTGGACTTAAAACTAATATTCCTAGATTCCAGGTAAGCAGCTATTTAACTTCTAGCAGAAAATGTTTTACAAGTGTTATCATAAGTTAAAGCTTACAAACAGATCAATATATCCACGAAAAAGTAAAGTGGTCCAAAATAGGCCTGGAACACAAAGACCATGTGGGTTTCCAAAGCCCTTCAGATTGCTGGATTGAAAGAACCTATACAATTTAACCTATAGTTACTTACAGCTTCAGAGAGTCAAATAAAGGCTTCTTGCTGTGAGCAATAGGCAGATGAGCAGTAATACATTTTTACCTTAAAGGACACAAATTTTAACATACAAAGCTAATGAAAAGAATAAGATTGTGTCACCATCACCATATCAGTTGTAGTCAATGGCTCAATGTCCAAATGGAGGCAGGTGACAAGTGCTGTCCCTCAGGGGTCAATATTGGGATCAGTGCTGTTTAACATCTTTATTGGAGATATGGACAGTGAGATTGAGTGTATCCTCAGCAAGTTTGTTGATGATACCAAGCTGTGTGGTGTGGCTGACACCCAAGAGGGAAGGGAGGCCATCCAGAGGGACCCTGACAGGCTGGAGAGGTGGGCCAGTGCCAACCTCATGAAGTTCAGCAAGGCCAAGCGCAAGGTCCTGCACCTGAGTTGGCAAAACTCCAGACACAAATCCAGGCTGGGGAGAGAATGGCTGGAGAGCAGTCCTGAGGAGAAGGACTTGGGATTGGTAGTAGATGAGAAGCTCGACATGAGCCACCAGTGTGCGCTGGAGCCCAGAGAGCCAAACACATCCTGGGCTGCATCAAAAGAAGTGTGACCAGCAGGGCCAGGGAGGTGATTCTGCCCCTCTGCTCCGCTCTGGTGAGACCACACCTGGAATACTGTGTACAGTTCTGGTGCCCTCAGCACAAGAAAGATATAGAACTGTTGCAGAGGATCCAGAAAAGGGCCTCAAAGATGACCAAAGGCCTGGAGCACCTCTGCTATGAAGACAGGCTGAGAAAGTTGGGGCTGTTCAGCCTGGAGAAGGGAAGGCTCCAGGGAGATCTTATAGCAGCCTTCCAGTACTTGAAAGGGGCCTACAAGAAATCTGGGGAGGGGCTTTTCATCAGAGAAGATAGTGATAAGACAAGGGGTAATGGTTTTAAACTGAGAGAGGGGAGATTTAGGTTAGATATTAGGAAGAAATTCTTCACTATAAGGGTGGTGAGGTACTGGAATAGATTGCCCCAGGAGGTTGTTGATGCCCCATCCCTGAAGGTTTTTAAGGCCAGGTTGGATAAGGTTTTGTGCAACCTGGTCTAGTGGTGGGGTTCCCTGCTCATGGCAGGGGGGTTGGAACTTGATGATCTTTAAGTTCCCTTCCAACCTTAATGATTCTATAATTCTATGGTTCTATCCTTGACCTAAAAAACAAAACAAAACAAAACAAAAACCAAACACACACACAAAAAACCCAAACCAACAAAAAAAGCCCAACAAACAAAAAAACCCCACAAGACTGAAACACTGAGGTCAAATGACCTGCTGGGGTCATCCAGAAAACTTTTGAAAGAGTAGTAAGAAAACATAGTCTTCTGCACTTTAGTGTAATGCTTTAACAATTCAACCAACCCTACTAATGGGGTTGTGAGAATGAAAACAAATTAAATTGGGTACTACAGGAAAACACAGCTTTCTGAAACAAAACTTGGGAAAATGGCTGTTGCTGAGGAAAGAGAACCCTGCCTCCACTCAGCCGATATAGGTCACACAGCAGCTGAGAACACAAAAACAGAACTGAAGGAGCTGTGAAACTACTCATTTATCTCTTTTTGAAACATGGTAGTCTTTTAGTATACAATGGTACTCTGTACAGCGCAGTTCAAGATACCTTGAGGGGAAAAGTCCAATTTCCAGACAATATAACAGATTTTACTATGACAGGATGACAATTCTTTGAAAACCCCTGCATGTAGAGTAGTATGTCATATACTCTCTCATTTTCCTGGCTTGCTAGATTTGTAAGAAGCAGATATTGTATTAATGTGTAACAGTGAAAAAGAGTCTGTATCCAAGACAGTGGGGAAGTTTTGCACAGCAGGCCAACCATGCAAGAACATGCTCTTCTCTGTGCTAAGTCAGCTAGATAGTGGGCCATCAGCTGCTAAAATACAAAGACCCAGTTGTCTCTGGAATTCTTCCCTTTTTTGGCATGCTTAATGTAATAGGTACAAAGAAGCACAAGGTGTTCAGCAACATGTCTTTGCATGTGGAAAAAATGGAAATTCTCTGCCTAAGAGGAACTGCCTGGAGACACAAGTGTCTTCAAAGGAGACAGTGTAACCAGAGGTGTTGACAGGAGCACAGATAGAACCAGTACTGTTGCATAGCTGTGTTTACCAAAGAGCAGGTGGGTATTGTCCACAGGCAGGACAATCAGGGACAAAGCATTACCAAAGCCCTTTGCTCTCCCAGCTGTGCAAACCAAATTATATTTGCTCAGAGCAGGGAGATGTTAGGAGTAAGACAAAACTGTTTGCAGGCTTGCTTCTGGTATCCATACAAGGAAACATGTTGCTAGATCTTCCGAGGTAACCATCACAGCTAGCAGCAAAATACAACAGCCTTAGGAAGGAGCAGTAAAATAAGCCCCTCTAGACACTTGATACAACGTAAAACATACAAGCGTTCATTTGTCAAGGTCACTTGGAAAAGGAGACAGTTACTTCCCTCCAAAGTGATCTGCCTGTTCTGATTTTCTGTTTGCAGCCTATTATTCATTGTTCCATGGCATACAAAGGATTTAGGGAACTCTAGAGGGCAGAACTGATCATTGGGGCAAGCTCTGTTTCCTTCTGTGTGCTCTCTTACATGCAAAGAACAATCTTCAGAGCCCAGGCTCCCTGCTGTGGCTCATTGAGGGGTTGGCTTTGCGTTAAGGATGTCAAGCAGCTGAGTTTATTACCAGATTCAAACTCTTCAAAAGTCTGGGTGTCCTCCTAACTGTTAATGATGGGGTTTTTTTGGCCTACAGGAAAACTAGCTTCAAAGTGAGGCTGCACCTCCATAAAAATAAACACCGGGCTTATGCTTGTGGCATTTTTATATTATTTTTATTTTTTATTACCTGTTTGTCTACTCACCAATTAAGTGATCAGGATGAAACTGCCATCCTTGTTTTAACTGCAGTAAAGTCAAAAGGAGCACTGAAACTTGAACAAGATCGTTCACCAGTATTTCACTATGCTGATAGGCTTAATTGAAAATTTGGGCACCTAGAATTAAATTAGACTGAGAAGGTGGGGTTTTTTGTTTGTTTTTCTGATTGCCTTCAGAAGAATCCAACTCCACAATGCTCTCTCTCAAGTAGAATGTGAAGTCCTCAGTCTTTGTGGGGTCCACATAATTGCTTGGTGTCAGGGTAAGAGTAAAGAAGGTGCATAATAGTTAAAAAAGGAAAAAAAAAAAAAAGTAACGAAAGTTTCCATTATCCCAAATGACTCCTTGCTTGACACCTCTGCATTAATTTTTGTAGGTACTACTGTGTCATTCTCTGATACAGTATATCCTCATTAGTGTTTACATTCAGATCAGAAACATTTTGAAGTGAATGTCCTGATGGTCCCAACTCATTGCACTGTAACTCATGTCATGAAGAGGCCTTAGGCATGTGAACTGAATTCCTTCTCATGAATGTGAATTGGAAGACAACCAAGTCTAAGGCACTCTAATTATCAAAAGCTTTCAGTATACAGACCTAGGCTACAGCAAGTACCAAGTAAAAGACCCAAAATTAAAATACGCAAATGCATCTGCTGCCACAGAAGTAGATCCTCAGCAGCAACAATTTTACTCTACAGATTGCCTGCTAATGGACTGTGTTGGTTGTTAGTGTAGACGTGCCTTTCTGTGGTACCTCTGTTCTGCCTTTTCAGGGGAAGAAAGCCCAGAATAGCTTTAAACACCCCCAACAACACTAGGTAAAGAAGACACGTTACAGCTGAGCTGCACAATGTACTTTAAGGATTTTTGTTCTCAAGCAACAGTGTTAAGTAAACAAAAGTCCATTTTGAAACATGAAGTTTGACTCTTCAGGTGTAACCCAGTATAAGTTTGACCAATGTAGACTGGTTCTTTAACATCTGCAGAGATGATGCTGTTTCAAATTTGTTCCATTATTCTACTTTTCATCATGTGAGGGTGTTTTTCTGAAGTCTAGCTTCAGTCTTCTTTTTCTTAGCTCATGGTCTTCATAGCTCCTTGTCTTTCCACATCCTCAGCTGGAAAAAGCTCCTGCTTCCTTCTTTTGTAAGGTGTTAGGTTGAATTTATTTATAGACCATGATCACAGCTTCTGTGGACTGACGCATGCTACACTTGTGTATTTGCAAAAGCAAATGAAAATGTGTCAGCAGTTCACAAGAGTAGTTTAATTGTTTCATGAATGGTTGCTCGACTGGATTTTTGTGCAAAGGATCATGCATGGCAGTGGCAAAAGCCCAAGGTGGACATAACTAGAACTCCTTTTCCTGTGCATAGAGCTGGCCAGGAAATAGCTGCACCTTGCTTTGGCTGGTTTGAGGGGGTTTATTTTCTTACAAAGATGAGGACTGTGTTTCCAAAACTAACAGTTTGTCCTCTAGGCACCTGATCCGTTGGCATAATCAAATACTAGTTTAATGAAATGGAATATTCCTAGGTACCTTGTTTATGATGAAATCTTCCTTTTACAGGGTGACTGAATTAACTGGATATGAGCCCCAAGATCTGATAGAAAAAACCCTTTACCATCATGTTCATGGCTGTGATGTGTTTCATTTACGATATGCTCATCATCTGCGTAAGTAAAAAGAACGCTAGACTGAAATTTAGTAAGTAGAGTGGGAAGTTTTGCAGACTACAGGTGCTATGTTGGAAAGTAGAGAAAACTTTCCAAATGTCGACTGGAGCTAGATTTTTAAATGTGCTTGGCTATCACTTAAGGAAACCATAAGCTAGATATTCAATAAGATATGTTTCTGGGGGGAAAAAACCCAAACATATATATATAAAAAAATCTGGCCACTTCTATCTTTCTGCTTAAAGGATCTAGGCTCTTTTGAAAATTTGGACTTGGTTCTGGGTGACGAATTCTTGAAGGAAAAAAACAAGAGCGAGTTAGTGAGAGAAGAAAATTTACTGAACTTTACTAGCTTCCCTTGTTAAAAGAAAAACTATGCAACAGCTCCCAATTCCTCTGAAATATGTTAGTAATAAACAACCCATGTTTGAAGTGAATACAAACAACAACAACAAAAAATTCCTTAGATGAATATTCATTAATAGCATGTGGATGAGGTTTGGAAAATGCAGTGTCGAGAAAAAAAAATTACACATTTAATAATTCCTCATCTGCCAACAGAGACTCTAATCATATCTTCAAACATCTGGATTTGGGAAGTAGTTCATTCAGTAGCACATTAATTTGAGAAGCAAATTGAGGGAATAGCTGAACTCTGGATTTGGCTCAGTTTGCTGCAGCCCATATGATGGAAAGATGACATCCAAAACCAAATGTCAGTGAATTTTTTTCCAGATTGCTCCTTCTGGGCTGACAGCAGCCAGAGTCAAATCCTTATCGTAGGCTTCCTGAAAGAGAACATAGTCAGTTCTTCACCTTAATATGTACTATTCATGAGGATCTGGAATATAAAGGAGGTTGTAACTGTATTAGGCAAGTCAGTGTTGAAATCCCAAGTGCTGAATTCTCTTGATGGCAGTGTGTACTACACCTAGGCTCTGGGCTATTGCAAACTAAAAACTAGAATGAACAGTGTACATGGCAACTTCCTGTTGTGGGCACCCTCTTTGTAGTGCTAACATCTGCATCTGGATGTGACTGTTGACCTGTACAAAATATTGCTCATCATTTTCACAAGACTACTTGAGAAACCCATGTCAACCAGTATAAAGATGATTCCGTTGCTGCCACAATCATGTCTGGAAAACAGTTTTTCATTTTAGAGCAGTGATGGATAATTTTGTGTGCACAGCAGAAGACCTGGCTACAAGTTTCATCTAGGTATGACTGGAATTTTAAAAAAAGAGACACATTATGTTTATTGAATTAACATCCCTAACCTCCTCCCACAATAAAATAAACAAACCCTCAACCAAACAGAAGAACTAAAAGCAGTTCTCTGGATACTCTATCTGAATTACAAAGATAAATTATTATAAAGTTTAAAAACAGAAGAAAACTTGAGACACATGCATAGAAATTTATGAAAGTTTCACAGCAAATAAATGCCAAGAAGCAAAAAATAATGGCTAATGCTTGGGCAACAGTGGGAACAATGCAGAATCACAGTCAGAGTACCAAGTAATAAGAATTATTAAAACAGATGTAAAGTGTACAAACTTCCTCTGGGGAGCACTGTTATAACTCCCCCATCATCCATCAGTAAATGTCTTAGGAAGATGTACAGTAAAAGGTTGGCCAGTTTGACATACTGTTTTATAAAGCAATTTGATGATTAAGTGTCATCTGATGAAGAAAGCTGGAGAGAAATATCTTACACATAATAAGGGTATTAAGACAAAAAAAAAAGAAAAGGCAACCCTAAACTAGGGTAGCAAATTGCTTTTTAAAGGAGGAAAAAATAATTCCCAAACTGAAGACCTGAAGCATCTGAGCTTTAAGTTAGGCAGTGCAGAGAACAAAACAAAGGAAACAGTTAGGGAAACAAGTTAGAAGGGATATCAGACTATGAGGAATACGTAGATGTCAATATTCGCCTCAGGTGTGCTGGCAGCAAACAATGCTTCCTGTTTTAACATTTGATTAGCTTCCAGCTACATGAAAAATCTTCTGGCCTTTGAACTAGTGCTATTTATTTCTATAGCACCATCAATATACACAGTGTTTGCTCTGCAACTGGGGAAATGTGGACATACAAATTAAGAGCCCCTGCCTAAGGACCTTGCATTCTAAAAGACAGAGTAGAGAAACTGTTTCAGTACAGACAAAGCACTCCTCTGTTTCAGTATAGACAAAACATTTTTTTGGCCCAGAGAAATCACTCAGTTTGTATCATCCTCTCTCTGTGAGGATGATTTTGTGCATCCCACATGTTGTAACATTATTGTACTTCCCACATAAACTTTTACAGAAGTCACATCTCTGTGCCATGGCAAGGCAAGCCCCAGCGGATGTCATCATTAAACTGTTTTGCCACTTACTGAAGTCAACCTATGTATTTATAGAGCCTACCCTATAGCAAAGCACAGTTTACACTCAGTCAATGCTATTAAGTCTATTTTTGCTTCCCCAGCAATCAAGCCTTCTGCCAGAGATGCACCAGTTTTTTAGAGGGTAAAAGAACTGTAGAGTCTGCTAGGGCACCATCCACTGACCACGCTGCTCGAGGGCTGGACTGCTGACATGCCAGGTTCTGTGCGCCAGGGAAGATAAAACAATTGCTGTGAGTGAGGAACCAAGAACTCTGTTTCTCTTAGTGATATCCTTAAGTGCAGGCTAGGAACTCCCAGCCACATGGCCATGAGCCTGCTGGAGCCTTTTAAAATAGCCATCCATGACAGACCAGAAGGAACAGCCCAGGCAGCCGAGTGCCTTTTTCAGCTTGCTCGCTAAACCAGGAGGGAACCACAACAGTGGAACACCCAGTTACAAATGGCACATCTAAGAGCCAAGGTTAAAGCCGCTGAATCCTCCCCATTTGATTGCAGCAGATGCCACCAAGAAGTCTGAGCCTGTACAGATTGTCTTGGTAGTGGATTTACCTCACTCCCATTTCTGAGGTTTCCCAATCAGCGTCCAAAAAGGGTAATTTAACACAGAGCCAAATGGAAACTGACCTCATTTACTGTATCGGAAGCACAGTTCCTGTCCCCTAGCCAAGGTCAGACTTCCCCCAGATTGCTAAAAATGCAGAAGATAGGGGTCCTCCCCTGTCCCAGGAGAAATACTGGTTTATCCATATAATTAAGAAGGAAAGCTGAATACTGTAGACATCAGCAGTTTTCACATCTTTTAAAGTACTGTCTTAACTACAGCTAAAACAGGAATTTAAAACTAAATCAGTAAGAGAAAGTAAAAACTAGTTCCAAATCACATGGAAGAAATTTGTTATAGCTAGTGATCCATTACAGAGTTAATTTCTGATTTGAAAGACTGAGTAGCAAAGCATTTTGAATTAAAAGAAAACCTGACTATGAAACTAGCACAAGGACTTAGTTCTAAAGAGCCTAGACCACATTACAAAAAATATCTGTTAGATAGTCTAGTCCAAAATATAAGCATCATTTCCTAGAACTGGGCCACTTGGATTACAGAACATCAAAAAACATAGTGATTCCACGGCATACAGTTGATTTTTAACATGTATTGTTAGAACAGTTTTATTTGTTATTGTTACACTGAATCTTTGAGTGGCAGCCACAAGACCTTTACCTTGGAGCAATATATTGGACTCAGTATATATCTTCATATTTTATAGGTGTGCTTACATACACACATATTCCTTATTATATTCCTAAATATCCAAATATACACACACCACCACCCCATAGAGTATTTTATGTAGAAATGTAGGCATTAAAAAGGACACTAGCAAATATGAGGCAAATCTAAGAGAGCTGTCAAACTCTAAATAGTTTGGTGTCAGTGAGGATGGGTTTTGAATGTCTTGCAAGATGTTGTTGTTTATCTTGTTGCTTTCCAAATGGACAGCATATCCTTTAATTGAAGGACAACTGACAGTTCCAGAAAGACCTGTCTATAGTTATTTTGTAAGGGCTTGATCTTCTTAGGGAGATCACCTGAATTGAGGAAAAGTTTAAATATGTTGTGACATGCACAGATGGACGGGTGACTAAGCACTCCAGAGAGATTACCTATATGCTACAGACTTAGGGGACCTTTTAGCAAGAACAAGAACTCTTTTATTTCTGCCAGTCTTACATTGGGCTATTCACATTATTAGCATTATTGCGGTCTCTGATTACTATTGAAATTACAAATCCCTACTCCTCCAAGTAACAACAGAACAACAAAAAGCCAACCCCAGCAATGACTGAGCCATATTGTTAATCACCAAACTGCATTCTTTAGTTCCCATTTTAACATTGGATGCCTTCCCTGTCAGAAAAATCTTCTATGAGTACTAAAGATAAGGCCATATAGTTTCATTTCAAGTGGTTATTTGCTTTACTAGAGTTGGCTGAAAGATAAAGCTGATGTTTGATTTCCTTATTAAGTATCTGCTCCCACAACCAGCATGTACAATAAGAGGACCAATTTACAATGAGCTTTGCTATTAAGTTCAGTCCAGTACAAGCCCAACATTTGCAAGCAGTAATTCCATTTCTTAATAATGAATTATATAAGGGAATTGCAGCTATTTATCACTTCTTTTGGACACAGTTTGTGTAGCAAGCTCAGTCCCTTATTTCTTAATTTAAAAATAAATAACTGATTGTAGAGAAGAGTAAGAAGATGGAGTTTCCTACAGGAATGCTCCAGGATTACACAAGAGAAGAGCTGCCTTTGAAGGCTGGGCATTATCTTCTAGTGAATCATTAGATAAATGCTTGGCACTGAACCAGAAATTTTTGTGGCTAGATTAAATATTTAGAGATGATGCATAACTGCTATTATAGCATAACCTTATGCCAAAATTTCTTTGTTCACAAAAATTCCCAACTGTTATATGGAGGATTACATTTCTAGTGAAATCTATCAGATAATTTGATCACATCTCTGGCCTTGTCTTTATTTGAATGCTTAAGAGCCAAATAACATTTGAATTTCACCCTTTTAAATACATTTTCAAAATGTTGAGCTTACAGAGGAAAAAGCATTATAGCATAAAACACATCACAAAATACACAATAATCTATCAAGCTATGAATGACAAAAGTGCTTCCAAATATACTGGAAAAATTCAAGCTAGTTGTGCCCACTTCAAAATACTTTTGCTGCCTTGAACTTCTATTTTTCAATTAGAAGATTAGAAACAGTAAGTGTTTTTGCAGAAGCAAGCATGAGAGAGCAGGGTGAACTGAAAAAGAAGGCAAACCTTAACAGTTTGCAACATACAACTGTGTGACCTTGTGAAACTATGTAAAGCAGCAGGACAGATACCTTTGCAGGGGAGCTACTTAAAGTTTGGTGGGAGGAGGCTTAAGGGAAGGGGAGGAGGGAGAAAAGTTCCTGCCTTGCAAATACATCTCTCCAGGAAGTGGTCACAAGTCCAAGCAATGTGAAGAGCTTTTGTGTGTTGTATTTACAGTGTTGGTGAAAGGCCAAGTCACAACCAAGTACTATCGACTACTGTCCAAGCACGGAGGCTGGGTGTGGGTACAGAGCTACGCTACTATTGTGCATAACAGCCGTTCATCACGGCCTCACTGCATAGTGAGTGTCAATTATGTCCTTACGTAAGTCAAAATACTTCGTACCATTATGTGTTATGAGTAATCGATTCATTACTAAATCCTTTAAAGTCTGTTTTGTTTGTGCATTCCAGTATCATTCTGTGCTTGTACATTGCTGCCACTTTCTCTGCTCATATCCTCTCTCTTTAGTTACACTGGACGAAAAAGAGCTTGTATTCCTGATGACTAGTTGTACACCATATTCTTGAATGGAATGCCACTTGTAGCCATTCATTATAGACCTGGAACCCAATTTTGTAACTGACATCAGAACTGTGCTGGTGCCAGACACAATGAAAGCTGCTGCTACCCAGCAGAGGTCACAGTGTCAATCTGGGAGACACACACATGGTAGGAAGTGTTACTTCTTTCAGGGACAGGTGAATCACTGAGGATTCCCTCACTTGCCTTGGGTTGCACAGGATACTCAGGGCAAAACTATATTCTCACAATGACAAGTAGCTCCCTCTGAGCTGGGGAAGGTACAACAGTTTGGACCAGTAGTTTATGAATTCTAGTTCAAGGCATGAAGTTGTCACAAAATTCCTATTTGATATAAACCTGAGAGAGTTAGAAATCTATATTGAATAAGACGGATAAGTAACAGGGAAGCAGACAGTGACTGAAGTGACTGTCTGTGGGGAGAAACTTAAAAAAAGGATAGTGGGCACACCTTGTGTTGAAAATTATAAAAAAACCCAAAAAACAGGAAACTATATAGTCTTTTATTTTATCTAGACCACTCCATTTCTTATCTGCCTTGAAAGTAAGATGTCTTTGCATGCTGTGTGTGGTAGGATCATGTCTGTTTGCATATTACAGTGTTGGTCTCTGATACCTGACCTTGGGGAGTTAGAGTATATGAATTGAGAAACTACAGGGTGTTTCCTTACACTACTTACAGGAGGCATTCAGTCCTAGACACACTGGCTAATGCTGCCCTCATCCCTTTACAGAACTGAGAGCCAGCAGCACAAGGGAAAGACAGGCCTGCAACTTGTTTGAGTCCCATGAATTGGGGCAAGTGATTTGAGTAAAAAGGAGGAAATTGGGCTAGAGACATACAGCATATTCTGGAGTTAAATTTACTTCCACATTAATCACCTTCAAAAAGAGATGGAAAGGAGTTTAGATAGGTATTAAAAGAGAAGTAATGTTTTTTCTAGTTATCCTTTCAAAAATATGTTCCCCTGTTGCTACTGACAAAATGAGGGAAGACCATTTAATCATCAGATACTTATCAAGTAATGTTTTAAATATGATACACAATCTGTTCTTGATTTGTTTTTTAGCCTCTTTTGTAAAAAAAATCTGCCCTGAGGCAGATAAAACTGAACAGAACAGAGTAGAATGAGTCTAGAGACTGTGAGAAAAAACAACATGGCAGCTCCCGTAGTCTAGTTTACAAGGACGTTGTGCTGACAGGAGAGGAACATTGCAATTCTTCCTTTCCTTGGGGCGAATTGTCAGAGCCAGGGCAGAGACCGATTGAAGAGGGGACAGACAAATTGATCTGTGTCTTCTATCAGCTGCCGAAGCTGTGATTCCAAACAGCAGGGTGTCTCAGATGGCTGAGAACTTGGCATAGCTTAGGTTCACAGTGGGCACATGTAGTACAAACATATCAACAATGGAATGTCTCCCATAGACTTGCATGGGGATGGGGTCAGACGATAAAATTCACTGCCTGCTGACATCCTCAGCCTTGCACTGCAGACTCAGTGAAAGTCTTAGAAGAATTAAAATGAAAACATTGTGAAAGCTAACATGTATTTTCAAAAGAGTTCTTTTGGAATTGTGCAGTATGTTTGAGTATGTAATTTATTGGACTGTTCTTTTGCAGAGATATTGAGTATAAGGAACTTCAGTTGTCACTGGACCAGGTTACCATTTCTAAGTCACAGTTTCCATGCAGAAACTCAGTATCTACCTCGCAGGAAACCAGGAAAATAGTAAAACCCAAAAGTAATAAAATGAAGGCAAAACTCCGAACAACACCTTACCCACAGCAGGTAACTTTTTCAGCAATATCTACTTACCAATTGTTGTGGTAGCATGTTTGGGACAGGACAGAGATCATCTGGAACTGAACTTACTGTAAAACTGACTATAGTATGCTCTGCCATAGGAACTCCTTGTAGGCTGGAATACAATTAGAACCTTTTGTTCTTGGGTTGGACAGCACAAGTAGTACAAACCAACTCTGGCAAGTGATGCAAACACAATAACAGTGAATGCAGTGAGCAAATACACTGCATTCAAACCAGTGAGAGCCCAAAAAGCATTTGGAATCTGGAGAGGAGGGTGGGAGAGACTGGGAAGAGAAAATCTTCATGGTAGAAGCTGATGCAAAGGACATATTTTGTGTTCCTATCATTTCAAAGCTTGACCTGCCAACAGACGTAAAATCAGGTCTGCTACTCCATTAATTCTTGACTCCTGGTGCTTTGGAACAACATTCTGCCCTCTGATATTTACAATTGCCTACACTATTACCTGAAATCCAGCTGGCAGAATTCTCAAATAAACCCTTGATATTAGAATGACGAATATTTTTTTTGTCTGCATCTTAAGTGAGGGTAAAGTTACCACAACTTCAAGCAACTTCAAACGCACTGGTGAGCCAATCCCTTCAGTCGATGAGACTGCAACTCGAGGAGGCCCTGCTTTGGGCACCTGTATATGTTATGCAGTTTCATAGAAAAGTTAATAATTTAACTCTCTTCCCCTTCTTTTTTTTTTTTTCCTTTTCCCCTAGCAATATAGCTCATTCCAAACAGACAAACTGGAATGCAGCCAGGTGGGAAACTGGCGATCCAGCCCTGCAGTGAACGCTGCCACCATTCAAGAACAAAACTTCCATTCAGAAAACAGTGAACTTTTATATGCCCCGTCATATAGCTTGCCTTTCTCTTACCATTATGGACACTTTCCTGTAGATTCCCATGTCTTCAGTAGCAAAAAGCAAGTGCTGCCTTCAAAGTTTGGGCAGCCTCAAGGAGCACCTTGTGAAGTGGCTCGATTTTTCTTGAGTACACTGCAGACAAATGGAGAATGCCAGTGGCATTATGCCAACTCCTTGGTACCCAACAGCCAGTCACCATCCAAAAATCTTCCTGATCAGCCAGTGAACATCATCCGACATAATCTCGCACAGAGTTATGAAGGTGGGTGTCACTTTGAAAAAAGAAAAAAAGAAAAGCAAATCTGTGGGGTGTCTGGGAAAGATTTGTAACTGTAGTTTGAAAACAGAGATTACAAGAAACAGAAAATCAGAATCAGTGAAGTGTATCAACTGCATCGTTTATAGTATTTACATGTTGATACCTCTTCCCATTACCACAAGCACTTGATTAGGAATATTATCAAAGCATCAGTTGCAAAAATGTATTCACCAGAATCACTTTTAGAACAGGGCAGAGATACCACCACCTTCAATACTGGCACAATTTACCTTCATGTTTTGCGCTATCAGAATTACTTAGTGGAATTGCTCAGGCAAGTTATTCCTGAAGTCAGAAAGAATCAAATTTACTTAAATTCACAGACAGAAATTAAAATAAACATGATCTATTTCCATAAAAATTGAAGGCTGTACTTTCTGAGTATGAAGCCATACTGAATGTCTTTACCTTATAGGTACTACAGTGAATGAGTAAATGAAATGCACTGTCTTCTGCTTTATTTGCAAATGTCTTCAGTGCTCCTCCTCAATCAACAGCACTAGCGCTCTATACAGATGGTCAGCTCAAATACTTTGAATAAAGCACTGAAGACACTGATTTCTCTGAGGTGACGACCTATAAGAAATAACCTTGCAAAGCTATAAAGTAACTAAATGTAAGGAAGTTCAAGACACACTCTAATAATTTCATCTCATATACATTACATCTGTCACCATTTTGACTATTTAAAAATCAGTGATAAAGACTGACTGGTTGACATACTGCTGTAAAGTTAAACGGAAACTCTCCTTTCTTCTAGCTTCAATGAGGGTGGGATAGAAAAAGCAGTACTGGAAATTTAAAATAAAAAAGCTAGGAAAGATAGGTTCAAGATTCATGTGTACCAGAAATAAGTATTTATTCACTTAGGGAGATGACATTAGGTATCCTAGATATGAATGGATTATTTGCAGATGCTACATCAGACAGAAGATGGTATTAGAGATTGAGGGAGTCTCTCCACAGAGGAGCAAATAACTTCTGCCCAGGGTTTTGTCCTTCACAAGACCATTTGACCTCACCTAGCTAAAGGTAGCATTTTATTTTACTGCTCTGTGTTTAGGTTGAAAATGAGCAAGGCTGAAGCTCTTCTTACAGACTAGTGGAGGTTAAAATGTTTTTCCGAGTCCATGCTCCTCTAATGTGCAGGCTTCCTTTTGTTGCTGCCGTGGGTTGGGTGTGAAAAAGAGTAGCTTTAGAGCAAAAATAAGAAATGGTTTAGTCCTTTCTAAAGATGCTGTATCTTCAGAGGTTGGGGGATGGGGAGGGGTGAAGCTACATATTTTGAGGATAAATACAAGGACTGAAGTGTATCCTGCAGACTCCCAGTAAGTCTGCAGGAACAAAGCTATTCTAGGTGTACAGAAGTCAGCCTGGCTTCTTCTCTGCTTCTAGAAAACAGATGCTGTGAGACTGACCAAGGAAATAGATCCACCCCTTGCTGGTCAGAGGGTGCCCTGAAGTACACTGAAAAAATGTGGAAAGAACAGCCTGTTCTCTGAACAGGCTGTAAAATTGTCCATGGCCATAAAATCTGCCAGAAAAGCCCAGTGAGCATAGCAGCAGACAAGCAATTTACCATCAGTCGGTTGATATGGGCAGATAACTCCTAGTAAATATATTAAGTCAGAAGGATTCCACAGGAATACTGTTAAATATGTTAGGGGGGAAAAAAAATCTGTAAAAAAACTGCAAGCAACTGCTGGTATTTTTCAACTTCATCCTGCATGCATACCTTCTCCATTTCCTCATGAAGAGGAAAACGGAGCTGTGGTACCAATGGTTCTCATGGTTCTACTTCTACTAAATATTTTGTTGCTTAAGTCGGAATATATGGCTTCTCTTTGGAGCACAGATGTATTTTAATGGATGCTTAGCTGCTGAGCACTTGATGAAAATCAATTTGGTACAATTAATTCTCTGCAAAAGCTCTTACAATCATAATATTTAGAAAGAAAAGAAGAATATGGTCCAAACCAAGCCTGGTCAGAGATCATTGCTTGAGTCCTTAAACAGTGTTATAAAAGGATTTATATCTAACTGTTCCAGGCTTGTTTCCTCCTGAGGTAGAATTTGCCCTCTTGTAGTTTTGCTGAGGCTGATGGCAGAAGAGAAAACTGAACCTCTAGAAGCGACTTTTTGCTTTTAATAGAGAGGGGCATCTGATCTTCCTTATTCTGTCAACTGCTGCTTTTTCCAGTGGTTCACTGAGAAACTGACAGCCAGTAAGCTTCAAAGCAGAGAGGATCTGCTTAGCATCATTATCTTTAATCCAAAGGCAATGCCAAATATGACATCTGGCAACCGGGTTGGATGTTAGGGCTATTCCACATCACATCCATAGAGGCATCTGCCAAAAATGCCGTAGGCCAGAAACATATTTCTCTATGGAAAATAGCTTTTTTTGGAGAGATCAGAGCATTTAAGATGACATGCCAAGCCATCAAAGCTCTGGAAAAGCACGTAGCAGATAAAACTGCCTGCAAATCAGATGCTGCCGCCTCAAAATCTGGTTTTGAAGCTTCTTCCAGTTTTTTCCAGCTGGCCTAATCATTCGAGAAAGCAAACATCTTCTTAGTCAGGGACGTTTCCTTTTTACACTTGAATGTATACATTACTACTGTAGGTCCCACAGCACCCACTTCTAATTAAGTTATGCTGTTGGCCAGTCTGTACTGTGTGAAGCTTAGTGCCACTAATCATGGCAAGACTCAGGAAATGACAAAGAATACTAAGCATATCTGTGAAAACCTCTGGTCCATCTTCCTCTCCTACCTCCCAGGTTTAGCCTGTGACTACTGGAAAAATGTAGGGTATCTGCTTTGAAAAGTGTATTCCACTAGAGGCAAAGAGGTTTTCATTGGTTTTGGAGGGAGAATAATGGAGAACATACAGTAATTACATCATCAGCCAATGTCTCAGATTATTTGCAATTAAGAGTTCAGACCAGGACACAGTACAAATATTAAGCTAATCTAAAAAACGTCTTTTTCATGGACAGTATTGAGATCTGTTACATCTTTGCATTGTTTGACATGAAGGAAGTTCAGCATGTCTCTATGACACAGGAGTGTGCAACCTCAACAGCACAGCAGCTCTGCTCATTGGTGTCCAGCAAAACTCAGAGCACGGGAGTAATTGATCCTCTTCTCCGAAGGCCCTCTGGTACAAAGGATTATGAAACACTGAAACATCATGGGCTACAAGTCAACATGCAAGCGTTGGCACATTGTCTTTTCAGAGCATGTAGTAACAATCTGGAGCACACTCTCCCAGAAGCCCCAGAAAAAATATGTAAGACAGATCATGCATGAAGAGGGCTTCATTTGTGTCCTGAAAACAGAGGAGGCTTTTCACAGACAGAATGCAGAACTCTGCTAAGGACTACAGGCCTTTTGCATGAAGATCAGTGCTGAGTACCAGCCTATCTTTGCTTCAGCCTGGTTCCAAGAACCTTTTATTTCATTTTTACTGAAATAGATCGGGGCTATGAGAGAACTAGGAGCAGCTCTACCTATTAATGACTTGGTACGGAAAGACATGCTTGTCAATGAAAAACCCTTCCTGCAAGCATCCTTCCCCATTGAGCACCATCTGATTTTTGACTGTTCTATTTAAAGGTGAGGAGGGAATGCTCCTCACTGCTACATCATGCTTGTATATATAGACATGCTATGTTTCAAACTAAGACGAATACCTGCTAGAGTAGCCTTCCTGTTCCCACTTGGATGGTTGGATGCCAAAGTCTGAGCAGGCTGGCAGGTCATGGGGCTCTTTATCTCCAGCTTTTCCCTCAACTTGCCTGAGCTGTACCCTGTGCACCAGCGGGAAGGCAGAGGTACTTGGCAAGAATTACCTGAGACGTGATGCCTGAGGGACTGTTTTCCTTGTTGCAGTGGTAGGCTGCTATGACTGAAGGCAGTGTAAGTAGCAATGGCCTTCTAGAAAGCTACTGTCACTCTGGCATAAAACACAGCATTAGATGTGCAGTTTATCTACCTCACTTGGCAGAGCTGAGTTGCTCTGGCAGAAGAGTGGTCTGGGAAAGCATCCCAAATTGATGCACTCACTTCAATGACTGTAAAGAGTGCTTCAGTACTGCAGAAGTGTGGAATGCATGGGAGCCCTGTGCACCTGCTGAGAAGGGACTCCAGCAACTGCCCACATGCCAGACAGCTGGAAGCAATCCTGGGGTGCTGCCCTTCAACAGCAGTGCAGAGCAGCTGGTCAGCTTTCTATTGTCTTCTGTATGAAAAATCTCCCCAGAAGGAGTCTTTCCCAAGGCATCCTTGTGTTTTTCTCTGCAAAGGAAGACAAAAGCAGGTTGAAGGCTAGCTCCAGTAACTGTTCTGAAAAAAACAAACAAACAAACAAAGACAAAAATTACTGTGCTTTGTTGCACTGCAGACACCACTTGCTTAACTGTCTGCTCTAACTCCACGAATGTGCTGACAACTTTAATGGAAGCCTGCAAACAATTAACTAGACGCTTACCTTCTTCCTCAACACAAGAGATGAAAACCATGTTTGAAAAATGGGATAGAACAAAATGGATAATCTAAATCTCCAAGTATGCAAATTACTTGCTAGTATGAAGAAGATGGCCATCAGCCCTGCAGAACTTAAGATTACAAAATGGAAGATACCAAGATGCAGGCCAACCAGTCTAGCTGTGATGCTTCGGCTTCTTACAAGTGTGGGCTCCAAAAATGGGAAAGGACCATCTTTTTTTCAGATTAGATTCTTAAAGTAACAATACTCCATGCTGCAGTGAGAGAACAAACTCTTTACTCCTGTGGGTGTCTCATGTTGGAAGAACACTAAAACCAGTATACCAGATTAGTTAAACCAAATCAGTTATACATCAGTAGCTCTCAGCATGGATACTTATTTAATGGTAAAAATGCCAAATGTGGAGTTAAAATTCTAGTAGTATAATTACACTGGTAACATTTCCAAGTTGTACTCAAACGTGGCTGAATGCCTGTTTTGATTTGTGATCTAAGAGGGCCATTTTTCAACAGCTGATGAGAAATCAGTTTACTTAGGATTGCAAATACTTCTTGGTACCAAACGTATACATGGAAATTGAAAAGAATAACTTGAAAGTTTATTGTTTCTAGGAGGGTGGTGGGTTGATCAAGAAGAAATTGGATCCAGATTCCTGTTAAAATTCTGGTGTTAATTATGTGGTGTAACTCCCTCTGAAATTAATGAAGCTGTGCATATAAAAAAAAGGTACAATTGAGCTATTTCTGCTTCCTCTGTTATACATCAAGGCTTTGCCAGTCTACTATAGCACAGGGAATATTTAATTATTAGTGAGTACAGTTACGTCAGCAACCACTACAGGGAAACTCCAACACTTTTAAGATGTTGAATAAGATCATTAGAAAAACAGAAAATCCCTTTTACAAAAGGCACTTAGGTGTCCAGAGCTTTCAGTGAGCATAACACAAAATAGTTTAGGTTTAATTTAAGAAATTTGGTAAGTGCTTCACTTACCCTTTAACATAAAACTTTCAAACACGCTTTGTAGGAGTAGTGTAACTGTCAAACTGTTTGTACAAGACAGTGCAAGAAAAATTAGTACTTGCCTCATTTTAGCCATGCTCTATAGGAATAAACCAGTGGCTTTTTCTCCTGACATTTGTAGATGGAGTGTACAAAAAGGAAAACTGCATAAGCCAAGCAGAACATTGTAACAGCAATTCCAATTGTTTCAAGAGTTCAGTTATCATGCAGAAATGTAAGACAAAATGAACCCTACTGAATGTATTTTACAGAAAAAGCCTGAATAGAAATTCTAGGTTCATACTCTACTGAACATTTAAGAATCTAGCTTCTAATTTTCCATGTATATCCAGTTTAGTAATCCCACATTCATCAAACGTTCTCAGTGTATGTTTTAGATTACATTTATATTAGACATAAAGCTTTATTATATGATAGTAATCTAAAAGCAGTGATACAGAATTACTCAAGAAGTATCTCTGTTGCTTTTCAGTTGAAGTTTTTAATATTTGATGCTAGGTTTTCAAGGAGAAAAAGCGAAACCTTTAACATGACACAATCTAGACACTATACATATCACAAATAGCTACCAACAACTAGATAATGATGCATCAGTATCAAACACTACACACTCTCTTCTTTCCTTGCAAGGGCAGGTGTCCAATATACCTCCAGAATGACAGGAAAAATAAATTCTGGCTTACTCTAATAATGGAATATTTGACATGTAATAAATGTTACCCTTCCTTTGGTAAATTGTTCAATAAATCTCTGAAAAGACCTTTCCTGAGGTCAAGGTTTTTGATAGCAGGTCACATTTCCAAATGATTATTTGGTTTGATTTCCCCAATTTGACCATATTAACAATGACAGTGATTTATAATTACGTAGCCAAACAAACAAATGGGCATTTCACATGGAAAGCCTTTTAGAATTGCTCAACACTGCTGGCCCTTCTGAATGGGTTGGGTTTGGTTTTTTTTAACTTTTCAATACTGCCTTAAAAAGACTCATCCAAAACCACTGAGGCAAATGGGAATGTCTCTGATGTCTTCACTGGGACTTGGATCTGGCCCAAACCAAATGGGTACTAGAGTTCAGTCATAAAAAGTGTCATAGTCTAACTATTATTTGAGCTTGTTATCAGTAATTAACATGTTTTCTCTTTTCTGCAAGTGCCCATATCAAACAGAAGATACAGCCAAGATGCTCTATCTGACAACTTTACAAGCTGCACAGCACCTATGCCAGGCAGCAGATACAAAGAAGAGATTTATGATTCCAGCATCATGAAACCTAACAAAATAGAAACCAGGATTCAGCCACCTCACCACCTCATTAAAGAAGAAAACAAGTTAGCTTTTAACAGAGACCTACAAGAAAAAATGAGCATTAATGAAAGTTCTTTTTCAAACTCAATAGCTAACTCCTTGCTGCCAAAATCAGAATGTTTCCAGTCTAAAGCTATAGGACAACTAAGTCATCTCCTGCCAATGCCCTCAGTATATGAGCAAACAAGAAGGATTTGTATGAAAGACCCCAAATATGGGCACATTAATCACCATGCTGCAAACCTGGATGAACTGGACAGTGATGAGAGAATGACTGCAAAGCTTGATCATGACTCTGAAAGTGAACGTGTGATGGATGTGAGACCCTCTGGACAAGTTCCATTTGTGCTTCTAAATTATCACCATGTTTTAGCCAAACATGGTACGTTTCAAACTTCCTCATGTACAGCGACAGGACATGTAGGAGAAAATTATGGATACAATTCTGAGGAAGTAAATACATTTATTTACAAAAACCAAAGCCCTTCATCAGCTTCTTCTCCAGAGGCCCACAAGGAATCTGCACTACCCCATTACATTGGAACTTCTGTAATAATAGCCAATGGAAGGTGACAGTAACAGAGTAGTATTTACATTTAATTAAGAAGCCAAACTGTAATGATTTGCAAAAAGCATGAGAAAACATGGTTGCATTTACTGAGCATGGCTGAAGGCCAATGAGGGACAGACTCGTGTTTGTGGCAAACCACATGTGACAGTACCTTCAAGGTCAGGAAAAAACCCTACATCTAGCTTCCATGCTTCGTTTTCACAGATTAAGGTCTGGTGCCAGTGAGAAGACATGTTACAGATCTTATTTTTGTTATTTTATAGTGTGCAACAAAATTAAATGATAGGTGTTATATGCAGAGATTTATATGAAGAACATTTTTTTTCCTTAACCTCTCTTTCTCAAAATGCATTCAAGATTTTTTTATCATTATCATAAACTATACACTCTAGCTTAGATATTTTGACAAACTGTGTGAAACCTTAAATCAACTCTGCACCCAGGTGTTAAACACCCTGACAAAGAAAGTTTGTTTAAAGAGTGGTGATTTTCAGTATCCATAATACAGCTGTATTAACTAAACAGAATTCAGTTTGGACAGAACTTATTTATTAATAACCTGAAAGTTTTAAAACTAAATAAATCAAATTAAAATTTGATTTATTTAACATAGATTCCAGTCTTCTGAGATTGCTACCACCACCATTTATCTTGACAAGGAACGATACGACAAATTAATATACACAAAGATACATATTAAAGGGTTACAGGTCCTGTCATGGTGAATTGGGACAAATTGCATAGCATGAACTAAACACTATTATTCCCCATCAAATGTTGTAATAAGAAAAAGAAACTTCTAAAAAGTGTGTTTCACTGAGTATTCTGGGAGAAGGCTGTGCAGATTTTTCCAACCACCCAGTAAAAAATACATCTTCATAATAGCACCAGAAAGGTTTTCTTTATAGTCAAGGGAATAACAAACGTTTATGCTTTATTTTAACCTTACTAGTAGCCTTCTGAAGTCTGAAAGGCTCAGCTTTTAACACACTGAACTTCCTTAAGCATAAATCTCATTGTCAACACAAAGGTAAGATTAATATTTGACCGATTTGTGCACTTCACAAATAATGTCAGTGGACAAACTGACTCTGGAAAATCGAAAAGTCGCTGCACAACCACAAAACCCAAAGTTGCACTTAAAGTAAAGCCAGACTTGAGCCATCGGGTTTGGAACTGAACTCTTTCTTCATCTCAGTTTGTGCTGATCAACGGTAGCAAGCAAAAAAGCATTCAGCACACATTTCCATTTTGTCCAGCCTACTAGGAATAGATCTCCCTCCTTTTTTTACTTATTTGTAAAGTTCACAAACAAGGAGACCTACGGATCTGTGTGCATTTAATTGACAACAGTCGGTCCCTTTGTTGTTCAGCCCCTTCCCCATTGGCTGTGAGCTCTTGATAAAATAAGGAATGACTTCCTAAATAATAGCCATAAATATCAACAGCAAGAGTTGTAGATCTGAGTCAGCAACACTTAGCTGTATTTCTTAGCCCAATTCAAGGCTAGTTTACATTTTTAAAACTTTCCCTCTCTTACCGGACTCTCTTGAAAGAGACCTTCACTAAAGAAAACACTTACCTGGCTTGTGCAATATGGAAAAACACTTGCTCATGAGTTGCACCTTCTCAGATAAAAATGTAATGAAATACACACTTTTTAAAAATTGCATGTTCTCTGACTTTTATATGCAGCAATAATACTCAGTCACCTTCTTGATGTGTGAATATTTATTGCTGTGAGTACAGAAAAATACTTTAAGAACATGTTTTAAAACAATTTTCAGTATTTTTATTCATTCCTATTAAAAGGTTAACAGAGAAGGCTTTAGTATGAAGTTAAGCTGATGTTCATTTGGAAGCTTACAGTCATCTGACTTCCTATTTGCTAAAAATGCATGAAAAATATTTTTTGTGATAAATGTAACAAAATATACCTAATCAACCATTAGCAGAATACTGACTTAAAAGAAAAAAAGGAGAACCAAAGAAGCAGATTCACCCACTCAGTATAACTGTGCTCTTTGATTCATCTGACATGAGAGAAGTTACCAAGTGTACGGAAACGCTGTGAGTGCGTATTATGGTCATTCTGACTTTACAAATTGAAGTGATGCGACACAAGTGGGCTTCAGAGAGGCTTTGGCTAATAGCCTTCCCAGCCAGTGTTACTAATAAACAGGCCCAACTCCTTAAAAGATACAATTATGCTAAGGCTTGTATGTTAATTTTGGTAAATTGAAACCATGCCCTATAAAGGGGTAACTGACATTGTTTTCATCATTAAAAAGAAACCTGATGCACAACTCTCTCATACTGCACTTTTCTCTATACCTCATTAGTGGCACTGCTGCACACAAAGTCAATCTGGTGCATTTTTCTGTTCTTTTAAGTACTTCTCTCACTATAAAAACATGTTTTCAGGAATGTACAAATTAGGCTTCGGTTAAAAAAAATAAAAAATGCCATCAATATTTTTCAGTAAAATACCACAAAATATTTTTCCAGCGTCTACCTTGTTATTCACACCTCCAGGCTCTACTCAATGAGCCTGAGCAGAGGAGGTGTTCCATCATTCTCCCGCAGATGTTTTACAGGATATGATATTCAGGTACATGAACTTTCCCCGTGAGGCAATAATGAACCAATTATGCATTCACATATGATAATGCAGGGTAGGTTTAGAAAGGAGCTGTGATTAAAAAAGCAAATGTGTGAAACAATTTTTCTACCATTCCAAAACAGAAACAGCAATTGCACGTTCACATCTGGAATGTGAGTAAATTATACTCAGAGAAAAATACGACTTTTAGTCAGTTAAACTACAGATGTTCATAGCACACTGGTCCTGCAGCATGTGGCACAGCCATTGACAGTGGCAATGTTCTCAATAATTGGAAAAAATTACGTCATACAAGTGGAGTGTGAATTGGAATATATTATGAAAATAATCTAATTTCTCTCAGCCGTACTTGTTTGAGGCTATGTAGATACCTCTGTCATGCAACTCGATAGGATTTTAACTCTTAGGGGAGTTCAGACCTGGCAAGGAAACAATGTGGAGAGTGAGACAGAGGGGGAATATTTCACCAAAATGCAAAGCTGGAAACATGAATCCCATATCGAGGTCTCAAAATTTGTATCCTATTAATAACAGAAACACTGCAATGTAAATAAAGTGATAAGGGAAACGAACTTCTCCCTGAGGTTGCAGTAGCCCTATAGTTTGATGAAGGTTATAGAAGTAATTTAATGAAATTAAGCACAGTGTAAGATTGGAGAATAGCTGTAAGATTGGAGAATATATCACACAGATAAAGTGCAAATGAATGGAGAACCTTCCAGAATACCAGTATTTCTCTAAAAATCACAGAACAGGGTACCACGTATTTTTTCAACACTCGTCACACTTCAGAAACAACTCAGAGATAATTTTATTTTTCCATTTTTTTTCCTGAACATTAGATTTTGCTTTTTTTATATGATGCAGATAAAAGCTATTTGGCAAATGTAGGTGAAAAAGCACGCAAAACAAACAACCTATTAATGCTCAGAATTATATATGTATTCCCTAAAAATGTAAAGCATTTTGCTTATTTATTATGTAAAACAAAACTGTTAAAAGGTTAATAAAATCCTGTAGCCAAAGGAAAAGTGAGTTGGATTTCTCCTTTAACTGCAAAACACAGGGTTTCACAAAGAATAACCTCACATATTTGAAAACTTATGTGAATTGTAGTATGTACTATATTTCAGTTAAAACACTAAAAAAATACAAGGATATTTTGCATTTATTGCATTTTAGCCACACTGCATTTTAAAGGAAGGTGCTGGGAGAACTGAAAACAACAGAGACTCACTAATGAAAGGCACTAATGCAAGACACCCAAAGATGCCACCAGCTCACAATTCTTCTCTGCAGTTCCTTCTCCTCAGTTGTGTGCTACGTGATGCAGCCTGCGGCTTGGCAGCATTTTCTGACCTCTGTTCTTCTCTCAGTCCAGACTTAATTTCTTTGGTGTCTGCTCAGTGCAGTGCATCACTGCAGGAACTTATGCATGCAAATGCTTTTATCAAACCAGTTGCCCCCAGGAATCAGCTCTTTGTGGCACAGATTGTGACTGACATTAAGCTGTACTTCAATTTCTTTTTTTTTTTTAATATATCTACTGTATATTACAAAGTAGTTGCAGAGAGTAATTGCTTAGGCTACTGATGTCTTGTAGCTGAATCAGAAAAAGCAAAGAAATAAAAAAAATCGTTGTACAATGAAGCAGCAGCATAAAGAATTAAATGCTTTAATATTATTTCTAGGTAATAGCCCTTGAAGTAGATTATATTTTTTGGATGTATTTTAAAAACGCTCTGAAGTCTTATAAAATCTTTTACTAGAAGTGAGATGTACTGCTCAAACTCTTAAACATTAAGTACATTATTACTTTTTCAAATCTTTGGAAACAGTACTGGTGCTGACTGGACTCAACTCACCAACTCCTTCTGAACACAGACACGTGCCAACATGCCCAGCTTGCTTGGAAGAAGTTTTCCTATCAATAAACAATCTCTACAAATATTTTCACAATGTGTAATGAGAAATGTAGTAACAGAGTCCAGGAGGAAAAAAAATGAAGTCACAGAAATATGGATACTGTAATAAATGTTTTCTGAAAGCACTTCATCAAGAAAATAGTTTAAGATATGACATCAGCCTCAGAAGGAAAGAGGTGTTTTACTAATCGAGACAGTTGAATGAAATGAAACATTTTCAGTGCATTACTTCTGGATCTGGAGTTCTCTGAGTCTCTCCATGCCTGTGTCTAGGGACACTACACCACATTTGTCTGGCCTAGGTAAAGAACAATGATTTTCAGACAAAAATGTTGTGGCTTTCTGGGTGTGCCAAGTTTGGAATAAAAGGAGTAAGGCTACCGGCTGTGCTCCCCATCGGCCTTAATGTGAGGGCCCTCCAGGAATGCCCACCGGCTCCCTCAGCAACAGCCACCACACAGGACCGGCTTGCCATACAATGGGAATTGTCTTGGTTCTTCTGAAGGAAAGGTCAGGTTTGCAACAAACACTTCATCCAACTCAAGGCTGTTTCCTCAAGACAACAGGTAGATTTTTATACATGGAATAGGCCACTAAAAACTCCAGGCAAAGCGGCATGTTCCCACAGCACCCACCTAAGCTTCGACACATCCACGCTTGGTTAGTTCTTACTCACAGAAAAGAAGTTCAATGCTAAGTTTCCTTCCAGTGCAAAAATTTTCAGAATAATCTAAGTCAGAATAGAACAAGCATTTCATTAAAAAGGCTCTCAAGAAAACCAAAAGGAACAACAGCAACTAGGAAATATTGCTGCATTTTATTATCAAAAAAACCCTCTGCCTGCTGCTCAGACTGGTAGTGTGGCTGACTCAAGGTCTACAGGTCCATTCTACCCTTCACATGGGAACATGTTTTGCCATTTTCCCCCATCCTCCTTTTACAGTATCTGTCCCTAGAGCTGGCAGAGTGTATTTTAACAAAGCAATTCAAGTCAAAATCTGATGCATGACCTGGTTGTTAAACCTCTACAGGCACTCATCACTCTACCTATAACACGAGGAGAATCCAAGGTGCTTCCTACAGACACATCTTACAGTACCAAAACAGTGAAAGTATTTCAGCTACAAATACTGGATTGAGGCACAGATCTAAAGTTCTGTAAGACTCTGTGGTCTGCAAAGCAGTGCCAGAGCTATGCTTTCCACAACTGATCTGCAGCAGCTCATAAGCTGCTTGCAGGAAAAGGTAGAAGTGAAAATGCAAAAGGAAGATGTGAGTGTTGTGTAGGCACACACAGGTTTTTATAGGTGTGTATATAAATGAGAGCTTCTTTTTACTTAAACTCTATTAACTCAGGCTCAAGTTTAATTTGATTACAATATGCATTAATATTTGATCCTGAAATAAAGGTAGCTGCCAAGAATTAAGAGCCCAAAGCAGTTGTAGAAAGCATCTGGTGGGAAAAAGCAAAAACTGGTGTTCATGTGTATCATTTTAACTCTGCCAATTAACAGCTGTCTACACTGAGCTGTACAGTTCTATGAAATACTGGTGTGCAGTCTCATGTGATGCGGATTATGGAGCAAAACAGAATGGAAGATGGACAACCAGACACACAAACACCAAATCCCCTGTGATATGGAACATAAAATCCTAAATGTAATAGGGACAGCTTAATCTCTAGCACTTGCTGCCAAACTACCTAAACTCTAATATATGAGGATTACTCTAAATTACCATCACAGACAAGCTTCCTTGTTTTAAGACTTCTTGGCTTTGTAACTGAAACAATCTACTAACACGTTCAGATAGTTTATGAGGTGAAGTCTAACCTAAAAAAAACAATTTCTGGCTAGTAGGCAGATGTCCTTTGTGAAAACACATTTGGCTGATCCACCTTCGGTAAGGACAAGGTAACGCAATAAGCAGTGATGCCCAATCCAGGAAATTAAGCTGGTCACATTGCACCTATGACAAACTCTTAATCTGCAGGGAACTGCTGGAAGTGCTGTGATGGCCAAGCCTCCTGGCGCAAATTCACCTTGCCCAGGAGAAAAACCTGACAACCTGCAACACATGGAGGCTCCCACATGCCTGCTTCATGCCGCTTTCCAGTCATGACCAAGCCATCCCACCTAAGCTGGAACTGTGCAGCCAGCCCCAGAGCAAGCTGCTGTCAGGTCAGAAGATGTCTAATCTCTTGCTTTTAATGGTTAGCAGCAAAACCAGATGCCCTGCTTTGGGAAAGGGGGTGACAGCAAAACCAACTGAAGACAATTGTCCAAAGACAATTTGGACACCAGTAAACTAGGTGTTTTCTCTTTTCCACTGTAGTAGCTGTTTCTGGAAGGGATTTTAAGAGCAGAGCATTTTTCTCTTATTTATTCACTTAACTTCACTATTATTACAACAGAATTACTATTAAATTATAAACTATTTTGACTTCCCTGTCCTGACATCGGATTCTACAATAAACTGGAGAAGAGGATTGCAACTAAGTGACACACTGCTCCAGTGGGCTACCCTGACGGGTGCTAAAGGCCTCTTGGAAGAGTACGATTTAAAGGAGAGATGAGACAATTTACTCAGATCCAACTGACTAAAATGAGCAGAGTACAAGTTATTTGGCTAAGCACCCACAGCTCTTCAGTGCTGATGGAAAACTCCCCAAAAATGCAAGGCAACCATGTTGGAGCTGCAGACCTGAGACTAAAGCACAGGATGGTAAACTGTTGTACAGGCCCACATGGAGAATCAAATCAGCAACTCTCTGCTTAGACCTTAATCTAAACACAGCGGTAATCCCAATAATCCCAAAAAATATAATGAGCTTTTCCAGCTGTTTCCACCGCAGACAACATGTAAACCAGAATTTAGTGTCGAAAAACAAAGTAAAAATGTAAATATTGTACTGCATTGTGCTAATGCAAAATAAAAACACAGAGACAAGAAAAGAAAATATTTAGCCACTTCAGTTTCTCAAATACAGTTTGTAAATTAAGAGAAAGTTCTGTTCATTGGAAAGTAATCCTGTGCAAACAGGCACCTTTTAAAGAATAAATGCCTACAAAGAATGGCAAAATGTGTGTTTTTGAAGTTAATATGAAAGAATTAAGGCAATGAGATAATCACCTCTTCTTAACTGTTGAAGTTGTCTACATCAAACAACAAAGACACCAGAAAATCAGAAGAAATAAAAATAAATCAAGCTATCAACTACCCTTCCCACTTTTAGGCAAGTTTAGCTACTCTGTGCCAAACAGTCAAAAGCCTCCCTTTTTTACAGTGAGCTCTGAGAACTATCAATGCTTTGGGACTATGAGGTTTCTCAGCATGTCGAAAGAGTTGCCATCTGGGTGCACAGACTCTACACCCTTGCCTTCTTCATGAACTTGAAGGAATCCATAATCATCTATCCCAACTATCCACGCAATTGGGCCCTCCTCGCTGTGGAGACGAACTTGCTTCCCACTGCAAATAAAGAGAACCAGACAGGAATTACTTGGTGGACGCTGCACTAACAACTCAAAATAGCTCAGAGGACTAATGTCTAGCAGAATAGTTTTATTTCCCTCTTCACTCATCCTTTACAGAGAATGATTTTCAACAGCACTTCTACTTGGTTCAGTTTCTTTCTGTGAAATTAGCAGAGTTGGAGTTAATCCAATCTATTTTTTAATAAAAGACATCAGTACAGCAGCTTCATCACTAGCTAAACAAATAATTCCCAATTCTTTTGTTTTGAGATGGTACTCATTAACCACCTAGAAGCATTCTTTAACTCAGGCTAGTCCATTGATTTTACAACGTGCTATTTTTATTCCCTCTCCCAAAACCATACAAAATAAGGAAAACATTTTAATTAAGTCACTGGTATTAAAGGCAATCTAGTAGAAAAAGCAGAAAAAGATCCATAAGTTATTTCCAACTTATAAGAAAGTTTAAGAACATTATTCTTACCTGTGAACCCAGTACTTGTAATAACGGGGAAGAACTCCATTGGGCCCTTTCTCCTGGAAAATATCTATAAGCCTCTCTAGCACAGTTACAGTTCTTGCAATAAGACAGTCTGGAGTTAAAGGCTTCAGCTCTGTCCTCTCTTCCTTGTTAAATTTTGTGATGAGATCATTGATGCATATGGTGGGGTTGCTGTTATTCACATTAAATCCAAAGCCTGAAGGAGACAAACCAAAAGAAAAGGACACGACCTGTAAATCTGAACACTTTGTTACCACCAGAAGGTCAGTACTTTACTTAACTACTTGATGCAATTCTCTCTAAGGATGATTCCAGTAGCTGTTTTTCTGCAGTCTCTTACATCTTTAAATCTTCCCATCTAACTAAAAATCTCAATCTGGATTTTGTTTGTTTCTTCATTTTAAAATGCCTCCTCACAATTGCAGAAGTAAATCCAGTGCAGTCTGCCAACAACACACCATCCTGTCAATGAGGGTTAGGAAGATGCTAAGTGGTAGCTTGCATGTTGGTTGCAGTTAACATCAAAGTGAGATATTCTTTTACTCTTTGGAAGCTGAGGTCATTAGATAATTGAGAGTCAATCATTGATCATAGTCTAAGATGGGGGTTTATCTTTCACTCTAAAATTTAATTAACAGACCTTTCTGTTTACTACAGTTAGCTGATTGTATTCTCTGAAAAAGAAAGCCTTTTTTTCTCAGCTGATAAGCCTTGTCTGGCTTGCTCTGAAAAGCCCAGAAGATGTAACTTTGCTGTTTGAGATTCCAATTTGCTTAATCTATTTTACCACAGCATACCCTTTAGAAGCCTCCAATGTCTTGCTGAGATTTCTCCAGCTAGAATAACGTTGGCAAAACGCCTTTCTTGCTTAAATATGGCTCTTGGGGCCTTTTTTGCAGCTTGCTGAAACAGGCTTTGAGGGATGTAAAGAAATACATTGTATTACCTGTTTATTTTTTTCTCCTAATCATTTGAATTTTTCTTTCCTTAGGCTTTTAGGATAAAACCCCTGGCTGTCAATCAGGTTTAGACATGATACACCTCCATCTGCAAGAAGGTCCAGATGCACTGTTTGGCAAATTTGCTATTAATGAGACTATTCATATATGAAAGTAATGAGTACTAGCTATGAGAAGAAGGATCTCTTCAGTGAAAAGAACTTTTTGATTTTTAAATGGCAGGAGAATGCAAGCAAAGAAAGCCACAGTCCCATACCCTACGGAAGTAAGGAGAAACTTACTACCAGAAAGAGACAAAAGAAAACAAACTGGAAAACCTAATGTGCCATGCCAGCAAATCCCAACTCAGCTGGTTACACTCAAATATGGTGCAAGTGAAGAGAGAGTGACCATGGTCATTAAGCTGCGACTGGTACTGTCAGGGTGCGTAATGGTACCTTAGAGCTCATCTGTAGGCTCAGGGCACTCAGGCATCTATGTATGGAGATCACTAGTTAGTAATCCAAAAAAACATGTTTTTTTAGAAACATGTTTAAAAGCATGTGTTTAAAGTCAGGTATGCTTAAAAGAGGAAACAAATCGTGTCATCTGTGAGGCCTTGAGCACACGTTAGAGGTGGAAAGGCAGGTTTGTCTTTCACCTTATTCTTCTAAGGTACTTCTCAGAGCAGTGAAGCCAGGCAGATCATCTTTGATTTTGATTCTTACCCTTACATATGGGATACTCTTCATGAGTGCCATAACAGTGAGGTCTAGGAAAGGAATCTGCATGACTGTAGAGAGGGAGTGATGCACCTGGCTTATTTATCCTATTGTAGAAGTTTGATCTCATTGCTACTTCTAACACAAGAAGTTAGATGTCACGAGACACCCCTACTCCTCTCAGTGACATACATCACTGAAATGATTAAAAGACCCTTGGACTAGCATGTGGCAAGTAAGTTTCAATCTTAGAAGCTTCCAGGTGAAAGAAAGTTGATATATACCTCAGACCTTTCACCACCAAGATAACTCCTATGGACATCAGAGGAAATACATACAGAAATCTTCCAGTTGAATTTGAATGTTTTGGTGTTTAGGGTAAGAAACACAAGGTCGAAAAGACAGATGTAACGTGCAAAGAGATATATGATAAGATGAACTATTTTTTTTAGCTATTTTTGCTTTTCTTGTGTTAACCAGAACAAGCTCTGGAAAAACATATGGAAGCAGTAAATGGTTGATGGGGCACAGAGAGAATTTTTATGTGCCTCAGTGCAACTTCTATTCTTTATATGCAGATTATTTACAAAATGACGATATAACAATTGAACAGAAAGTTTAATGGCTGGGCATGTTTCACAGAAGGTGGTGATGACTGCTTTAACTCTTTTGCTTGTTTGCACTTTAAAATTTACATCACCTGGATAGAAATGATATCATGCACAGACTTTCTTTGCAAGATAGTTATCTCCTGTACTACATTCAAATATAAACTGAATATTACCACCTTCTTCTTTAAACTCGGTAAGAAACTTTGATTCAGTATTTTAGACATAGCAGAGAGAATTATTTTTGGAACCAGAACCTAAAGCTCTGCTGGCAGTTTTCTACACACGTCTGACAGATCTGTGCTGCTGCTGGTCAAGGGAAAAACTTTCCTTAACAAATAGCAGGATGATTATCAGACTCGAAATTATAAAACCATCTCACTACTTATTTGGACACCTAAATGACTTCCCTTGCTACACCACTGGGGCTTGTTGGAAAATACATGTACAGTCTTTCTGAGATTGGCTGTGCCACCTTTTTGGAACCAGCTTTCCAGGTAGACTGTTTATTTTCACAATTAACAAATCCATTGTTGCTCTTTATTCCCTGACTCACCCTTCCCAATCACTTTGCAGCCACTTCCCAAACACTTTTTAAGAAAACTAAAGAAAGTGATTAATTAACCAAATCCTTCCTTCACTGCTGCTTCACTAGCAACATTCCAGTTTCTAGAAAGGCAGCAACAGAAACAAGTTATGAATACATTTTAAAAGGATGGAAGGAGAAATTCTACTACTGGAAGAAGAAACATTACTATGTGTGCATAGCTCTTTTTCTCCTGATTTACAAGGCACTTGCTTAATTTAAATATCTGTCATGTTGCTAAAAAAAAAGAAAACTGAAAAACTTGATACATTTCCCAGCATATTCTACTAGCTTTGCAATAGATCAAGGAGGACATTTTCCCTCTCTTCTGTAATGCTTTCTTTGAACTCCACTGCATCAGCCCAGATGCTTGTGTTTAATTTTTCCTTCCTTGTCAAGCTTTTAGAATTATTAAGAAGGATGAAAACATTTACTTTTTGTGCTTCCTTTTGAATTAATATTGTGCTTTATTGCCTTATGCCGGCTGTCATTATTTGTTCTTGTCCTTATCATTTTAACTCAAAAATACATTAATAACATTTTTTTTTTCAGAAAAAAAGCTCGAAAGTAGACATTTACCTATAAGTATATGAAATGTTGTTTCAACAAGCGTAGAGTTTACCAGAACTCCGCCTAGCTTCATAAGATCACTGTAGTAAATATCATTTGGCCATTTTACTCGCAGCTCAATATCCTAAAGAAACAAAAACATACTTTTAGAAACACTTTGCTCTTTGATACTGATTATCAGAACACAGCTCATTCATTACTCTATATTCTATATTTTCTGTACCTCTTTGCCGCACTGAATGTGATACTCTCAACTTCATAAATAGGTTCTCAAACCTGTTTAACTGCTCCAAATATGTTAGGGAAGAAGTCATAGTAACATGGTTACATGGTTTACTAAGGAGGTTGGAAGCTATCAGTGAAAAGTGTCTATTTACTAAGAAAACCAAAATAAGTAGATGAGATAATTAAGACTGAGGGTGACCAAAAGGGGGAACTATGGATACTAAAGGTTTTCACTCTCAAAACTGTAATTATATTATTGTATAATTAATTTTCTTCATTCATGACTGCCTACTAGACATTTAAAAGATCTTTTCAAGAAAGATGCAAACTGTGGCCATCACTGTGGCTCACTGCTGATAAACAATCAGGGTAAGCCCACAATAACGTCAACACTGTAGCTGAGATTTTTCGCAGAAACCAGACAAGGAGACAATGACATCCTGAATTTCAGAAAGGAAATTTAGCAGACAGGAGAAATTCCAGTTCACAACTATGTAAATACTTCAGTAATGTCCTAAATATATTCACGCTTTCAGCAGCTACACTCAAGCAACACCACGGAGCTGGAAACACAAACTGTGCTGTGTGACACCGTTCCAGCGCAATAGAGACGTTTTTGTTGAAACCACAGAACTGAACTGAACTTTGCACCAGCTACTTAAACACAAAAAGAAAGCAAATGTGCTTCCTGTAGTTTGAAAAACTGCGTATGACTGTATCCCGAGGGGCAAATCATGGTAGGTGCTCCAGGACTACAAGAGTCACATTCCCTCCTATTGTAGATTATGAAATCCCTTTACAGGATGTGTGAAAACTGCAGCTGGGTCCATGTCTACTTTCCTGACAGATTTAAAGGCCAGAGAGGAGTCCATTACACATACATTGACAGGAAATACTACCTGATTTTGCTATCAAAGCATTCTAAGGAAGAGGATCACGAATTCGTATTCATTATGGAAAACAACTTGACTCTTCGCACTGAGAAAAGATTTACAGAACACTCCTGAGATATGTGAAGTATGACACAGTTGCACAGTATTATCAGTGTTAAGAGATCTTCCAGAGAGCCATGCAGTAGATCTTACTTAAGGAAGACACACAACTGTAAGACACCAGGCACTAGCTGGTCAACTGAAGTGACAGCAAGCATGAAGAACAACCAAGTCAACTGGGTATTCTCAGGATGTAAACTACACAGCAGAGACTGCCACAAAATGTAGTTACAAGGTACTGCTCAACTATCCACATGTCAAAGACACAATGGGGGTAACAAAATATGCTGGAAAAGAAACACAGTCTTATCTTCTCTTACTACGGAGTGAATGGAAAAGTAAAGCATCCTCTTGACATGAGGCCCATTTGTATTTGCTGCACTAACATCTGACAGTAAAACTTCCAACTGAGCAGTTAGATTATCCCCAGGAGGCCCCTGAACAAAGACCTCAGTTGCTGGCTGTTTAGCACAGTCAACATTTCTGGCAATCCTGAGAAGGATGACTGGCTGATAAACAGACATGGGTGTTTCTGATTTTTTAACAGAAATCCTGAAATGGACTTTGAGCATAGTGAAAGACATTAAAGTTTGTTAAAGTATGATTAAGATTCTGACATAGGTATGGAAATTTGGAGGAGAGAATGAAACTTCATCTACAGATTAGCCCAACGTTTGCAGCTGCTGCAGTTTGCATGGCCTGGCTGTTCACCTGACAAAGAAAAGCCCTGCATTACCTAAGGCTAAAGGGGAAACTTGAGCACAGAGTTTCTGATAAAGCTTTCAGTTTCCTTGCTCTAACATGGTTGAGTCCAAACTCTTAACATTGGTTTCACCCATTGTCTAGGGTGGATGCACTATCAGAGAGGTTCAGTAGTTTCTTCTTGGTCATAGCAAGCTATGAACTGTACATGTGCTGTGTACAGTACATGTATTATTGATACATACTGGTTTTATATTAACATTTAGGACTACAGTCACCTTTTCCCTTTTGAATGGAATAAAATAAAGAATGCCATAATATACCAGGGTAGGCATACAGAAGCAAAACCACCTCCATTCCTAAATTAACTCCTTCCCCAGTCAGACTCATATTTTATTAAACTAACTCGTCCCGTCTATTTTGTATGGTTAAATTATTCACTCTAGCCAAATATTTTTTATTGCAAATTTTAGCCTTAAGCATTTTGGGTTTATAGTCACGTTACAAAGCACTGAAGTTAGAAGGTTTTAATAGAAAGGCTGACAGACCCTAAGCTACAGCAAAGCTATTGGGTGCCACTATAATAAACTTCATGTGTAAATGTGTATAAGTCATTGATTTTCTGTAATATAGGAAACATATGCTTTAGTCAACTACTTCTGTAAAATACCAAAGTTTTATAGTTAGCAAATATTAGGAAATGGTAACATTAAAAAGGAGATCTATGAGGTGATGAAGAAGACTGCTTCTTCATTTTAATACTGATGACAGGACACTTGATTCCCTCTTGAGAGCAATACTCCTAAGTTCTTGCTTTAGAAATCAGTTTTCAACCTTAAACAAGGGTTGGAAAAATCCTTTAAAAGGGATAAAGTGACCACTGAAACAGCATCAACAAAAAAAGCAGAAAAGGATTTGTCAGTTTTATTAATTTTTCTTTCCTCCTTCTTCCCCTACTCCTTCAAAATAAAAACAAAGTAACTCAATTGTGACACAAACAAAATGGACATTTTCTTTATTGATGAAGACTGAGTCTTAAGTTTCACAAGATTATGAGTGAAATTAGTGTAGTATACTTAATAAGCTCAGTAAAAGACATTATTCATCATATATACACACACACACACACACACACACACACACACACACACACACACTAGATTTCTTAAAATAAATAAATAATCAAACATGCACAATGGCTAAGTTTACCACTATATTTCTGCTGAAGAACTGTATCATGCATCCAGTCATTCTACACATAGAAGACATGGTCAAAATTTGAATTTCATGACAATGGAAGCATGAATTTTGAGATAAATTAGAATGACATACCTCATATCCTGGTATTGATCTAACCGACTCTACCACTGCCAAGGACACCAGGTGTTGAATAAAAGGAATTCTCTGGCCCAGGTTGGAATGTAGAGGAATGGTGATATGTAAAGTGGATAGTGCACAACCCAGGGGACTGAGCCAAACATTTCCACCACGACCTGGGGAGGGGGAGAAAAAAAAACTAACTTCAAGTATAGAAAAAAATATTTATAAAAAAGATCACTTTGTTAATGTAGACAACTACAAAAGAGAAAGATTCAGTAGTATCCACCCAAGAATCTACCATAAGTCCTATAATAAAGTTTCCAAACTATTTTTGAAAGAAAAATGGTTAAAGTGCACAGCTTTTTATTAAAAAAAAAAACCCAGCAGGTTGTTTAATGTGCATGCTGCTGCTCAGTTTCCTAGAATGTCCTAAATTATGTGCTTCCAGGTTCTCCTGGTGCCTGGTGACATACACATTTAAAAAAATACTGCTTTGCTGAAGTGAAGAAGTATTTGTAAAGATGCTCTGTGTGCATCTAGAAATCCATCCACATTGTGAAGCAACTGGACACGACAGATCTGTACTGAAAGCCAAGTAACCATCTCCATGTAGATCTGTGCTCAGAAGAGCTTACTAGGCTGACCACGGTTTTCTTCTAATAAAATGAATGCGGCTTTGAAATCAGTGCTAGCACCTTCCTGGGAAAGAGACAGAACTTGCTTGTATTTTATCTTCAAAAGATTGTGAAAGCCCACATGAGAGTTCAGGCAGGTCCTGCAGACTGAGGAAAACTATCTCAGAGGAAAACTCTATCTCAGAGCAATTCAAGACCCAGTCTTGTTCCAGTTAAGTCAAAAAGGAGTTCTGATTTGGAGGTCTTACTTGTATTACACTAAATGTAGTGATGGCAGTTTCCAAGACTGGGGAGACTTTTTGGCAGAAACTAGAAGACCACTAAATCATTTCTGCAAAAGCCACCAAACATCCTGAAAATGTTTATTTTGGTCTCTACTAAGTCAGGTTTTGAGTTTGAATCCACAGCTCAGCGGGAGGAGAAGAGGACACGATTATTCTATAGACTATAATATAAAAAATACCCATAATGTATCTATAAGGCAGCTAGGTGACATTAAAATGTCCTATTTCATACTTTAACACATTTATTAGCACTAGATGCAAACTTACCTTTTCCTTGTGTTTGTCGAACAGCAATTGCTATTAAACCCATCTCCTCAGGCAACTCGAACATTAACCTGCCAATTAGGAAAAAAAAACCCCATGCTTATCAGCTGGAACACTAAGCTACATTCATGAAAATCTAGGCTTAAATACCAGGTAATATTTTATGTTAACATTGCAGCACCATTTATCCATTTTCAGTTAACATTTATTCATGACCAGAAAGCATTAGAATATTAAAAAAAGATTAACTGAAAAATAATAATGTAAAACACAACTATATCTATTAGTCTGGAAAAAGTTATACCCATGGTTCATTTAAGGTGCCTTCTGATAACATAAGTTTTGTATTTCTTCATGTTTTCTTGAAGTACTTATTTTTTTGCATGTCACTATCTTCAGTAAGTGACAACTAGCGATTCTAGACATTTGTTTCTACTTAAAGCAAATTTTTGTTCATACTAAAGAATATAAGAGCAGCAGTTTCTGATTATTTAGAAAACCAATATGGTGGCAATAAAGCAGTTTAAAAGATACACTATCCCTTGAGAACTAATTATGATTTAACTACAGTAAATAAATCTACACCTTCTGAGAACTCTAGAGAACACTGGCTTATTTTAGGCTTGTGTTCTGCCTTTAAAATAGTTTCACTTAAAAGAATACTAGCTTTCCTCTAGGGAAAAGTAGAAAGTGCACTTTAACACCACCAAATGAGTCAATGCTAGACTTTAAAAAAGAAGGAAAAAACCCTACTGTGAGAATTTAGTTCAAGCCACTTTAAAACAGATCTCAACTGTACTATGATATGATCCTCCTCCATTTCACATTTTCAGGATGAGTTATTTAACAAATAAAACAGATATTCAAAAAGTTGCCAGCAAGGTAAGCCCAGAAAGCCATGTACAGCCTACAAATCTACTTCTAACACGGGCATGTTGTTCACTACTATGAAAGTAATCTTGTCTTGGAGATAAGTGCAGTCCAAATCAGCAGAGTACCATTTAAAATTATTTCCTCTGAATTTCCAGATATATATGAAAGGCATTCCAAGTTCTGCAATCAAGCAAGTATCCAAGGGCAGCAGGGACCACATGCAAGCAGAAGCATTGTCCCCAGACACGTCTTTAGGTAGGTGACCAGCTAAGGAACTATCCATTCCTCCTTCTTCACAGGATGAAAAACCAAGCTTCAGTAACTCTTGGGGCAAAATGCAAGTAGGATCCCAAGGTTTCAGAGTATCTTTCAAATGGCTGACTTATTTTCATGATGACAAAAAATGGGAGATTACTGGAGGGCCCAAGCGAATTCTGGACCACAAATGCCTTTCCTAATTGTAAATACTTGAAGCAATACTGATAGAAGCCATCACAGGCTTCATAAAGTTTTCCCACGCTATTCCCGAATCAGTGAGACACTGACAAGGAGCAATAGCCAGAACATCCCTTTGCAGGTCCCCTTCCAGTTCACATGAAATACAGCTCAATAATTCTTTTTTTTGGATCCTATTTCACACTGAGACCAGGCTCACCTATCTACTTCCAGCCTTTAACATTAAAAATATACTTCTTATGCTGGGACCTAGGGGAAAATCCTCTGTAGCTCATGAGTCTTCAGCCCTGCTGTTTGGGAACAGCATGATTTCAGTTACAACACCAAGTTCCTGGTTTGCAGCATGAAAATCTAATTTAAATTTGGAAGTACAGTTAGGAAGAGATTACAGGCTTTGTCAAAATACACTGATTTCTGTTACTTCTCCATTCACCTAATTTTTTAAATAGGCAAAAAAAAAAGGTCATGTACTGCCATGATGGGAGGAAAATGATCGGAGCAGGAAAAGAAGTTAATTATGAATCCAAAACACAGGCTTTTAGAACAAAGAGATACGATTAACAGAACATATGAACGTAGCTATTAGAGGCTTGGCAGCAGGTAACAACATATTAAATGCAGAGACCCAGTTTGTACTTTCATGAGCCATGAAGAAATTTTTTAATGGACACAACATGGGGAAGTTGTTAATACCCAGACTGATACAGCAAGAGACAGATAGATTTATTTTTACTGCTTCCTGAGATTGTGCTGGAATTGCCATGAAGCCTATGATAATAAAAAACTCCACACAACTGCCCACCCAGACTTCAGAGCTTTGTAAATTGTGTGTGTTTCTTAGTTTTATTTCTGTAAGAAGCAACTTGGATTTTCCTTACCAGAAAGAGTAACCGTACGTGCACTTTTTTACATATTGACTTCCCTTCTTTTCTTTCAACTTAATGAATTGCAGATTGAACGATTTCACTTTTCTGCAGAGTGACTTAATCCCAGTGCTTACCACGTTCTCCCCAAAAATGTTTTCCTTCAAGAAATTCTCTTTTTTTTTTGCACCCTTTAACTAAGTCACTCTACATATTGAGTCAAAACACAACGCTGAGAAGAGTACGGAAACATGAAAGATCTGAAGACAAATTTAGCCATCAGGAAGAATATCAAATGGCATCTATATGATTGTAGGAGATGATAGTAAAGTTTTATATAAGTTTTTCTTTTCCACTTTGAACATTTTTGGGGTATTTTCCAAAACATGAGCAAGGCACTTTTGGTATTTAAGACTACTAAATAATCTGAAATATGAAAGAGAGAGATTCTAGCACATTTTTTTATACAAATAGCCGCCCTCCCCCCTGTAGTGCATACTAAAGAATGCTGTCAAGAGTAATAAAACACACTTAATTGTTTTAGAGAAATTTCAAGTTTAAGGAGGACTCTGTCTTCATGGCTAGTCAACGCAATGACTTTTCTTCCAACATGAATGTAAAATGGGAACTGAAACCACAAAATCTATGTTTGAATAATGTTAGTGGCCTGACAACTATAAATTTCATTGATGTTGTGGGTTTAAGGTTGAAACTCTCATTAATGCATCCTGCTGTGTTACAGTATTGCAGAGGTATTACGACAGGCAGCATTACATTCCAGATGTTAAAATACCTGGGCACAAGAGGGTAAGTAAAGAACAGATTTCTGCCTTCACTTCAAGTTCCTTGTCTGAAAATTTCACTCTCAAATAGCTTGTTTGTAGAGTATTATAAAAGCGACATTAAAAACCCTCTCAATTTTTAGTCAAATGCAAAGGAATATGCCTTTTGACCAGTCTCTTGTATTATTTTGGACAAAAAGATGCCCTGAACCTTTACTTTACTACTCCACATCCACGGTTTCTGTCCATTACATCCAAATTGAAAATGAGCAGCATGGCTACTAATATCTTTCCTAAACTCTCCTCCATTGCTTTCCATCTCCTTTTCATAATCCTCAGCTGGATGACGGTGTGTTGGATTCGAAGCTCTGTATGCTGAATGACTGCCCTAGGGCCTGCTGGCTAAGCAGAACAGGTAACTTTCCAGTTGCGCGGCAGCCTCCTTGCTGGCAACACTGATCTGAGTCTCTCTCTCCTACCTGGAGATCTCTTGAGAAGTCTTGACCCATGTAAGTCCATGAGAGCAGATGGAATGCACCTGAGAGTGCTGAGAGAGCTGGCTGATGGCACATGAAGGCTGTTTTCTATCATCATGGTCATGGAGATCAGGGGAAGTCCCAGATAAATGGAGAAGGGCAAATGTTGCAAACATCTTCAAGATGGTCTTTCACAAAACTCTTGTATCCGTGTTCGGCCATTGTAGTCTAGGTGGATGCACTACCAGACGAGCAAAAAGTATCTAGATTCTGGGATTGAAAAGTAATGGCTTGTATCCTACCTGTAGGCCGGATACAACTGCTGTTTCTCAGGAGTTTATCCTGAGACGTCTCCTATTTAATATCTTAATATATTTACCAATGACCTGCAGGAGGAAAAAGCATGCACAATAATCAAGTGTGTGACTAATGCTAAACTAAAAGGATAACTAAGCTCAGAGAGGCTGTGGAGTGTCTCTGTCCTTGGAGGTTTTCAAGATCTGACTGGAAAAAGCTTTGAGTAAGCTGTTTTGAATTTATTGTCGACTCTGCTTAAAAGAAGGAGGTTAGACCAGAGACCTGCAGGGATCCCTTCCAATCTGAGTGATTCTGTGACTTCAGGAAAGGTACAGAAACTTGGTGTCTCTGCTGTTCCTAGCTGTCCTTTAAGTTAGGTTGAAATAAATCAGAAACAAGCCATTAGCTAGTAATTACTAAATTAGCAATTTAGACCAAATTCTGTTCACTGGAATTTCCTATCCCAAGTTGGTTCCCAGATTAAAGTAACTTTCACATTCTATTTAGTCTAAATATTTAATTTTATCTATCTTCCACTTTCCATGCAATATTTTACATAGAACCAGGTGCTATACACAGGATCCCAAAAGAACAACTCCCAAAGCTGAGACATGTAGAACACCTAAACTGTTAATCCTATTGAGATTTATTTAAACAATAGGGATCTTAATGCTCTGCACTGTTACAATTTTGCCTATATCCAGGAGGCAATAAATGTGCCAGAATACACTATTACATGAATGCACTCTTGTGTTCTATTGCAAAAATTCATAGCTTCTTTCACGTTATATTGGGTTTTCCTATAGCAATGTTAGTACAGAAAGGACCATGTAGTGTCAAATTCTCTTTAAACTCCTTAGATACACCAAAGTTCTACATCCGTAAGAGAAAGTGTTAAGGGATTACAGTGTCCCAGACTTGTGGAAAACTGAAAAAGCACTGGAATCTTGGACTGCTAGTTTCCTGTATCTTCCTTCAATAAATACTAGAAAGAGAAGTTTGTCCTACACTAGTCATGACATTTTCAGCAAGGAATAATCTATTGATGCTGTGAACGACATAGGTTAGCAACTTATATATACTTTGGCTAAGCTGGTTAATCTCTAAGAGTAGTGCAGTAATAACAATATAATTTCAACAAAACTGCAGTATATAGGAAGAACCTAAGTAGGGCAAAGTCATGTGAGTTATTTTTCAGCTGGATCAATGCTCTAATCTGGCTCACCATAAATGAACACTGCTGTTGGCAAAAGGGAAGCAACAGTAAACGAGGCCAGTGGATAGAAAGGAAGACTAAACCACCTCTTTCTTACCACCCATGTACTTATGCTTGATTTAAATTATGGCCTCAGAATAGTGCATGCTTTGCTTGTGGAGTTGCTTTGAGAATCAGGCCTGCTGAACAGGCAGGGTAAAACTCTACCATTAAATGCTCATTTTTTCTGCTCACTGCATTTTTCAGCTGGTAATTTTCTTGTCTCTCTATTTTTATACCAGTTACTTTATAATTACTCCTTTGTATATGTTTATAGGCTTTTCCTCTTAAAAAAAGAAAAAGAAAATTTTAAAACACAGTACCATACAGCCAAAGGTGTCAGGAAACATACCCAAATAAGAAAGGACTCCAAAAAATTGGTTTGCCAACAAAATGCCAGTAAAATTTGAAACCTGGGTTCAGACACACTGGTAATGTTCCAAAACCGAAAACTTAAAGAACTTCTTTATTCAGTAAATCAGCTTCTCTGTGAATATCATCAAGACCACAAAGTTACAGTAAAGGAGGGAGTTTCCAAGAGAGATGTGAGGAGAGTTTAGGAGTTTAAGTTGTTTCAATTTTTAATTTTAAAAGCAAAAACCTCTACTGTTTTGAACAATTTAGTAAAATTTATTTTCCTATAATAACTACAATTTTCAATTAATGACTTTTCTTTATTTGAAAAAGCTAACTGAAAAGTTAACACAGGACAAATGGAAATGAGACAGATTTCATTAAAAAAATGAACTCCAGTGCCAAAATTTAAGAAACAGAATAGTTACTGGAACACAGTGAAATATATTTATCATAACATGTTAAGAATAGAATCGTCAGAGTGAAATAAAAAGTTATAAACATATTGATCAAAACCAGATCTAACCACTCTTGTCCAAAGCAAAGCACACTATAGATGCTACAAAAAATTTAAACCACATAGATCAAGTGCAGCCTGTAGTGATGTAGCTTTTAAAAGTAATTTAATCACATTTCATTAGAGAAGAGTGTACAAGTTTGGTCACTGTCTGAGAGGGAAACCTTAGAGTACCACCGTTCAGCAGGGCAAGAAACAACAGCATAGCAGTAAGGTGGTAAAAGTATTTTAAATCAGCATTGGATTCACTAACATGTAGTATGAGGCATCACAAACACTAGGATCCCACAAGTAACCCATTATGATTCTGAATTCATACAATATTACTTCAAGTCACCTCTCAGAAAAAATTGCAAACTGGGAACTTTTTGCATACACAGTCATTTTAACTTGACAGTCTAGCCAATTTCTAGTCAGGGTAATTACATTTCCTTATGAAAATTTCTCTGCAATTTACTAAGACAGCACTTCATTTCCTGCCTTAAATCATACAGGGTGTTAAATAGTTGCCATGTTCTACCAGAGAAGTGATGAAGTTATTCCCAAGTAGCCACTCAAACAGTTGGGGTTAGTGTAGAACAAAAGACACTGGACATATCACATAAAGTAAAGCGAGCATGAAAAAGAATTCTATGTGAACAGAAACTTAGCTGCCCTCCCCAGATCTTTCACGGAGGTTTCCATTGCAAACTGTGAAAAATTTAAGCATTTCAACAAAAAGAATCCATTCCTTGCTTAGTAACAGCAGCAGACCTAAAAAATTAGCAGTAACACTTATTTTCCTTAGATTAATAAACATTCCTTTATGCTTTTACTACAGAAAGTTTCATCAAAACCAATTATACTTAAATACAATTAATTTATAGCTAAGAGAATACTCTAATAGCCTTTGAATTGTCCTCTATGGTTTGCTTTTTTTCTTTTATTTTATGCATGCAACATACAGTGTGCTCCAAATTTAGGCCCTGGTGATTTATAATAATGGCAATGTTGTTGTTGCTACCTAAGGATGTAGCCAATTTTTAGTTTTCCTAATCCAATGCTAAGTGAAAAATACATTTTTTTTCTTCCTCTTTCTAAAGGTATACTCAAACTACATTATAACAAGAGGCAGCATATTTAACAGTGCTTGACATTTCTTGTGGTCTGTAGATTAGATTTTACCTCTGAGGGATCTGTTGGTTAGTTTAACTTTCTTTCTGAAAAATATTTGAATTGTGAAAAACAAATAACTAAAATTTTAGGCAAATTTCGTTGACACTGTTTTCCTTGGCTAAAAGCATCTGAGTCTCAATTTAAAAATTTCCATGTGCCCGTCTCACCATATCATTTCAGAATACACACAGAACTTACTTTTAAGTTCAAATGTTTGTTCATAATCTTGTTTCTGTGGTGTGGGGAACACTGTACAATGCATGTTCCAAGCACCGTCATGACGATGGTAATTTGACATGTTACTTGGCATTTATCAAATCTTCATAATTTTGCCCAATTGTTTCAACTATTATAAAATAACTATGGCTTCATAAACTGGCAGGCAAAGCATGACTATTTTACTTGCATGTCTTTTTTTTTCCCTGAAATAAGAAATCCTTTAAAAAAGTATTACTAACATTTTTTTGCTATGAAAAGACAAAAGCATTATACTCGTCCTATGTAAATAAGCACACAATTTAATTGCAAAACTCTCATAGACAAAAATATCAGATGTTTTCTTCTTTATTAAAAAAAAAAAACCAAAAAACTAGATGTGTAGCATTTAGAAATTTCTTAAATATAACATAAAAGGTTAATACAAAGGGAAAAATGTAACTCAAACCCGGAGAAAGGGAAAGAGAGCCAACTGCATCCTGGTCTGCATCAAAAGAAGTGTGGCCAGCAGGGCCAGGGAGGTGATTCTGCCCCTCTACTCTGCTCTAGTGAGTCCACACCTGGAGTGCTGTGCACAGTTCTGGAAAGATACAGAACTGTTGCAGAGGATCCAGAAAAAAGCCTCAAAGATGATCAAAGGGCTGGAGCACCTCTGCTATGAAGACAGGCTGAGGGAGTTGGGGCTGTTCAGCCTAGAGAAGAGAAGGCTCCAGGGAGACCTTACAGCAGCCTTCCAGTACTTAAAGGGGGCCTACAGGAAATCTGGGGAGGGGCTTTTCACCAGAGAAGATAGTGATAGGACAAGGGGTAATGGTTTTAAACAGAGAGAGGAGATTTAGGTTAGATATTAGGAAGAAATTCTTCACTATAAGGGTGGTGAGGAACTGGAATGGGTTGGCCAGGGAGGTTGTTGATGCCCCGTCCCTGGAGGTTTTTAAGGCCAGGTTGGACAAGGTTTTGTGCAACGTGATGTAGTGGTAGGGTTCCCTGCTCATGGCAGGGAGGTTGGAACTTGATGATCTTTAAGGTCCCTTCCAACCTTAATGATTCTATGATTCTACAAAAAAGGTATTTTTTTTTTGTTTGTTTAAAGAAAATGTATTCCAGCAAGAACCACTTTTTAAAGACAATCTTAGAAAATGGCAATTTAGCTCTAAAATTTTAGCAAACATTTGAAATATTTTGTTGAGCAATTAAAGTTCAGAACATTAATTTTTAAAAGGCATCACTAGACCTCATCACATGCTTTCCACAGACATAATATTTCATAGAAAATAGATTCAGAAAAGCTACTATTCTCTAAGAGAAGGAAGAATTGATTTGTCCAAAACAAGGTAATTTTTTATTTAAAACACTTAACAATGTTTTTTGAGCATTTTCAGCCTAGTCAAACATGTAAGTTGCCTCAAATATATGGTAATGCTAAATTTTTGAATGATTTAAACTTTGACATTTATCTACCATGATACTACAAACAGGCTTTCACATGCCTCGGTTTCCCACTGAAGCCTCAGGTTCTCATTAAGGAGCTCCATTTGCCATCCAGCTCATGGCTGCTCTTTGTTAATCCATGTGATGCTTCCCAGAGGATGCACTTTTGGCCAAGAAGTCTGGCCTACCAGCCAGAGCAGCAACATGGGCTAGCCTAAGTACGACTTTCACAAGGCATAAAAGTCCTATATGCACTTCTAATTCACTGTTGAGCTGACTTGAAATGAAGCATAAACCTGGGTTATAAATCCTGAATATTACATCTCAACATTCCTAAATAGAAATTCCCTGCAATTTCTTGTTCCTGTGTGAAGAAAGAACTCATAGTACTTCAGGGTTTTTTTTTCTGATTTCAAGTTGCAGATGTTAAAGATAGCAATCCAGAAAAATTACTGCTTTTTAAAAATTATGAATCAAAAAAGCAATGAGCACAATAGCTGAACTCAGTTGGCTCTGTAGTCATGTGTCTAATAATTAAAACACAAAAATGCTCTCATGAAGTACTGGAGTCTTATACTAGCTGCTCCCTCTCAGTGCCAACAGAAACCACAAGATTTCTAAATTCAGTATTAAAGCATACAGCACTTTTCTCATGCAAGAGCCAACATCCAAAAACATATAAATAAAGAACAGAAAAGTTCTGTTTCCAAATATGTTGCTAAATATTTTTAAAACCCCTACTATTAGACTGTGTCAACTTGAAGGCAGACTCCAATAGTTAATTTCATGGGTGATTAAGAAGGGATTTCAAAATAAGGAAGTTACTTTATGCTGGCCACGGCATCCTCTGTAGACTCCAGAAACAGAGTCAACATAAAACGTAGCTGATATTCAAATCCTGAAACAGTGGATTCTCTTTGTCAGAGTGGGTAGGAGAAAATCTAAAAGTCCCCGTGTAGCCAAGTTTCTTCAAATTCCTCTACTGTAAGAAAAGCAGCAACTTCTTACTTCAGTAAAATTCAGAGGAATGCCCAGTTTAAGACAATAGAATACCTACAAATACCTCTTACCAGGACATGTGGGCAAATGGGTAAAGCCCTGAACTAGAGAGAGCTAACAGCCAAGTGAAGAGGGCTGCACAATCATCCTGAATCCTTTATCTGGATCAAGAAACCATCTGGTCCCCAGGTAAATCTATACTTGGATCGTGGCATCTTGCCACTTTTCTGAGCAACAACCACTGATGTGCACACAGTGCATGATGAAGGCTGAATATACGAAGTATCACCAAAGAAAAACATGTCTTTGATTCTTGCATTACCTGAGTAAACTGCGGAACGACTTGCAAATACTGACAAATAGAACATGTCAAATTCCAACTGTATATCATTATAAAGACTATTTCAACTTTATTGTATGAAAACCAAAGAAAACTGCAGGAGGGCTCACCCCTGCCATTTCTTCCTCTCCCCATCTCTGCTGCAGCATCACTCTGCTGTAGTATCTCAACAGCCAGGATCTGGTCACAAGTCCTGCTGTCCATTACTACCTCTCAGTTGGATGTGTTTGGTGGCACGTCATTCTTGCATTTGCCTGTCAGTACTCATAAAGCAATAGTTGAAATCTGTTATCAACAATTTTGGAACCTCCTGATAGACCTCTGAGTCTTTCTTCACCTCATTCTTTTGAGCATTTTTTAACTGTAAAAGTGAAAGCAAAATACAGGCATAAAAGAGAAACTTTCTCATTCAGCTTTATTGATACATTTCTACCAAACAGGTGTTCAGTAGATCCTGACACTTGAATTGAGTTGTACTAAAGCTTAGTCAGATGTGAAGCCTTAGCAGAGGTGTTGTGGGCTAGTAAGTGAATGAGCAGAACCATTCGGATCCCATGCAATAGAAGCAAGCATCAAAGGGAAGGAGGAAGACTGGAAGGATTAGTTATATGATACCAGGACTCTTAGCAGCACTTAACACTAAGCAAGTCGAAACTGTGAAACAGACATAGTGGTATTTTATTCTAAATTAAACGGTTTGATCCAAGATTAGGGTGGTCTGTAGTAAAGAATTCCTTTGGCTCTGGAGAAGGAGGAAAATGAATTGGGAAGAATGTCTTAAATGGGAAGTATCACCACAGATGTACATTCAGTACCACGCAAAACTGCTGAGAAGTAGTCAGAAATTAATAAAATGAATAAATATGTATAAGAAAAAAAATACCAGCAGCTAGCATATTTGTGCAAAGTAAAAATCCACCCCACCAGCAGAAGGCTCTCTCCCAGCACTCAGATTTGTACTCATGACAAAATGAGCCACAGCTGCAAGGAAGCAAGCTGAAACCCTGCTCTAACAACAGGTCAATGCTGACAGCTACAGTATAAGATGCCATTTTACAGCAGTCACAGAGGGTTGGAAGGAGCCTCAGGAGCTATGTAAGTCTTTATCCCTTCCTCTTCTATGTCTGGCAAAACTTTCTCTAGACTATTCATAAAAACTTGCAACAATGGAGAAATGACAGCTTACTTAAGTGAACAACCTTTCTTTAGCAATTTTAAAGGGGAAATTACTGAATCTACACTTCTGCATTAAAATGTTGTCTCATATTCACTGAAAATGTAGAAATGCTTATTCATTTTCTTCCCATAAGGGACCATTGATTGAGGAAAGGTTTATTTCCACCAGCCTTGTCCTCTTTTGATGAGAGAAACAGTAGTTTTATATCCCACTCTCCCCATCTAGAGGAGTCACGTTTCCTAGACTCTGAACTATTCCCTTTTCTCTGCTTTGTATTGTGCCCAGCAAATCCACACCTTTTTGAAGCCTGGTGCTGAAAACTGGACGAATAACTCCAGTTAAGCACTCCCAGTGTTGAGTAGCACTGGAAATACTCTGTACATTTCATGTGTAGCACATTTTTAAACACTTCTGTATGAATTTCAATCTCAATCCTCACCTCATTTCTTAAAACGGTATGACTTTTAAAAAACTAGATTCAATTGCTGATTCAAACTTCCTACAACCTTATAGCTCCACCTTATAGAGGTTAGTTTTTGACAAGCACACCCTCAATTCTGTCATCCAAATCACAAATTAAAAAGACTGAGTTGTGCTGAAGCATCGGCAGATATGAAGCCTCAGCAGTCTGCCCTAGTAAGTTAATCAGCAGAACCACTGAAGCCATGGGCACTGTAAGTATGAACATTGCTTAAATGAAATCAGAAAAACACAAAGAATCTTCTCAGATGAGTACATCTGAGAATGAAAATATTATCTATGATACTGAAGCTACAAGAAGGGAGATCAATAACCGTAATCTTCAACAACCCTTTAGATGCCTTCAACCATGCCCAAAGCAGATTAAATAAAACCAACTACAAATACAGTAGAAATGGAAACAAGCAAGTCAATTAAATGGGTCTTTGAGCTATAGTTATAACAGGTGCCTTAGCTGTAGCAACTTAAAATCCTTTACTCCAAGAAAAAGTAAAAACCAAATGCATAACTGGTATATTGGTCCAGATAAAGGGATTTGAGGGAACTAATTTTCACTCTCTCTTGAGTGCTAGTGGTAAACATATTACTCCTAGGCAAAGCATTTGGATTTTGGGAAAAGTCAGAGCTATTTCCCAAGCTCAAGCAGCTCTAATGCAACAGGCTACCCTATTCTGTAAATTATAATGAATTCTGGATAAAACAAAATCCAACATGTCATAACTCACTTTAAGAGTTGGAAGATCTTTGGTAATGTACAACATTTCAGCTGTGATATTAAGGAATTAAGCGTGTATAAGGAGAAAGATCACTGAAGAAAAAAAATATCACCTTTTCCTTTCTCCACTAACTAAATTTTAACAAGAAATTGCTCACAGAATTATTAAAGTTGCAGTTGTAGTTGTCAAGTGTTTGCAGCTGTCTGTCTCCTCCACCTTTCACAATATATTTATTGTTGAATACAACTGAGATGGACTAAAGTGAGGAAATACTTTTCCTTTCAGGTGTTGCTTGGTTGTTGTTTTTTTCAAGTGGCTTTTTCAACAAATTCTCCATAAATGTAACTTTTCAACCATGGACGTAAGACTAACAGAACACTATATTCCTATTCATCCAGAATAAACCTGTAAAATTCAGCTTCCTATCACTGCTGTTTTCTTTTATGGGATAACATCTCTACTGCAGCAGGTACAGGATCCTTGAATTTACTTTTGAGATGCTTTTCACTATCATTCAGTCCAACATCCCATATTCATCCTGTCCCTGTAGGTATTTTTCTCATTCACAATCCGTAAGTTTTGCATCAGGAACCGTAAATTTGTGTTGGTATAACTTCTAGTCTCTGAGCCATCACTAGGGTTGTTCAATCATTCAACAGGAGAAATTCAAATGGGGCTGGAGTTTACATACTCTAGGTTTACAACACCAAGTAAAGGTAATATACAAGGCTCAGAGAGTAGTGGTACATCCTTTATCTTGGCAGTGCATTCCCCAGAAGGAAATTATTCTGACATGCAACATTCCCATAGTATTAGCAGAACAGACAGAAAGAACTGACTTTTGAGACCAGTAAATGAATTTACTAGCACCCAAAATATGGGTTCTTATAATGAACATGTTCAGATCATAAACATACAGGTTTTCAGGAATTCTAGGAGCACCTCCCATGCCTAGAGACTAAACTGTTTCAGGTGTCAAGTTGCAGAAGTGTTACATTAATTCCACGGCTCTGCATCAGAACGTAAGCAGGGCCTGAAGTTTACTAACAGGCAGATACATGCTAAGGGCTCAACTCGGTCGGAATACTTTTACATATCAGATACTCTAATGCAGCAAGAAATGGAACGTTCATTCCAAAGTCAAATACAGACATGATCAAATACACCTCTGTCAATACACAGGGCAATACACAGGTGGGTTTTTTTTTTGTTCTACAGATCTTGAAAGCTGAGACTTCCAGAAATGCAAGCCAAATACAACAAAAAAAGGAGAATAATTCAGAAACTGAAAGTATGAGGCACGTATTTACAGTGTGACATTATCTGGAAATTCTCAGTGGTTTACAATAAGAAAAGATGAAAAGATGGGTTTTTTTAATAAACCAAAACCTTCACATCTAAAGCAGCAACTGAATGGTTGGGTATTTTCAAGACAGATTTGCTTATTGCCTATTACTGTGATTATATTTTAAAATTAATTATGCATATGACTATCCATTTTTAAAAGTTTGTATTAAGAATTTTAAACAGTAAAAAAAAATTATCCCCTCAAATTACATATTTAAAGCAATAAAACATATTATCTATTCCAATATCAGATAAAGCAAGGTGGCTTCCAAAATAATTTAACACATTTTCAAATTCTCCACTTTAAATGTTTTTTTAAAACCCTACTGTCAAAACCATTTATTGGAAGTTAACAAAAAATACATCTTTGATTATCTATCACACTCTATCCTTCCCCTGGCATGAACATTTATTTTTGTTATTGAAGAGTTCTTATAATTGAATTTCCTTGCACTCATTAGCTTTTAGGATACTCCCCCAAATAAGAGATGACTGAATTTTAGCAAGAAGATCATAAAATATAAAAGATGACAGCAGAAGAATCATTTATTTATCCATCAACTGAGCAAAACTCACTATAACTTAAGCAGTTCTTTCCAGGTGGAACAGACACTGTGAGGACTACTAAGTCCAAACAATACTTGTAATATCCTGTATTTGTACATAAACACACAAAAATTAACTCATTCTAGCAACTGAAAAGAATGTTTGCAGTCGAAATTAAGTTACTCCCTTTATCCCCCTCCTTTTCTTGCCAGTGCTCATGCACATCAATAAAATTCCACAGGCCTTCTCTAGTGTAAAAATGTTGATAATGCAGTTAAACAGCATTCAACGTAAATTGAAGGACTTGAAAGGAGCAATACATAATTATAGATGTGCCTTCCCATATGAATGCAAAGTTATTTGCATGGCTGACTAACATCTCTGGACTGTATTTTGATGGTTTTGGTTGTCTTGCAACTCAGTGAAAACATTATCTGCAAGGCAGCCTGCCATGAGGCCTCATGAAATGCAGCTGTTCGCATGGCTGCCTCTTTCCCAGACAAACTGAGATTAAGTTTCTGCTGCCACAAAAGCTCTGCAGTCCTGATGAGCATTCTTCTATCCCAGTGTTAGGGCTGTGTATTGGGCTTTCATATGAGGATGGCATGGGTATGGTAGAGTTCAGTTTAAACATCACTTACAGAAGCAAAGGAAATAATAAATATTTATTATTGTTGTTGTTGCTGTTGTCATCATCATTATTATTATTATTACTATTATTATTATCACAGAAAAGAAACAAGAAACTGAATAGAGCAAACTATCAGTATCAGCCCACACATGGTAAGAAAAACTGTATGTCACTCAAAGTGGGAGGGAAATAACAGTGGAATTTGGTCAAAACCTCCCTCTTCTAATAGTTTTGAATATTCAAGATTGCATGCAAGCAATGTTCAAAACTTTGTTTTCAATCTACTATTACTAGATAAAATCAATTTGACTTGTCTAGACAGTCAGCACTTGCTATTCAATCCTACTTTGACAGCATTGGATCTTCCCATAAACAATTTTTCACGTATGCCTTTGTAGGATCCAAAGCAAAATCATAATTTTTGTGGTTCTGTTCCCCCATGTTAGTATGCATTTAATCACTATTCATCTACAGTGTTTCTAAGAGATCCTGGAAAGCTAAACAGTAACTATTAGCAAAGCATTTCAAAAACCACAGATGGATGATGCTATAAAATCACAAAATGCATACTATTGCAGTCTCTGAAAAGTGAAACAGTTAGTGACTTAGATACATTGAGCACTACTGTTCTACTACTCTATTATTCTCCATAAGTAATGCAACCAAAAGCTTTGCATGTCCACCAAAGTCCCTCATGTGGAGCAAGCTGAAGGATGTGCTTTGCTTGGGCTCTGAAGGGATGACTTTGTACAGGTAGTGAAGGCCTGTGCAGACTATTTCTAAACCCTCAGGTTACTCAGAGCAGTAAGGTAACTAACACATTTATCACATACCTCATGGTTGGGGATGAAAGAACTTGGGGAATCAAGAATGACTTCAGGGCATTGGGAAGACTAGTCAAGGACTAAGGTGCCCAAGTTATCTTTTCTTCCATACTGCCAGGAGCAGGAAATTGTGAAGGAAGAAACTGGAAAATCTCACAGGTTAATATCTGGCTCCAGGGCTGGTGCCACTGACAGAATTTTGGATTCTTTAACCAGGGATCAGCATATACATCACCGAGCCTGCCAAGAGATGGGGTGCACCTATCTCAGTGCGGGAAAAGGATATTCTTCCAGAAGTTAGCAGCCCTCATTGACAGGGCTTCAAACCAGGCTTGAAGGGGGAAGGGAAAACATAACCTGCTGCAAACATACCTCGGGTTTGCACAACGGGGTTTGGAGGTCTGGAAGTCCTAAAGGATGCAGGAGACAGAAAACACCTCAAGGGTATAAAAGGGTGTCCTTCTAAGAAGATGACATGGCCAGCAGCTCAGCTGAAGTGCCTCTACACCAATGCATGCAGCATGGGCAATAAACAGGAGTTGGAAGCCATTGTGCTGCAGGAAAGCTATGATGTAGCGGCAATTACAGAAACCTGGTGGGACGAACCCTGTGACTGGAGTGTGGCTATTGAAGGCTATAAGCTGTTCAGAAGGAACAGGACAGGAAGAAGGGGCGGAGGTGTTGCCCTCTATGTAAAAATTGGATAGAGCGTGAAGAGTTGTCCCTAAAAAATAGCCATGAGCAAGTTGAAAGTTTATGGGTGGGAATTCAGGATAGAAACACCAAAGGGAGCCTAGTGGTTGGAGTCTATTACAGGCCGCCCGATCAAGTGGAGCCTATCGACGAAGCCTCTTACTCCAGCTTGAAGAAACATCGCAATCACAGGCTCTCACCCTGCTGGGGGATTTTAACCATCCCAACATCTGTTGGAAAAGCAGCACGGCAAGTTGCAGGCAATCCAGGAGACTCCTGGAATGCCTTGATGACAACTTCTTAAGTCAGGAAATTGACAGTCCTACCTGGGGGGATGCATTATTGGACCTGATTGTCACAAATGCAAGTGAACTCATCAGGGATATCAAAGTTGAAGGCAGCCTGGGCTGCAGTGACCATTGTCCTGGCTTGAGCCAGGATTAAGCCAATTTTTCTTTTCACTGATTTTTTTTTCCTTCAGTAAGCTTTCTTGTAACTAGCAACTGTGTGTTCTGCTAGGCTGATAAGACAGTGGAATGTTTTTCTAACTACTGAGGTTTCAAGGTTACATCTTCACTCTGCCGGCTCAGACACTATGGGGAGATCTCTGACCCCCCCGTGGGAGGCTGAGTTAGACAGACAGCAAAATTGGCCAAAGATATTCCATTCCATATATCTACGTAGGCTCAGAGGAAGGACAGAGATCTTAGAAGACAGCTTCCTTCCTCCTTCTTCTTGCCGCTCTCTTCCGTCCATGGCCGGCGTCCGGGGAGGACTCTGCTCATCCATCACCGCCGACCCTTAGGCTCGAGCTCTCCTGACCCTCATAACTCTCCGCTTTCTCCAGCAGCGGCTCCGGGATTCCTCGGGACTCTTCCCAGTTCAGGGGAGTGCTGTGGGAGTTGCTGGGGGTGGGGGGGAGGCGAGAGGCTTTTGCCCATATCTGAATATATCTGTATATAATTGTATATATTTTCTTGTGTGATTCATTAGTGTTTTAATTAAAGCTGTGTAGTTTAGTTTTCAATCCAGCCAAGTCTCTCTCCTTTTCTCTCTCTCCTTCCCTGACTGGGTGGGGGGGGGAGGGGATCGAGAGCATTGTTGTCAGACCTGAGTCAAACGGTGACAACCATGCACTAGTGCAGTTCACTGTCCTAAGGGATAAGAGGCAGATGAAAAGCTTAGTCAGGTCTCTGAATTTTAGAAAGCAAAATTCCAGCTCTTCAAGGAGTTAGCAGATAGGACCAAATGGGAAATGGTCCTCAGGGAAAGGGAGCAGAAGAAAGCTGACAGATCTTAAAAGATGCTTTCCATAGAGCACAAGAGGTCTCAATCCCCTGGTATAGGAAATCAGATAAGGAAGGAAAGAGACCAGCATGGCTGAGTCAAGACCTGCTGGTCAAACTAAAAGGTAAGATGGACCTACACAGGCAGCGGAAGAGGAGATAGGTATCCTGGGTAGAGTACAGGGGCGCTGCCCGATTATGCAGCGATGAGGTCAGGAAGGCGAAGGCACAGCTAGAACTAAGCAGCCTGTTCTAGTGGAATGTGTCCCTGCCCTTGCAGGGGAGTTGGAACTCGATGATCTTTAAGGTCTCTTCCAACTTCAAACATTCTGTGATTATGTGTCAGAGAAACAAATGAAGCAACAGAAGCGCAATTATTACAGGAAAAGGTTTTATGTAAACCTCTTGTTCTTCCGCAGGTATGTGCCAGAAACAGGACCCTGTTGTATACATTTAAATATGCTGTGCCTCTGCCTTAGAGCACAATGAATGTCTGACAGCAGTTCTAACCATAAACTCATCTACTGCTACACATTGAAAAGCACTGTTGGAAACAGCTTCAGAGCACTAACAAATTACCATGTCTAGTTCTAGGCCCCTGTATAGCAGCCACCTGGACTTTCATTTTCCATCCATCTATTGAATGTCAAGGCTAACTAATATTTCACTAGTCATGCAAGAGATGCACAGTAAAAGCATTAACATTTGTTATGTCTGATAATCCAAGCAAGGTACACATGAAATTTAGAAGGTTCTCAGACTCCTGCAGGTGGTGTCTATATAACCTCCAGATCTCATATCCAGTCAGTAGAGACTCAAGACTGATTACAGCAAAACCACTTCAGCTAAACTATCCATTAAACAATAAACAAGCATTAAAAAAATTACTGACTTTGGCACGCTTTCCCACCTTTAAATGCATATGGTCTTTGGAAGCTAATCAAATCTTCAATCATTTTCTTGAAGTTAAAAAATCAAAACAGTGAACTTCCATGACACTTTTTCCATTTTAAAATATGCATTTCGTGCTCATCAAATCAAGTTTGAAAGAATTATTTTGACTTCTTCTGCTTGTAATGACGCAAATGAGATCAAGTACTTCTGCAACCACCCAAGACAAGTGCATTCCAGAACACCCAACCCAGTCCCAATATACTGATGCAAAAAATATGTTGTGCTGGTTTTGACTGTGGTAAAGTTAATTTTCTTCATAGTAGCTAGTAGGGGGCTATGTTTTGGATTTGTGCTAGAAACAGTGCGGAAAACACAGGGATGCTTTCAGTATTGCTGAGCAGAGCTTACACAGAGCCAAGGCCTTTTCTGCTCCTCACACCACCCCAGCAGAGAGGAGGCTGAGGATGCACATGGATTTGGGAGGGAACACAGCCAGGACAGCTGACCCCAGCTGACCAGAGGGATATTCCATACTGTATGAAGTCATGCTCAGCGTATAAAGCTGGGGGAAGGAGAAAGAAAGGGGGGACATTTGGAGTGATGGCATCTGTCTTTTCAAGTAACCATCAGGCTTGATGGAACCTGCCTGTCCCGGGGATAGTTGAACACCTGCCTGCTCAAGGGAGGTAGTGAATTAATTCCTTGTTTTGTTTTCCTTGTGTGTGTGACTTTTGCTTTACCTGGTAAACTGTCTTTACCTCCACCCATGAGTTTTCTTGCTTTTACTCTTCTGATTCTCTGCTACCTCCCAGCAGGGGGGAGTGCGAGAGTGGCTGTGTGGTGTTTAGTTGCCAGTGGGGGTTAAACCATGACACATGTACAGCCACTGCAAAAAATGCTTAAATCTCACTCCAGGCACAATTTAACAGAGGTTCATCTCTGCACGGAGCTATATTTTAAGGTCTTGAAGGTTTAATTATTTGTGAATCATGGGCATAATAGATTGCAAATACCCTCTGACGTCATCACTGTTAACTGCATTGCAATATGCAGAATATTCTATTTTTATTCTACGAAATAACTGATGTGTGATATCACAGAATAGTAATATTAGGTCCTTGACTAAATACCAATGGTGCAATTACTTTCTGACTATCTAAAATTCCAGCGCAGTTGCATTTAGTTATGACAGTGGGCATGTTCCATCCTGACCATTTGACTGGCTCCACTTCTGATTAAGGAATACCCTCCTTCATTTTAGAAATGTAGGCATCTCGCTCATGAGAAACATCATACTTCTACTTATTATATGAAACCACCTCAGCAACAAACTACAGCAGCTGTTTTTCAGCAAAAGATAGTATTATATTGCTCTTCCCAGGAAGGAATTTGGAAAATATTTTCCAACTGAAAACTGCAAGAGAAGTTCAGGTAGAAAGTAATGACCCTTCCTAAGATATGCTGGAGATCTCATTATGCAATTTATTATACATTAAAATTGGTCTCTGTCTCAAAGAGACTACAGTTTAAGAATAACATCAAAAGACAGAAGAGAACAAGATGATGGGCAACAACACTGACAAGTATTTACTTTTTCCTTAAAGACATCAAGGCTAGAAGAGACACTGCAAGACCTGGGGAGGGAAAAGTAGTCAAAACCTCAACATGATGTCCTATATGAACACTCAAAATATTACACGTACTTGCAAATGTTTTTCTTGTTTTAATGAGTTACATCAACAAAAATCTCAGTAATTTAAAACGGAGACTTTTGAGAAAGAAATACTACAGGTCTTTAGGAAAAAAGTTCTCTACACTGTGAAGCCTGCCATTCCCCTGGTTTTCCTGTTAGTCATCTACAACTGCAACTTTTATCCCTGCTGAGCATTGCCTTTACTTTGCATCCTTTGCAACTGACTGAATTGTACTATTAGAATAGCAAAATACTTTTCAATGTAAGCAGTCTAATGAGATCTTTAATTAAAAAACTGACATTCTTTCACTGCAAGGTAGAGCCTCAGCTTCCTCCTTCCCCTTTTTATTGGTAATGAGCATTCATCAATACAATATCATGTATGTCAGCTTTTAGTTTTTGAACACTAAGATGAAAAAGAAGTGAATGCATAAAAAACTGAAAATGCCCCTCCGCAGGTAGTCACCACAATCCTTCCAGTGGAAGAGGACCATCAACTTAAATAACCAATATAAAGCAAAAGATATGGATCTGGCTTAGGCATAATGCTCTTGGCTCATTTTATTTATTTTTATTTCAACTACTGGTTGGCATTGAAAAGGGCAAACAAGCAGTTTCACTGCTTGGTTTAAGTGGTAAGTTTTCTTGAAGCTTTATAGTTATTAGTATTCTGGTACTTGCTGTGGTTTTCAAAAAAATTGTCTTTTTAATAGACCTCTTTGCTTGGAGTTGCTTATACAACACCAAACTATTTACTTTGGGCCCTTTGTTCATGTGCTACTTATCCTCAACCTACAAAATACTTCATTACATATGTAGATACCTAGCACTCAGAAATTATATACAATAATTAGCAGCTCAAGAATTTGACTTTTAAAGGAATGAATTAGCTAGCACTTTAGATTCAGAGCTCTACATTACAGCTAATGGCCTTCAAGGCAGTTATATCACTCTCAGAAACTTCCCTCCAACAACTCAGAGACGTGTGTTATACATTATTAGTGGTTAAGCATTCAGGTATCACAAGATCAGCTGCTGAGAACAAAGAATGCATTGCAAAGCATGACTAGCCCCTGCTTTTATTTTTGTAGATTAGCAATTTTCTATAAAATAGCTAGAGTCCAGGGTAAATATCCTGGACCAGAATCAAGCTATAGAAAATCTGAATTTTCATATTATTTGGCACTACGACTAAAAGTATTTTCCCCTCAAAAACTGCAGAGCATTCTATACAGAAGAAATCCCTATGCCTCTCAAAAAAATAAAACTTCACTCTACTGATGACAGTTTTCAAGAACAGATCACGCCTTGCCTTCCTTGCCTCTAGGAACCAAGTACATGTTTTGTTTTGTTTTTTAAAAAAACATTTGGGATCTGTTCTTGGGTGCTTTTTAGGCTGGCAGTGCATCAGGAAGGAACATGACCTCCTCTGCTCTGTGGCAGGTTAAGCAGTCTGATTGAACATTGCTGCTAATTAAGAGCTCTTGTTGTTTGGCAGGATCACCAGAGTACCTTCTGCACTTGTTCATGACAACAGCACCTCTTTCAGAAATTAACTCTTGATGAGTGCAGACAGGGGGTCCAGCTGGTTCTTCCAAATCCTCCAACTACATAAATGAAGCATAATAAGAACACTGGTGACTACCAAGGGAAGAAAGGCTATTCGTGACCTCTTTTTAAAAAACAGAGTATACTTTTACATTGACTTAATTTTCTACATTGGGGGTAGATAATGCAGCTGGAAACTGTGAACAGAATTAAAAATCACGGGAGGCGATAGTAATAATTTTGTAAGAAATATTTTATTAGGCAAGTTAAAATCTAAATTTGTTCTCAGAGCTTTCAAAATCAATAATATTCAGAACTCAGGCAACAAAAAGAAAGTTTCAAAACAAAAGCTGAACGTGAAAATGGAAAAGGTTGTGTGAAAAATGCATATTACTAAAAATGATTTGATATTTCATTTCTATACCTTAGGATGCATTCAGAAGGGCAGCCTTGTAATATCCAGAAAGGACATTCCACAAGCATCAATAATATGGGTTACCCTATAAAACACATACAGAGCTAAATCCTCCATGAAATACAATCCACTTCCATTCAGTATTAGTACTGCACATAACTGACAAACTACTGGTACCTCTCCTGACATTTCCACAGGTTAGGATGATTCTGCCCATCTGAAGAGGTGCTCTCTGCAGACTTGGCATGAAAGGAGAGCAATGGGAGGAAGCAAGCTTTGCTGTGCTTACTCTGCATGGGATTTCAGACTTCAGGACACCTTGCTTAACACCACATCCAAATCAAATTCATAAGGTGAAGTCTACAGATTGACTTCCAGGCAAATAAGAATGGATACCAAGCTCATAAATAAGCTGCAAATGTACTGTATATTAATACACTAAGATGCCACAGTTACAGCGATTTTTTTGCTCCTTTGTACTGTTTCAGAATCTGATCTTTGTACATTGGTCCCATGTGTCTGACAGCCTTAACTTGGTTAAGAGCTGAAGCTTATGGAGCTGTAAGAATAATTATTACTATTTTAAAATATTTCTATCAATATGGCCTATTATATTAAGTATCAATTAAAGATAAGTAGATACAGAAATAATTACATATGCAAAGTGCTTGCGTGCTCCCTTCTATGCTAGACACTCTCAATCAGTTACGACAAAAGAATGTGAAAAGCTATGATGATTGGAAATTACAATTTTCCTCAGTCAAAAAATTATTTTTAGAACAATTCAGTATTTGCATTTCTCTTTTCCACCCTGCCCTTTGGTTACGTCTTGTATGAAGCCTTAATTTCAAGGCAGCTGATACTAGAAAAATCTGAGGGCACTCTAAAAAAACAAGTGAGGATATAGTAAGAACAGTAAACAAATGTTTTCAACAAGTGTCCAAACAAAAATTTTCATCAAAGACAACTTTACACGTGTTTCACTGGCATGAAAAATACTGGCAGAAACAAATACTTGGACACAGATACATAAGATGTGAACTGCACATTTTGTGTGACTGAAGAGTTTATAATATGCATCCTTACTTTATAACTGTTTGCATCTTTCTTTCTGAGATTATTTCTACTTCAAAAAATAACCAAATATTCAACCTAAATTAAGATTCAGGTTGTCTCAGTGGTCAGTATACTCAGAGATCATTCAGTTTAATCACAATGTTCTAGTGATGGTTAAGATGTTACTGCAGATCTCACACTGTTGTGGTATGCATGTATTTTTCAAGGTGCCTCAGCTTCTGAAACCTTGCAAATAAATACTTCAGTTCAAAAATCAAAACACCAGCTAAGATGGGTCCATAGGTTAGCAAGAAAAACATGATCCAAAAGTCCAAATAGTAGTAAGTACCTCCACAGACGCTTTTTCTTAACCTCGGTGTAAGTGAATATACAAAGCTAGTACCAACAAAACTGCTTTTCCTTATATGTGGGTAAAAAATACAAGAGAACTGACTATCCTTTTCTAATGGCATAGTTTTAACCACCTCCTTTCAGCTTTTTCAAATATATATTTTTTTTTTTTACATTTGGAACTGTGCATTGTGGAGCCACAGAAGGGGAGGGCTGGAGGCCAAAGACCACGTACCTATGAATCAGTTGAATCAGAAAGGAAAAACATGAGCCATTGTTAATACCTGCATCTATGGTTAACAGAATCACAGTTAAGTTTGCACTGACCATTTTCAACTGTAAAATACAGCACTAAGAATAGAAGCAATCTGTGATGGTCATCTTTCAGTAAAGGTTTTCCAGTGGCTTAAATACGTGCTCTCTCTGACATTCATGTCCCAAACTAAACTCTTAACAGACAGTGTTTGAGGGCAGCAATTGGAGATGGCTTGAAAGATTATGACCTTAGTTTTTCAATAGTTTACCTCAGTTTTCTTTAGCCTGTAGCACAGAAAGTAATTCTTATTAAAGTCCTAAGTAACTGTAGTTTAAGATTGCACATAAATCACCTTTTAACAAGTAACTTCCATTCAAACCACTTCCACTTTTCCACCACAGCTTTGGGAAATGTTTCCTATTTGTTATGTTCCTGTTATGACTCTGTCAAGCAATCTCTCCACCTTTTCTGGATGAGGGCAAATGGGGAAGGGAAAGCTGCATACGGAATCTCAGGCCTTCAGTTAGGAGCATATTTATGTGTTGTAGTGAGCATTAGATCCCCTCAAACAGCCCCTTTTCCAAAATCACCAATTGGTGAGTCCTCAAAGGCAATACAGCCTCAATTAAAGGTCTCTTTAAGCCATCTGTTGGTTTTGGGAAGAAGGCAATTCAGGCGTCCCCATACAACCAGTAATTCTTTTTGTGATGGGAAACAGTTGCATTCAGGCTAAAAGAAGGTATATTCCACAACCCGGAACTGTTAAAAGAAAGAACAGACTTAAAACAAGATTTCTGAATAAATACAATACGCAAGGTATTGTGAAAAGAAAAATTGAGGATCTGGCTAGAATGGCAGAACCACATCTTTCCAGGACAGTGCCCTGGCTTTCAACAATTTGCAGCTCAGAGATTTCCTGAGCCAAAGGTAGTCTCTTTTCATATAGAAATCTCAACGGATTTCTATGAACTCACCTGTGCAGTGATTTTATTTGCATTTAAGGAATGACTTATGTCTTTATATACTCTGTCATTGCAAGAAGTATACTTTATATGCATGCATTGCACATTATATATCTTCTATCTCGTATTTGAAGCTTGTTTCTTTCACACATTGACAGTCTACTTCTCTTAAGTCACATTCCTAAATTCTCTCAAAACATTTAGCTGGGAGATATGACACACAATTCTCTAAATCAGTTAAAAGTCAAACAGAAAATTAAATGGCTTTATTCTGTAGACAGAGTCAATCAACCTTGGAGAAGACATCTATCAACACTTGGTGCCCTTGTGGGTGCCTTACAGGCTAATCAGTGGTGGTGTATAAAATCCTGCTTTATGAATAAGCATTTTTCCTTATAATTTGCCATTATTATGAATAGTATAATTGTTTTATCCAATTATCTTTACCAGAAAAGACTTCAAGTTGCAAAAGAAAAAATAGAGTTAAAAATGGAATGAATTAAGAGTTGAGAGAACACTGCCCAACAGCCATCAACACAGCCTCTTAGTACCCCTCGTGCAGAGAGCAGGTGGCCATCACCCAGGCACAGGGAAGAACCTCTGCCAATGCTAAGAAGTTCAAGAACAGGTGGTCTAACAAGAGATACTAGCTTTCTTTGCATGCTGTACCTAACATAAACACTTGGGCCATGAAAGCTAAGAACCAAAACAATATTATAAATTATTTTTCTATACTATTTTTGTCTTCAAGACTCATTGCTTTCTTTAGGCTAAGTCACTCCTTTTCATACTACATGTAGATCCTTGAAAAAGTCACCATGGTCAACATGTAGCGAATCAGCTTACATAATCTTCCTTCAGTTTGAACCTATCCAACCTAAATAACTTCATCGGTTTCTGAACATGCACAAGTTTGTTTTCATCTTTTTCCACTCAGGAGTATTCAGACTGAACGTAACACTCCAGGAGCATTTTTGATAGAGAGGCACAGACAGGAAATATGACCAGTCAGCAAAGACTGAATTACTTTTATTTCACAATTGACTTCTCCAAAAAATGAGAGAACTGTATTTCCACAATGCTCTGTAATGGCCTACACACAGCAAAAATAATGCATTTCTTTTTTGACAAAATTACTTAACTCCAGATTTCCTCGTTATGACAACTCTTCCCTTGGCATAATACAAAACAAGTTATGCTAGGTTTAAATGTTCCATGCTTTTAATTACATTTTCAGAGTCAGTCTAGACCAATGTTTTCTATTTAAAGAGTTTATTTTTCTCAAATGAATCCACAAGTATATTTTCCAAAACAAAGTAAGCAATAAAGATTCACACTACTGACTTCAATGGTAGTTGACAAAATTTCCTGAAAATACAAATGTGTATTTAAAACCAAGGCATTCAGTTGTGGGTTTGGGCTTGTTAATCTCAATTTGATCCTGCTCTGGCAGGGGGGTTGGACTAGATGATCTTTCAAGGTCCCTTCCAACACCTAAGATTCTATGATTTTTATCCTTTATTTCATGTCACTGAGCACTAAATGAGAAATAAGAGAGGGAACAAAGCCCCAGGCTCAGAAGACTGCTTAAGGTCTGCTTAATATTTTTTTGTCTTTTTAAAGTTTGCTTTTGGTTTATACAAAGAAATGAAGATGCAATATTACTAGATTCCTAAAACAAACAAGGCAATCTCCAAACCTTTTCTTTTCAAAAAAGAGCAGACATATTATGTAACTTAATAATTCATTCTACATCTTACCATGCACCAACAGTCTTGCCATCACAAATAATCTAACCTTCTTGCCGTTACTGTTCTCTGTATTTATTCAGGTGTATATAAATTCCATTTAAACATGTTCAATTAATTTATTAACACCAAGTAGCATCCTAAGAGGTTTACCAAGAACTACTGCTCAAACCAATTTCTTAAACAAAAAAAATGTATTCCTGTCTCCAAAAAGATACAATATCAAGGCATGACTCTGTCATAAAAAATATTTATGTTCCTGCTTGCAGACAACAATTTTTTATTTTTGCATTCAAATGGAATACTCCAGTTAAAACTAGCATTTGAAAGTTTTCTAGTCTGCATTGCTAGCCTTGTGCTAGTCTACTTCTGAAATAAATTGATAGCAAAATTAATTTTTGTTATATTAATATTTACTTAGTTGCATTTTCTAAAGGTTGGATGATAAGACTAGATTGCCCAATTTCATGTTGTGATCTCTCACACTATTACAGGATTTTGCAGTAGCAGAGGGCTCTTTAATAAAAGTGTTGCATGAGATATCTACTATAGTATTCTTGTGCAAAACAAACCTTGTGGCCAATTCATTATTTTAACAAAGAAACGTTACCTTCATCTGATGGTAGACTTATATGTACTTGTCGAGAATCACCTTTAAATGATAAATAATCATATGTAAGTCAGGAAAAAAAGAAGTTATTTACACTGTTCTTTCTTCCTTCATTTTTGCACAGCCAGATTCTTAATTAAAAAATTCTTAAAATTAGGTCTTAGTAAGTAATTTCCATTAGTGCCCCCAAATGCATTATTTGCTGCTTGAGGTTTTCCTTGTATTTTTGTAAGTATCATGACATGGATTTTGCTTGCACTCCTGTGTAGGAAGAACATACTTAGTTTGAAGCGACATTAAAAACCAAGTAATAGACAACACCATGACTGACTTTCAGCACTACACCTTTTATATAATGACACAAGTATCCCATTTAATATTGCAAGACCTTTTCTGCTTTAGTTTCGATGCAAAACTTGTTATTCTCAAATTACACTGAAAGAAGTTAGAAGTTTGGGGCTGACAATTCCACTTTTTTACAAATGCTAATTTAATTATTTTTTTTTTTTCACAGAATAGTCTGTATATTTATAAGCAATGAGAGCTCTGTCAGATCTGAATTATAATACTAACTTTATTATTAACATGTTGTGCCTTTTGGGATTGACACAGTATTCAGCAGCCTCCAATGACCGAACTGTGTTTCACAGGCCAACCCTCACTCCATCTGCACTCAGACCTGTGGCTGCCAATCTTTGCAAAACAAGTTATGTAGTAATTGTGGGCTTTTTGTTCTCTGAAATACTAAACTGCAAAAATAATTCTCAATTATAAATACTATTTTCCAGATTAGTGTCCTATGCTAAAAAATGTAAAGACAAAGGCTTAGATTGCTTACTAGAGACACTTCACCTGAGGTTTGGCCTTACCTGTTTTATCAATATATAAGCAATAGCAGGATCTTGGTTATTCTACATGCTTCCCAGTTATCAGTGGGCTTTCTGCCACCAATGACTTGGAAAACTAGCCAATAAATTAGGCTGTAAAAATCACAATAGATGATGACCTGAAATGATGCAAAATCTGATTTTTCCCCTGTTTATATTAAGCTATTATTGGATTAAGCAGTTTACATTTTAAAACCAAATATTATCAGGTGAATATGGACACTATATTCATTCCTGACAGCCCAAACATCTACATTCAAAATACACGTGTGCATAGTTGGAATCATAAGGTTTTGCATAAGGCATGTTTTCTGAAAGGAAACAATCAAGTAACAAGCATTTCCAGGATAAAGGAAGCAGTGATACAGTCCATAGATCACGAAAGAAAAATAAAGCATCAGCTTATACTGAAGCTAGAAAAGGTCCCTAGATCCAGTGCCAAATTTAATCCATGGTGTGTGTATCATTGTACAATAATAATCACAACGGCTGAACTTGGCGTACTTGGTTGGGAGGGGTACAAGACCCTTAAATAATCTCTGACCTTAAGAAAAAGATGTACATGGACGAAAAGAAAATTAAGAAAAAAGAAAACAAAAAATAGAGTACATCTGAACTCCATAAAAAAACCTCAGTACTTTTTCAGGGAGATGCAGTCAAATTTAGACATTTACAGGCTTTTGGAGACAAATTTTACCTGAAACAGTTTGAACTCTTGCAAAACAAATGAGAATCCAAGTGGTTTTTTTTCTTGTAAAATAGTTGTATCTGCATTGCACTCAAGAAAGTTAAAGTAAAAAAGGTAAAAATACGAACTGTAAAATGCTTAATTTCCTGGTATTTTTAATTGTGATGGTTTAATGAATCTACAAGTCAAAAGTGAACTATAACTAAAACTTCTCCTGCATTTTAATATAAACCAGACAGTATTTATTTTTCAGTTAATTGACACAGTAAAGAACAATCTGGTTTTGTGCCTGAGTTTTTGAATTCATACAAATATATCATGTTGTTACATACCAAAAGTTATTACCACCCCATCAGAGACATTTGCTTTCAAACGGAAAGAATAATTTCAGTGAGTTGCAGCTGCAACTCAGTTACACTTTCTCAATATTTGTAATACTTTCTTTTATTAGATATCCTTAGGCTGCTCTTGCTACCATACTTTACCATTCAAGTTCCCTGCTCTTTTGTGTAGCTTCAAATAAAACATACTATGTATCCATAATGGACCAACAACAGCATATCATGCAATTAAGGTTTTTTTCCATGTGTTTTTATTTCCAGTTTTAGCAACTCTGAGCAGCCAAGTAAGAGAAAAAACAAATAAAAGACATCAAAATATGTTAAGCTGTGTTCCTGATTGCTCCTACTATGCTGTTACCTTGGTGGTTTAAAGAAGACGGGATTTTTTTTGTTACACCCCAGATTTACAAAGTATAGTTGTGCCATTGGCAAACTGCAATTGGTTAATGAAGCTAAATTTAATTAGCTCAACTTCCTTGCAGATCTCATCAAACGCCACTATTTGATGCATTCGGTAAGATGACCAAGCCTCCTACAGCTGCCTAAGTGTCACAATGAAAAGGCATCTGTACTTATTTCTGGGAACTGAAATGAGCTGTTTTAAGTGGAGCTTTTCTTCCATTTTCTGAGGCTGCACTGCTCTGACCTTCCCAAAATCAATCCTTTGCGGATTAACATGTAAAGCAGCGTCGAATTAATTTCAGAAAGTGAATATGAGATCAGCCTGGGATCATACAAAACATCTAACTCCTAAATACACTAATGCTTCTAGCGGCTCAATGAGAAGCTGTCAATAAAATGAGGGAGGGGGTAGTCAGAAGGATTTGAAGCATGGAGCAATCTATCAGGCTAGTTAGAGCTTTGCCTACTTCTGTGGCATGGCTAATGCATTCCTCTAGAAGTTAATCCTATTTCTAAAGACCCTCCCGTGAGGAGCACATAGGCCGTGCCGAATGAGAACTAAAATGCATTAAAATTCTCAACAACGTCACCTAAAGGCACACTAGTAGATTCTGAGAGTTGACAATAAGATGGTACTTTAAAAGTGCAAGGTCTTAAAGAACCAACTTCTGTTACAATATGTCGGTGAGAAAACATCCAACACATCTTTTCTAACACACCTGAAAATAGTATCATTTCTCAAAAACTGAAATTCAAAGAAATAAAAATATACATATTAATGCTACCACTGTAAACAGAAATTGTCACAGTTTCCATAACGTTGCAAATCCATTACAAAAGAGTACAGTCAAGCCTCCCTGAAGCAAGTATTTATCTACAAAACTTACTTAGTCTCTTTTGCAGCAAAACAGCATATGCAAATATATTTCAGTATGTTTGCTTGTACTTCAAAAAGAAATAAAAGTAGATGATCAATTCACTACCTGAGAATGTGGCACTTCTAATACATCAATGCTGAGTTTTACAAATGCCAATAACATTGTAAAAAGCATGTTCGGTCTGTACACCGTGATACAGTTAGACAGTTTTCAGAATTTTTACCTAAATATTGTATCTAAATCAGCAATTTAAGCATATACGAGAGATAAAGCAAAGAAACCTCTGAATAGGCTTAATATCATTTGGACACCTTCTGCTCTGCATGCAGCAACATTGAAAATCTGAAAGCTCAAAACCAGAATCCTTACTCATCAGTAAAGAGAGAGAATAAAGGAAGGTGGGGGCCAAGAGAAAATAATCTAGTTGACATAATGAGGTAAGTTTTCTTGGTTATTAAGAGAGGGTAGTGGAACCATATTATCTGAGCATAGATTATGTTAATCTTTATGAAATAAAGTTACCTATTTCCAGATGAAAAAGATACCAAAAAGGCAATGTAAACTTCTCTACTGTTGCTGTCCTGAGGTTGAAGAGTGATAGATTCAAAAAGCAAACCCTTTGCCTTTGGTATACTTACAATCTTTTGGAGTTTTCAGCACATAAAGTATAATAGAAGCAGGTTAAGAAGTGTGCAGCAGTGTCACCAAATCTAGATTAAGCAGGTATCTTGACAAAAAGCACTCTATGCACAAAATATTTCAGAAAACTGCATTAAAAGCATATATTCTCTATTATTTTCTACTCTTCAAAGTTTAAAAAGTGAAACACATGCCCATCTCTCATAATTAAATACTACATATTTAATAAACTATACTTCACAGAATATTTCTTGATTATCAATTCCCAGAATAAATCTTAGAGCAAAAAAGGTCCTATTTCATTTGTAATCTGTTAAAACCTGATACTGGATAAATGAAGAAAAATCTATACAGCTGAGGTCATTTCCACAAAGTCATTTGTGATATATATAGATATATATATATATATATATATATAACATATATATATATATGATATATATTATCATACATATACACTGTCTAGCACAGTGATTAAAATGTGCTGTGATTTTGCTAGCACAACTGATCAAGAATTCTGATATGTCTATCTACTGGATGTCTTCAAGTCAGAAAGGAACGGAATTAAGTTTTTTAGGCCAAAAGACACTGGCAAAAAAGAATTTCATGTCTGTTTGAGATCATCCCTCATCTAGCTGTGTTTTAGTCAACACTACTCATTAAAATGCCTTGCTGACATCTATGTGTAAACAGACTCAGAATATAAGATGCAAGACAAGCGAGCAATTCAGCAGCAAGCAATTCCCCCCCTAAGCAGGGGGAGGGGATTTGTACCACCACCACATTTTGCTAAGCTATCACACAACTAACTTTGGGTTAGGTCTGCTTTTGTGATATAATCCTGCAATCAGCACACAAGCACCACCTTGAAGATACTTTAGGAGAAGACAGAAAATCCAAACTAATATTTTCCTATTACAAACTGACCTACTTAAAGATGAAGGAAAAAAAAAAGAAGTTTTATCTCATTTTTTTTCCCCTCGCCAAAAATGATGTCCATTCAGTCTTCTAAAAAAGGAACTGAAGGGCTAGTGAAAGATTGCAATGTTGACATTAAGATGTTTCACACTCTAAAATCACAGGAAACGAACCAAAGACAGTTTCCACAATAAAATCGAGTGGCATAAGTTTGCCTAAGCTAAATTAGATAAAGTCTCACACACAAAAATAACTGAATCATGAGAAACAGCTACAAAAAAAGGCCACTAAGAACAACTCAGTAAAAAGTGAAAACTAAATTATAAGTTAAGTTAGTACTCAGTGTTGCAATTAAAACTAAGGACTGACTTTCCACTGAAAATCATACAGCTGAATAGCACACACTTGCATCCAGAAAATAAGGTAATGGCTTTCACATATTATTCATTTCAACAGAACTTTTTAAAGTTTTAAAAGTGACAGAATGCTGGTTATTTTAAAGAATTCTATTACAGAACCATAAAGACATTTAGTGAGGGCAAGCTAAACAATATAATGTAATTCCACTTCAACTCCCCACTTTTTGTGCTAGAGGTATTTTTGTTGCAGTATTTATGTACACATAGATTTATAAATATTTATGCAGAAACTTAATGTGTATTCCAGAATTTCCATATTCCATCCTTAGTACTTTGTTAGAAGAATTCAGGAAAGGTATTATTAAGCAAAAGTAGATGAAAGCAATAAATGTACCTAATTTGCACAACATAGCGAACATCAATTGGTTTTACTTAAAACACTCCTGGAAAAGGAAGATGGTAAGAATTTGTCTCTGCAAAACCTTTTGTATAAATTTATTTTATGGAAAGATACAAAGCTGGAAACTAACACATGGAGATGTAACTATTTGTGAAAGACCACTGTGCAAAAACCTGCAAGAATCTGCATAAAGAGAAGATGTAATAGTTTTCTTCAGGACAGCACTGAAGCTGCATGATACAGCTCCTAGTATGAAACACAGCTGAAGTGGGAAGATCATAACTGAAAATTAGGAGCCTTTTTTTCTGTAGTTTGGAGTAAAGAGAAAGAAAAAAGGAACAGAAACTAGACTTTCTAATAAATTACTGATTATTCTGTATTTCTTTAAGGGAGGCAAAGAAGTAGGAAGGGGAACAGTATTTTGAATTATACTTATTAATAAGATGGGAGTTACATCAAGCACTTTTATTAAGTCTGATCTTACACCAAAATCATGCCATGTCCTTGGAAAGGTAATTTGTGGAAAATGCCTTATTTCCTATACCCTAAAAGACACACAAAACATGTGAAAATGTTCCTGTAATTATAAAATAAGGTTGTGCTGCATAAATATCAGTGAATTTGTACAACTGGACTAAAAATCAGACTTTGAAGGGAATGTTCCTTCTGCTGGGAACCTGACAACGCTTCCAGTTGTTAAATCGACAATGTACTTTTATGTCATAACTGGGAAATTAAGGAGTGAAATTAAATTCCATTAGAAATGAAAAATTTATGCTGTTAATGTGTAAGTAAAGAATACATTGACCAGCAATATATAGTGGTTCTAGATGATACTGCCCAGAATACACTAACATGGAAAAGTCATGTATATGGAGACTTATTTTTTACAGTTAATGTTTTTCAGCTAATGCTATTGTAAAAATACATATATATACATAGATATAGAAATCCAACATAATTTTTTCCTCACATTTCTAATATTTCATGGAAATTTAAGTCTATACTTAAAAATCTGTGTAGATGACGGTGATACAATTTTCATGATTCATCTTCTCTCATTGCCTGCCATTTTGCACTTACTTTCTCATGCTAGGATATCAATTATTATCAGGTTATGAAGATAAGCCAGTTATAGGAAATAAACTACTGCTACCACTGTAAAGAAGAGGGTCATCATATCCTAGAAAGGGTAAATTATTGAACTGCAGTTTGTAAAAGCATGCTCACAATTACAAGCATGCTCACAATTACAAAATAAATCAGATGAGACCATATTGAGGCACTTTGTTTCTGCCAAGCCTAGCAGAGATGATATTGATTTCTGTTGCCTTTTGATGGCTACATACCAGAGCCTGTTCAAATGTAAACCTGAAAGCTCTCCAAAGGGCAGTATAACCAGTCCAGGCTCTGAATACCTTCCTGTAGGGCTCTTCCATAGCCAGTCCTGAAAATCTCCTGAAGGCAGGAACCTTGGTGCTTATCTCTCAGATGGCCCTAAGCACAGCAGTGGACTGCTTCTTCCCAAAGATATCCACACAGCTATGGTACTCTGGTACTTATCAGGAAGAGAGGTTCTGTGCAGAACAGCCAGCAATGCACAGCTGCCAACACACACAGCCATCTGTGCATTCACACTGTGTCAGTAAGTTATCCTACTGCCTTGACTGACCAAAATCTGCTCAGGTTTTAGCCACCATGACAGTGTAGGTGTGTGTAGACTGCACATAAGTGTATTCATGCACCTAAGTGCTCAAATTTTACAAGATACCAAGCATCTGAGCCAGTCACATGCTCAGAAGAATGCATAGGCTAAAGCATTTTAGTGTATAAGAACAGTTACGAGCTTGTTAGACCTTATACCTTCAGAGTGGGAGGTGTCCTTGTCCACGCAGAGGGGTTGGAACTACATGATCTTTAAGGTCCCTTCCAATCCAACCATCCTATGATTCTGTTTTTATAATAATGTAGTTAAGCAACTTTTATAATGCTTTCCTCAGCTCAAATCTAATATAAAAATACTAAGATTGTCTAAATGCTCATTTTAAGTTCTATAGGAAACACAACCTGGAAGACCTGCTTAGGCTTTTATTCCAAGTCATTTGAAGACACACAGATGTTCAGTAAGATCCAGAAAATACTGCTTGATGGATTGAAAAGCATTTCTCTAAGTGGATTAAAAGACTACAAGAGTCAAGATGCTTCTATTTGTGCTCCACACACTTGCACTCTTTAAAGAGACTGTGTTAAAACTGTTACCACGGTGTTTGTATTCTAAGGTTACATGTTGACAAGTATGTAATTAAAAAACAGCAGACACTGCAGTGAGAATCTCCTCCTGATCACCAGAGTTTGAGAGATTGTTCTGACTATGCGTTTAGCACAATCAGTTCTTCCCTACTTTAAACAACAATCATCAAAGGAATTTTCTGGATGATAGCATAAACCATATTAAAATGGAATTAGGTTTTTACTGCTTGGGCATGCTGCTGTTTAGTATTTGAGAACTAACAAGCAGTTTTTCTAGCAAAATGTATCCAATTCATCAAGAGCCTGACACTTCCACTGACTTAACACCCGCCTACAACTCCAGCTCTTAAGAGCAAAAACCTGTTCAGTTTAGCACCCAAGCCTGTAAAATAGCAAATTCTTCCAAGAGGACGACAATGAGCCTGTTTCTGCAGAGGCTTCAGCAGCTGAAGTGTGCTCTGCCTCAGTCCCTGTGCCATAGCTGCACACGCACACTCATTGCTCTTTATTATATGCTGAAGACTTACCAGAGACTGAAGGACAAAACAGAGCTGGGCAAACACTCTGGCCATGTAGAATTGCAAATTCCCAGAGAGGAGTCTACAAGTGAACCAGGGCCCAACGAAGGCTTCTCCTTGGCTATGAAAGCCAGTGTCTGCATACCTCCGTTAGCATCCTAACAAAGGATGCTGTTTGTTTCCTTGACTCAACAGGACTCAATTCACCTGCTAAATCATGGGAAAATACAAGAGAACTACCTTGCCTTTACCACCATGCCTGCTCTCTGTTAGCTAACAGCTTATGGTTAAGTTTTTAGCAATAACAATACCGATAAAGATAGTGGACTTCACTGTCTTTAATATTCATCTGTTCGACAGATTTTCTATTTAACACACTAAAAGTGGGTAAAGAAATTTTTTATTTTATTTTATTTAATCTATAAAATGCCATGTTTCACTTAAGGGAATTAGTGCCTTAAGCAATAAAAAGAAGTATGCAATAAATGGCATATGTGGGATCTATTAACCTAAGTGCTTAACTCTAACATCTAAATAATCCTCTTTCAGAGTTTCAGAATTAAAAGTTTATATATAAATGATTGCTAAGAAGGTTTATTTATTGAAAAAAAAAAAAAAATCAAAATAGACTGCAGATCTAATACCATGTGCTGCTGCTGAGGATTCAGTGGTGATGCTGGTCTAACTTCTGATCCCCAGTGTTCATTTTCCCACCCTCAGAAAAATTACTGGTAGTATGAGACAGTGTCACTAGATTAATTGCCAGATAAAGCAGGAAGCTGTTTGAAGCTTCTGCACCATCTATTTCTAGCATACGAAGGCAAGGTAGCTTTAAGACCTTCTCACTTACCCTCTCTCTCTTTTTCTGTGTTGCTACCACATGTTTTGCTGTGCTGAGGATTTGCTTCTGCCTGCTTGATCCAGCAGGTCAGACTGATCTAAGCTGGATGGATGTTTCCATCTTTCTCCCACGTCTTCCCAGCACCATTCTGGAACAGGAAAAAATGTCCAGAGAATCTCAGCCAATAATAAATAATGGAATTTGTGTTTGGCAGATCTTTAGCCTGCGGGAGAAACAGGTGAGGACCTGAGAAAAGAGCACACTGAGGTTTTCTCCTCCCTGTTGTTTGTAACTGGCTCTTCAAAAAGATCATGAAACTGGTACCTCTAGTCAACTGAGCATGAAAGCAGTAACCGTGTATTGGACACTAAATGTAAGAGTTCCAATAAGTAACCATTAAACCTGCTGCTTATCTTGTGTGTCAGCATTGGTTTTATCCACGGTCCCAGCTAGTAAGAGCAAGACAGTGCACAATTACAGATATAAAATCTAAAATAATTTTGTCCTGTATGATATATAATACTACCCAGACACAGCTAGCAATTCACATTATAGAACTGCAGCAGTGGCATACAGTAATCAGGACAATACAAATCTCTTTGATTAAATAATAAGAATAAATTCCCAGTCCTCAATATTAAATCTTTTATTGCCTTTCCCACACCTCGTATATCTCTCTGTATAGAATGCAACACATGACATATTTATATATGTCTAACAACTATTATGTCAAACTTTAATTCTTTAGCTAAGAGCAACAGATGCAATTGTATGCAGAAAATGAATTGTTTGCTTTTTGTCCTTTTCTTCCCATAAATGCCTTAATGGATAGGAAAGTATTTTTCTGCACCCCAAAACAATCAAATGAGCAAGGATTATACCAACAAACATCGATGTTAATTAAAAAATGGATTAACAATTAAACATTTGAAGTACATTAGCATTGATCTCCAGCATGAAATAGTTGTGATCAATAAGTTAATCTGTAAATTTGATTAATTGAGTAAATCCTGTTTCCTAAAGTATTCTAGAAGCATAATTTACAACTACAAGAAAATGAAAATCCTGCTCTAACTAAAAATAAAAATAAATTCAAAACTATCATATCTCTTTTTAGACAGAGACGAAAATGTAAGATTTTCTCATTGAAGAATTTATTCTTACAGATACTGAAACTTCACTGGCACAGTGCTGACAATATAAGAATCAAGAAATGTCCCCTTGATACTACAGAAATGGGACTGACACAGTGTGCTTAACCAGTGAAATAAGAAAAACAGAATAGGGCAATAACCTCTTCTGTTTGTTCTGGCTTTGTTGTTTGTTTGTTGGTTGTTTTTTTTTTCTTAGAGCTTGCTCATATACAAAGTTGTACTGCTTTACAACTACTGCTAGACAGGAAAGGGAAACGGGAAAAATTGGTGAAAATATATCCTCATGCCTATATAGCCATATTTATTCTAGGAATTTTATAAATACAACTACAGTGGTTAAAAAAATAAATCATCCCTCTGACTGACAGGTTTAAATAGTACAAAATTGTTTAGACCAAACTTTAGTATTGAATGTGAGACCTATGTGCTGCTAATTGACAATAATCGAAGCATGAAAATGACAGGTAGTGAGATATGTCATTTAATGTAAAAAAAGAAAAAAAAGGAGGAGATTTAATTAAGAATAAAGTGATCTTTTTTCTAATTGTAGGTGATAACATTCTACTGAGAGGTTAAAAGGCATAGAAACTTAAATTTTTATCTGCAGTTCTAAATTTTGTGGTGGGTCAAGTTGAAATGGTTGTACTTAAAACTTATAAAATAGTAGCCTTAGCAAAGACTGAAAATGATGGGCACTAATGTAAAAAAAATTAGGACAACTCAATGCACTTCACACAGAAATGCAGATTTTTTTCCAGTTTTTTTTGTCTCTTCTTAACCCCAGCTGGGAGAAAACCCCACTATATTTTTCTATGCAGTCATTATTACAAACCCTGAAATAATGGAACTGACAGGCCTTGTGATACAACAGATTCTACATGATCAGAATCCAGAAAAAATATCTGTCATGACTTCTAAGATCCTCATACATAGTGGAAACCATGAATACATGGGAAAAAGATCCTTTATCGTTCACGTCATGAAAAGAAACCAGTTATAATATCAAACTGCATACAAACTTCACAAAAATCAATTCAATATTCAGACTTCTAACTATTTATTCATCCAGCTTTAACTCAATTCACAGGACCTCTAAAAGACAGCTGAAGTCTCTAAAAATTAGGCCTATTCCAGAAGCCACCTGTAGTAAGGGAAGTCACTTAGTCAACTATATCTGCAGGGATCAGCAGGTTTTGTCGTAGTGTGGCCCCAGAGGAATGAACCTCTGAAGTGCATCCGTCAGTCTGGTAACACTGCACTTCTCAGAACTACAGTGTCCCTCCATTATTGTAGATGACTGGCTCTATCATTGCCTATGTGTAAACAGCAAGTAGCTGCAATGCAGTATGAGCAGATCTGCAGAGCAGAACAGCTGGTGATGAGGAAGCAACGTACACACTACGAAATTACAGGCTGGGGGGAGGATTCTGCAGTAACTCCAGCCAGCTTCTACGTCAATGACTGGCTGAAATGTAGTAGGTGCAATTCTGGAGCACGTCTTCTGGTTATGTTTAACCTGAGAGGAATTCAGTTCACACTGTGAGAATACTAGTAAGTGAAGATAATCAGGTTTTTTTTAGAATCACAGAATCAGCATGGTTGGAAAGGACTTCTGAGATCATGGAGTCCAACCATCAACACAAAAAACCCAAACAATTAAAAACCAAAAAACCCACAACTTCGGCCACTAGAGCACGCCCTGAATTGCCACACCAACATGATTCTTGAATACCTCCAGTGATGGTGACTCAACCACCTCTCTGGGTAGGTTATTCCAGGTCCTGACCATTCTTTCAGTATAGAAATTCTTCCTAATACCCAATATAAACCTCCCCTAGCACAACTTCAGGCCATTTTCTCTGGTCCTGTTGTTATTTACCTGGGGGAAGAGGCCAACACCCACCTCACTACAGCCTCCTTTCAGGTAGTTGTAGAGGGCAATAAGGTCTCCCTTCAGCCTCCTTTTCTTCAGACTAAACAATCCCAGGTCCTTCAGCTGTTCCTCATATGACTTGTTCTCTAGGCCCTTCACCAACAGTTTGGTAGCTCTCCTAAAGAAGTTCATTCTAGATTTAAACAGGTAACACAGATACACTTCCTGCCTTCCCAGGGTATGGCTCTTCAAATCAATGATCTTTTAAAATCACAAAATGAGCAGGTGGAGGCAAACCAGATTTTATACAAAATCCTTCTGATCAGGTCAGACCTTTTAGTTGTATGCACCACAGTTTACAATATCTCCCAAAAAAACCTGTCAGCTACAAGAGGTTATGTTCAAAAGTTCATGTATGATTAAAAATGCAGAAAAACTGTATCTTGTTTTAGTCCCTTAGAAGGACTGATCACTTTCTGATTTTTAGAACTGATGTATTATGATAACAACTGAGCATGAATACAGCAGGGTGTTTACAAAATTTTCTTACATGCAACTTTCACATGTTTAACCAAATTCTGAGTTACTTTTAAAAGATGTACAAAAAAGCCTCATGGCTGACACATTCTAACTGGAATTGAAGTGCCTGAGTTTTAAAGTTTTCTGAAAGATTGATAATAGAAACTGGAACTGAATCTTACCTTAGCTAGTGGGTGCTTCTCTAACTCTGAAACAATCTCCCCAAACCTCTGACAGAATGTAAGATATTTTAAACTCCCATTTTTCCTCCTAGCAAAACTAAACCATATGAGAATAACTAAGAATTAGTAAGATCAACAGAGGTCAATACTAAAGAAACGAATGGTAATTTTTACACATTTAAAGAGCTGTTTCCTCACAGAAGTGTAATTTTAGAGAAATTTGCAAGTCAACTGCAATCATGAACATTTTGTCAAACTATATAATGAATGCTACTGTTTTCCATACAGCCCACATGAAACCATGAAATTCTATACATTCAGTCAGACTTGCTACTCTGTATGCTCAAAATTGCTTGCTATTCCCTCTACAGCATGTCTCCCCCGACCCCCAAGAAAAGCAGCATATAAATTGAAAAAATAATAAAATACTATCTCCTAGAAATACAACAGCTATACACCCTGCTTATTTATGTACTTCACTATGTCCCAGCTTTTGAAAATTGTATCTCACCTTCTATGTTTGACTTTGGAGGAAAAGAAAGTTCAGGTTATTAATTCATGCCACCTGAGTTGATGTATCTGTAAATCTATAGAGGAAAGCTGATTTCAATGGGACTTGAAACCATCTTAATCTCAAAAGGCTTCAGAACAACAACAACAAAAGCTTGTGAAGAATAAATACACATTGTCTAAAAGTAGCTTATCTGTTTTTTTTTACTTATGCAGCACATTTGGCTGTAAGAACATGTAAATGTATCGGTACACTGATGCCTTCACCAAAATGTAAAAATAGGAATAGCTTTAAAGATGTCCTAAACTTAATCTGTTGGGGGTTTTTGCCCTTTTTGGGGGGGGTTGTATGTTCCTTATTGCCAAATTTTCTAAATGAAGTCATGAATTGTACAAATACAGTTGAAGACTGGCTCTGTGGGCAATTTTTTGTCCGTTAGAAGCACAAAGAAAGAACTGACCCATGACTACCGTGCCTTCCCAGGAACAGCAACAACATCACAAATTGCCTAAGCAAGTGCTGAAATGACAGAAAACACAGGTCTACACTTCCTACACAATAAATTTTAGATGTGTCAAACCTCTATTCAATCCTTTTCCTTAAAATCAGAAACACGTTACACACGCATGGATCTTCATTGTCCACAGAAACTAGAGGGAAGGGAGAAATATAATGGCCCTGGTAGAATCTTTACTGGCCTATACACTGTTCGCAGAAAATGTTCTCATTCTTTCTCCAGGCTGTACAACGAGCTGTCCGAGAGCATAAATAATTTCAGATGACTTCTCTATAATCTAAAAAATAAAATTTAAATAAAAAATGTGACTATCATTCAGGTTTAATGAAGGAAAAGTTGAATGGATTAAGTAAGGGCTATCTACAGAGTTTTATGTATTTGTCACAAGAAAAAATGTGCAATTTTTTAATTACAATCTGGTACAGATATGGAGTGTGATCACTTATTGCTAGAGCCTATCAAATTAGTTCAATATTCACACATCCTGTATTACCCTAAATTTTAAAAGAGGAATTTACTCCAGGAATTTATTCCGTTAGTATTAGTGCAGCACAAGCTTCTATTTATTGATTGTATTTGTGCAAACTAAACAAGGAAACATTTGATAAATCTTCGTGGAATTCTGAAGAATATTTCTGTGTCTTGTTCATTGTTTTAAAATCTGATTATGTTTACAGAAGACTAAAATTTAGGAGTTACATTACAAAGTCACAGGTGCCAAGGACACTCAAAAGTGAAATACCAACTGCAAAACAGTTTCCCAGTAATTCCTGTGAGTAATTCTGAATTTACTGAGGATTTAGCCTCCTACAACCCCTGGGCACATCCATATGTCCTCTGCCCTTAAAGCTTACATCTAAAAGCTAAGTAGCACTATGTAAACACCACATTGAAATCAAACTTGGCAAAAAATCCTTGGGGTTTTCACAATTGAAATTTTTCTAATCTTATTTTAGTTATAAGAATGTTTTTACTTGACAATTTTGATTAAATTTAGATGAGTCTACTTCAAAACAGAAGGCTGACAAAACCAATCAAGTAAAAAGTGAGGCTTTTTCTGATGAAACAATGAAAAAATTGTTTCAAAAGCTGAACTGTACATATAATTTACATATAGACTAGTAACTCTACTGCTTATTTTGAAAATATTTTAATTAGAGAGACATTGGAAGTTACTTACAGTATTAATAGTACAGTAATAGTACAGTTCCTCTATTTCATAACTCTAAACATCAATGAAAGGATCTTCACTACTGAAAAAAATAAGTGGTTTGCAAAAGTGCCTCCGTGTATCAGCTGGTTTTGGTAACAACATTATCTATTTTTACATTTGTCTATAGAACCAATGAACAAATCTCTCTCTTGCGATAAGCCAAATATTTTTCTTTTTGGCATCTTGAGCGAAAACCTGTTTTATTATCCACATGATTTGAGGTCCACATACAGAACAGGAAATAAGCTGGTTTACATTTCGTACTTGGAAGGAAAATGGGACCTGAGAGATTATTCAGACTCTTTAAAAAAGTAACAGTATATCTGCACAGTCATTGCAGAAACCGAACTTAAAATATTTCCTTATAGAAAATGAGCTTTTGTAAAAAATCAACACACTGAAACATTCATGACAATGGTGTTACGAGCAGAAAATAAGTCACACATTCTCATACTCTCATCTTAACTTGTTACATGAACAAAAACTATAGGTAAGACATACAAGTCCCTTTAATTATTTTTTTAATCCAGAAACCGATAACACAAGCTGAAAAGTAAAAGACTATCACTAACGGCAGCCCTGGGTATTTCCTTGGAAGGAAAAGGCAACAGACCCCAGAAATTCTGTATCTGATAGAAATCACCATGCATTGTGGGACTGAGTCCCAAATTTTTTCTAACCGTAGCTTTCTAAAAAAACCTCTTTCTCTATGAATCTTGTTGCTCCTTATAATCACAGAAAATCATAGCCATAATAATACTTCTTATTAATACAGCTTCTACATGAATACGACTAATGCCTTGGTAAGTTTGATAATGTTGATTCAAGCATTAATTTAACATACAGGTAAACTAGCAAAAGGCACTTGGACCCATCTCTGTAAAAATGTAGTCAGCATCTCAAGTTATATTCCACAGTTTAACCATAGCACCATCAGGGGATGTCACACTCTGTAAGAATCCCCTTTCCTAAAATTCCTCCCTCCCTTCCTCTCAGGCAGACTTTCAGTGCTATAGAGCCTCTACCTATAGAATTGTCCAAATGATGTGTCTAAAATCCATTCCATTTAGACAAACTCTGACTGATGTATAATGCAATCTTCATTTCACAGGTTTGACAAGACATGGGGGATATATTGGAGAAAAGTCCTGTACTTTGTAAAGGCCAGCAGCTGCTTTGGGAGCTAGCAGAATATTTGCAAAAAGATCCTTCTCTTTGGAAAAGGGGCTACTTCTCTGTCAATGACTTATCACCAATGAGGTTCACATGGAAACAACTGGAGTGGAAACTTTATTGGCAGCTTTGCACAGCTCTCCCCCAGTTGCATTTTCCATATTACATTTTATAAAGTAGGAGTTAAAGAATAACTTTCAAACTGTAGTTTATTTTAAAAAATGAAGTTGTGAGAGCTATGAAGGCTGGCAACCAACACAAGGTTAAAGCTGAACCTTTACCCTTGCAGACTGTCATAACAATTTCTTTGAAAGGAGTGCTATATAAACTGAACAAGCAGACAGGCTTTTGTGTTCTCACATAAATGGAAACTTGTCATATAAAAGAACTTTAATGGGCAAATGACACCGGCTTTTTTGCAGCAGAGTTTAAGATTTTCTTCCTTTCATTTTTCCTTTTTTCCACTTGAAGCACACATTCTATCATGTGTATGTGCAGCACAAATGGACAAATGCTATCAAGAGTTTCAGCTGCACACAGTATTTCATATTCTGTTTTTTTATAACATCCACTGCATTCTGTCTAGTGTTAGTGGATGTATCAGTACTGTACTGCATTTTTTAAGCCTTCACAGGGAAAAACTATTACATTACTCTGCATTTGGTGGAAAAACATAACTCTTTACAAAATAAATGTTGTAGAATTTATTAAAACAAAAGTACCAATAAGATTCTAGTTTGGTACCCGTGGGAGAAATACGATCATCTGCACCAATGAGAAAAAAGACATATGCACTAGGTGCTCTACTAATTACAACTGCTTTGGTGGGCAATATCATTGGTGAAACAGATGTTAGGGACCTATTAACATAAGTTTTTCAAACATCTGCTTACAATTTTAAGGCAATTGTAAATACAGCACAGAAGGTCAATTGGGCTCATTAAGGTCTATGTGCAAATCTACTGCTGCAGGTTTCTTTTTTAGCTAATACTGACTTTTTTTAACACAGGAAATAGAGTTTAATAGCAACTTGTGTCAATTTTGATTGTGATTTCATACAACAACAAACAACAATCGCATGCCCTATGCTTCACCAAACAACCCATTTTCCTTCCTCTTTTTCCTCTCTACCTACAGCACACTGCCATGGTTCTATGAGGTGAAGCCCAAGGTAGAGGAAAGGTTATAAATTGGGCAATTATATAGAAACGATTGATTTTACTTTTAAACACCAATTATGAAACTTATTAGGAAATCTTCATTTGTTTGATCAAAGACAAATGAGTTTTGATTACAACGCATGGTTACGATATGCATAATATTAACAGCTGGAGTCAGTAGCCCCTTTAAGTGTCAAGAACAAGAACACAGATGTTCAGTAGGCCTAAAACATATTATTGATTGGGAATACTCTTTAACAGTCTTAAAACTGGAACAACCCAATAACACTGTTTTCTGATGGGCTGTTCCAGACAAAATCCCCTGGCCATAGCCCCTGCAACAGCAGTAAAGGAGCTACAAGGTTTCCATCGCAGTTGTTAATTAGTACTCCAAAATTCAGGAACAGTAATTTGCACGTAACTTCCAAGGTTGGTTCCTTGAGAAGACATCCAGTGAACTTGCTGTCCTGAGTTACAGCTTGAACTAACCAGGCGACTTGGTGGTAAATCAGATCTGTAACAGTCAGATGCTCTGTGAAAAGGGCTCAATTATGAGCACCAACTTGCAGCTGAAACGCTTCTTGCACCAATTCAGCTACATTCCCAAGAACCTGTTTTCCACCTGGAACTACAATGGTTATACACGGGAAAAACTCTTTGTCATACACAAACATTAAAGATTTTAACATAGAGAGGACATTTATGAAAAGGAGGAGGAAGAAATGCTGTGATGTAGAGGTCAGTCACCACCGAAATCACTGAATCCTTAGAGTTCATAACTTTAATGGCAAAGTGCTGGCAAATTTATTTTTTACAAAAATTTACAAGCAATTAAAAGAGACAATTCAAATACTACCTGTTATAAATCACTACAAGAAAATCTATGATTCTACAGTACAATTGCATTCAAAAGCTTCTGAATTTTGTGGCTTGCACCATATGTGAAAACAATTCCACTTGGAGTACTTTGCTGCATATTTTAAAGCAAATTCACTAGACAGCACCTTCTACTATAAGTAGTTTAATACAGTTGAAATTATTAAAAAAAAATCAAGTACAATACAGAGGAAAGTGTAAAATTTGTAGAAGTTCTTTATATCTGCAACCTTGAAGCTGTGGTCATATAGATCTGAAAAAGTAATATGAGTCCTGCTTGTCCAAACAACAGCTAAATCTGAAAGCAAACATCAGAGCTTTCAGAAAACATTCTCATCAATAAAGACTTGTCTTTACACAGCTTGGCCCAATATTGCCTGCTTTAAAAACTTATCACCTTATCCATCTTCTCTGTGACTAACTATAAAGGATATTTTAAATGTCTTACAAAATTCTTTCCAAGCCGTTTTTCCTTCATTCAGCATTTAGAAGAGACTAAATGGACTGTGGATTTCTTTAGTTCTTGTAAAGGAAGTGGGTAGCTTAATTTTTTTAGGGCTGACGAGTCTGGAGATTACCACTGATAATCTGTAAATTAAGCTTTTTGATTCCTGTGTTTTTAATCTTCAAGTTAAACTTAGCAGAGCAGAATGCCATTAATTATATACTTGAGACTAAGTAGGTAATAGAATTCACATTATTCTTCGTGTTCAAAAATCTGCAACCCCACTGTAACAATTTGACAATTCCAAAGACTCCAGGTACATTTCACAGCAGGAAGAGAAAAGTTTAGAGACATAAATTACCCCATCTCCAACTTTCCCCTCAGAATCCAAATAATTTTTAAAACTTGTTTGGATTCACAGTGCAAAGCTAATTTCAGTGGCATAACCTGCCTTTACAGAACTGATTGGGTTAATTTTCTTGCCTGGGGAAGCAGGGACAGGGAGAGAAAACAGGCAAATTAATAACATTTCCAAAGAAAAACGGAACTAGGGGCACCTAGACATACAGACACTTAGAAGGGAAGAAAAGCTATCATTACTACTTTCTGCAATTTTTTTAAATTTCCCATTTCAATACTGATCTGACTTCACCTATGCAACTTAAAATGGGATGCCAAAGAAGGTAAAATTATTGTATTTTATTAGGAGTTAAATGAAAAATGTGCCTCTTCATTATGCCCCTTCTATTTGTTGGATCTTATACAAAACCACTTAATTTAAAAAAGCTTATACTTCCTAATCAAATCCCAGAAATCCCAAAGAAACTGGGTGTGGGTAACGCAAGGACCTAACTAGCAAAAAAACCAGCACAAAGGTAATACTAATGATGAAAGGATTTGCTTCAGCTGAGGAGGACATAAAAGATGAAGTTCTACAAAGGACATTAAGTATTCACCGGCTCACTGCAAATTACACTAAACACTCAGTAAAGAAACATTTGGCAGATGTCAGCAATATGTAAGCCAAACATGTTCCTTACATTGAAGGATAATGTAACTACAGAGAGAGTTTGTTTTGGAACGATTTCTATAGCACAAAAATAATCTGGCCTTCTCTCCTGGCAAGGCTGGATTTACCAAGGAAGAAACAAGAGAGAACCATGACTACTTATGTGAAAAAAACACATTTCTGCCATTTAGATACTTAATATCACTGCTGAAATACAATATTATGCACAAATTTGGATAACAAAGCATTTAATTTTTAAAAAGATTGCAATACATCTTAAAAAACTAAAATATTTATGTAACCTCTTGTTTTAACAAGTGTAATGTATACACTATTGCATACAGACAACTACCTTCTGAAGTTAAAATCTTTCATACTTTTAATTTTCTATTCAATTATTATTTTTTGCAGGTTTGAAACTACAATTTTGTCTGATTTACAAAGTTAAAACAGAACCTAAAACCAGTGAAATCTGTGGGATTTTCTTCTCTTCTCAAACTCCAAATAGAAGTTTTTGCAGAAGAGCCCAAGTTCACTCCCCCAGTTATTAGAAAGGCAACATGAACATTTAATGTTTTACGTAATGTTCTGTTAGGTTCCACTTCAGGAAAACTGGGCTTAAAGACAGGACAGAAAGGAAGGTACCTGTTTATTATTAAGACAGATATCCTTAGCATAACTGACCAGGTTGTCAGTATCATTGCTAGACAGAGTTTTTAGATTTCTTCTGTGGCACATGAATTTCCTAGAATCAAGTCAGATCCTTACAGCTGATGCAGTCTGTACTCCAAGACTTCATGTGCACAGCAAGCTAAAAGTAGCAATTGAGATTCATGTGGGATTCCCATACTTGCTTTCACTACTGAGCTTAAGTATCTGTAAATAAAGTGCAGCTAAGCACAATACTCAAGCTAACTCAGGTTAGGAATAGAAGCTGAGTCATTTAATGAAACTGCACATTGTTAAACAGCATGGCTCTAATCCCAGTGAAAGAAATCATCTTGACAGCCCTGGTCCTCAGCTTATTGCACGGTTGCAAGTAGCTTCTTAAATAAAACTTTACAACTATGAGTTATCTGGAACTAATATTAAGTAAGGCAAATTTCTACTGTCATAGACAATACTTTGAACCAACTCCCAAACATGAGAGACACAAACGGCAACTAAAACTATGGGGCTTGAACAATCACGGAGGTGATAAATGTCTTCTTTGCCTCAGTCATTAGCAGTAGAATTGGTTGTTCCCTAGAAACGCAGTCCCCTGATCTGGAAAACAGGGAGGTGGGGCAGAATAAGACCTTCAAAATCCAAGAAGAAATGGTCAGTGACCTGCTACAACACCTAAGCATCCATAAGTCTAAGAGGCCAGATGGGTTGCACCCAAGAATACTGAAGAAGCTGGTGAATGTACTCGCCAAGCCTCTTTCCATCATTTACCAGCAGTCTTGGCTAACTGGGGAGGTCCCAGTAGACTGGAGGGTGGCAAATGTAGTACTCATCCATAAAAAAGGCGTAAAAGGAGGATCCAGCAAACTACAGACCTGTGTCCAGTTTTGAGCACCTCAACACAAGAAAGACATTGAGGTGCTGGAGTGTGTTTAAAAGAAGGGCAACAAAGCTGGTGGAGGGCCTTGAAAACTAGACTTATGAGGAGTGGCTCAGGGAACTGGGGCTGTTTAGTCTGAAGAAAAGGAGGCTGAGGGGAAACCTCATCACCCTCTACAACTACCTGAAAGGAAGCTGTAAAGAGGTTGGCACTGGTCTCACAAGTAACTGACGATAGAATAAGAGAAAATGGTCTCAAGCTGCACCAGGAGAGGTTTAGACAAGCCATAAGAGAACTTTGTCACTGAAAGGGTTGTCAGACATTGAAACATGCTGCCCAGGGAGGTGGTTGAGTCACCAACCCTGGATGTGTTTAAAAGTCATCTAGATGTGGCACTTGGGGATATGGCTTGGTGCTGGACTTGGTAGAGTAGGGTTAGTGGTTGAACTTGATCTTAAAGGTCTTTTCCAACCTAAGTGATTCTGTGATTCTGTGATCACATACATTTGTAAATGCTGAAAAAAAATGGAAAAATCACCAGGCTTTCCCTCACACACACAATATACACAGTCCTTCATTTTCCTGTTCTCTAAAGAGCAGAGAATCCTTCACTCTCGCCTCAGTTAGATGTCCATTCAAGTTCTAGTTGAAGTTTCCCAAACAAACTAATCTGAGAACAAGCTAACTGAGTTATCATGAGTAGCAAATTTCACTCTTGCTGAGGCTGACTAAAGCAAGCAGGTGAAAGTCTCTATAGCCTATCAGTTGAACACCTAGCCAGGAACACAGATGCTTTCAGAAGCTGTTGCAAAGACTAGCTGTTCAAACAACTGAATTGAAATCACAGCCCATGAATGCCTGAAAAGGACACAAAGTTTTCATGCCACAGTAAACGAGCAAGAGCCATCACACAGCAACCTTTAATTTACCTATCAGATGCAGCAGAGCCTGAAAAGGAAATACTGCATCTCTAGCTAAACAGACCAATGAACCACCCACATGAACCAGCGCTTAATCAACACAGTGCAAATGAAGCAGGGGTCTACAGTCATCCAGTCACCTAACCACAGTAAGGAAATATTGTTTCCTCCAAGGAATTCTGTCTCAAAGTCTCTGTTTAAGCACTTCATACTTGCATAATTCTGTCAAAAGTACTTGACAGAGCTGTACTACAAACGTAACAAATGGCAATATTTACCAGATTACAAACTATAGTCTCTGGAACTTGGGCCTCCAAAGACATCAATTCTATACAGCAGTTTTTTATGTGTAGAGATGTATCTAAGTGGAATTGGAAGCTATACTTGCCAGAAGCACAGTAGCTGCTGACTATATTCCTAATTCTAGGCATCACTGCTATTTGAGCATATTTCAGGAGATATTGTTACATGGTATGAAAATTTCAGGACATAAAGCTATGAAATCTCCCACAGAGAAGACAATTCGTCTGATATCACTTAGAACCTAAGAAGCAAATTTCATATTAGGGTTTTTTTTTCCTAATTTAAAAAATGAAACCAAACAATTCAAATCCTTTTAAGTGTTGAAATGATTTTTAGAAACTCTTCGAATTATGTTCTGTCAACACAACAAGAAAGAGCTCCCATAAAAATGTTTCCATTGAGGAAAAAATTATGTTTTATTTTTCTTAAACAGGTTATAATCCAGCTTTACTGCAAAGTTGTAATTTGTCCCTAAAAACACATGGCATAATAGCTGCATGTTAAACAAGGGCTGAGCAAGACCCTTGAAAAGTATTCTAGCTAGTTTCCAGAACAGGACTAAACCTGCTCAAAACCCAAACATAAAGAAATCGGAGTACAATATTTTTACCGACTTATTTACACAAGTATGTAATGAAAGGGATGCCTTAAAACATCACAAACCCACTTCATATGATTAATAGTTGTCCTATTAAAGACTAGAAGTAGATACTTGCTTCCTTTCAGAAGTCTTTGAATGTTAACCATATTAAAGCAAAAAACTGCCAAAACATTTCATATACTCAAATGTACATGATCACATTCTAAACCAAAATTCTTCTGCCAGGTGTATTTCTTAAAAATACAGTATCTACTAAATGAAAAGAAATCTATTTGGAGGGCTAGTGCTTTTTGTTTTGGAATCCAAATTATGAAGCACATGGAGAAGAAAGAAATCAGTCAAAAAAACCCAAGCAGGAATGTTAAATTGCCACATTAGGGAAAGTAAAATTTTACTTCAAGTTACAGTCTGTAGTCTTTACTTGTATATTTAGAGCTTGCTGAAAACAACTATACATTTGAAGAAAAAACAAAAAAAATGGCACAAATATGACACGAAAATTTAAGCTCCACTCCTGTACACCAGTTCTGCTTTGCAGGTATCCTTAAAACTACACGCAGCCTTAATTTATGAGTCCACTTCCACTCAGACGTGTTTCACCACCTTAAAAAGAAGGTTTTAAATTATGCTAGGCAGTTAGATAGGGGGAAAAAAAAAAAAAAAAAAAAAAGGGTGAGGGGAGCCAATGATATTGTAATTTCAGAAAAAAAAAAAAAAAATGCAAAGCCTACTAGATTGATCAGAGTCACCAAAAAGAGAAGCTGCTCTCCAGAAAGGGCAGGTTAAGGGCCTCTGTTGTTAGAGGGTCAGATCACTTGTGCCATTTACTTATTCAAGCTGCATAAGACTGACAAACAGTAGACTGGACCCCTAAGCGATCAAAAGAACTAAGGACATGGATAGAGTGAAAAGCAAAACAAAACATAAACATATAATAATTTCTTGCAGGTAGTGACAAAATGTTGATAGGGGTAAACAAGCAGAAGATAATTTCTTTTCCAGTTTATATCATACTCACCAATTATTTATGGTCTGGCAGAACAGAAGCAGCACAAAGAGGAGAAATTTAAGGAGGGAAAGGAGGGAAGCAGGTTCTAGTCAGTAGGTTTTGACAAGAGACTGAAACAGTTATACATTCAAGATTATGGATTGGCTGAATCTGAAGGAGAAATATCTGAAGCAGAAGCAAATAAGGTATCATGAGAATTTTCTTGTTTCTGCTTGAAATACAAAACCTTAATGTGAGCATCTGCCATACAGCTGGTGCTTTAAAACAGAGGTAGGTAAAATCAGAGTTGACATAAAACTAGCTCACATTTTCTGAAACCAAACCCAACTCAGATTACTGGTAAATAATGCAGACACCACATATATCCCTAGTAACACGAATATCAGTGTTTCAAAACCACCCTCCAGAATGTGTTCACACAGAAAAAAAAAACTATATGTAAACGTAGCTAATGCTAGGAAGACCTAATACACTATGTAATATGGTCCAGTGCAGAAATCTACACACAAATGGCACACACACCAATAATCACCTACTTAGGAAAAACCACATCTAGGGATCATATTCCTACCCTTCTTGTAATGAGGTAGGTATGAGCCACTGCATAAGATGGAGAGATGGTTAATATATTGTGAAACTTGAAAACCAGAACGAAGCACCTCAGATTTACTAGAACACATAAAACTGAAAACACAGACTAGGCAAATACTTCTGCCTTATAGCTCATTCCCTTGATGATATTAATATCACACAATTTAAAAAAAAAAAAAAAAGACCTTTAAAAATACTGAAGTACATAATAGACTGAAAACAAAACAAAGTCTGTGATTTAAAAAAATAAAATTAAAGGATAGTTCATAACACACAACCTTCACAATTTAGCTTTTTTAACAGTTATGTGGTTGCAGCTTGTAAAGGTATTCACAACTTGACTTTTTGAAATTTGGTGTTTGATGATTTTGTTAAATACAAGGGGGAAAAAAACCTACTTTACTGAAGAGCAGTTCATTTGTGTCACCTAGTATTGTATTGGATATTGACTGCCAGCTGGCTCCACAGCCACCTAGAATGGGTGAGCAGTCCCAGCAGGCTAGGCTGCTAAGCCGCTTGGCATCTCTTCTGTGAAGTCCAGAGTAGGGTGCTTGCAGTGCTGCTGTAAAACACCCCAACTCTCCCTTTACCCAAATTAATGGTGAAATCTCCTATTCCAGAACACATTAGAGATAGAGTAGAAGATCAACACAAGCATAAAATGTTCATCTGAACTATCTTGCAGCACAAGGAAAAGTAAAAAAGAAATTATAGCATAGTTTGGCTCTTGGGTAATTTTTTGTATTTTATTCATCTGTGACCTAGTACTTTGTAATCTGAACTTAACTTAGGCTTTCTTTGTATAGTTACCATCACTATAACAAAAATTTCCCTATTTCCAAGAAGGTTTTACTAGGTACAATTAAAGGCAATAAATGCAACCTTCATTTATACATTTCTTGCTTAAACATAATCTAAATATTTTTTAAAGAACTGAATAAAATGTGTTTTTGAAGTACATGAAGAATTCTGATGAGGATTTTAATTAAAAACCTATAGCCCTCCATCACTAGAAAGCCTCTCTGACATGAGTTACAGAACAGTTAAATAAAAGGAAAATTTACTTCCAAAATCTTGCAAAATCTAGGGTTACCACAGTTTACGAGCCATGTCTAATTTGCATGTGGCATATCTGGTATAATAGATATGATATACAAGCAAGCAAATATTTGAAGTAGTTAAGTGTTTGCCAGTGTTAAAACAAACACCTCAGCACTTCTGATTTTTGCTCAGCAATTCTTTCTTAGTGGGAAATGAAGCAGGAAAGGAAGGGTACTTATCTACTTATCTGCTGTTACACTTTACCACTTAGAAGTTATCACTCATTCACTGAGATTTTTGGTTTCAAATCCAAGTAGAAAGCATTTCATTTCACTTGGTTCATGCTCACAATATCACAGTGCTTAACTTGGCAAAACATCAAAATAGAATGTTTTCACCCTTCTTAACCTCTCCTATTGGGACACCAGTCTATTAAGCTAATGCCTCATAGCAAATTACCATTTTCCACCTAAACCACTATCATTTTGTTGCCATGAACACTTTGTATTATAGCTTCAGCCAACTGTAGAATATTAACCTCCTACACAGGTAAAGGGTTACAGTTTCTGTCCAGTTGTTTCCCAATTACTAGTGAAATATAATTTGCCAATGACTAAATATTATCTGTTCTAAAAACTACTGAATGCTGAAACCTCCAAATAGTACATCAGGGAAAAAAAAAAAACAAAAAACAAAAAACAAACAAGCTATCAGGCAGAAACCAGATGTTTCAAGTATCTGTACTCTGAAAATGCCTACCATACTTTCTATGTTCATGCCATGTTGAAATAAAAAGCAGAAGAGTCTGGACCAGTAACATATCTTCTACAAGGAGCTAATGATGACCAGCAGACATTCTTCCAGACTGAATTATGTTATAGTGAACATGTACCATGACCTGCTTGTTGATCAACCTGGACTTCATAAAAAAGAGACCTTCAATTTTACTCCCAGTTTACTTATTCCTCCCTCTTCCTTCCATCCTTCTCTCTGACTGTCTTGTATTTAAAATGTTCAGAGTAAATGTTTCTCTGTTCCCTTTACTAGCTGATTTCCACAGAATGTTGGATTTAATGCTCTGGGGAGTCTTGCAGAATAGTATAAACTATAATTAAGAATATGATGTGTTACACCTATTACTGCAGAAGACATGTATGTCTATTTCTTCTTGTTAGGAAAAAAAAATGCTGCTATTTCTGCAAGCCATAGCTGAAACAGTTCACTATTAAGAGGTCATTCTTTTCTTTTGGTTTTACCATTTTTTTGACCTATTTATGTTGTTAGTTAAAGAGAAGGTGGAAATGTGCTGAATATTGCACTTGATAACTACTGTTTAGTTATACTGTGAAAACAGTCAGAAGTTTGAATCAATTCTGTAGTGTGAAAAATGTCTTAACTGGTTTTAGGAAAAAAGAGAAGATGAAAAATAACAGAGAATGTAGAGAAGGCAGCAGGCAAATTCCTGATGACACACATCAAAAATATGTCTAGTTCACACATTTCCAGTCAGCTGACACAAAAAAGGGGAAGATTTAGAATATTACTTATTCTTTTTAAAGTATTTAATCATTACAACTTTCTTGTTCCAAACCACGTTCAAAACTGCATGATTTAAAGCGGACCAATGAAGATTTTTAAGACAACAAAGTATAGAAAAAAACTAAATTCAATATAGTTTACCAAAACAAGTTGTTTTTTTCCCAGCATATACCTGGTCAAGATCCGAGTTCTTAACTGAAATAAGATTGATTCCTCCTACTTATTTTTATTAACTTATCAGTCATCAACTACCTGAATTATTCTAACATGGAATTTAATTTTTTAAATAAGAAAGACATGAGTTCTGCCCTTTCTGGTTTTAATAAGTGACACTAATTGAATTGTAGTAACAATAAATTACATCATATCCATCTCAAACATGAAATCAAAAAGAAAATAAAAATTACTGATAACAGAAAACACTGGAAATGTGTGGGGAAACTACTGGGAATAGAAATAAACATAATGTAAGCAGAAATCTTCTTATCATTCTTAAAAGATAAGCATGAATTTTCAATCCTTGTCTGAAACAGAGATTAAGAAATAGAATATATTTGCCTACAATATTTTAATGTTTTGTATGCCTAAAGTTATAAATGCTTAGAAAAATTACTAGATCAAATTAAGACCATTTTAGAATACTATTTCTGGTGCTGTGAAGGTGACGTTTGGCTGTCAAGCAAAATAATTCCTCAACTTGTTCATCAGAAGGGTTAAAAAAGCCTCAGGGACATGGTATGCAGTGAAATACCTATGACAATATATTCTGTAATCAATTTCCAGCTCTGTGGCTACAGCACATGGCTCTGTGGAAATCTGAGTTAATCAACCAAACTTGAATTCCTAGGGACAGAATTAGCATAGTCAGTTAAATCCACTGCAAAGGTGATATTCTGTGCCTGAATGCAGTTTTCTAGACTGAATGTTTCCATACAGCAGGCATTTCAACTGCCTACGTCAAGAATATTTAATAGCCATTACTTCTTAAAAGCATGAAGCCTCTTGGGGTAAGGATTCTTTCCTACTTAAGGCTTTATAGGTACTGTGGCGCACAAGGGCATCTTCCGTCTTGTTTCTGTCAGCACACTGTCAGTATTCTGATGGAGAAAACATGCCCCAGAAGAAGAAACCTGCACTTAGTGCCAAAGAAAACCACATAAATGTAACAGCTGAATGGTAGGAGGATGCTGATGCTAAGACAGAAACAAAATGACAGGCAAATGAGTTGGAGACACAGCACTTTAATGACTTTCAACATCTTTCCATTAAAAATTCTGTGGTGGTTGGCTACCACAAGAAATACCCAAGCCACTCACAGCTGCTTTTCAAAAACCTTGGCAGAAAGCGATTATTTCACTTTCCTTTTTTCAAACAGATGGATAAATTGTGATGGAAAATATTAAACATTCCACAGGCATCGATCCTTGCTAACCTGACAAGTCCTGCTAAGCTAAAATCATTCTCAATCACATGAATTCTACATGACATCAACCACCACACAAGATTTTAAACCTGCATTAAAGCAGGTGGCCACCAGCAATTTCTTTTATATCTCACAACTGGTACCATACTCCATATAAAGTACACATGCCATCTTTTGTTTATAAATCAAGACTTGGGTGAGAACTCTTTATCTACCTTCCAGTCTTAAAACTTAAAAGATAGAAAAAAAGAAGGAATATTATTTTACATTTCTGCATCTGTGGAGAATATTTTAAACTATTTTCTTCTTTCAGGGAAGCTTGACAAATACCTTTTTGAGATCATACACCCATACTTCTGTATTCATAAATGTAAAATCTTGACAAACCTACTGTATCAAAAGCCAGTAGCACAAAATAAGCTTATTAGAGGAAAAAGATTAGTTTGCAAGACAAAATAAGTTTCTCCTTTAGACATACATACACATTAAGTCTTATGTTTAAACAAAGCAACTGATCATATAGGTGAAATATTTTAGCTGAAAGATGATGCAGCAGTATAAAGATACCTTGCTCTCTTTCACTAACCCACAGTCCATCTAAGTCTACCAATAAGTTTTAGGGGCTTAGAAATGGGTGACTGAAATGCCATTTTGAAATATTAACTGCCTATCCAGGGATTTGAATAAAGACAGTAAATTAATGGATGGAAATCATTACAGTCAGGTGGAAGGAATTCTGAAGCTTTTCTATTGTCATGTATCATGTGCATTAATGAAATACACAGCACCCAAAAATCCAGTAAGTTGTAAGCCACATTTTTAAAAGCTTGAAATATAAGCAATTTGTGGGATTCTGATTAGGTATTCAAAAATTATTATTACAGAAGGAAAGATTAAAAGGATAACTAAAAATAAACAAGCAAAGTAGGACAGCATAATTTGCAGATTCAATTATGACCTTAAGCAAAATAACTATTTAACCTCAACAGAGTACTTTGCTTTCTTCATAATCCCCAGTTTTTAAACAATAAAAATTAGAAGAGGAACCACCACATGCTTAAGGGGAGTTATTACCAGCTTTTATGACTTCAGAAGAAATCAAGGCCAAACACTACGCAAATTATCTTTCAGTAGAGAATTTGCCATTTGAACAAAGGAGTAGTGGGCTTGTCATCAGTAATTCATTTGCTAAGCATTCTGACAACATGTACATTTTCCCCCGATTAATAGTGCACTCTTCTTACATCCCACTTATTTTACCTTAAGCTTAATAATTTGCTAAATAAATAGTCACTAAATACAAGTAAGATTTGTTTCTCTTGAATGATGTATTTTTATTTCCTCTTTCTTCTGTCTCAGCTTCCATTTCCTTACTTATTTTTCACCTCTTGTTTTCTGTTCAGTATGCTTCGTCGTCCTCCTGTGAGTGGACAGACTCATGATCCACTCAAACACAGGTCAAATGAAAAATATCTATAGGAGAGTTTACAGTTATATTCTGCAACTGCTTAATGTAAGTGCCATAAAAGCTTTGTGTTTGCAAAGAATACTTTAAAATACTTTTTAAGTGAGATAATATCACCAGTAAAAATAGTGCCAGTTCAAGTTTACAAAAAACATTTGGAAGTCCATCCATGTTCAACAGTAAAGCAACAAGAACAATGCCAGCAAATTATTTTGAAAGCAACACGAGGTGCAGCATTTTATAGCAATCCTGGGGATCACAAAACCGCAGTGGGGGAACCTCATTTTTTTTACACACAATTCTACAGGCCATGACGTTTTAGGCTAAATGATATGAGGTGTGATAAATGTAAGCCTTCGTTTGAATACAAACAGATTCTTAAAATATTTTAACTAGGACTAGAAGTGAAAATAAATTAGGCCAGTGGGACTTAGGTAAAGAATTCAGATTCTGTGGGATTTTATTATTTTACTGCTTAAGGTAGAAATGATATAAGGTTTGAAAGTTTCGGGCCCTGAAAATAACTCGGGAATTATTCTGAAATTAAGTCACTATCTTCTGACTGGCAGCATAAGAACAAAAAAAAATATCTTTTTTTTTATTCTTAGCAACACCAGAACAGGTGCTGTCTAAACTTCCCTTAACACCCATGCTATACATTTCTTAGCTCCTACTTTAGGTCTCATACACTTTTTCTTATTTTTTTCCAACAAAGAAATGGAGATGTGCGAAATGGAAACTAAAACCATGATGTCACTCAAGTTTCTAAGAAACCAGATTACACTCTTCTCCCTGTGTAGTCAGAGTGATAAACTGGTATCTCTAGAGAATCATTCTGACTTTGTGCAACTGCACTTAGCTGTAGTTCATATCTTTATTGTAGTTACAAATAGAAGTAGTTAGAGACAAAACCTAGCACACAGCATGTTTGTCTCTGTGGCTGACAACAGTGATTCTTCCTATCTGCTTCCTAAAACAATCAGACAAAACTTCCTCTGTAGATGTAATTCCAAGGCTGATGTCAAAATGCATACTGGGATTCACTTCTGAATTCCCACTTTTTGAAAAAATGTTTGGAACTTGCATGTGCTGAGTATCTCCAACACACTTCCTTCAAAGGTCAAGTGTAAGAAACATGCAGTGCCCAGCCAAGTGGATTCTTTACTAGTTTCTAAACAAGGGCTTCCTCAGCTACACGTAGTGTGGGCAACCCATTAATCAAATACATTATCAAGTCACTTAGACAACCAACTGCCATTCTGTTTCATTTGAATGCAACACTTTTTACCAGTCTGATGATTGTAACAATTACAAAAAAAAGGTATGGGGGAGAAATTCAGATCCATGACTTGTCCAAGCTACTCAATGAGGCTAATTAGGGAGGCAGGAAGGTTGTTTCACCTGACCACATTATCAACATACCTATTCTTGCTATGCCTTACCCTTCCCTTTTTAAGTCAATGGGTCATGTCCTACACTGACTTTTGCCTATCTTTGAGTTTTTTTAACTTCTTAACTAGAAGCACATGACTTCATCAGAGGCCATATTCTGATCTGAGCCAGGACTGGTGGCAATAAGGTGGCAGGTTTCCCAGTGCACAGAGAGCTATTTGTTGAACACAAGAATAGCCCTACCTGATACCTATTTGCACTGGCACTACAGAACTGACACTGTTACGCTTAACAATATGATACAAAGAGATAACTGAAAAAACATGAAAATCTCTCCCTCAATGAGCTGCAAACATTAAACAGTAAGTGCTTCAGGGTAGTTTAAGCTTAAGCAACATTTATTTTTACTAAATAAAAGTTAAAATTCAAATGCAGGATTGACAGTCATGGAGTTAACAAATGAAGAGCAATAATATGCATGTAATATGTCGTAATTGATGTTATAAATATTAAAATAATTCTATTTTACTTGATATGTTGTATTCTATTTCTTTTACTACAGTATATTAAATTATACCCCATTATATTATTCTACAGTACTTTTCCAAGTTAATCCTCTTTAAAAAAATAATTTCTAACTTAAGAGTTCAATTTTAGTACAAAAAGTCATTTTAAAATGTGTGCAAGAAAACAGAACTGTGTAAAACAAAACAGTAGAATATTACTGAAACTCTTCCATTTCCATTATTTATGGCTTGCTTTAACTACACAGTCTTATAAGGTCTCCTCTCATATTTAATGAATGATGAGTGCTCCAAGGCTCCATGTGTATTCATATGACAACGTGAATTGTTCAGGAACTTCCAGCAGCACAGTAATACAATATGCTATAAGAGTTCAATGTGGGTTAACTGCTCTGCAAAATGGGTATCTCTTTTTTTATGACTCAATCCCCTTTGGGAATGCCAAACCTCCCCCTGCATGGACAGAAACTGTGCAAGGGGCGGGGGGGCAACTTCACTAACAGGAAGAAAATCTACTAATTTTACGTAACAAAAAAATAAAGAGGAACATATTTGCCTTCAATTCCATGAAAAATCAGACACACAAGGTGCGTGACAGAAAAATAGGGACCTAATTGTTTAGCGCCCTCCAGAACTGTTCACAACAGGTGGAAAGAAAAGCACGGAAAATTGACGCAAAGGAGATGACAAATCCTAATACAGAAATCTTTCAGCATGCATGTAATGAAAAATGGTATTGCAGAGAAGAGTCTGGGAATGGCACAGAATCAAACCAGTGCCAAAAACTTCCGAATTCCTCCCTTTCTACAGGCCAGGAAAGGAACAGACTCTTGGCTGTATTACAAAAATTCCTGCATGATCTTTTGTTATCAGACTGAAGGACAGCTTTCTCTAACATTGGATGATGCAAACCACCACCAATAAGTGAACAGAAGAACAAAGTACGAAATATTATACATTTAAAACTAGATTAGCAAAAAATACCATTGAAATTGATTTAAGGGAAACAAACATACTCTGTTATTTGAGCTAATCTTTACCACCAAAGGAAGGCACAAAATATTGAATAAAAAAAAAAAACCCTTGAGGAAAACAAGCATGGAAGCAGCTATTTCAATGTGCTAACTTTGTTCTTTTGAGAATAAAAAGCCCTTCAACCTTAGAAACAAAAAAATGAAAAAAGAGGTTTTAATGTTAGTAACCCAAATGCTGTAAAGAATTATGGAGAATGGTACTATATTAAGGTTAAGTTACATGAGAGTGATATAGATTAAATGTATAAAATGCCTTGAAGAGTGGGTCTATCACCACTAGTATCTAACTAGTTTTTAGGCTAGACATTCAGCAAGAAAAGCATTCTTATCCCACGCTACAGTGCAGCAGATAAACAAAACTAAGGGATCTAAGCTTTTAAAAGCAATATGAACTATCAAGAGAGCTTTCAGCACAAAGTACTATGCATTATCCAGACTGATAAAATATTTTTGGTCACGTGTCTTTAGAAAAAATTATGTATAGAACGCAGACACCAATTAAATGCAACTCATCAATTCATCAGCACACTTTTTTAAACATCCAACAGCAATGCCTATTTCCTGAAAGAAAGACATCCTTCCTGCCCACCATGATATTTTCCAGCTCTCAAAATTCTTGAGGGAAAAGGGTTAACTTTTACGAACTGTTAATGTTGGTGATAAAACATTTCTTTATAGCAGACTGTTAATGTACTAGGATAGTCTCACCACGCTAAAAGACAAAGATCACTCTTTGAAGACCTTCTACTCCAACAAGTCATACATCGTCAAGGGAGGAAACCACAAGGTCAGTGACGCAGCTTGCAGTTAGTTTTGACTATTACAGCAAAACCGTTTCCTCCACCCACCTGAGCCTACATTATGAGACATGGCAAGTTAAAATAATATTAGAAGTAGTAAAGAATTTTCATAGCTTTTAAGAAAATGGTCAATCAAGTTGAGCCAACAGTTGGAAGAGTAATTATGGCTTGCAGTTACAGTCCCTGTGGAATCCTGAGGCAAGTATCTGAAAGGGTAGGCTTTGAACAGGTACGCCTGATGATGGAATGAAAACAAGCACTGTGACTGTCTGGCATATTTTGCAAATGCTGTGTTAATGCCAAGTTTCTATCTTCAAACCACATTTCGACCCTCTCCCCACAACTTATCTGATTTTAATGTTTTTTTAAAAATATGGTCTAAACACAGAATAATGGAGATCACTGAGGTGCATAGAATGACTAAACACAAGGCCACTGTGTTTACATAGAGTAAAGCATCACAAGGATCGGGAAAAAAAATAAATCACTAAGTACAAAAATACAGTTTGTGGATCTCAATTTGTTGGCTTGTGCCTCTGAAGTACCATGCCAACCTCGTTCAACTATGTTACTCCTACTTTTCAATAAATCACACCTGCATTAGCAGCATGCTTAATTAAGTACAACTAAAGCAAGAGCTTTAAAATTAGTCCTAATGCTCACTTTCCAAAATTACAGCTGTAGTAAAATTTTTAAAAATTTACCAGTATTAGTCTAGAAAAGCATAAAGAAAAACTAAAAGGCACCAATAATGTAAAGGATTGTATTTTCCAAAGCTTTTAACTGTTTGGAAATTGCTTATTTTAAGCTGATATTTTATTTAAATATCCTTTTCAGGATTATGAAAGCTATTATGAAAGTAATTCATCCAACTAATTCATTTCCACTAAAATTCACCAACTTTTCCTAACAAAGGCACTTTGTGTTCCCTAAGTATTGGGGAAAAGGCATCCACATTGACATTTCATATAGAACATATATAACATACTGGCTTAATCATGTATATTTGAAATATTCTGTCAACTAAAACATTAAAGCAAGATATAAGATGCCAGTAAAGAATAAAACTGAAATGTACATCTAATTAATTTATTTCTTAATGACATGCTTGTGAAACCATTCCAGCCAATTAAAGAGTTCTAAAAATATTTATCAGTCTCATGTCTTATCAGTCTAGTATGTCTCCACAATGTAACACTTGTATCAATATACCTGATGCATCAAAAATAATGGTTTAATCTTAAATCGTGCAATCCCAGACATGCTCTGAGGATAGGAGAAAGCAGAACTGCTGCAGGCAAGGTGAACCTGATCAGGTGGCATTAGGATAATTATAATTGAAGACAAGGTTTCTGAAACGAAACTTACTGAAATAATTTCCTTTCAGACAATAAAAACAAGGGTGCTTCTAATCTTTGCTAGGGACTTTTAATTTTAGTTTAAGAAAAAAATGGAAATGCTTTTAAAATAGCCTCAAATGTTTTAAATAAAGCTTTTAACATGAAATCATAAAAGCAATATTGATAATCTAAAACTATATTACATCTAAGCAAATCTGTATTTTACAATTAGAGTAATGTCATTTAATTTTAGGTACCTACAGGTGAGTTCACCCTTCATTTGTTACCTTAGGACACATAAATGTACACCAGTGATTATAATACAGTGCGTATGTTAATATGCAAACTGCCAAGACCTGCCATCTGGAGAGCTAATGAACAATCAAGGGATCCCAAATTAAACTACAGAATTTTCCCTTAGAATCGTTACGACAACATTGTCAAGTTCAATCTATTCACTTAGCCTCCAGAATCAATTTTTCAAACTTTATGACAGGTCTAATAGTTTCCACCTGTTTCTCTTGCTTGACTTTTGACTGGCACGTTACCAGCCAGGGTGGAAATGCAGACAAAGACCCCTATTAGGCTCCGGCTGTTTCTCTACTGTGAGGTCGCTCAGCCATTAAATTAGTTCCAGCCCACTTTCTCCTTTCACGTCTTAATTTTTTGGGGGTAGGAATGTTTGGGGAAGTGAAAAGGAAGACAGACAAAAGTTTGACATTCAGTTGTTGGGAAAGGCATCACAAAATCTTAAATCACAAAAGTTAAATACTATATTTATTTATAATTTGCTATACTAAGTAATTTACTAACTAAATTTACTACTAATCACACTAATTAAGTTCTTGAGGTGTCTGTATCACATTTTCAGTCATCACAAACTTGGTAAAATTTGAGACCCCTAAGAGAATCTAACATGTGGCACGTGCTTATTGCAGTATATGATTACAAAAACACAGTATTGCCATTTTTTTTCTGGGAATCATGAATGATCAATAGGTACCTATTTTTAGTTCAAGCAAGGAATATATTTTTAGTGAGATATGTTTTTCTGTCACTCAGAATTGGCAATTAGAAAAAAAGTGATATGCACAGATCCTAATAAATTCATATTGGTTTGCCCAGAAGTACCTTAAAAACAATAAAAACCTCAATAAAAATTACCTAATTGGTATCTGCATCAATTCATACTGACTGATGAAATGTTATTGTCTGTGAAGTCTCAAGCATAATCATAGAATCATAGAATCATAGAATCATAGGGGTTGGAAGGGACCTCGAAAGATCATCTAGTCCAACCCCCCCTGCCAGAGCAGGGTCACCTAGAGTACATCACACAGGAAGGCATCCAGGTGGGTTTTGAATGTCTCCAGTGAAGGAGACTCCACAACCTCCCTGGGCAGCCTGTTCCAGTGCTCTGTCACTCTTACAGTAAAAAAAAAATTTCTGATATTCACCTTGAACCTCCTATGCTCCAATTTACACCCATTACCCCTTGTCCTATCACTGGTCATCACTGAAAAAAGCCTAACTCCATCTCCCTGACACTCACCCCTTACATATTTGTAAACATTGATGAGGTCACCCCTCAGCCTCCTTTTCTCCAAGCTAAAGAGACCCAGCTCCCTCAACCTTTCCTCATAAGGGAGATGTTCCACTCCCTTAATCATCTTAGTAGCTCTGCGCTGGACTCTTTCAAGCACTTCCCTGTCCTTCTTGAACTGAGGGGCCCAGAACTGGACACAATACTCCAGATGCGGCCTCACCAATGCAGAATAGAGGGGGAGGAAAACCTCTCTTGACCGACTAACCACACCCTTTCTAATGCACCCCAGGATGCCATTGGCCTTCTTGGCCACAAGGGCGCATTGCTGGCTCAATACTTAATACTTAAGACAAATATTTTAACTTATTAAAACAAGGTCTTTCTGCAAGATAAATTTAATTGTTCAAATTATAAACTGACTAGAATAATCTTCCCATTGTAAACTACTCAGTCTCAGGACTTCTAGTTTACATCTTACCTGAAAACTGACTATTAAGTGCTCTGGTTTGGTTTGGCACGTTTTTTGGTAGTGGGGGAGGGGCTCCAGGGCTAGCTCCTGTCAGAAGCTGAAAAGTTCCCCCAGCTCCAATTCAGGTGGCCAAGACGGAGCCCTTAGAGAGACAATACATGTGACTCTGCGATTAACATATGAAAGATCTGATATAAGACCTGAGCAGGGAGCAATCTGAAGAGCTGAGCTAGAGAGGTGACAGCACTGCCAGGGTGAAGAACCCTAGGTTGGTGGGGAAGAAGGGGAAGAAGGTACCCAAGCAGAAGTTTCCCTGCAGCCCATGGCAAGATGGCAGCTCTCCCCTGCACTCATGGAGGAACATGGTGGAACGTCCCCTAAAGGCACCAGGAAGGGTGAATGTGGACTTGCAGCCTGTGGATTTCCAGCCCAAGGACTTAGATCATGCAGCCATGGAAGACCCTGTGCCAGGGGAGGTGAAGTAGCCTGTGACTCTGTTGAAAGCCCATGCTGCAGCAGCTTATCGCTGAGGTACTCTCCCATGGGAAGTCCCTCGTGGGGAAATGGAAGATTCCTTACAGCCCTCCCCTATGAGGAGGAAGGAGCAGCAGAAAGCACCAGACTATGAATTTAGTCTAAACCCCATTCCCTGGCCCCCTGTAGAGAAGTACATAGAGAAATCAGGAAAAACAGTAATTGGGCCCAGGAAGAAGGGAGGGGTGGGGGTAATGTATTTAAGCACTGACCTTAGTTTTGTCTGTGTCCTGTGTGCATTTGATTAGTGGTAAATTAAATTACTCTTTTTCCCCGAGTTGAGTCTGTTTTGCCCATGACTTTAATCGGTGAGTGAACCCTACTTGTCCTTTGTCTCAACCCGCAAGTTTCTAGTTGGCCTTTGTCCTCCCCATCCCACATTGTGTGTGGTGGGGGTGAGTGAGTGGCCATGTGGCTGTTTTTTTGTTGTCATCAGGTTAGGCCCAAACCACAACATGGAACTGCAGCATGATGTGGAAAATCTTCAAGACCTACATCTGTAAACACTTCATTACATTTGTGCCGCTTAAAGTAAAAAAGCAACCTGAGTGCTGACTGCTCTGCTGGTACAGCACTTTAAAAAGAAAAGACATGGGGTTCCACTGTCTATGAAAAAGCAAGACCACCTCTCTTAGCTCCCTTGTCTTTCTTCAGAATATATATTTAAATTGACCCAACACAGAATCATAAAATCATCAAGGTTGGAAAGGATCTTCAAGATCATCAAGTCCAACCATCCGCCCTACGACCCCTAACCACTAAACCATCTCCTGAAACACCATACCTACCCATTTTTTTAATACATCCAGGGACAGTGTGTCCACCACCTCCCTGGGCAGCCCCTTCCAATGGCTCACCACTCTTTCTATGATTAAATTTTTCCTAATATCCAATCCGAGCCTCCCCTGGTGCAACTTGACCCCATTTACTATTGTCCTCTCACTAGTCGCTAGGGAGAAGTGATGATACTATTTAGTTTATGATATTTAAATAAATTCAAAAAACTCTGAATTATATGCTTTAGCTTACTGAGATGTGTGAATAATGTTACTGAGAATCCCCACCAAAAACAACTGACAAAGAAGAAAGGTCTTGATCTATTAAATTATCACTTTGCTGGTGTCTTCAGAGTACTTCTGCTTTCAATCCAATGGGCTGAACATGTTGTGAATACTAAAAATTAAGAAGTGCCACAAAAGCTTCTAAAAATAAGTCTTTTCTTTGTGGCCTCCTATTGAACTAATGTGTTTGTCTATGTGCAAAAGCCATTGCAAAATCAATTGCAGAGTGAGGGTGTAGATCTGGGAAAAGGGAAGTGACAAAATTAGCAACATTTTTTTAATGTGTGTGCACATGAGTACATATACACACATGGAATAGTTTGGAATTAATAGAAATATGTATTCATTTCCAACTAAACTTCAACATGTTAGCACAAATTATAATTTGTAAATTCTATCACGGTGTCAACCGTAAGACCCCAAACTGATTTAATACTGTGAAAATACACCCCTATTCACATATTTTTTATGCATATGTTCTAAAACAAATCACCTTTATGACTTGTAAGAAGGCATATTCTGTAATTTATATCAGTCTTACAATTCAGGCTCTTTAGTTGAGAGCTAAAGCTATTACTGTTGGTTAACTAATCAGTCACAGTAGCATTCAAGGTGATTTAACTGATAATGTTGATTAAAAAAAAATAGAATTGAAACAAAATGCCCAAGGTTCTTTTCAACAGTAAAATTCATCTGCAATATCTGCAGATAAATTAACACTGTTAACCTAAAGTACTTGTGAAGCTGCAGGTAGAAACACACATAGAAAAATCTGTCTTGAAAAGCAACAATTTCCCAAGGACAGTTTTTTCCACCAGACTGTTTCATGAAATGTAACAGTATAGTCTTTGTCCATAAACTCCAACCTGAGATTAGTAACTCTGATCTTTATATAACTTAATCCCATTCAAAACTCTAATTAACTACCTCCTCAAAGGCATCCCACAACTCATTCATAAGGGTCATCTATGTGACGATGAACAAATGCCTAGCATAAACCTAATAGATGTTGAAAAAAACCCCAACAAACCCCTAATGAACATTTTAGTGAAATATTCAATACAAGGAATAGAGAAAACAGTAATGTTAAAGACACAATCTACTCGTATCAATTGTGTCAAATAACTACCTTAGAAAATAATTTATACTAGAAAATGCATGTGATCTCCTAAATATGAATATTTAAAACCTTACACTTTCCTATGGTGTTGTTCATGCTCTTCAACAGGAATAATGATCCAACACCACTGCCAAGTAAAAAAATTGTCACACTCAGATTTTCCCACCTTATATGGTTTAGCATTTTATACATTACCAGTTAATATTCTGTCAACACAAAGTTCCCTATTTTTTGCCCTACTTAGAAGATAATTAGCTTTTTGTTTACTTTGGCTAGTTCATAGACAAATAAACAAATAAACCAAAGAGAAAAAAGTTTCTTTCTTAATATTGTATTACAAAAATTGTGAATTCCAGATCAGAAAGCTTATTCAGGATGATCTAGATACTGTCTTACCCATCTAGAAGATTCATTGTTGTTGTGGTAACTTCAGTAAAAAGCAGAATCTTCCCAAGCTTCTTTGTTTGAAGATTCTGTTGATATGTCTTCAGGCTGAAATGTTCTGATGAGAAGCTTCCCATTTCAGTGATGACTGGCATAAGAGATGGAGTTATCTCAATTTTTGATTCACAGGATGAAACAAATTTAAGAGACACTTTGCTGGATGCTCTTAATCCTTCTGCATCTACATTTCCCTCGAGCCATTTCAGAAAAGCAAGATGGACTTCCTGTGGACAAAGGAAATAAAATAAGGCACAGAAATACAGATCAGCACATGTGAAGACGCACAAACATTCTTCCAAGAACATTTTTATTCAAGCAACCATCTACTTCAAAATAAGAAAAGTGACTCAATTTGGTCTTCATAGATCAACTTCTGCAGTTTTTTTTTAGTCCAGCCTGGGCTGACTACTTAGTATTCTTTTCCTAGACTTGAGATCATGCTCCTTTGAAGACTAATTAGGCTTAACCTTTCCCTATAACAGGGTTTGTAGTGGTTCTTCTAGATACTGAGGCATGGAGTGCACACATTTGTCTGCATTATGCAGGTCTTTCAACATGCTATGTTTCTTTGCTGGAAGCCTTTAGTCCATTGCTAAGTCTCAATCTGAAGGATAAAGCAGCCACTAAAAAAAAACATTCACTGATTTCTTAATGGAATACCTGCTAAAAGGGCTCATACCTTCAGCTAACAGAAGCCTCGATACTAACACCTTAAATATAGCCAAAAGTGGTTGTTATCTAGCCAGCTAAAAGAGAAGCATGTAACTCAAGAAGACATACAAGTCTACTAGCAGCCTATGAAATGCAGTTGTATGCATGTTCTGTTGTTCTTGTCCCAGCCAATGGCACAGCTAGTACACATTTCCATGCAAAACATTTTAAAGGGAAATATATACATACATACATACATAATTTTATACACCTATACACCAAAACTGATTTTTATCTCCTTTATTTTAGGCTAGTTAGAAATACATTTTTTTAACATTAAATGAAGCAATTAATTACTGGGACTTTTACCCGTCTGGTGACACCCTGAAACAACTGCTATACATTCACAGAACTCTTTCTGGAAATATCTAATTCTGTATTGAGAGATTTTATATTAAATGTTTGCCATGTCACTAGAAACAGTAAGGTTTAAGAGCCCACAAACACAGATGCTGGGACTTCTTTTTGCTAAGTGTGTAGCTTAGATTTCAAAGAGCTCTCTTTCTAGTGACAAAGTAGTCTTTTATATGGCATATGAAACCACAAAAATCATGTATTCTATTCTACTGAAAATAAGGTACTAGTGATACTTACCTTCAAATATTTAGGAGAAAGACATTTGACTTTTCAATTAAAAACTTCTAACGCATATATGCCTCTCCTTCCCATTACTGCCAAAAGTGCTAAAGACAGGACTAAGCTCTCTTGTCTATGAACAAGATGTCTGTAAGCTCTAGCCCAACTGCTTAAAACCCACAAACTGCAATTAAGAGCAAACTTTCTATAAATAGCTATTTACCCAAGGAATTACAGTTTTCCAAATACCATTGTTACACCTTAAGAATAAACGAGAAAAGTGGTCTTGTCCCTAACACCTTTCTATAGATTTTCCATCTTGAGAAACTAGGCATTCTGAAGTTTCACGTGGACACCGCTTCTTGTGTTGATGTTCTCGCTATGCTGAATGTCAGCAGACTTACTGGTCTGTAGACCTGTAGTATGGGTGGCAGAGCATAACCTGAAGAAAGTAATAGTCTCTTTCCAAATGCAACCAGGCATTAGCTCCTAAGGCCCAGGACAATCTAAGAGTCACTTAGTAGGCAAATTATAGTTACAGAGAAATTACTTCTAATTTCTTGGTTTTCTACAGCTCCATCTGAGCTCTTTCTATCTAACTTCTTGAATAAAATATGCTTTAGGTATTTTATTCCTTTTTTTTATATGCATCGTAAATGATGATGTGGCATTAAAGGTTTTATGAACATTTATCTTCACTTAGTATAAAATCATAGCTTTGACAGACTGCTGCTGAATTCTTTACACACTATCCTACTTGTTTTACACACACTCACAGTGTAACTTATTAGCTGTAAGTGATACTTAGAAAAATTATAGCTTTCATACTTGTGAGGGAGGATATGGAAACTGTGCTTAATCAGAAAATTCATTTTCCTATTGCTTTCCAAACACAGAAATGCACATAACATAATTGAGCATGCAAGCCCTAGACACAGAAACATAATTTTGATTCACATAATGACAGGTTTACAGACTTACAGAAACAGACGTTAAGTTAAAAAATAAAACTGCTTAAAGTATTATTACATTCTAAATAAACAATGAAAATAAATAAATAAACAATGAAAGTGCTCGATACCATGCGTCACAAAGTCTGGTGTACTTTTGCCACAGCATACTTTCTGAAAAGATTGAAATAGCTTACATTTATGTGTGACGTTCTGTTATTACAAATATACCACACAATTCCTATAATTTATCCTCTTGGTTATACTCATTCAGGTGATTTTTTCCCCCCATAGTCTTTAGGTTTACTTCTTGTTTCAATTTTCTTGTTTCTAACACATACTGAACCATTTAAGAATTGTTACATATGTATAATTATGAAGCTAATTTTCCCTATAATGTACATATGTTTATTGAGCTGATCAAAAATATAAACATGAGTAATACATAATCAAGAACAGCATTTAATTTCTAAAAATATCTTTAAAAGATGTTTTTTCATTTTTAACAAAGCAAAGTTTCAAGTGCTGTCCAAGTACATGCTATAAAAATAATTTTCACTCGTCTACACAAAATTACAGAAACACGGATGCTGAACCAATGCATTTTGGTCCTCACAATTATACTGGCACACAGACAAGTACATTTTTGTATAATGAAATAAACATATACCAGAAGTCAGGTTTAACCTCTGCTTCAACTCCATTCAAAGGGAATATAATCACGTCAGAACCTGAACTGTGTGATTTGTTGATAAATTCAGGATTCAGCTTTGAATTCAAAACCTATCCCCAGCTGGGTCCTCTGTTCTGCAGCAACCTCTGGTGGCCGTTTAAACGAAAAGTGTTGGTTCAGAGACTATGACCTTCTGCATCTCAGGGACCAAGTCAAGCATGTCAAGCAGAGAACCCAACACAGGGTAAGGGAATACCCAGACTCCCGACTACTGCTTACCCTGACCACTATGAAAATCCTGAAAGATGCGGCTACAAGCTTTAAATGAGTGTGCAATCAAAAAGACTGTAGCTCTTATACATTCATGCACAGACAACATTGCAATCTTACTAAAATCTCTATTACACACATGGGTAATATACCTTGTAAATGTAACAACTACACTTGTTTTAGGGTGGCATAAATATATTCTGAAATTGCTACTCATCATTACTGCATGATCAAGTCAAGCCAAATTTAATTTCCTATAAAACTATTCCTTTTTCAATTCACATTGTAGATGTACCTTCTCAAAAGCAAAGATGTTGCCTTCTTTCTTAAGAGAGGAACAAAATTTGACATGGCAACCAAACAACTTCACAACAAGAGAGCTATTCAGCTTTTCACAGTTAAAATAACCAACTATAAATTTAGTATTTATAGCAAGAGGTTTTTTTCTATCCATATTTCATATGGTAAACGCACAATATATTTTCAATGCATTGTAAAAAACTATTATCAAAAGCAGAACAGCACTATACCAACAGGAACTATTTTAATTATCAGACTGAAAGTGTCCCTAAATGAAAAGTTGTTGAGTAGGCAGGGAGATACAGTGGATGTTAATTCACAAAAATTCATAGAAATAGAGAGTTAAACTACTGCATACTACATACCCTCAGCTCCTCTGCTGATCACTACACAGGTTTATTAGGGGTCACTGTATCAACGATTGGAAGTCTGACATTGCAAGACGTTGTACTGAAGCTTAAATAGTAATTGTAGCATAAAGAACGAAGAGTAAAAGCTGTATTTTGTTTATGATTTCACATGTGCTTTCTATGACTTACAGAGTTTGGTCAGGTGTGGTAAGAAACTGCTAAATAATGGAAGTTTTCTTTTCCTGTTTAAGAATATCTTTCTTTTTTGAATAATTGATGTCACTTTTTCCTAACGCTTACTTAGCAGTTGAGATTGAACAAAAAGGAGAAAAGACGGAGACATAAGAGACAAAAAACAGCTGCATATGGGCCCTTGTCTGTTGTGGTATAAAAGAAAATTACAGCTCCTGATGGAGATGATTTTATTTGCACCTGGGCTCTATCAACCAATGAGACCTACTCACATAGCACATAAACTTACAGTTGCAATGGTTCAAAGTAATCCAAAATTCATTACTTTATTCTTACATTCTATTTATAAAGAGAGAATGTTTATGTATTTTTAAATTTTTATACGTATGTTCATATACACAGATTTATACAAGTATCTCTCTCATCTGGCATACTGGGAAGCTGTTCTTTTCTACCAAACTGTGTGATGATAGATCCTAAACTCTGTATCAGTAGAAATTTTTGTTAAGACAAAATTCAGTCACAGCCTAAATTAATTTCATTTCTGTTAAAAACATGGAGACGAAACTAAATGAAAACTAAAATTATAATGGCATAAAACAAATATTATACATCAGTCAGCTCTCTCCTTTCTTGGGTGGAAAAATGAGACAATTTTAACTACCGATGCCCTGACATATGACTCAATGTTGTGACTATAATATAATACTCTATTTCAGGTATATGGGGCCAAGTAATAGCATAATCACTGTCTGCATACATAGCTAGAGTAAGACTCAACAATTTTTGTTCTTCCTTTGCATAAAATATAATAATTTCCAATTAACTACCTCTAATTTTGCTTCACTGTACTTCAAAAAAGTTTGCAGTTGATGTATTGATTCATATACAATCAGCTAATGTACTGATTAAATTATACACACATGAATATTTATTAACTGTAAACAAGTGAATGAAGATTACACTGGCATAAAGCACCAGTCTCCTAGAGGAGCACATGTATAGCCTATCTGGAGCATAACTACATTTATAGACATCACACCTTCAATCTGGCTAACCTGCTTTCTTTTCTGAATTGGCTGTTTTCAAATGAGTATTACTCAGTTCAGCTCTGATCTTAAAAGTATGTATTTCATAAGAGTTCTATAATAGCACTGATGGAAAAGAACACATTTTAATAAAGAGTGCACAGGATTTGGAATCTGATTTCAACTTTAGAATATAAACACATGTATATACATATACACAAAAATATATCCCCCTTGTATTACACAGCTTTGCTCAACAGTGCCACAAGTTTAAAGGTGTTAAATTAGCCACTGGAGAGCTTCCATAGCGTCTCTTGAATCCAACAGAAACAAACTGAAGTCCAACATGGTAGTAAGCTGTAGGCTGGCTCCAGCAAAACATACATCCATGGTGGCAACCCCAGCCCCAAATGCTAGTGACTTAGGAGGCCATCAACAGGAAAAGTCAGCTGTTAGCACAAGAGGGCAAAGTTTTTGGCATATATTTCTGACTAATGAGGCACACAAAATGCTCTTCTGATGCTGCCTCTGTTTTTACTCCTATAATAATGCCATATTTTGAGATCTGAAGCATATGACAGTTTCATAATACAACCATAGTCCCATTTTATAATTATGTTCATTCTCAGCCAATATATAAAAAGGCTAAAATAAATACTACATGGCATCAAAAAAACTTAAATACATGGAAGATGCAGAAAAAATGTGAAGTTATGTAATATCCTTATTGATTTAAAATCCAGCATGTATACATTACCTTTTATTGAGACTTTGTCAAACAATTTATAAATTCTTAGTACCACAACTATGCACGAAAAGGTATTATCTCCTTTTACAAGTGAGGAAAACTCAGTACAATATTTCTACTTAGGAAAAGAGTGGAAAGGGTAGGAAAAAAACCCAAAACCAAAAACATGACAGATCAGATGAGGAAATGACAATTTCTTGACAATCACAGACTTGAGAAAGGAACTGGTAGAGGATGAAGAACAGGTCTGCTGTAACCTTTTCCACAGAAAACACTTACCAAGATGAGAGAAAGGTTGCTCTTGCCTCCCAAGAAACACAATTTTGGCAATTAAGTTGTAGTGTCCATCTACTAGTTCAGTAGGATTTGTTAAAGATGAAGGTAGCAGATTTGTGTTTGCATGTCAAAGCTAGTTCTTCTAACCAATCAAACGAAGACATTTCATAAGATAGTTATAATCAGTGTTTCAATACTGTTCAGGTATCATTAATATGCAATAGCATTACCAAACTACACATCAATGTCTGGAATCCTGAATAGTTGCCCTTTTAGACTTAATAAGTGTAAACTTGAAGATGGATTTTCTAATAACTGAAACAAAAAGAATAAACAAAACTGCAAAACACAAAGGTTTTTTACAACACATTCAAAATTCATTTGAAATATATAAAGTTTTCACATTGGTTCATTTTCACAAAGCATATATAAAACTTCTCTTAACTGCTGATAATTAATTTCAAAATTCAGTCCTCATTCAAGGAAAGAGATAAAAATTCAGCAAGACAGATAGTTCCCCTCCACAGCCCCTCTCGCTGGTTTTAATCTATTTTCATATTGGTTATAACATTTTAATTTGTTTTGCATTATTTTATTAATAGGAAGAGATATTTTAGCTGAGGTCACTCCTCTAGGCTAAGTCATGGCAGATTCCATGCATCTATCTTACTCTATTCAGCACGCAGAGAGCCATTATTTTAATGATTCTGTGTTTTAGTTCATAGTATAAAAATCTTAGGCAGGAGAGAAAGCCCCAGTTCTCCTCTCCTTCCTTTCTCCATTCCCCAAAGAACTTCATAAAGATTTTATTGTTGCGCAACCGAGTACATTCTCATTTCATGTTCTTATGAACTTCTGTAGTTACTTGGCTGATACTTTTTATGCATTCTCAGGATACTACATAACTAGGAAATCTGTTTAGGTTTATTAATAATCTTTTCATATCTACTAAACACAAACATAGTGCAAAACATGAACTGATTGTATAAAATATGGAACTAGGGCAGGGTTTGGTAACTTTTAAAATTTGTAACCAACAAGATTTTTAGGAGTCTCTAGTGGTTTGGGTAGTTACTTTAGTCTGCAATTCACTTTCTCAAGAGAGGCAGAAAAAAAAAATAATTTCTGAAAGATCATTCCAGAGATCAAGTTCCTTCTTTTTGCCTCCACACTTCCGTGTGCTTTTAAAAATAGGTATTACATTACATGAACAGTTACACCATGGATCATCTTAGCAGTGTGGGGAGTAGAAACAGTCACATATAGAACCAGGTCCATTTCGCCAACTGAAAAGTGGAATAAGTAGTCCAAAAGAGATAAATATTTTTGACAAAGTGCTACAATGTATCCTTATCCTTTCTACTGCAGTAACATTTCTTTGAACACAAAACATCTTAGATTTCAATCCAAATCCCAGTCTACATGTCTAGCAACTGCTCATAAATTTGTGCCTAAATTTGAATCCAAAATTAAATTTAGCTTTAAAAAGCACTATAGGTAGGATTACAATTCATTTATCCAATGTGCAAGTAGTCCATTCAAAAAACAGGCTGCAGGGCCCAGGTCAGAATGTATTGGCTAATGAAAAATACTTTTTGCAAATAAAATAATGCTATCAATAAGGTTAAAAATAAGATTAAAAGAAATCAACTAGTAATGAAAATGAAAAATGCTCATCATGTTGAATTTTTAATATCAGTATCTCTTGTTTTTAGCACAGTTACTTTTAGGTATTAAGTTGCTTGAAGGCACATGGTATCAGTTGTGCAAGATAAATACAAGAAATGAAGCAATAGCATTTTTTCTTTATTGCTATATGAAAAAAAGTATCACAAATTCTTAGAAGAATGGAACAATTGAAAAAATGAGTGTAGGCATACTGCCCTAAGCAGAACATATTTGATTTCTCCTTTTGATGAAGTACTAGCCTTTATGATCCCTGACTATGCAACACAGGACAAGCCTTGCTGCAGAAGACCCCACTGCACTGTCCTCAATGCAAACCAGAGCTGAACAGAGGAACAAGGAAGACAGCAGAGCAACACTGTAAGGTGCATCCTGGCTTTGGCTTTTCTTACTTAGCTGCAACAGAGCAGTCTGGAAGCAATCTTCCCAGCAGCTGTTCTCATCAACAAACTGTTTATTGTAAGAGAGTGGCTGGGTCAAAGGCTAAATGTCATCCAGAACTGAAAGCGTATCTTTAAAAAAACACATGATATATGAAAGAGAACCATATTGCGTTCTGAAAGGCCAGAAGCCTACTTGGCCAAAAACTCCTTAATTTGCTGAAGCAGTATTTTATAATGTTGCACTAATTTACTGTGGCTTGTGCAGATTTTGAGACCTGTGCAAGGTTTCTAATAAAAAAAAGCAAAGTAATTTAAAATTCAATCTCTGTTTTATGGTTTAAAAAAAAACAGCTGTATTTTTAAATATTCTAAAATATTTTATTAACTGAGTGAGTTAGCTCCAAATTCACATACAAGAACAAAATGAGTACTCCTGTAATACATTACAAATGCACCATCAACGTGTTACGTAAGTTGGAAAAATAGGTTTAGGCTCAGTATCAGTTTTATTTTTAAAAAATGCAGGGTTTATTATGCAGTTAGCAAAGCAAGATGATGTACTAAACGCATGTAAATTAAATCCTTCAAAAGCATTTGCCAAGTTAGTTTCAAATCTTATTTGACAACTTCTGAATGCAACTGCCCATATTCAGATGTCACAACCTCTTCCAGAATACCCAGCTCTGTCAAGAATCAATAAAGGATTGAATGTAATCAGGTTTTAAGCCAAGCATGCTGTAAAAAAATTGTAATCGCATGTTACCATATAACTACACTTCAGCCCGTGTACACATACAAAAAGAAAGGAACAAAGATTTTATGCATCAAAACCTCACATTTAGCATAGTTTTGAAGCATCCACAATAAAGCTTTAGTTTCAACTACAGGATACTAGAAATTACAGGACAAAATCTCATTTAGTGGTTCGTAGCCCTGAATCTCAGAAATTAAACAGCATGTGACCACCTACGCAATGTGAAGTGGTATCGTAACCTAGCACAGTAATTGGGGTACGTTTGCTGCAACAGATTGTAAAGCTGACTTGGAGGTAAAAGATCAGTAAGAACACGGTGCACCTTTGACATAACATCACTACATAACACTTCACAAAACGGGTGCTGCAATGAAAGGGCTGATAAATCAGAGGACTGGTAGGTGTTGATTTATCCTACCAGAAAAAGGCGTGATAAATTATGGTTTGACCATTTCATTCTTCATTACACCTACTTTTGTAACAAAACTGTTATTTTTTTAAGAAAAGTGCAGGAAAATTGAGCGTATGTGCAACTGTGCTAAAAATAAGTACAGAGAAACCAAGCAGGAGGGAAAAGACATTTCACTTTTGAACTAAAATCTGAACATTATGCATATTAAGGTGGTTTAAAACAAACAAACAAACAAAAACACCCACAAAAAAACAAAGTAATGTTTAGAAGAATATATTAAGAAAAATCTAACCCTAAACGCTGAATACATTTATTTTAAATTGCTCTCAAAAGTATTCTGTATTGACTAGAAAAAAAATACAGAACAATTTTGTTCTCAACTAATAGGGCAATAAATTAGATGCAATATATTCAGCTGGTAAAACTGGCTCTGTTGAACAGCTATCACATAATAGTATTTTTATTTGGTACCAATACTTTTTTTTTTTTAAGCTGAGGATAAAATTATTTGTTGAAAATTTTTGAATAAACAGTAGAATGAGTTAAGTAAATAAACCCTAAGAAAAAATGTTTTCTTAGCATTGATAATACACAGTTCTTAGTATAAAGCTTTCCATCGGGTTTGTTTTGCCTTTCAACGGGTTTATAAGCATAAAATACAAGTGTGTCTGATGTTCATGAACATGAAACAGTAGAACAGGAGCCAAAGATTCTCCTGCTAGGTCTGAAAATATATATTAAACCTGACTAACAACAAGATTTCAGCTGTACTTCATTTTTGCCTTTTCTGAGTGAGAACTCCCAATTCTGTCACACTGTAGGGTTTTCTGAGCTAAAGAAACGTCTGTGAAATATCAAGGTTAAACCACATCACATTTTCACATGTACCACAAGTCAGAGAGTTGCACAGGTAATTTCAATACCATATACTTTATAATCCTTTCTAAAACCTATTCAGGTTGATATAACAGTTTACAACTAAAAGAAAAAAGATACTAAAAGAAACATTCTAGAAAGGAAGAATTTATTGGAAACTATAAGCTCTAATTAATTAGAAGAAAATGCTTGGTATGTTATTTATAGTATACCTACTCTGAAAATAAAAAACTGTATTAAGAAAACAATTCCTAACTTTCAATGTAACTAAAATCTCCTTTGCTAATCCAGGATCCTAAAAAAAAATATCAGCATGACAGCCTGAGATTATTTATTTTAATAGAAGTAAGCTAATGCTTTTTATTTAGTGAAGTCTATAAAAACAAAGTTAAGCTTCATGCTTCAAAAATACATCATATACATATACAGCTATGTAAAATTTAGGTATCAAATAGAAAACCCTGATGGAAGCTTCAATAGTATTCCATTTTTCACAAATTCGTAAATTTTTCTTACAAAACATGCAGAAAACTCAGTGTTCACATTCTAGCATTACAATACCAAGTTGAAAGACTGAATGATACAAACAACATTTACAGTCATCCTAGCTGCATATTTTATACCCCATTGTAATTCTTCTCTACCTTTTTCAGCTCTTTCAGATTTAACATTTACTTTCAACTACTGGGACTGAAAACCTTGTTCAGAACAAAAGATATCAAAATCAGAGTTAAAACACAAACATGGTAAGCAAATTATACACTACACCTTCCTGTAGCTGTAAGGGTCCTGATACACAGGCAGCTTTCAAGAACTAACTTCAGAGTCAACCTCATTAGAAAGCAGCCACCTGAAAACATTTCTGCAATTGTCAGAGAAAATTGGGAAAAAAACCCAACAAATTTAATTTGTCCTTTAAAGGTGGGCATACAACATACTTAACCCTCACAGTGATAACAGTCAAACATTTATCTAGACAAACCCTTGAGCTAGTCCAGGGCTGAGTTCACGTTAGTCAGGTTATACACGCACTTCTACCTTCTACTCCAAAAGACCATGTTTGCCATAGAACTTACAGTATTGCAGACAGTGCAGCAGAGGTCAAAGCTCGTGACTGAAATTCAGGGCTTTACGAGTGACTTTGGGAAACAAGGCACTCAAAAAAGCAAAAGAACAAACTAGAGACTGAGGCAGTGTATGTGAAGTGCTCAACAGAAGCAAATACAGACAGTCAGGAGCATTTTTGACAATGGCACATTCATTATTCTGAAGGACTTTGGATTCCCTGGACTCGTCTCTGAGGGCAACCACCTGTTTCTGTGCTTAGGGATATTTATGCTCTATTGCTGTTAAAGGAGTTGAGGGAAGACCCAGTCCGTCAAACAAAATTTTGCAATATTCATTAAAGCAAATGGTAACACTTCATGTGGAATGTATCCCAAAGAGACCTCATTTAACCACAATGTTTGCACTGTTTTAAGATTTGACTGCACAGCACGCCTGAAAAAGAAGATGTCTTAATTTTTTAGACTTTTCCCATTAAAAAGTAATATTAACCCAGGTAAGAAAAGTCTTGGGGGCAGCAATCTGGAGGGGACAAAAAAATACAACCTTATGGAAATACTTGCTGAAAAAGATGTAAAGAGTAAATGCTTGCTGTATTTGGGCACTAATGTAGTCTACTGCAAAGCTTAGCGGCTGCAGTGCAAGCCTCAAAATTCTGGCAAGGTATAAAAGCTTTGACGTAGAGCAACAGTAGAGCTTAATGTAATTTTTCATTCCAGCTCAGTAGCCAATGAGTGAAAAGGGATTCCTGCTCCCAAGGCATATGGCTGTATTGTCCATTTCCTACCTCCTGACTGACCATCACAGTGGTATAACTGGACCTTTTGAACCCTGTTATAATAACATAAACAGCCAAAGTCTGGTCAAGAGAGACTTACAGAAATGAGGACTACGAGAACAACATCCTACCCAGTCAAGAAGTCAAGAACCTGGCCAGAATGAAGTACAAGCTTTGAAAGACTGAAATCCTGTTCTGCATATATCCAATCCAAAGATAAACTTTTAACTGATTAAATATGAACCACCATTGTTGAAAGCCCTTAATTAATAGTCCCAAACCACAGGGTTAACTTCCAAAACCAAATTGTCTTGAGGAAAAAAGTTTCAGGGATTATTTCAAACAGTAATAAAATGCAAAAAAAGGGTCCAAAATGCATTTCCAAACTACTTCCACACAACCTAATGAACTCAAAATACAGACAGTCTGTACACCCAGTCTGTGACACCTAGTGATTAACTTATTCTTGATTAAATGGAGACAATTTGGGTCTCTGTTTCTTGAACGTAATAGCCGAGGAAACAGGAGACTGAGAGCAAAGCAATTATTACTCAATTTGGATTTAAAGTTTGATGTGTACTTTCAGTTTGCCAAGCTAGTGTTATTACATAAAATTGAAAATGTGACAGTGGCTACAAAAGTATTCTACCAGCTTAAGAGGAAGAGACATCCTTTAACAGGCAGAGAAATTATTTTGTATGGAGCAAGAAGGATAGCATAATTGTAGTAAGGTTTACTGCAGTTCAAAAATGTCTAATCTGCTATTCCTGAACTATTGGAGACCATCACTAGAAACAGTGGATCACGTAGTATAGAAAAATTTGAAAATATTTAGAAAAGACTGAAGTTCACTCTCACCCCCCAAAGGAAAAGGTTGCTGCAAAGATAACAAAAACATGGTTTTGTTATTGTTTTGTTATTCATACATATAATTTGACTGAAATTTCAAGTCAAACATTTTAGAAATACTTTCCATAATTAATTTTCATTGATTTTGAGTACAAGAAAGTGTTGAGAAATGTTCCCACAAAACATTTCTCTGTATTTTAAAATTCAGAGGATCGTGAGATGCTTTTCAATTCCTAACAGTTGTCTTTACACAATTGGTAGAGAGTATCCAGGCACCATCCTTTACATTACAGGAGATGGTAACTTTTCCTACTGAAGTCATGACCTACTTCATCAGTTGAAAGAGAAGTTACGTAAGGTAAGAAATGAAAGGTGAAAGGTAAGAAATTATGACCAATTACTCTGTTGCAAGTGTAACATCAAAAAAGATATGACAAACAGAAAAAAGGAAACATGCACTATAACCATAATCTCCCTTCACGTTTGGATCTTAGGAAATAAAAATTACCTTAACTTTATTTAGATTCTCTCTCTAAGGTTGTTAAAATACAGCATTCACTTTATAGTAAGTCTATATCAAAGGGCAGGAAACTGAGCAAAAATCCAGATGAGAGCTGTTTGTCCTAAGAAGGTTTTGAGACTCATCAATCTGTGCACCCACTTCTAAATACTTGAATTATAAGGTGATCTATTGTTCCATCTTCAAATCTTAGTTATTACAATGTACAAAAGTTGTAAATTTATTATGGCCACTCCTATTCTTAAACTGCAGTGGGGATTCTCATCCATGCTAAAAGACATAGGGACAGACTTTACTAGTCTCTTAAATACTGAACCTGCTAAGGCTTTTCTTTAACAATTATTTTAATTATACATTTATTCAGTTTTTACAAATTAAGAAGGAAATTTTGAAATGTTTTCTGAATTAGTACTTAAAATATTTCTTAAATAAGTTAAACAGTAAAATTCATTACACCCTTGAGAAACAATATACACTAGATAAGGAAAGTGATTCTCAAAAAAGCAAGCTGTAAAAATCATATGTTGCCCCATATCTTACATGCTACTGAAATGATCACTCCAAAGTAGCACAGATTTTATAGGTAATTTTTTTAGATATGCATTATCATAACTAGCAGCTGTAGGGAATTCTAGAAAGATCAATAATAAAAGCTTTTTCTATACAGTCCAACTCTTTCTCCTCACCTCTGCCTCTTCAGCTGTTACTCCATTCCCCTCTCTCTTCTCAGACACAGTGTTTGTTTGTCTTTTGGTTTCATCTGGTATCAAGACTAGATCCACTAGCTCTTCCTCCTGAGGTTTGTGTCTCTCAAAAAGTTCTGACATCAGTCAAGGAGCATGCTCCAATTTACACACTAGATGAAGAACTCAATCTCAACTTTTCCCAGTGCTGGAATTCTTCTCCAGGGCCAGTCATCTTCCCTGGCTTGTATCACTTTAATGATTTCTACTATATCATATGTTTATTAAGCAAGGGCAAAGAAAGAATACTTAATTTCTGAAACTTGACGTTGCTACTATGGCTAATAAAACAAGATTATATACAGGCTTTTAAAAAATAAACATATTAACACACATATACACATACTTACACTTGTAACTATATATATATACACACATATGAAGTGCCATACTTTAGTACAGAACTTCATCACTGTTGTAGATCCTCTAGTGTTTGCAGAAGGGAATGCTGGCACAGATAATACAGCAACCAGCTGAAGTTCTTAAAATTAAATAATGTAATCCTGTGAAGTACAGCTCTGTATAATCTAACAGTAAGAATACAGGTTGCCCTGATACACTTAAGTTACACACCACTTACACAGAAGATACTTTTATTGGCAGAAGAAAAATACATGTACCATGAAAACAGACAGAACAAGACTTATTCTGACTTTTTCTTCTGACAAAACTTTGCTTCAATATTCATATAAATCCTTTGTAATTAATGTCACCACTACAATTGCCAAGTAACTGAGTACAGTGCTTTACTAAACACATTCCACTTGTTTTGAAAACTGACTAAAACCCAATTAAAAAAAGCTTTCACATAAAAAGTTGTAGTAGAAACTACAGCAAACTTTCTGATTTAAGCTAACAGCTGCTCTTTAATCAGTTTTCACTATAAGAACTGCATAATGTCAGCCAGACAGTCACATGCCAAATTCCATTCCCACTGCACCTGGAATCTCAGGATTTCCTCAACATGTCAGAAACCCCAAATCATTTCTTAAAATGGACTGTCAATGATCATACAAAACAATATCTTAAACAGTCCCTTCACTATCAACTGCTGACACAAGTCATACTTGCTCATTTTTTTTGCAGTCTTGACCTTCTTCAACAGCAAGCTCTGAGAATACTGGAATGTCTTTTAAATCAATGGTAATTCTAATTAAACTTCCATCTTAATTTTCCAGAATAAATTCAGCCTGATAAACTGAAAAAATAAGCTCCGTATTGTGGACAATTTTTTTCTGATAACATTATTGTGTAACTGAATTGTCAAAGAATTCTTAAGAGTCAAAGAAATACATTCACAAGATCTCAATGTGGTAAATTCACTGTTTCAAAATAACCTAAAGTTTGCAGTTTTATCTTTTTTGAAGAGCAATATAAGGAGACACTTCTATTTCATTTAGGTTATATATTTTTATTCAACTTTTCCCTTTAATTAGAATTTAGTTTTGTTTAAAAGTTAAGATACAAAAAAAGCACTAATTAAATTGTTAGATAACCATCATAATGATTACTCATTGTGGAAATGTATCATCATTTCTGAGCAATGGTAACATGATAGTATCTCACAGGACTCCAGCTGATGCCAAAGCCTGTTCTCATTTTCCCAGTCTCACTTACATAAATTAGCCACAGGCCCCACTGACAGTCAAGAGAATCTGAAGTTTTTTTATGTTTGGAAATACTCCACTTTTGTCAGATCTTTACCAGTGAGGTCATAATAAATGAACTGATGCCAAATTGCCATGGATCTCCAGACCGTTTGTCACAAGTTATGGATTCTTGCTCTCTAAAATCACCCATCTGCTCCAAGGCAGTACCCTGAACCCCGACTCCAAAAGGTTTACGGGTTACAACTTTTGAGTGCTGAAACTAAATCCAAGACCAGTCACTTTAATTACAGCTTTCACATGAAGACAGAATGTGTGCCTGTGATAGACAAAGAGCCAACATGAATTTGGACTAGTCTGCCACTGTGGATTTTATTTTTTCCATTTAGATTTCTACTACAAACTCCATGATAAACTAAGACAACTAAGCCTCATACATTGATGCAATGCTCTCTTGCTGAGTGACCTATGCCCAAGAATGGGCACTGAACCTATTCTCTATCACATCAGGAGTGAGAAGTTAGAAGATGTGAACATCAAGCTCACAAATGTCTTAGATATATATCACATAAACAATTCTGAAAGGGTAATAAAATTTTCCATTCCCTACAGTACAGAATGAACATGCCTACAGAAGAAAGCAGTTGTGAAGTATCATGCACACTGACTTGAAGCAAGCCTTGAAACATGGTAGAATACACTTCAACGAGTTGCACTTTGGTCAGCTGCCAGCACGTAATAATTTCATATCAGAGCTAGCTCTACAATAAGATTAAACACTACTTGGTACTCACAGCAGCATAAAGACCCTCATTATGGAGATTGCTATAAACAAGATATTTTCTTTCATTCCTCACAGCTTCTTGCATTTTCCAAATGACTGTCAAAAACACTTATTGAATCAATACATAGTTAAAAAGTTGGTTACAAACCATAATGCAATGTCAGTATGCTATTCATTACTATGTGCCTGAAAATGGTATTCATGTTTGTTTAACCTAAGCAGCATGCTTGCTGTTGCCATGCAAGAAGGAAAACACATTTTTAACTAGAGAAGTGTAAAATAAAGGGAATGTTTGCCAGATTTCTCTTTCCCCCTACCCCAAATATATGGTAAATATTTCCTGAAGATAAACAACAGAAAAGCAAAAGGTAGTTTTAGCAACCACTTGGAATTACTTGGCTCCACATTTGGAGTCCCCTTCATCTCCCATCAAGATTTCTTAATTGAAAATGTTTTACTGTATTTTGACACTAGATACAATCAATTCCTATGGAATTTAAAAGGCCATTTTAAAATTGAGGAAATATTATACAGGGCAGTCACTGAAAATGAGCAAAGATATTTTAATGCAAATCTATATACAACACATGACATACATTTTTTTCCATCCCTTCCTTACTTTTTGTTTTACAGTGTTCTCCAAATCCAGCTCATAAGTGACCCCCAGTGGTAAGACACCTTCCCTCACAAAAGCAGCTGTGTAAAAAGCAGCAACTGCACCCAGCTCTTGAAAGCAATAGAGATTCATGGTGATTTTAATGTAATGCCAACGTTGTTCTAGCTCAGCTGGGCAGGGACACTGATCAATACTGGAGCCTCATTTTCAGTGCATTCACCAGCACTATACCTGCAGCATGCCAGCCTTTCTTCAGTAAACAGCTTCAGGGAGAGTCTGAAGAAACCTCCATGAGTGAATGAAGAGACAATTTAGCCTTCTAATACTAACAGGAGACTGCATGAACAAAGCTCAGCTGTCAATCAGATCCCAAACTTGCACTAACGCGTTAGCGCCCAGGAAAAAATGACCTCTACCAAACACTTTGTCGCCAAAGTTAGTAAAAAACCTTTCACAGTTTACTCTCATAGTTATTTTTCACTATAAGATTGGTTTAATAACGCAGCTTCTGAGCAGAGAGCTGGGACAGCTAGTTCCCTGTAACCATGTCTCTTAGTTCAACTGCAATAACCCTCACCATCTTCTTTTCCATGCCTTCTGCATACAGTCACTAGTACTATTTTTATTATCTCCCACATCTTCTCTTCTCTCTCTCCTTTCTCAACAGGGTCAACTAAGTACTTCTCAGCAGCATAGGCAAAAGGGTTTTTTTTAAGAACAAAACAATTTTTCAAGGCAAATGTCAATGTAATGACCCTCACTGCAAGTTCTTTGTATCTGAAGACAGCCCAGAAAAGCCATTCTTTTCAGCTTCTGAAAAGGGGAGACTGCTCCTGTTTCTAGGCAGTGAGATCAGCAAGGCTCCAGTCTAAAAATCCAGAAAGCATTGTTCTTCCCTGTGCTCCTCCCTTACTTGGGAGTGAGGAGGTGTTTATGAGAGTAAGAACCCAGTTCCATATTGCACCGATACTCTTACTGAGAGAACAGTATGCTGCTTCAATTGTCATGCTCTCATCACTTCTTTCTAGGCAGAAGAACATAGGTGTCTGGCAGCAAATTTATAGGTATCTGTTACTGTTCATGTCATTGCAGCTTCCCATAAGATCACCTGGGCAGTTGTACATAGAGCTGATATCACTTCCTCCCCACCTACTCTATCTCCAAGCTCCCATAGCTCCAGCGTTCACGACACCCTCTCCCTTCACAGTAACACATTCAGTTCCTCACAAGCTCCCACCTCTGTTCTCTCACTTGCCCTGCCAGCTGGGAGAGGAGCAGAAGGCAGTAAGTGTTTCTGCCAGGGCACCATTTAGGCAGACTAGCAGTCTCACTAACCTCCTTTTATTGGCAGGCAAGACTGACAAGCTGCCTTGGCATATAACTGGCTTTGAAGACCATCCTGCCCTGGCCAGTATGTTATAAAAATCACTACAGAAACTGAGTTTCTTTTAAGCTTTTACTTCTACCAAATAGTTGGAACTCAAAAGTTTAAAGATTTTACTGAAGGACTTGCAGATCTATTAGGAAACTACACTGAAAAGATAAGCAGAATAATAGAATACTGAGCAGAAAGAAGAAAGTCATGCTAAAATACACAGTGCTTAATCCATGTCCATCTACTACACAACTGTGTGACATGTTTCACAAAACTGTTCACTGAGGTACAAGAGAAAATATCACTAAGAAACAAGGACAGTATCTTGGTTCCCATCTACAGCTTTCCTTCTCTTCCCCTTTCTATCTATCCTCACTCATGCGGCACCTACCTTTAAATCCCGTAAGTTCATCCTCCTTCATACACTAGAAGGGGTAAGGATGGGAAAGAGAGGAGCGTACCTCCTCTCAATTACTTTAACCACAGACTAAGAAATTACCCTGTACTTGGTAAACCACAGTATCTGACCATAATCATTCTCTCAGCCACTCACCAGTGTAAGGTAAAAATGCATAATCTTAAATCTCTACAACATATTCTGCCATACCATTGAGTTATCTCTTCTTATGCCCAGCACTGTCATGGAGCTGGTGCCCAAAAAGCTCTATAGAGCCTAAGTGCTGATGAGACAGGCCTTTTTCCATGCTGAACCTACAGATGATTTAGCTGGCCAACTTTTTGCCTCCTTAAAACCAGGAACTGGTTTGAACCAAACTGCTGAAGCAAGAGATGGTCCTTATGTACTTTCATTATCTTGAGTCCTGATGGAGGGGAAAAGAAAGAGGGGGAGGGGAGAGGAGGGAGGAGAGAGGGAGGGGAGAGAGGGAAAAAGGGAGAGCGGAGAGGGGAGATTAAAAAAAAGAGAAAGGGGAAAGAAAAAAAAAAAAAGAGAGAAAAAAGCTACTGACTGTCAAGTAGCATAGAGGGCCCATGTTTAAACATCAGTAAACTGTAGGGATTATTATTAGTATTGAGACGTTGATACAAAGAGCATTCCAGTGAATGACAACAATATTGAAAAATTTTGGTTTACAGTCATTGTGACCCCTCTGTGTTTCCAAGTCTTGTTATACAGGAAGAAATTCTAATTTGAAGAGAGGAGGGAAAACACAAAACAACCAAAAGCAAACTTACCCTCCCTGCACACACATGCAATTCAAAGCCTTGCAAGCCAACAAATAACTTTAAATTTATTATGGAAAAAAATCCTAAACACGTGAAGTTACACTACAATTTTTTTTAAAATTGACAGTACTTTATTATCAGTCCTTGGGTTAAGTTTCACAGATAAATTCTTCAGAAAGCCACTTAAGAGAAAAAACATACTACCTGTGAGAATGCAAATGGTTTGCAATTGCATTGCCTAACAAGCCTAGTAGAAACAGCTTTTAACAGCAAAAGGAGTTTCCCACATGGCATACATTAAATTCATTTCCCAAAAAGAATAAACTGTTCCAGCAAATACATATTTTTACTGGTAGAGACGCATTTACATTGCTGTATTGACTATTTTTTTCCTGAAGCAACTTTGCCATAAAAGATATTTTCATTCCTAGTCAAGAGACAAACTGGCAAAGCTTTCAAGCATAAATAAAGATTTCTTGCAACAACACATTGTCAGTATTAAATAATACATGTAATATGTTAACAAAAGTAAAAAATGTTAGAAACAAACTATCAGTGATCAACAGAATCCTTGCAGCTCTCTTATGTGGTTTGCTTTTCCATTCAACATTTTTCTCAGCTCTTGGTTACTTCTGAGCTAGAGCAAATAGCCAATTTCCTTTATAGAATAAATACTTCCAAGGGGGTCTTGCTTTTCGTCCTCCTACTGGCTAAAAAGGCAGGGACAATGCTTACACTTTGAGGATGACAGGAGAAAATAAGCAAATAAAATAAGAAAATTATTGGTTCACTTTTAAGCATGAAAACCTGGAGAGCAATAAAAATAAGGCTATGTCATTTCAGTATAACTATGTGTTATTTTAGTGTTGGAAATTTTAAAAAAAAACAAACAAAACACTGAAGTTTCACAGTTGAACCTCAAGTTCTACAATACACATTATTATGCATGGAAATATTTTAGAAACAACTGTCTCAAAATGTACCCTGAAATATAGTTTCATTACAGTTTTAGCTTAGAGTTCAAATTTCCCATCCTCAAAGAACGATTTATTCAGGATAAAGTAACTTTATACTCGCTTTGCTGACAGAACAGACTTGGAATTTAAAAACAGCCAATGCTGTAACAGAATCAAATCTGCAGCTCAAGAGATGTATATTGGGTCCAACTCAATTCTGAGTAGTTCAGTACACTACAGTATAACCAAATACACAAAGTTGTCTTCACACTGTATTACTCAGGTGTAATACTGGATAGGTATTACTGCAAAGTTAATACTCACTGTATTACCCTTGTGAGTGCAGTATTCTCAAAACATTATTTAAAGTTTTAAATTCAATAGGTATGCTTAACTGTAAATAATAATAACAATAATAATGAGTTAAAACCTGGACCAACTTCAAGATTTAGCCAATATGTTTGTATTGACTGTTTATTATTCTGGAGGAATGTATTGTTTATAACACTAGCTGAGCCAAAGTAATGAAGACTTATTACATTTAATCATTTGGCCACCATCCATTTGGAAGAAATTGCAAAAAGTGACTCAGCCTAACAGAGCCTGAGGAGCTACCCCTCAAGTTTAAGAGGCTTCAGATCAGCAAATGTGTGGGTGTAATATACTTCCTAATGAAAATAACTGTTCTGACAAATGTCTGTGATTCTTCAAGGACTGAATCCTTGTTTTGAAACCTAGATGATGCTATGCTGAAACAAACTTATTGCAATAAAATACAATCCTAGACTTTATGTCTGAAAAATTATCCTTTAAGATGGCAATGTGAAAGAGTAAATGTTTGAGCATTTAAAGGTAAAGCTGCAGAAAAAATTAGATCTCTATGCTTGAAGCTGCCACTGAGCATATGGCTGCCAGACAACAGGCTTACAGCAATCAACATTTGTTTCAACACTGTTTGTTCACCCTACACCACAGTGACAAAGAATTTTCTTTTTCCAGCATGTTCAGGTCTACAGTTTGCTTAACTGCTTTACACCAGATCAAGGAAAGAGGAAAAGAAAAAGGTACTGTGTTTCAGTATCAATTAAAACTACATTTAACACCAACAAGTTACGTAGATACAAATAAACTTGTAACCAGCAGGCAACCTGCCTTTCATACTATATTGCTCTTGGTTTAACCACCTTAATTGTTGTTCTAGCACTTTATCTATATAATATGGATTTTTCACAATTAACCAAATTGCAAAGTGTCTATGTGCCAGTATCTGAAACAAATCATATTTGCAAGCCTTAATGCACAAAGTGTTGTGATTAAAGAGCTGTCTCAGGTGCTGTTATCTGCCAGCCCCCCTACCTTATACTCTACTTACAAGAAAGGAGATCACAAACAAAAAGTGCACACAGTCATAGCGATCATTCAACACCACCAGCAGCAAGCACTAGCTGAGGACTGACTAGAATAATTCTACATGGTAACATCTAGCAGATGGACATTATCACCCAGTGTTCAGACACTAGAACTTGTATTTTAATTCAAAGCCATAATATTACCAGAATTTCAATTTCAGACTGGTAGAGCCTGTGGACATTTTAAGAAAAAGCCAGATGAACAAAAGACACACAGAAGAAAAAAAAAGTTAAACTGAAAAACCCCAGGATTTGGGAATCAATTTCAGCAGTAACATTATTTCACAACTGCAACACACACAAAAATTTAATATATCATATTTTCTAATTTGACATCTCAATCTGACATTTTAACTTTCTACTGACATGTAATCTAAATATTGTTACCCCAACAGTGGCAACAATACAATCTAACTGCTGCTGTTTAGAAATATATTCAACAACTAAAATGAGATTGAGTGCTTACTTAGTATAGCCTCTGACTCATCCTATCTTCAACTTGAATACAGCACAGCTGGAAATCCCGGCCTGTTTTAGAACAGTATCAGCAGTTCAGTCTGGCTAAGCCATATGTAGTCCATACATCACTTTTAAAAAAGCTTGGCCATCCCGTTCCTAATATATTTTTCCTGAGTGGCAAGACTTAAGTATATAACTTTCAATGTAACTACTGTCAAGGTTTAAATATTTATTCCCAAGTCCCCTAACTTCCACCCTAAACTAAAGTTTTCTTTTCATATGCCAAAGGCAAAAAGTGCATTATGAAGTTCCTAACTCCTCATGAAATATTAACAGTTGTCTTTCTAAGACTTTTTTCAAAGAAAAGGACATTACATTTCAATTCAATTATGTATAACTTAATTACATCTTTTCTTATTTCATACATCAAACTAGCCCCCAGTTTTTATTAAATATAAACATTTTTAAAAGCAATAGATAACACATTTATATCCTGGACCCTTGAAGCCAAAATTCAACTCTTCTCCCCAAAATCAGCTTTTTTTTTTTAAGAATTATAGAAATTGTCTCCTCAAATTCTAAAGTTACACTGATTTTCAGAAGTCTGATGTGAGATCTGCTCATATTTTATTGGCTTTTTTAAATCCATGTAGTAAGGCTGTGATTTTAAGATACATGGTAACCATATACACTGGAAACTTCAAAACATGAATCCTAAAGAGGGGGAACAAAATAATCCAATCCACTCCTTAGAGGCAGTTAAACAATACATTGCAAAGGCACCATCCAAGACTCAGAGAGAAGACAGGAAGACCTGAAAGTCTTAACGACCAAATTTGTACCAACCTGTGTAATAGATTTGATGGGATTATTAACAGTATCACAACAAATATGCAAAAAGACACAAACTGTTTAGGAATTGTAGGCAGTAGAAAAGATGAGTAGCTTTTTTATTCATATAAAATAAAACTTACTCAACTTTATTATTATTATTCATTATTTATAACAAGAACTTGTTAGAAAGCTGAACTCCTTATTTAAGATGCTATATCTTCATTATTAACTGGAGGTTTTAGACAAAAGTTGTGACTTCCTTTCACACAATGTTCTGGCACCATGTTGTTGCCAAAGTGAAAGATACTGAAACAAAGACTACATATACAAGCACAGAAAAACTACTGTTAAAAAAAAATATTGGAAAAATAACATTTAAAAACCGATTTTTGGTGTTAACTTTAACCATGGCTTCACAAAGGGCACCTGCCTGACTAATTTGGTGGCCTTCTATAATGGAGTTACAGCATCGGTGGACAAAGGAAGAGCAACTGCCATCATCTACCTGGATCTGTGCAAAGCTACTGACGCTGTCCTGCAGGACATCCTGGTACTGAAACTGGAATGATACAGACTCAATAGACGGACCACTTGTTGGGCAAGGAACTGGCTGGACTAACAGAGTTGTGATCAACAGCTCGATGCCCAGATGGAGACCCATGATGAGTGGTGTTCCCCAAGGGTTGGTACTCGGACTGCTGCTGTTTAACATCTTTGTCAGCAACATGGACAGTAGCATTGAGTGCACCCTCAGCAACTTTGATAAAGACACCAAAGTGTGTGGTGAGGCCGACACACTATAAGAGAGGGATGTCATCCAGAGGGACCTTGACAGGCTTGAGAGGTGGACTCATGCAAACTGAATTAAGTTCAACAAGGCCAAGTGCCAGGTTCCCAAGTGCAGATACAGGCTGGGTGGAGAATGGATCAAAAACAGTCCAGAGGAGAAGGACCTGGGGGTGATGGTGGACGAGAAGCTCCAATGAGCTGGCAATGTGCTCTTGCAGCCCAGAAAGCCAAACATGTCCTGGGCTTCATCAAAAAAAGCATGGCCAGCTAGTCAGGGGAGGAGATTATCCCCCTCTATGGCCCTCTCATGAGACCTCATATGGAGTACTGTGTCCAGTTCTGGAGTCCCCAACATAAGAAGCACATGGAGCTCCTGGAGTGAGTCCAGAGGAGAGCCATGAAGATGATTCGAGGGCTGGAGCTCCTCTCCTATGAAGACAGGCTGGGAGAGTTGGGATTTTTCAGCCTGGTGAAGCGAAGGCTCCAGGGAGATCTCATAGCAGCCTTCCAGTACCTGAAGGGGCTACAGGAAAGCTGGGGAGGGGCTTTTTACAAGGGTTTGTAGTGAAAGGACAAGGGGTAATAGCTTTAAACTTGAAGAGGGGAGTTTTAGGTTATGTATAAGTAATAAATCCTTTATGGTGAGGGTGGTAAAGCACTGGAACAGGTTGCCCAGGGAAGTCGTGGAAGCCCCCTCCCTGGAAGTGTTCAAGGCCAGGTCAGGTGGGGCTTTGAGCAACCTAGTCTAGTGGGAGGTGTCCCTGCCCATGCAGAAAGATTGGAACTAGATGATCTTTAAGGTCCCTTCCAACCCAAACTATTCTATGATTCTATACAGTATACATTACAAAAATATCTTTACTAGATGGCCTGCAACCTGTAATATGCCACTAGATGGCAAGTTTGGATAGAAATTAGCTAACTGGTTTTATTCATGACATGTCTGAAAATTGCAAGTGCATAGGAAAGAAACAATCATGAAAAAAGTGAAGAAGGAGAGCAACAAAGGAAAAGTTCAATAAACTACAGGTCTTCTGTACAGAGCACACTTAATACTACTCCAAAAGGCTAAACGGGTTTTAGTTTGGTTTCCACATCAGCCACACAAATAGGTAATAAATTCTTATTTTTTTTTCCCGCTTACAGACAGGAAAGAACTTGTTTCTTATTTGGTCACAGACAACAGCATTGGCTGTAGCAACCGTGACAATCCAAGATTTGGAGGAAGGCTGAAAAGGGAAGCAGATTTAAGTCCTAGGAAAGCAGACTTCGGCTTATGCAAGGAATTGCTCATTAGGATTCCTTGGAAAGCAATCACAAAGGAGTTAGAGGTACACAGCACATCTAGAAGAGGATGAGAAAGCCATTTAGTTTGGCAGAGAGGACATTAAGGAGTGATTTAATAACAACCTGTAACTATTTAACAGAGCTAAAAGAATGACAGAGCCAAAAGCTTCTTTGAAGTGCCAGACAATACAATAAAGCATTAAGAGCAATAAATTGCAGCTTGAGAGGTTCAGGGTGGACATAAAAGGAAGAAAAAAAAATGACTAGTATGGTACAGCAGCACTGGAACAGGTTGCACAGACATGTTGTAGCATGCACCCTTGGAGGTTTTCAAGATTCAACCTGACAAAGGGCATGCCTGACCTGACCTAGTGTTGCAAACAGCCCTGCTTCAAGCAGACAGCTGGATAGAAGCACTTCCAATAGTACTTTCACCACTGAAAAGTGGAGATGGATCCGGCAGAGTGGCACACAAGAAAGAGCAATCATTCAAAGGAATAAAAAAAAGCTCTCTGCATTTTAGCTAATTTTGATGAACTGTTATATCCAATCCGAGTTGCTGTACAAGGACACTATTTAATGCACAGGTAGGAAGTTTTGGCAGTATCTTCAGACACAGAAAACAAATGCAGGTTTGAATTTACAGATACACCTACTAACAGTGTTCTTGTTTGGATATGCTACTGACTTCCCCACCATACGATTAAGTAACGTAACACATACTCCTAATCTATAAATTGTGCAATTCTTATCATACCCACCTTCTGGATTAATGAACAGTGGTTTGAAAAGTGGAATCTAAATCTAAAATATAATCCAAGCTATTAAAAACCTTAAGCTCTGAAATGTCACGTTGTTCATTCGTTGATCCTGAAGCAAAAAACAAAGAGATATTCAATACTGTTGGAAACAGGCATCCAACGAGGGGCTTCTACAGTTGAGTTCCCCTAAACACAGATGCCTGATTTCTGTGCTAAGGTAAGAGTGGTTCAGAAAAGGATCAGGAATCAGACAGCATGCTGAGAGCAAGTAGTGACAGCACTATATAGGTTGGAAACAAGCTTAAAGAGCTTGAGTATCCTGTATTGCTTTTTCATCACCTACTGCTTTATCCCCTCGGAGCAACATAATGAAGTTCTCATGTATTTGAAGTCCTATTAAATAAAAAATTTAAATTACTGCTTTATATGTTCTTCACATTTCTTCATAGCAACATCCCAAATTGCGAAGTCCTGAATAGTCAGCTGACTATCTGAATTACAAGAGGCTATTCTATTTCTAGGAAATATTACAACATCTTTAGGAATAAAGTTCTTCATTGTGTGATCAGTCACACACTCTTCCCTACTCACTCAGGTCTTCCAGTTTCGGTCTATCACATCATTCTCCATAATTTGAGTTTATCTTTTGTTGCCAGCCTATACAGAATTTTCTACCTCATTTTAAAAGAATGACAAATCCTGTATTTTAAATCAGTTCTTTCCATTGCTTATCACAGTCTTGTGTTTTGATATCACAGAAGCACATAAATAAGCTTAGAAGTTCTTCTCAGAAACATAGCAAATATACCTGAACATTTTACCCTGCACAATTTCCCCATGATGAAATTAAAAATTACTACTAACAGGTGACAAAACAGTAACAGAGTAGAAATTAAACTTCTTGTTTACCTGTAATGCATACGTAAACCTCTCCAAAAAAATACCACATATGAAACATGAATTTGTATTGTAGTGTACATCTCAAACAACTGAAACGTAAGCTGTAGCCTTACCTCATCAGAAGAGAGAAGGTAAATAGGTGTTAACATAGGAATTTCACTTAATTCACAACTCAGGCCAAGTGATATCAGGATTTCCTTGAGGACTTCATATCTCTTGGTATTGCTTATCTTAAGCAAATTAAAATCCTCTTCAGTTTGGACATCCATTGAATTGATATCCAGTTCCAAGTGTGCCTGGAAGGATATGTGCAAAGTGAATAAAAAAATTATTTTGTTGCTATTAAACATTTCAGCACAGCAGAAAGAGATAAGCACAACAGTTTCAAAAGCAGCTTTGTCCTGACTGTGATTGCTGAACTATCCAGTGTTACTAGTGCAATTTAAAAATTTCTCACATATTCATTATATCTACACAAGTAGGGCTTTATTATCCTAATAAATTATGTATTTATAGTTTCTGATTCAGGGATCACAGCTGCCAGTACACTACAATTTTCTCTGAAACCTACACAAAATATCCCTTCTTAATAAGCTGGTCTTCTCCTGGAGGAGTTGTTCAAACTTGCATTTACTAACTTAAATTTCTGCATTTCATGTCTGATAGCAACCTAGAACAAACAGCAATATTGGTCATATTCTGGCTTGTACAAGAGCAGAATTACATTAAAATTGAAAGAGCTTTACCAGAGATTGCACAAGATATGTAGAACTCAGGCTGAGCAAGGCTTACTGTGTCACATGAATTTTGTTGCAATCACTGCAGATAAACACTTCTGTCTGAAGGAGAACTAAGAACCTCAGAACACAACCTTGTAGATAATCACTTCCCAAAGTTGAAGCAGATGCTTAAAAGTAGAAGTGAAATCCAGAAGTTAAAAATGCCTTCTAGACCTCCTTTTTGGTTCTCTTCTTGTGGTTTTGAGTTTGATTTTTTTGGTGCATTTTTTTGTGATTTTGTTTTGCTTGATTTTTAAATAAGTGTTCCAAGATATTTAGATGCCTTTGTACCCTACACATGTATATTGCTTTAACGAAAATCACAAGCTATTATCTTTGTTAATTTTCCGAATTTGCACATTTTGATGATGTTCTTCATCTTTCATATATGATCTACTTAACTGAAAATCAGGGAAATATGCTGAAATGGAGAGGGAGAAACAACATAATAGAAAATAAAAGGAAACAAAAAGTCTGTGACAGAATATTTAGTGGCTGATGTCACTGTCAGTCCCCCTGAAGAGAAAACAATTAGGCTTTTCAAAGCCAGGCTGGAAGTAATTCAGAATTATAAAATTACACACTATTCCTTTCAATCATGATTTTTTAAGCTACACTGTAATGTCCTTTTTCTAGGGAAAACCTCTGCAGTATTAAGTTTCATTACAGCAGAAGGGTCGATTAAAACAGTACAGCAAAGCAGGTTTTATCATGGAACATACAGAAATGGATAGCAACAGTATCTAATGAATTTTCTAATATAAGCATACAGCACATGGGTGGCAAAGCTTCCTACATAAGCAAGAAACATGCTACTGTGTATACCAGAGTTTCCAAAAGGCTAGTAGATTTAATCTGATATGAGATGAAAACATGAATATTTCTGAATTATGTACTAGCTAGAAGAGTGTATGCTGATATATGAGAAGTTTGACTGCTCTGGGCTCCTGAGAAAGCTCTTCTGTAACTTAAATATTGGTAAAAACAGGTCCTAGAATTTTTTGTAGTTTGCTCACCTGTGTCTCCATCATATTCCTCATCTACTTAAATACTGGTAAATAAATATTGCCCTGCTTTTCTCAAAGTGCTGCTTGAAAACAAAGACAGAGTAAGGGAAGTGACATAATCTTGAACAGCCATGCTAGAAAGAAAACATTTATCTCTGCTCCTACTGAGGCTAACTCAAATCATGTAAGTTGCCTTCAGGCTCACTTTAAAAGTTTTATTACGAAATGGCTGAACTCTCACAGACTATACACCCAGGTAGAGGCACACCAACATTTACCTTTAACACAGCCATGGAAGTTTTCTCATCCATTATCTGAGAAGACAGGGAGTAGCAATAGATACTTGCAGGCAGAAAAGTATAGCTCTGCTCTTCAGAATGCTTGCTTACTATGCAAATCTGCCCTCTCTTCTACCATCTACTGTGGTCTTGCATGATCTACACATGTACAGCTACATGGTGAAAACAAGGGAGTGGAACAGCAGCAACATTCTCTACCATTTTTTAAGCTTCCTGAGGATCAGGTGAAAGGCGTTCTGCCTTCAGAGTTCTTGTATATTCACTGAACCATCCATCTATACCTCCCCTTGACCAGCATCCCCAAGAGCATGCAATGGGAACAAGTGAACTTTTTTAGCATATCACCACATCCTGTAGCCCTGAGCAAACTAATACTTCAGCACTTGCAGTACCTGAGAAAGAATGGCTTCCCCTCCACTGTCTCCGTAAGTCAGATGAACAATAACTGCATCTTTATCAGCATTATTTAATCGACACAATGTCTTCACTTTGCTGGTATCTTCCTTCACCACTTCCTCAAAAACACAGCCACTGAGCAAAAGATTTAACTGAATTTCAGTGCTGTCCATTTTAGAGACCACTAATTCATGAACAGTTTTCTTCAGTTTGTTTTTTCTTTTTATTTGTATGCCATCACATGTAAAAGATGAAGAAAACCCTAGAATCTTCCCACCTTTAGATAAAAACTTCATAAATTGTTTGTAGTTCTCCTCAGAAATAGGCTCCTCTGTGGCAATGATCAACAGCAGTGAATTATCAGTCCACGGAGCCTTCAGAACTTGTTCCTCACGCAGCTGGTAGATGGTGTAGCTGTCTGCATCAATGCATTCCTGAAGGATTGATTTTACCTGCTCAAATTTCACTTTTGTAGTTCCAGAGCCAAGATAAATCAATACATTAGGGGGCTTTCCAGCAAGGTTTATTCTCTTCGTTCCTCTTGCTGGACAGTCATCCTTCTTCTCTTCCAGTTTGCTATTGCAAGCATCAGAAAGTTCTGGAATGTTTTCTGCAGAGGTAAATCTAACCGATTCAATAGTACTGTTTTCAAGTTGCAGGCATTCATAACAGCTGGAAAGATGCAAGTGATGATGTTCTCCAGGACTTGTCTCTTTGTCAGACAGACACTTGGATTGATCTTCATGCTCCTTTTCTTTCTCTAGCTTGGATTTCTCCTCTTCACCTTGTCCTGCAGACTCAGCTCCTCCTAATACTGATTTCACAGAGGGTCCCAAAGCTGCCGCATGAGCTACTTCATCCATTTGTGTACTGCTTACACTTTGCTCTTTTACAGATGGTGCCACTTGTGCAAACTCCTTCAGAGTAGATTCCTGTAAATGGACAGCTAGAAGAGTTAAAGAATAAGAAAAAGGCATTACAAAGATGATACCGAAAGAGCTATGATGAATATTACTACTACAACAGGATTTGGATTTCATTTCAGTACAAATCATCTATAATAGCAAGAAATGTATTTGCTCAATGCACCAAATCTAACCTCCCCCAAGAACATAATGAATTTGCACTCATAATACAAGTAATTTACTCTTATTACTCTCTTGACTGGGAGCACAACACTTGATATTTACAGGGCATATTTAAACAAACTAACATTTACTGTGAGTGCAAAAATATTTGCACAAAATTAAAACATGATTGCTACTGTACACAATGGAGATGTATTCTTAACAGAACAATAGTTTATGGGTGGGAAGGTGAGGAAGTTCTCATAAATACATTGCTTTGTCAGCTTGTTATTTTGTCTGTCCCTTGGTCCCCAGTACAGAAGAAAATTAAGCAAGGGAAAGACCTTTGAACAAACACTGGTCTCTTAAGGAGGTCAGGGTGGAAAATTGTTTGCTGCTATTTTTAAATTTGCTATTTTGAAATAAGCTAATAAAGTGATGATATTGGGTAAGATGGAGGCATTGAACTATGCCTCTTGCTTTGCCGAAAGCTGCAGATAAAAGTTTGGCACAGGTGAAAGGAAGTGAAAATCTGAACTGCCTTCAGTCTGCAGGAAGGGAGACAAACCCACCCACAGTAAGCTTTGGGAACTAAGAATCCAAGGGAAAAACTAGCAAAGATGAAGAATGAAGAACCCTCTCCCTTTCTCCCCTGAGAAGGATAGAAATACAAAGATAAAAATTTTCAAGCAAATAAAAGTGAGAAAAGAAGAGCAAAGCTGACTACTGTGAGTGTGAAACTTTCAGAGCAACCTAAATAAGAAAGAGGAGAGAAAAAACACTCTTAATAAGGTAGAATTCTTTTTCTGCTGCTGAGCCATGGAAAGATTTCAAATCAAAATCTGCAAAATATTACTAAATCTCTCTCCACTCCCAGAAGGCCAAAAAACCCTTATGCTATGTTTTTGTTTCTGATTTCTCAAAGAAATTCAGTGATAAACTTGATTAGCAAAATAGTTGACTGGCATACAAGACATCAGATCCAAGTTCAATCACTTTCTTTAAACGCCACTTGCATTCCTTTGGAACTATATCCCTTTTGCCTAGTTTGGAACAGACATTTGAAGCAAGATTTTTTTCACATCCCAAGAGAATTCCACAGCCTATGAACATCCACAGCCATCAACAGCCTCCATCAGCCTGTTTTCCAGGAGCAGTTGAAGCACACACACAGTACCTGAAGCAAAATGAGCTAAAAACATTCTGAAAAGTAAGTAACTGGGGCACTATTTCAGCTTCTATCCCTTCCTCACATTAACACTTCTGCAGAACAGCATCAAGAGATGGAGTTTCACTTCAGATATATTTGTCATGTCTCTCTTGTACCCTAGCAAGCTGGTCTTGATTTTATCATTGCTGACTCCTGACAGTGCACTATGATCTACCAAAAAAAAAGAAAAACAAACCAAAAAACAACCAGGCAAACAAAAATCCTGACAACTAAACACAAAAAACCCTAAGCCAAAACAGAAAACTCAACGACTTTTTTTTTTTTTTGGAGATGGAGAGTGGGGAAGAGCATCTTTTTGAAGCCCAAATCAGCACAGCTGAGAAGACAACTAGGCAGGAAGAAATGACACTGTTGCTCAACCAATCCACCCCCAGCCTCCATCCACCCTAAATTAAAAAAAAGTAAAAAAAAAAAGTGTGTCTTTAGCCCCTGAGAGCCCACCATTCTCCAGTACCCTACAGACTACATGTTATAGCACTTTTAGAATGGTGCTGAAAAAAATAAGTTAAAATCTCATGCAGCAAAGGGAGGTGAAGCTTGGACTTCCCACAACCCAGACCACAATTCTATTTAAGAACAGTGTTACAAGTACAACCATTACTTTCTTCTACTTGCTGTGGAATTAGCCACCAATTACCTCCCTGCCATAGCTGGAACTATTAAACTAATGAGGACACAATGGCCCACAGTTTTGGTATCATTATAATCACCCCCTAAAGAAATAAACCATCCACCAAAAATTCAAAATTCAATTAGCAATGACACCATCCTTGTTCCCCTGGTTGTTCCTCTCCCTGTTTAGAAAATATCTGTGAGCTTTTCTCTCAGTGATCTAAAGGATTAAGATGCTCAACTTACAGCAATTTGTTCTCAACCTATATTTAGCTTTGAATACACTTTTATTTCAAATCTGAAAAAAAGATAACATTTTCCTAAAACCTATTATATTTTTTAAATAGATTAGTTAATCTAACAAATTAATCTAACAAATTAATCTAACAAATCAAATAGATCAGTTAATCTAAGACAATACTTAGAGAAACAAGATTTTCTGACTTCACATTTGTGACATTTATACATTCATGCATTTGCAAAAGATTAAACACCATCTTGGATACTTGGAGATCCCAACATATTAAGGTTAATTATGAGGTAATAAAGAAAAAGAGGGGAGTTTACTCCAAAAATATTTTGATCAATTTTTCTGTTATTTCTGTTGTTGCACTTGTAAGACCTTCTGTAAAGAGACTGACTCACTCAAAAAGTGGTCTAACTTTTCAAGGATCTCAGCATTTGACAGTATTCAGTTTAAAATATGGTACTAATACAGAGCAGTCAACTGCCTAGAATGACAACAGGAAGAAAAAAATGTGGCAAAATAAAAACATGGGGATTTATGTAGGTATAAAGACTACAAGCAGAGTCCTAAAATAACCATTTGACAAACACGTTCTATATTTTAAAAAATTGTGAAGATACTTACAAACAATCTTGTGTGGCACCATTCCGTTATCCATTTGAAGCCTGTCTTCCATGAATGCTATTCCAAGGTTACTGAAATTATCTACACTTGCTTCAGCAATTAATTTATAAGGCTCACCAGGTTTATAGGCCAACGGTGAACAATAGTCTGACCACTTCACAATCTAAAATGAAGCATATGCATGTTTCTCAGTTTGAAAAGGTTACAGAAAAATATCAAAATACCAACTATATTACGAGTCTGCAAGATCACTGCAAACAAAAATTTCCCTTCCTTCCCAAAGGATTCTGCTATTAAAAAGCAGAACAACAGTAGACATAGTCAACACAGGGACATTACCAAACCAAAATGGCACAACTGGCAAACTCAAGGAATGGAAGTAATTTTAAAGAGAGTACTTAAAAAAAAGTGTAGCTACTAGGCTTGTAGAATAATAAATTGGCAGACTCACTTTTAAGACTTATTTCTGTGATGCCTTATGTGTTAAAAACAACTATTACATTTCATAGTATTATGAGACAACACATTGCAACTAGAGAATGCTTTCAGTTGACAGTTTCTTTCACACAGAAGTGCACTCTTCATGACTACAAAGGTCCATGTATAGGACTGAACACAACCAAAAGAACCTACTGAGGAAGGGTCATGTAGCAAGCAATGCCTGTTACAAGATCCAGTCCTGAGAGAAGTAAACAAAACAGCATCCATATTAAGTGCTGAAAGCAGACTGCGAGTACAAACACATCTTTCCCAAAGATTGAGGCTCTAAAAGCTTCAAGTAACACACAAAATAGCAGGAGAGCATTATTACATTCTGCAAGTAAAATTCTATTTGTATTTATTTCCAAGACATAGCTTTCATCACAAATTCTAAAAAGAATGCTGATAAAAAGAGCAAAAGTAAACTACTAGTGTTTAATAAAAGTACACACTGATTATAAGACACATTAACTGAACATGGAAGATTCAAGTTGCTTATCTGCATTAAAAATTCCATTCTCCAGATAAGAAAAATTATGAAAGTGCCACATTTGGGTTTGTTTTCTCCAAGGTTTCTTAAACCCAAACTACACCACTGTACCACCTTGGAAAAAAAGTTTCAAATGCATCTATAAAAGTCACAAGTGGAAGAAAAGCAAAAAGAGTTTTGGTTTACTTCTGAAAGGCAGGCACATTAATAAAGACTACATATCTGTCAGCTGACTTATAAGAGGGTCATTTTCAGTTATGTTTATAAACCAACAGTACCTAACAAAACAGTATTCAAACAATTGACAATCCCAGTGATTTAAGAGTCAATTCTGCAAGGAAAAACCAAAAAAGGTAACCAATTTCAGTAAAAATTGTGTGAATGATACCCTAGCCTTTATCCTTTATAAGATGCACAAACCAACCATTCTCCTGTGCAGGTGTTTTTAGAGACAATGAAGCACCACCTGTTTCATGACCTAAAAAAAAAATAGCCTTTGCCATGTATTGTGTTCCAAATACTGGGAGACAAAGTGCAATTCCCACAGAGAAACTGCAGCACTTTGATACTGTCATCACAAAACGACTTTCATGAAGTTCACCCTTTTATCACTACATACAAGATGTAACATCCAATTAAACACAGTAAGAAAAAAACACTTCATTTGAATGCACAACATAAGCATGAGCTCTTGGATATTTTACTTGTACATAATTAGACTATCAGCTAAATTTGCCTTTTATCTGCTGCTGTTGAGTGGTTTACATAATATCCAAAAGAATCTATTTCCAATTTTTTACTTTACAGTATTCCCCAAGGGAATACTATACTAGACCCATACAGATTTGAATAACTGTAGTTGGAAGCATCAATCAGATTTCACTCCACTGCTACCAGGGAAGTCAGTGACAATGTCAGCCAGAATTGCCCCAGCCAACTTCCTTGAGTGATGACCTGGACAACACCATAACTTTCCAGATGGAAGGTATTCCCAACTGTGTTTAGTCTATAGGTCCAACAATCACAACTGGAACAGAAGTCTCCAATTGTAGTGATCAGGCGTAAACTCTAAGGGCCTACTGCTAACTGTTGGCAATTCACAATCACCAGTCACAAAACATGGCAGAAGCATTTATCATACAAGACACCAGCTTCCTTCTCTATTTTCCTCAGCATAAGACTCTGGGCTACTCTATTTAAATATCTGCTCTTACTCCAAAAACAGGCACAAGTAGGTAACATCCACATATTACCTGGAAACTGCAAGGGGGATATATGGATGCTCTTGAGCTTTTTCTTGACACCAACTATAATATTTGACACATTAACAAGTAGCTGCATCAGTCTGGTGCAAATCAAGTGAATACACAAAAGAACCTCACAAAGTAAGGCTGTTGCCAAGACAAATGACCTGTTATTCTGCTCACAAAGCAATCCATTTGCTTCACCATAGAACAAAAATCCTTAAAGAATATTTTCAAACAGGCCAAGCTTTCCTGCTGTGACTAGAAATCTTAATCAAAGTTCTGTAAGAATACAGAATGAAAGACCAGCTCTTCATAAGAAATGAAAAATTATTTCTACTCCTACTTTCTGGATTCACCTCAGTTTCAACACAAACCAGTCACAGATCACTGATAGGCCTGAAAAGAATGGCTTCTTTGTCTAGAAATTCTCATAGGTATATGTCAACAGCTGGCTGCCAGAGGTAGCAGAACTAAAAGCACTTTTCTAGAAGTGACGTACACAGAAGAACAATAATCAAAACAGCAGTCCTATTCTTCTCTAGTTTCAGTCTTTTGTCCAGACTATGGTTTTCAAGCTTGATGAATCAAATTAGTTATTAATGTCTACGTGAGAATGCCAACATTTTCCATTTTAAAAGAGAATGCAAAAAAGCCCAACAAGATTAAAAAACTCAGCCAAATAATAAGTCCAAGAAAGAGCTTCAATCCAAGTGTTTTTGTGGAACACTCTGCTAAAAAAAAAAAAAAAAAAAAAAAAGTAAAGTTAAACAAAAAATTCTCCCTTCGCCTTCTGTCTGAGTTGGCCCAGCACTCCCCATGTTCTCTCTGAGACAATGTAGAAAGCACAGTAGGTATCCTATCCAGTTTATGTTCTAGAAGTCTTACAAAAGCAATAAAAACACTTACAAACCCGCTAATGTGGCTCCTTCCAGTGTGCTCCAAGGACACATGAGGCCAGTAGAAAAAGGGTCTGAAGACTTCCACTGAAAAGGTTTCAATAAGCTTTTAGTGCCTCCAGTCCTGACACTCTGAGCTTCCAATAGAATGATTTTGCCTGATGCAACACTTAACCAGGCCATCATTCCTCTAGAGGGCAAAGACTAACATGCTCCGAAAGCATGATCTGCTCTAGAATTGAGAAACTTCCATGGAGGGTGAAAGTACTGAAAATTGATTGCAGGCACAAATCTGGAATTGTGCCTATTGCCAAACTGTCCTTCTGTTCCTGCATTAAAGCTTGATAAGACTATTTACCAATCACTCTTCTCTCAACGTTCACTCCAGGAGAGGACTCCTAGATCATCTCCCAGTACAAGTGGCCTGGAAAATATATGTTCTTCATGCAAGGAAATGGACAGGCTGCAGGGACCAGCATATGTGACAGGTTTCCTTTAACTCCAAAAAGGAGCTTGAAACCAAAAAGCAAGGATGACAGATAGCCCTTTAGGGTGCTACAAAGGGGCCACGCATAAAGACACATTATCAACTGTCCTAGCTTGTGACACAGCCTGTTTAATGGGAGGGCTCTGTTGACCTTATGGTACCCCAGAGATCAGGTCAGAGGTTTTACTGTTGCCTACCCAGCAGGCACGTCTTTGCCTGCTGGAAAGGGGAGAAATAGAATGAGGTCCATTCCATCCTCTTCACTACAGACAGCACACACAACTGAATGCCTTAGGAAGGAGCTATGACAGCCTGTACCACTTAGATGATTTTTCCTCCCTGCAAAGTAAGTTTATCTTTTGCTTCAGGTTACAAACCTTCTCCCTTTTCGACCTGCATCCAAGATGAGACACCTAGGCAGCAAGCATTCCTCATGTGAAGAAAATTTTAAAACTGACAAAACTTAGGGGAGAAAGACACACTATCTCATGTTCATAGTAAGCTTTCATAGGGTCTGGATAATATTTTTATGCATCATCTGTTTAGTGGTGCTATATACACAGTAATCCAAGTTTTAGAACATCATCTTTTTAATCCACATCTTTGCACTTTTAATATAGTAGCGGAGAAGGCACTTTTTAGATTCCTAAGTACCTAGGACATTAACATTTTCTAAGGATTTCAGTACTAGTTTAATTTATATCTTCAGATGGCTTAAAAACATTTTGTAAGGATTAAGCAGTAAAAGACAATTTCTAAAACTCCCAAGTACTGCCGTTCCCCCTCTGCATATTACATAAAAGCAATGAGATTAAAGCTTGATTTTGGTCTTACTTCTGCAGACTGACAAAATTATCCAATTAGAACTTGTACTTACGAAAGGAAGGTTCCAAGAGGGACTTCTATCTCAATTACAACTTTTCAGAACCACTTGGTTGGATGCTTGAAGAGTTTTTCAGAAATCTTAACATATGCTTGATTTGTATATTCCTACTGAGGAAATCGTTTCAGCTAGTGTCAGAAACAGGATACTGAGCTAAACAGACTCCTGATCTGCCTTAGTATGACAGCTCTCAAGCAGAGGGCCAGCCGTATCCTGGGCTGCATCAAAAGAAGTGTGGCCAGCAGGGCCAGGGAGGTGATTCTGTCCCTCAACTCTGCTCTGGTGAGGCCATACCTGGAATACTGCATAGCACAGAAAAGACATGGAGCTGTTGGAGAAGGTCCAGAGAAGGGCCACCAAGATGATCACAGGCCTGGAGCACCTCTGCTACGAAGACAGGCTGAGACAGTTGGGGCTGCTCAGCCTGGAGAAGAGAAGGCTCCAGGGAGACCTTATAGCAGCCTTCCAGGATCTGAAGGGGCTTACAGGAAAGCTGGGGAGGGTCTTTTCCCCAGAGAGGGTAGATTTAGGTTAGACATCAGGAAGAAGTTCTTCACCATGAGGATAGTGAGGCACTGGAACAGGTTGCCCAGGGAGGCTGTGGATGCCCTCTCCCTGGAGGTGTTCAACACCAGGTTGGATGAGGCTTTGTGCAACCCAGTCTAGTGTTCCTGCTCATAACAGGGGGGTTGGATCTAGGTGATCTTTAAGGTCCCTTCCAACCTTAATCATTCTATGATTCTGTGATATTTCTCCTATTCAATTTATCTAACCATACACACCTTATCCAAAGTCACAATGGAATTCTGCAGAGCATGGAATTCTGCAGAAGTATGCAACTAAGAAAAATCTATGTCTATGGGTCTATTGGAAGCATAAAACACAACAAGAGTGATCCATTTTAATCAAGATATTATATTTTTATCCCAAATAATGTCATAAACATAAAAGTTAATCTGCCATTGATTTTCTTTCCTTCAAGTGTTTTAGGTTTATACCCACCGAATGACCCATCTGTATGTACTACTTTCTATGCAAGAACCAAAGAGAACTACTTACCTCTTTTGAAGAGCCGGGCAGTTTCTGCAAGTTATCTGTCTGAGCTGAAATGCTTTCTGTCACAAAAGCTATATGTTCTGCTTTAAGTAACTTATCAGGACAAATAAAAGGAGAAATGAGAAGCAGACTCCATCTGTTTAAGTCATCAAGGAACTGAAAGAGACGGGAAATAAATAAGTCTGTATAGCAAGAATCTGATTTAATAATTAAGTTTTAAATTATGCCCAGTCTAAATTCAAATCTCTACCATTTAATGCTCCCCGTGTGGAGAAAAAAAAAAAAAAAAAAAAAAAGTAGGTGTAAACCATTAAGCAGAACACATTGAAAGTAAAACTGAAAGTGACAACCCAAACTTTTAAGCCAATTCAGCCCCCAGCTTTCAGCTTTACAGGAAGAATGCACAGGAGAGCAGGCCACAAGACCACTATGCTGTTGGCACTGTGTCTGCTGAGGGTCATTTGCGACTGGCAGCATCCCTCATTCAACCTGATTCTCTTCTCCCATTCACATCACAGTTCACCCTGCACCTTCCTTCCTTCTTCTGCCCTGACTACACAAACCCATGGCTCTGCTGCCTCGGCTCTGATGGCTGAAGGGTAGTCTGCTATTTGGCAGGGATTGAGAAAGCAGTAACAGCACAAAACCTGCCTGGTCACTCACTACAGCCCCTCTAACGAGATGGTAGTCAGAGCAGCAAAAATCTAAAAATCGTTCATTCTGGTTGAGTAACAATCCTCCAGGAAATACACCCCTACTCCTAAGCCACATATGCTATCTCTACATCCATCTGACAAAAGACCAGCCAACCCATGAGACAAAAGTCAGCCAAGAACTATAGATTACACAAGACTAATTTTTAGACCTAATTTACACAGTTTCAGGACTTCCTTTGTAAAGACAGTCATATGTGGACATGTACCACATCAAGACAAATTATTTAAAAAGTGATATGAAAAATCTTTAAAAAATATTTTAAATAAAAGGAGAGAGCACTTTTTTTTTTACTACATTAAGTCCTCATGTATTTGCACCAAAATTACTCATTCAGTAGGTAAACTCAAAGTTTAGAGTTAAGGAAATAACTCATTTAAAATAAACTTGTACATAAAGTAGTCTATCCACTTAGCAGACCATTGTACAATCATTTCCTTCATTAAATTATAAAAATGATTCCCTCTCTTGTCCTCACAAATGAGCAAATAAAGCTCAAGAGCTGGAATCAGTAGACCAAAGCACAGTTTCAAGAATCTCAAAGCTTCTCAACACATAATCTGATCGCACATCGTATTACATCAACTTAATGAATGTAGATACTGCAATGAACTTAATTTTTCTGCCATGTTTTAAAAGTGACAAGCATTAGAAGCAAATACTTTGCTACTACTATACTAGAAACCCCTGCTTTGGACACCTTTGGTAATTTCATGTGAAAAGCATGAGACTTCCCCTACAGCACACTAAGCAGGCGTATCACCCCACATCTAAAATCAGACTGCACAATACTAAGTCTATGGGGACAGACTGCATATCGAACCAGCTTTACTGAGCACAGAAGCTATAAGAGTAAACACCTTATACAGGAAACTGAACTGAACTCACGAAGCCTTATATTACCTTAAGCAACCAATTCAATTAAAGATCAAACAAAAACTTTACAGGTTATGATTTATGACTTGCTGGTATCTTATCTTAACGCAGTTACTGATCACAGTACAGAGATAGTTACAACTCCCTGGAAAGCAAAACAGCTCAGCTAGCTTCCTAGAAGCCAAAAGAGCCCGCTAGTTAACCTTCTTCTCTTTGCAGTCTTCACAGACGATGTACAGAGCTCCACAGTGATGCTGCTTCTATCTTGAACACAGCCAGGTCAGAGCCCGTATACACCACACTGCCAAGGTGCAGTGTGACAAGCATCTTCCACAGGGATTCTCAGAGTCAAATGCAACTGGTAACTTTCAATACATATTTTTAAGAGACAAATATATTTTAAGTAATAGCATTGACCTTAAGCCAAATTTCAGGCCAAAGTACAGTTCCCTGGAGAGCTTCCCATGCTCAATAAACACAAATAAACTGACAAGCTTATAAAGTCAGTCTTCATAAACAACATTGCAGAGAGATAAATAAAAATGTGCTTACTCTGAAAGGACTGAGGAGCACCTATTTCAGAAATGACCAGAAGTGGAGCAAAGAATAGCATAAATTAGTTGAAATACAATTTACAAAACAATAATCCAGGCCAACTGAAGCCAAACTCCTCTAAGCACACTGACAATTATTTGGTTTTGGTTTTAAGAGCTTTAGAATAAAGTATTTAACTTTCCTGTGAGAGATTCTGAAATTGTCATGATTGCTTTTGAGTATGGAATAATCTGCTCAATAGACAGCCAAGAGACTTTTTTTTAACAAAGTCCATGAGCATTTGCGATCTTATTTTTACTGCACTGAAAACATCCTCTTTACACACTGAACTTATGAAGAGTATCTGCTTCTTAAAGAGTAGCAGGTAGCCAACTAGATGTTTCATAAATACGTTTCAGAAACATCCATTTAAGTAAAATGTGTAACCACTGAGATAATTTCCACAAACACACATATAAACATCAGCGAAAAGGACAGCAAGAAGATTCTTATCCATCCGGATTCTCATACTTAGTAACAAATTCAGACGAATCCAACACGCATTTAAATAATTCAGATTTATTGTTTGGCGGAAGGGGGGCCGTGGGGGCTCCAGAGGAGTTTCACTTCTAAACCTGGAAGTCAGAAGCAAGCCTACTTTCACTTTTACTTCACGAGATGGCATGGTGAAATCTGTTCAGGCACTGTATTTTTCCACTACCACGGGCTACCCCAGCCTCACCCCACCCTCCTCTCTCACCCTCCCTTTGCAAAACAGCGGTTTTCACACATCTCGTTCTTCGCGTCATTTCCCTCACTTGCAGCGACGTTCTGCACAGCGTTTGCATTCCGTTTCCCGTAACCCGAAGCCCAACTCGGACTTCACCACCGGTCCAGCCAGGTTCCGAGACAGCTCTTGAAGGCGGAAACGCGGCAAACCTCTTCAGACTGAAGCCCTGCAGGTGCTAAAAGCAGGTGCCTAACACGGAAACGCTGACAAGCTACGCCAAGCGGTCCTGCTCCCGCAGCTGTGCCGCCACAGCCACCCTTCGAACGCACACAGAACACAGACTCCCCAGCCAGCTCCCTGAGCCATACAGCTAGGGCAGCCAGGAGAGGGGACCACACCTGCACCGAGATTTCCTACCACGGCCACCACCCGGGTCTCACCCGAGCCGTGCCCTGGGCAAGCGGAGCCGCGGCGGGCCTGGGAAGGCTACACGAGGCGCTTTGAGGGGACACAAGCCCCAGCCTGCTAGCGACACGCCCGCTGCCTCGCCCCGAAAGAGACAGCGCAGCCCCAGGCCCCACCGCCGCTGCGCCCGCGTCCCGCCGGGCTCCAGCACCGCAGCCCAGGCCGTCCGCAGGGCCGGGAACCCCGCTCCCCTTCCCCTCCCGCTGCGGGAGGCGCTCGCCGGGCGCCGGGGCGGGCGGGCGGCCGGGCAGCTCCGCCGTTGCCACGGCAACACGGGAGGCCGCTGCCGGCAGGGCGGCTTCCCCGGCCGAGCCGCTCGGGCGCCCCGCCGGTGAGCGGCACCTCCCAGGGCCGCAGAGCCGCCCCGGCTGCGGGCGGTACCTGCGTCTCGTCCGTGAAGAAGACTTTGTTCCCTATGGTGAGGCAGACTCGCTCCTCGGGCGGCGCCTGCCGGCGCGGCGGGCGGGCCGGGGGGGCGGCGGGCCCGGCGCGGCAGCAGAAGGTGAAGGAGCAGCGGGAGCGGTGCAGGCGGCGCACGGTGCGGCGGATCAGCGCGGCCGAGCGCGGCCCCCAGCGCGCCCAGAGGTAGAGGTAGCACAGCGTGATCAGCATGGCGCGCGCCCCCCGCCCCGCCCCCCGGGCCCGCCCCCGGGGCCCGCCCCGCCGCGCCGCGCGCCCCGCCTCCCAACGGCCCGCCGCAACGGCCGAAGGGAAAGCGGCCGGCCGGTTGGGCCGGGCCTCGGCGTCCCGCCCCGTGTGGGGCCCGGCGGGGTGGGTGGCGGAGCTCGTCCCGCTCCCCCGGGTGAGGCGGTGAGCGGTGGCGGGAGGGAGCAGCCGGTGCCACGCGGGGAACGCGAGGCTCTGCTTGGGAACGGCGTTCCAAAGGGCCTGCCTGCCTGCCTGTCTGCCTGCCTGTCTGCCTGCCTGTCTGCCTGCCTGTCTGCCTGCCTGTCTGCCTTCCTGCCTGTCTGCCTGTCTGCCTGCCTGCCTGCCTGCTGCCTGCCTGCCTGCTGCCTGCCTGCTGCCTGCCTGCCTGCCTGCCTGCTGCCTGCCTTCCTGCCTGCCTGCCGCCTGCCTGCCGCCTGCCTGTCTGCCTGCCTGCCTGCCTGTCTGCCTGCCTTCCTGCCTGCCTGCCTGTCTGCCTGCCTTCCTGCCTGCCTGCCTGCCTGCCTGCCTGCCTGCCTGCCTGCCTGCTGCCTGCCTGCCTGCTGCCTGCCTGCCTGCTGCCTGCCTGCCGCCTGCCTGCCTGCCGCCTGCCTGCCTGCCTGCCTGCCTGCCTGCCGCCTGCCTGCCTGCCGCCTGCCTGCCTGCCTGCCGCCTGCCTGCCGCCTGCCTGCCGCCTGCCTGCCTGCCTGCCTGCCGCCTGCCTGCCTGCCGCCTTCCTTCCTGCCTGCCTGCCTGCCGCCTGCCTGCCGCCTGCCTGCCGCCTGCCTGCCGCCTGCCTGCCTGTGTGCCTGCCTGTCTGCCTGCCTGTCTGCCTGTCTGCCTGCCTGCCTGCCTGCCTGCCTCGGGAGGTGTCTCTGTGCGCCCGGGGAGGTGCCCGCAGGCTGTGGCGTGAGGAGAAGCGGCCTGGAGGGCCCCGGGCTCCTGCCGCCCCCGGGCTCCTGCCGACCCGGGCAGCATGACCACGCTCCTCGGGGGAATCCTGCAGCTTCTGCTCACCGAAGCCGATGCGATCCTGATAGACCAACGGTTCGGGAATAAATGCAACACTTCAGCGCCATGGTTGGGGACCTGCCATTCGGTTCTGTGCGTCACCGCTGGCGTCATCTGCGGTGGGCATGCAGACTCACGTTTCCATTATGGAGACCAGTTTGCTGTACTGCCAGCTGCATCTTGCCTGGAGAACAGAAGGCTTCAGGCAGGTCTCATAGCAGCCTTCCAGTATCCGAAGGGGCGTACAGGAAATCTGGAGAGGGACTTTATACAAGCGCTTGCAGCAAGAGGACATGGGGTAATGGATTAAAATTTGAAGAGGGTAGATTTAGATTAGGCATTAGGAGGAAATTCTTCACTGTGAGAGTGGTGAGACATTGGAACTGGTTCCCCTGGGAAGTAGTGGATGCCCCATCCCTGGAAGTGTTCAAGGCTGGGTTGGATGGGGCTCTGAGCAGCTTATCTAGTGGGAAGGTGTCCCTGCCGATGCAGGGGGGTTGGATCTAGGTGATCTTTAAGGTCAATTCCAACCCAAACCACCCTATGATCTGACCTGGCTGCCATGGGTCACAGAAAAGTGTATACCTGGTAGGTAGAGCAATGAATACCAGCATATTCGTTTCTTGTTTCTGTGCAGCAGCAGGGAAGGATCGCATCTTCCTCAGAAACAGCTCCACACTGCCATATGACCATATGTGGGAGTTCGTGGTATCCTAGATGAGCTGTATACCCTCCGTCACAGAACCAGATTAAGACAGTGGTCTCCAGGTCCCACACCTGTTCCAGGGTAGCCACCAGAGGGCAAAATCGAGTGTAAACAGATACATCTTATTTCAGCCGGTTGGTTGGATTCACCGAAGAAAAAGGATAAAGTCTGACTGCCACAGGGCTGATCATTGAAGACTAAGTGAAGAACAGGCTGTCAGGGAATAAAACTGTAGGACTTGCATGGGCCATGTATGCTGCAAACTCCAATTAGAGAAGATGCAGCAGAGAACTTATACAAAGTATTCTTTAATCCTCTGGTGCATCTATGCATGAAAGTTACGAATTTTTTATATATATTTTATAGGGAAGGTAGTAATAAGCTCTGTGCAAAGAACACATATATCACTCTGATCCTAGTGGGTATTTACTGGGTGAGTGAAAAGAGAAAGAAAAAAAAACTGAGATAAAATGCAGGAAGGCTAGAAGAAGCTGACATCAACATTAGAGTTGCAGCAGACTGTGGCAATCATTTCCTCAACAGGGCATGAAACCTATTATTATTATTATTATTATTATTATTATTATTATTTCAAGACCTTGTATGTGCTTGGAAATTTACTGAATCTCTAGCAACAACATGTAGATAGCTGGCACTGTGGATAAACATGGAACAAACTGGCCCTGCACATTCTGGAGTGCACATCAATATGAAGAACCACCACCAGTGCTGTGGCTGGCATGTTTACTTCTTTAAATCTCCTCCTGTTGTCCTGAAAGCAGGGTCCATCACCTGGTGCACAAGAAGCCCATCCACACACAGAGTCGAGAGATTTGCTTTAATACCCAGTTCTGAGCAGAAAAGGGAGCAGGGTGGTATTCCACAAAGCAAGCTCAGTTTCCCAAAACACAAATGCTACTTTTATACCCAAAAACATGAGAAAGAGCTTTATATCCTAACATTATTCTATCAGTTGCACACACGATTGGTCAACTAATTCCTCACTTCCATTTAAAGTGGCAATGCTCAAAAATTTAGCTAGGTATGCTCAAAGAGTAAGGGGCTTTTGTTAGCAGGGGTTCCTCCAGCCTAAGGTTGGGTATTTTAGTATGCTAATAGCTCATTGGTATATTAATGGTATGTTCATACAGTGAATCCAGTTACTCAGTGTTTCTCTACCCAGTGCTCAAGGCTGTAACCAAGATAAGCTCTGGGGGGTGCTCCTTTCCATCCCTTTCCTCTGTCCAGCAGGTGTCCTGCAGGCCTGTCTCAAGGCCGGGCTGTTGACTACTTGGGCTGTGTTTTTCTCTAACTGGAATCTGTTTTTTTCTAATTCTTACTGTTTCACTGTTATGTAAGCTCTATTTTTATTCTGCATATCCTTTTCAAGGTTTTTTAATGTTATTTTTTCCCCAAATTTTACTTATTTCAATTAATACCTGACATCGCACCCACAGCTTATCCAAAATGGTAGGAATTGCTGACGTAATTCTGATTTCCACAATGCATGGTAGAAACAGGTGACAGTTTCTCTTCAAGGGTCAAATAATTTAAATAATTCTCCATCTTAAATTTAAGAAATACCAGCCTTGTGTTGCTGCCATGTTCTGTACGTAATCTACAGAGGAACAAAGTCTCCGGTGGTCCTAACTTGGCATTATACACCGTTCCTTTGTGTGACATATCTTATGCAGGAAATCAAAATACTTACCCAGGCACAACAAAACAAAGAAAACAAGAAAAGTATACAACCTGAAAAGAAAGCACTCAACTTGGGTATTCACTTTCTCTGTAACAGTTCAACAGCACAGGCATTGCTGGCCTTCAGAGGACACTGCAAAACACAACTGTTGATGTAACCTTTCCACTGTGAGGAACATGCTTTGCTTAATCCTCTAGTGGCATCAAATGCAGTATTATGATTCTTTTTGGTTTTTAGGTTCCCTTAGCCTGAAGATGTTTGCGAGTAAATGAGGAAAGTGAATCAAAACTTCATGATGCAAGAGAGTCTAAAGCAGAACAATATACAGGCAAAAGCAGTCACTATTTTAAGATGCGTTTCTATAAGATTCTCTGTTGGCACATTCTCAGAGTAAGTTGAAGCCATAAAGCTGCTGTACATTTTCTATCTTCTGTTGTAGTTTAGCTTAGGCTTAGTCATTACCAGCTTTGATTAATAGGTTAAGAATTTTAGATTGGGAAACATTTATTTATTTTTATATCATTGTGATGCCAAGGCCTTGTATGCACCAGGAAATTTACTAAAATAACTTCTAAACTAAATATGTAAATCAGTTCCTCCTTACAGGAGGGTGGAAGACAGCCTTGGAAAGAAGCAATTAATAATGAGTAATGTGAGCTTACAGACTTCCCAGAACACTAAGGGTTTTGGCATAACAAAAAGATTAAAGAAAGATGTTGCGAGGTGCTGAACACAGAGACATGAAATTGTTTAAAGAGAATTTGAAGAACGCTGAGGAAAGTGAACAGGCTAAATTTTGAATTTCTGCCTTCAGGCTTGCAGAATCCCCCCGATGGGAGAGAAAGTCCAGCTTCAGTTTAGTTCTTCAGTCAGTCCACATGGGAAGGCCCCTGAAGGAGACCACTCAGAACAGGGAGCCAACTCTACTGTTATGGTTTAAGTAACCCTTGCACAGTGTTGAACACCTGTAGGAGGAACTAGAGAGAGGGTTCTTAAGACCCTGGAGGGTTGGAACAGGGAGGGTTCAGTGTTCCCCCTACTTCCTGTCATATTCTATAAAAGCCAGGAGAACCAGAAGCTCAGCCCCTTTCTTTCCTGTGCCTTTTTCCTTGCTGCTGCTTGGAGATTCCTCAGTTCCACTTGCTCTCCAGAATCCAACTCCATCAAGTGATGTGTGGACCTCTCTCTTGAAGCAGCCTTGCTGCAAGGGACTCTCACTCCTGTATTCCTGCCATCAGTGAGATTTGGCTTACATGTATTTGTATGTACATGTATATATCTGTGAAGTGCCAGACTTGACCTATATATGAACCCTGTATATATTTTGTAGTTAATAATCTTTGTGCTAATTGCTATTGTGTTAGCTTGTAGTTATAATGTTAAACATATCAATGATTTTACCACTCTAATACTGCTTATGCTGATTTCAAACCAGATATATTAGGGACTCTTGCATGATCTTGTGCGATTGACCGCCGAAATACGGCTTATGCTGATAAAAGGTCTAGTTGAGATATTTTAGGAAACCCTACTAACCAGGTTCTGGGCTCTGGCCAAGCCTGGTCTTCATTGATTGGGAGCTGTACCACCAGATGTTTCTGCACAAAGAGATACACAAGTATTTCTGACTTGTAAATTTGGTATTATAAAGGCTGGACCCTCTTGCCGCCAATGTTAGAGACCTCACCTATGAGTGGACGCACTGCATAGGATTTCCCAATTGCCGGGAAGGACTCTCCAGATCCTCGCTGAAACCAGAGCTCCCCAGGGAATGCAGGCCTAGATGTTGGGAATGTATTAAGGACAATTGGTGATGTGTCTTTCTTAATCACTATAGCTGCTTTCTGTGTAGTAATGATTAAATGCATTACCATGCTTTGCTTTGACTCTGCTATAGTATTCTAGTTTTGTTGTAATTGTCTTCAGCAGATATTGAGAATGTTTTTTTGTAGTGGTTATTGTATAATTTTAAAACTCAGCTAATGAAAATAAGCTAACTTCTTTGACTGGCTGTCTGTCCTGTGTGCTGACTCCATCCATTTGGTAAAGCATAAGTTGGCAAAACAATCTGTTCTTTCTGCCATGTGTTACTCCCTATTCCTGTGTTATAGTAAATTTGTTCCAGTTTCAATTTCCAACCCTTAAGTCTCTCTTCCTTATTCCCCTTCTATCTTCCCTTGGGAACATGGGGGAGGGAAGGTAACAGGGAGCAATTCTGCTTTCTGGTTTGTGGTTCACCCTTACTATTTAAACCAGGACATAATAATTTACGCCCAACGTGGGGTGCAAAATTATGTTTATTTTTAAAGGATTGTAAGGTTGGAAATTGAAAGAGAAAAAAAGTCACCTTGATATTAGCGTTTTTGAAATATCTGTTTTGTCGGGCCTGTATGTGCTTTGTTGTGGCCGTGATTTCCAGTTTTATGTCCTATTTACCAACTCAATTGCTTTCTCGTTCCATTCAAGCACTGGTTGCTGCTGGGAGGAGTTGGGCTGAGGACTGGCTTGGGCACTTCAAGGGCTACTTTATCATTCCTGGTGTTACAAAAAATGAATCTCCTCCTTTCTCTGGCGAGTTCACCGTGCCAGAGTCTGGAGGCCCCGGGAATGGCTGTTACCTTTTGATTGTGTTACTGTTGTGCCTTTAGCCTGTGGTTCCGAGTTAAAAGCTGGCAAGGGAGAAGGATGAGGACTAGGAGACAGGGAGGGGGAGCAGGCGCTGGTCAAAGAGTCAGCCTGAGGCAGGAGCTACGCACAACAGCGGTTCGGACACTGAGATAATTGTTAAATCCACGGGATAAAAGAAAGGATTATACTCGTAGGGAGGATGAGTCACTGATTTCATGGCTGTTGCGGTGTTATGAGCTGGGAGCTGATGGGGCAAATCTGGAGGACAGGGAGGCTCTGTAGTTGGCATTTATAGCCAGAGATGCAGGCATTGATAAGATTATTGGGAGGTAAAACGGTACTTACCATCTCTGGCACCACCTATTAATGGCTGTAAAAAGCCGATATTCCTATAGGGAGGACATGTTCCACCTCCCCAGTAGGTGGAACACCATAGAAAGAGGTGTTACATATCTGAGAGAGCTGGCAGTCTGGGAGATCATCTGTGGTAGTGGGTAAGCACCTGAAAGCCCTGATGAGATGCCATGCAGTAAGCTTATGGTAAAGAAGCGTCTTTGCGGGAAATGGCAAAATGCCACCAAGTGCCAATGAATTTGCCAACCAGCTAAGGCAGTATGCGGACAGTGTCTCTAACCACCTAAATGCCCGTTTCTCAGCTGTGGAAAAAACGGCTGAGTGGAAAAACCTTTGTGAGAAGCTGAGTGATAGGGCATCTAGACTAGAGAGGGAGAAAAACACCAATTCCTCTCCTGAATGAATCTTTCTAGGTTGTGGCTCGCCCTTACTATTTAAATCAGAACATGTACCATGTAACCTCAGCATAGATGGGTGTCTCTTTCTGACTTTAAATTAATATCACGAGATTGACCTTGCTGTACTTTCTGAGTGGCTCCATTTCCACCTCCCTCTGTTCCCTAAAAGCTTTTCCAACAATTTATCTTCAAGGACCTTTTTGTGCTGTTGGTGGCCCTGAATACCAATGTCATGTTATTTAATACCAGATATTATTCAAAACTATAAATGCTGTAGAGCTATCCTGTTTCCTTGACTATACAAATTTGTGTTGAACATTCTTTATTCTTGCAAATGCACAAGTGCTTTAATGAGAAAAATGAGTAAAACAGGTTTCCCACAAAGACAGAAAATCCCTTCTGATTAAAACAAAATTACCTTATGGTTCATCTCTGTAAGAGTCAAGTCTGTCCAAGTTATTCTCAGGTAGTATTAGAAGTCTGAAAAGTATCCTGGCCTCTGGGAAAAATGGATAAGCATCTGTAACAGAATTGTTTTTTTCTGATTCTGTGTTTTTCACCAAATACTTCAGCTTGTATTAAAATTAAGTACATTGCAAAAAAAAAAGTAATATGGTTCTTAAAATTTGACAGCTATGACTGGCCTAAAAGCTGCCCTTTTTTTTAATTTTTAAGAAACTAGAGATCGTAGACTATTACAGCTGCTTGTATTTTACTGGAATGAAAATTTTCCACAGACCTGCAACCTCATTTTAGCTAATGTTTTCCATGAAAATACCAGTTAAAGTTGTGTGCTTGGGTTCATTAGTACAATGATGTAACATTAAACTATTTTTTTCCTTAAGTGTTACATGTTATATTACACTATAGCTTCATTAACAAAATTATATTTTCAATAATCCTGTAATCAATTTGGTCTTGCAGGACTCTATCAACAGATATAATTTAAGGTAGCTTTGCATATTCTGGAGAGCTATATGTTAGTAGTTTAGGTTTTAGTCCTGTACTAATACTCATGTTGGCAGATTCTATCCAGAGGTAGAAATCACATGTGGATCTGATTGATTGTGAGATCAGGATCATAGACAGTAATTGTGTAATGCCCACTTCCCTTTCAACTATTATGTTGAATTAGGTCTAAATAAAACTAAGCTGATGAAATTATATATGTGTATTTAAGACTGTAATTCGGCAAGATACTTAATTATAATTCAGGTTACTTAAGAAGTTTGCCATTTTTTCTCAGGACCAATGCTGCTATTTAATATCTATTTTGTTATTTTAATATATTCACCATATTTTTAATTCTAAGAATCATACTGGTTTTTATAAATAAATTTAAAGTGATTGAGACTGAGCGCAATTTCTTCTTTGAGATACAGTATTACTAACTTAGTTACAACTTTACAAATATCACACAGTATTTAAACATGAGAGGGAGTAGATTTAGACTGCAAGTCCTCTTTTATGTAGTGTCAGTGCCTTCCAGAACAGCATTTAATGGCTTTGTCCTTTGAGTTTAAAACATGTCTATTTGTCATAGCAAGAAGGGATGTTCTAAAGAACAGGGAAAATTTATGTAAGAATTGGACCTCAACAAATTGAATTCCAGATTCTGTTACTGAACACTACTTCAATAACATCAGAATCTGTGTTACGTTACTAGTTTTACCAGTCTCAGAAGTGCCCAGTAGCTAACACAACCATACAGCTTCCATCAATGTAGGAAAATCAGTGCGACTGTCAAATCTGACCTGAGCTCCGTCCTGTTAAAAAAGATATTTCGTTTTGAGCTAAATTGGTAGAAAGCACCAAACCCCCACACATGGAAGAGTATATATACAATGTTTTCTAATACAGAACAATTTCAGGGGAAAATTACACCTCTAGTGGTCTTTATCTGGGAGTCCAGCTCTGTTTTGCTGACTGGACTTGTGCTCCCTCCAGCTGGATCCTAATTTTAAAAGAGCCACAAGACTTTCCTCGGAGGGATCTGACTCCAACTGGGAATTTTGGTGTCCTCTCAAACTGACTGTTTCGATGGTTCCTTCAGCTAAATCAGTTAGAAGGAATGTAATTCATACTAAGTAATCAATGGACATTCCATGTTCAGTAAACAAAATTGTTTTTCTCTCTCTGGGAAGAAAGTTCATAATAGAAAAGAATTATATTTGGGAGCGGAATCTGTTTCCTTTGATGTCAATGTGTAAACAGTATAGGTGGAAAGAGAAATCAGCTTTAGGTTGTTATCCCCTTAGATCTCTGCAGTAGTTGCAAAATGAAAGAAACAAAGTGAACTGCAGCAATGAACCACAACAATGGAAATCAGATAATGTCACCCACCAGGTGATAAATTGTTCTGGTACAATGTAACAGGCTTTGAGTAATGCTCACTACAAATTAAAACAGTGGGAAGAAAGCTTGGAAGAAGTCTGTTTCTATTCAGTCTTTGCAGGCTTAAAGCATATATTGCGTACTTTGAAATAAAAGATTCTTCAAAGCAGTAGCATTTCATAACCCTTATTCTTTGATTGCAGGAGTAATACTTCTTGGCACAAGCTTTCCTCACTATTCATGAAATAGCAATCAAATTAAACATCCCTGTAGGCCTGAGGAAGTTGCTTACGCCTCTCTTCATGTCCTCTCATCTTCACTAGTTTTTGGTACCTTTTCCTCATTTAAAGTTCGGACCTGGAAAAGACTTCAGTCATTTAAAAATTATTTTAAATTTAAAATTCTCTTCTAATCTCCTGTTGCATATTTGTGAGGTTAGGATGTTGATCTTTTTCACAAGACATGCAAAAAGAGTATTTACATCATGTATTTCATATACAGCAAATAAGAATTTTGTAGAACAGCAGCAGAAAGATAAAGGGCACAAATTATTTTCCAAAACCAAAACTCGGTTTCCCTAGCAGTGCTCTCTCCAGGCCAGCCTGCCCGTGTCAGAGCCCTATCTCTGAACTGTCTGGGGGAGTCAAAAAAAAAAAAAAATCTCATTAACGAGGTTTCTCTCCTTTACCTGAGGCCGTGTTTGTTTTAGGTAAGTATTCTTCAGGAGTTCAGAGAAAGGAGGGGCCGAAAGGCCCAGGCAGGCACCCAGCCTGTCACAGGCTGTAGAGCATCCAGTGCTATGGAGGGTGCAGCTGCAGGTCTCCCGCTCCAGGCAGCAGCGGGGCTCATCTGTCACCACTCCCGGGGTGCCCGTCCCCAGCCCAGGGAGCGCCCGGAGAGGTAAGGCAGGCACAGGGAGACGTTTTTCGGCAGCCTTCCCTTCAAAACTCGGACTGTAAGTAGCATCCGAATGCCAGGATTTCGGCATTGAACAGACAAGAGAAAACAACTTCCAACTTTGGAAGTAAAGGGCAAGAACGTATTTCTAAAAATGTCTCAGTTGGAACAGGTATTTTATTTCTTTTGCCAATATTTTATTGTTTTCAGTCAAATATTTCAGAACTTACCTATACATGGAAGGAAATTAAAATTAGGTTGCTCTAACTGATTTTTTTTTTCTTAGTTTACTTACCTTTCATATCTGAAAGCACCACAGTGTATGCTCCCTTAAGCTAATTAGATCAGATTGCCCATGTCAGTTTAATGCTGGAGTTGCTGACTCAATAAATAACTGGCTACACAATGATAACATGGAGTCTGTATTTAGACATACTGCCAGAGAGGGAGGGTTAGTTTTTATTTTGTACTGGTGCTGCATAAATAAAAATATTTCAGTATTAATTACATCATCTTTTAGAGTTAAGTGCAGTCACTTTGAGTTGTGAAAACTTGAAGAGAAATGACACCTTAGTTAAAAATGTGCGAGCCATTGTCTAGGTTGCTTAACCAGTTAGTAGGCAGAAGACAGACTGATATTGCCTTAGAAATCAGGTTTACCAAACCAAAATGTGTTGAAAAAAAAAAAAAAATCATGTTGTTACAGAAGATGTCAGCAGAATCTAACAAAAGAAGCTGTACTGTGCGGATATTACCACAAAGAATTAACTGTGGGAGCGCTGTTCTATCTTAATCTTTCAGCAGCCCTGCTTTATGGAGGCCCTGGCTGGTCACAGTAAGAGGTGGTGAGATGTCAGAGAATCAACAAATGGTGAGAATAAATTCTGGAGAAAATAATCCTTATAGAAAACAGCTGCAGAATTTGAAACTATTTGAACACAGCAAGTGAGGCTTGGTCATCTACTCATTTGTTCTTTCAAGAATTTCTTGAGTGGTAGAAAATACGGTTCATATTACAGTGTTCTGTACATGACAATGGTTAAGAGCATCTTTGATTATCAGATATAGTATCATTATCAGTTCTTAAAGAACAACAGAAAGCACTACTTAGTGTAAAACTATCCTTACTTTAACACCAGTTTTTATGTCCTTAATTACAAAAATAAAAATGTCTTCAGTTTGAAATTTCCAGGCCTAGTCCATATGTGATACTCTGTATATAAGGGGAGTTTGAGTGACAATGACTTTAAGATGAATTTTTTAAAAACATACTTTCAGGTGCACAGTTTTATTGATTAGGGTTATTTTGCTACAGGTAAGCCATCTAGGAAATCAGCAGAAAATTGGACTTTAAGGTAGCTGTTACTATCAACTGACTTTGAAAGGCAATGTGATTATTAGTTACACTTACTTCTGTAGGAAGATTTGTTAGGCTGGAAGAACAAGAGAGATTGAAACATATTCAACACAGGTCCTAAAGCTGCAGACTTTAAAAAATGTATTGAATTGGTGCTGCTCTCATGCTTAGTTTTCAGCACCTGCAAAAGTTTTTGGAGCATCTGCAATTACATCTTCAGCTTTTCACCCAAGTCTCATCAGGTTAAAATGACAACTCTCCACAGAGCAAGTATTTAAAGACACCATTTCTACTGTATTCCAACACTTGCAACACTTTTTAACCTTGAACTTTTTGTCTGCTGAAGATGGAGATTGTAGCTGTACAGATCTGTCTGTATAATGCCACACTCCTTGCAGCAGGCACCATGGGAAGGCCTGTGGAAGAATGTCTATCCCAGCCAGTGTTCCAAGATTTTCAGAGGCACCTGTAAATTTGCTAAGGTTGAGAGGAGCATTACTCTCACTCAAGTACATGCTTACAGTGATGATTTCAAGAAACTAAGGTTATATGAAGTTTTCCAGATTAATGCTAACGCCTGGCATTGTTTCAGGCCATGTGTACCTGGAACAAGTGGTTTCCATTTTTTAACATTTCTCCTTCCTGCCAGGAGCTACTTGGACCCTTCTCATCCATATCTTATGGCCCATCCACACTGCTTCAGCATCCTAGATTCCTCTGTAGTGTTGAACCTAAGGAGGGCTGTAGGAGCCCTTTCATATGCTTGTTAACAGGGCTGCAGCAACTGAGGAAAGATGCTTGGTTACCTTGTATGGTGCATAGGTGGGAAATGGTGCTCACTCAGGCACATCTACATCACACAGCTATGGAAGGCAAGAGGTGTCTTCTTCACCAAAGTTACTGAGGTTTCTAGCAGAAGGCCAAAGATGGGTTGAGCACAATATTTTTGCTAGTTGCACGCTGGCTACTTTTATTTTCTGCAATGTATTCATACAAGTGCAAATGCTTTACAGATTGGCAGACACTCCAAACACTGGAGAGTGAAGCAAATACAAGTTTCAGTATCCTCTGTATAATTAAAAATGTTTAGGAATATACATATAAGAATCTAACCTGAGAAATGGAAAAATGCAGAGCAAAGCATTAAAAAGTACTGCGAAAAATTATATACAAAAAATAATTTTACCTCTATTGCCAAGAACATGTGTTACAACATACCCTATAGTTACCTACTACACATAATACACTTTTGTTTATCTAAAAAGTAACACTTTTTTCTGCTACCTTAATTAAAATGTAGTTACTTGTGCTCCAAGAAAAGCCATGAGAAGTAATTTAGTTACTACTGCAATATCTACAACATAATAGAAATTTACACTGATTTTTTTTTCTGTATGCAAACAACTGAGTTAGATTTTGCAATTAATTGACTTTCATCAGAATCTAGAAATGCTGCACTATAGTCTGAAAAGAAAAAGCATATAATGTGCATTTAATCAATCTGTATTATTACAGATATATTTATTTTAAAATAATATGTATTCCAAAGAGAAGACAGTAGAAAATATGGATCAATAAAGATTAAATGGATTATTTTAATTTGAATGTAAATATGAAAGAAAAAAAAAAATGACATACGGTATTTAACATAAGTAATATGGTAACATCTACAGTGTTCAGCCAGATCAGGAGTCCATTTTACTAGGTACTGTGGAAACAAAGTAAACGAGTCTCCTGATTAAATAAATAATAATAATTTTAAAAAAAAATTAAAAACCCCTGAACAGCCTGAAAACAAATAATTTTGGCTATAAGACAAATAGGTGGGTATGAGAGAAAATGGACAACATAAAAGGTACAGAGATAATTCTATAGGACCTCTTGCTCAGTCTGTAGCCCAAAGGCTTTTTGGGGCCCACCAGAATATCCATGCTGAAGTCTCTTTAATCAGAAAGTCAAATTAATTGCTCTGACAGTGGCAAAAGTCATATTTATTTGTAGCAGAGCTGATGGTTTCTAGATTTTTTTCACTAGAACTTCTAGCGTAGCAATGCTAAATCTTCCTATTTTATGCAACATAAAGTTTATAGCAAAAAGAAGGGAAAAAAAGTCTTCTTGTTTTAAAGTATGGAAAAGAACCCATGTCTACAAGATGAAGTGACAGGGCTTAGTGACTTTGGGACTGATCTACAGATCTACATTCCATAATGTAGATGTAAGGATTCCATAATCATAATATGATTTAGTAAGTTTTAACATTTGCAAATTATTATTATTTTTATTGTGACCTTAGTTTGAAGGAATTTATTCTGGCCTAAATTTAAATTTGACATTTAAAATATATTTTTGCTACCTCCTCTCTTGTATCAAAAATGCTTGCTTTTTTATTGCTGTTTGCATGGAAATATGTGATGCCAGGTGTCTCTTGATTTTACTGTTTGGAGTCTTAACATGCTTGTGTGATCTTTGATCACAAATTAAGCTTGATGACTTGAACATTCTACCTACAAACTACTGGTTAGTGTAGTTAAAGAGGTATTTTATAAAACTCTAACCTCCCAATCCTTTAAACTGGTTAAAAATCCTTTTTTCTTCCAATCACTGAATTTCTTTTTGTTGGTCTTATTAGCTTACCAGTTTCTATATTCTATAAGAGCTTGAGCAAAATTAACAATATGATGGTAGGGCAATAGATGTGGTTTATCTTGATTTCAGTAAAGCATTTGAGACCATCTCCCACAGCATCCTCGTAGATGAACTGAGGAACTGTGGTCTTGATGGGAGTGAGGTGGATTGTGAACTGGTTGAAAGGAAGAAGTCAGAGAGCTGTGGTCAATGGGACAGAATCTAGCTGGAGGCCTGTGACTAGTGGAGTCCCTCAGGGGTCGGTACTGGGACCGGTGTTGTTCAACATCTTCATCAACGACCTGGATGAAGGAACAGAGTGTTCCCTCAGCAAGTTTGCTGATGACACTAAGCTGGGAGAAGTGGCTGACACACCAGGAGGCTGTGCTGCCATTCAGTGAGACCTGGACAGGCTGGAGAGTTGGGAGGGGAGAAACTTGATGAAATTCAACAAGGGGAAGTGTAGAGTCCTGCACAGAATCATAGAATCATAGAACCATAGAATCATAGAACCATAGAATCATAGAATCATAGGGGTTGGAAGGGACCTCGAAAGATCATCTAGTCCAACCCCCCCGCCAGAGCAGGGTCACCTAGAGTACATCACACAGGAAGGCGTCCAGGCAGGTTTTGAATGTCTCCAGAGAAGGAGACTCCACAACCTCTCTGGGCAGCCTGTTCCAGGGCTCTGTCACTCTCACAGTAAAAAAAATTTTTCTGATATTCACCTTGAACCTCCTATGCTCCAATTTGTATCCATTACTCCTTGTCCTATCACTGGTCATCACTGAAAAAAGCTTAGCTCCATCTTCTTGACACTCACCCTTTACGTATTTGTAAACATTGATGAGGTCACCCCTCAGTCTCCTTTTCTCCAAACTAAAGAGACCCAGCTCCCTCAGCCTTTCCTCATAAGGGAGATGTTCCACTCCCTTAACCATCTTTGTGGCTCTGCGCTGGACTCTTTCAAGCAGTTCCCTGTCCTTCTTGAACTGAGGGGCCCAGAACTGGACACAATACTCCAGATGCGGCCTCACCAATGCAGAATAGAGGGGGAGGAGAACCTCCCTTGACCTACTAACCACACCCTTTCTAATACACCCCAGGATGCCATTGGCCTTCTTAGCCACAAGGGCACATTGCTGGCTCATGGTCATCCTCCTGTCTACCAGGACCTCCAGATCCCTTTCACCTACACTGCTCTCCAGCAGGTCAGCCCCCAACCTGTACTGGTGCATGACATTTTTCTTCCCCAAATGCAAAACTCTACACTTGCCCTTGTTAAACTTCATCAGGTTTTTCCCCACCCAAGTCTCCAGCCTGTCTAAGTCTCTCTGAATGGCAGCACAGCCTTCTGGTGTGTCAGCCACTCCTCCCAGCTTGGTGTCATCAGCAAACTTGCTGAGGGTACATTCTGTACCCTCATCCAGGTTGTTGATGAAGATGTTGAACAACACCGGTCCCAGTACCGACCCCTGAGGGACTCCACTAGTCACAGGCCTCCAACTAGATTTTGCCCCATTGACTACAACTCTCTGACTTCTTCCTTTCAACCAGTTCTTGATCCACCTCACTGCCTGATCATCAAACCCATACTTGATCAACTTATCTACAAGGATGCTGTGGGAGACAGTGTCAAATGCTTTACTGAAATCAAGATAGACCACATCCACCGCTCTACCATGTGTCAGGAGGACAGAGCCAGGCTTTTTTCAGTGATGTCTAGGGATAAGACAAGGGGCAGTGGGTGCAAACTGGAGCATAGGAGGTTCCACGTAAACATCAGAAAAAACCTTATTTCCTGTGAGAGTGACAGAGCATGGGAACAGGCTGCCCAGAGAGGTTGTGGAGTCTCCTTCACTGGAGACATTCAAAACCCACCTGGACGTGTTCCTGTGTGATGTGCTCTGGGTGATCCTGCTCCGGCAGGGGGATTGGACTAGATGATCTTTCGAGGTTCCTTCCAACCCCTAAGATTCTTTGTGATTCTGTATGATATTTCATGGCTTTATGGCTCATTAAACATAAAAGTTCATAAATGTGCAACTATGCGCAACTATTCTCTGAAGTATGCTTAGTCAGAGTAAAAAAAACACACAGCACAGCAAACAAAGCAACATTACTGTGGAATTTCACAATTAGTTGTAGGAGAAAAAAGTGAAATCTTAATTTCTAGTCTATTCTAAATAATAAATATGTCTTTTTACAGACAGAGCCGGACAGTCAACTAATACATTTTAGATCAAAAGGAGCCTTGGGGTTTCAGCATCCAGTGAGGTGAGTTAAATTGTATCACTTGATACAGGAAAAGTGACACCTTCCAAGACAAGACATATTGTTTCTCAGGATAAGTTTTTCTCTGGAGTATCTCCTTTTAGTAATGCAGTTTAACTACTCACCAAACTCCATAGATTTTTACCCCTCCATGAGGAAAAATGCCCAGACTGAACAGAATCTGAAACACTATGCTAATAACGTAAGTAAGAAAAAAGTAATCTTAAAAGAAATAATGCTCTTCTGCCTCATCTAATTTCTATTCACATTTATTAACCTGAATACAAGCCCACAAATAATTAATGTGAAGAGCTACTTATGGACACTTGTTAGAGCTCTGTTGAGCTTGTTTAAAACTGCTCTTGAATAAAATTTGAATTCTGGGTAAAGTTTTTCCTATGCTTGGGGAATTTATAAGAATTTTCACCAACATTTGGCTTCTTTAAGGCTTAATGATGCAGAAACTCCTGATTTTGACTTGCATTTAGAGGAGGAAAATTAATGGAATGTATTTCTTCTTTTTTTATAAGCACTGGTTTTTATAAAAATTGTAGAAGTTTAAATTCTGTGTGACCTTTATTACTGTAAAAATTAATTGAAAACTGGCCCAAGTGGAACCAAGAGGAAGAGATGTGCATACCTACACACACAAAACCACACACATATTTATACAGACCACATACATTTTGCTTTAGTAGGGTAGCTGGTGAAAAACTGAAATGTAAATTAAGACTTTTACTATTTCATTCCAAACCAATGTGAATTTTGAAATAAATCTCTCTTGGTGTACACCTCCACCCAGGGACACAAAGCCCACTGAGATCCACCTCTGTGCAATAGGCTATCCACCCTAATCTTAACCTGGTGTCTTAATCTGAATTCCAGAATCCCAGAATATTCCCAGTTCCATGGGACACTTCCATTCTGAACTGTACTAAAAACCAAACCATCTCAAGCATGTATCATTGCCCTGGCAACACTTTATCAGGGTGGGACCTTAGGTAAATACAATACACAATATGCCCAAAGCAACCGAGATAACATCACCAGTACCTTTTAGGTAGAAACTTTTACTTTAGAAGAGCAGGAACCCTAGGATTTTTCTCTCACCAAAGAAAGATAAAGATAAGCTTTAATATTCAAAGTAGCTTATCTGGGGAAGTGTCGCATATTTTTACTTTTTGTCTTCAAATATTTTCTCTTATTAGACTTTATTTGCCCAAGTCTAAATCCCAAAAGTTTCTTAGTAGCAGCGGAGAAAAGGTTCTGGCGAGTTTTCCAGTACAAGCTACAATTCACTTCTACAATGACGACACCGACTCTGAGGAAGATGAAGAAAACAGTTCAGCTTAATAACAAACTGTGGTCAGCCTTGACAAACATAAAAAATTAAAATAAAATCAAGAGGTAAAAAAGGAACTGTCACAAATATCTGAATGAACAAAAAACCACATCAAAGCTCAAAATAAAATTATTTGTAACTACCTTACCAAGAAGAATGAGTCAATGCAACTGGAACTAGGAGGAAGTCCTTTTGTGTCTTGAAAGACACTTAAATAAAACTCTGAAGCTGAACAAAAGATTATAATGTTTTGAATTTAGTTGGTTTAAGTAACACAGATTAAGAACATTAATACCACTGTACTTAGGTGTTCACTATTTTTTTACATTGCAGTCCTGACAAAATGAAAATGAGATTGGTTATGGGGCAAAATAACACAATGTACAGCCCTAAAAGAACCTAAAGGCTTTGAAACACAGTATTTGTAAGAATTCAAGTAAGGAATTATTTAAAACTTAAGATACTAGTGCTTCTTAGTATCATATGGCATGTTTATTCTGATACAAATGCTGCATATAACAAATTGACCTAATCCATTTCAAGAGATATTCCAGTATAACCCCCCATCAAGACAAATTATAGATTACAGCTGTGGTATTTTCTGGGGTTGTGTTATTCTATTATCAAATTTCCCCCCTCTAGTCTGAAAAGTGCCTTATTGTCAGTAAGAAAATAGTCAGCATTGATTAAAAACTATGGTTTAATGACACATTAAAATATGCATTCTGTGCAACCTTTGTTTTTGTCTTCACCACAATATTAAAATCTTATTTCCATGGCTTTGTGCACTGTATTATTTATTAAAATCTATGATTTTAATATAAATGACCTACTGTTGATTCCCATCTAGTGGGATTTGGATGTGTATCTTACTACTTGGTATGTCTTTTAAATTGATGTTCTGGAAGACTTCAGTTACTAGTTTTCATAAGCATCTTTATGTTATATACTACATAGACATTCAATCCAGCACTGTTATCTCACTAGCAAAGACTGCTTTTTAAGTACAGTTTAATTCATCCAGAGAATTGGTATAATCTGTTGTGCTTAATCTTTTATTTGCATAAATTGAGTAGGCTCAGAGAGTTTGTCAGTATTTGGCTTGCTATGCCAGCATTTTTAATTAGCTCAAGGATTAGCTATTTGGCCCCACTACGTTTCAGAATTATTATGCCTCATGTTCCTTATCTCTAACCAAAACTGCCCTAGTTTCCCCAGAGACATAGAAAAGGCAGAATCCAAGATTATTGGACTTTTCCACGCTATCAGTGATGGTGTAGATAAGGTCAGACAGTTTTAAGAGCCACTTAAAGTGTGTCAGATCTTCCTCTTAGTCCAACATGCTGTCAAACAAAGAGATAGCTGTAAATTCTAAGTCTAGCAAATTAGAATTCCAAATGAATGAGCATATAAGAATGGAGCATTTCTAAAAAATCTCCATTTACAAACTAAAAAGCAGATGTATTAATTAAATTTACACAAGGAGAAAACATCCTATAATATGAGGAATTACAAGAACTACTTGAAATTGTAAACCCTGGTGTGTCAAATGAAAATTCAGCTTTTACATTTCACTCATTCATCATCTCCACATCTTCACTTCCCAAAACATGGAAATAAAATACAGACATTTTATATGTCTTTCACTTCTCTCACAAGATTTCTGTGCTGTTTTGGTTTGGTTGGTTTTTTGGTAGTGGGGGAAGGGCCACAGGAGTGGCTTGCATAAGAAGCTGAGAAGCTCCCCCTGCTCCAAACCCAGCCAAGGACCCATGAGAGGGACAACAGATGCACCTCTGCCATTAACATATGAAAGATCTGAGATAACACCTGAGCAGAGGAGCACTTAAAGGTGAAGAGCTGTGCTGGGGAAGGAGAGCGGGGCTGGTGGTTGGTGAGGAAGAAGGGGAAGAAGGTGCCTGAGCAGAAGTTTCCCTGCAACTCATGGCGAGATGGCAGCTGTCCCCTGCACTCATGGAGGAACGTGGTGGAACATTCCCTGAAGGAGCCAGGAGGGGTGAACTTGGATTTGATACCAGTGGTCTCTGATTACGCAGCTGTGGAAGACCCCGGCGCCAGGGGAGGTGGCTGTTCCCAAGGCAGCCCCTGACTCTGTGGGAAGCCCAGGCCGGAGCAGCTCCGGACCTTGTTGGAAGGACTCATGAAGGAGAGGTTTGTGGAGGACTCTCTCCCATGGGAGGGATCCCATGGGGAAGCAGGGAAGGACTGTAAGGAATCCTTCTTCCTGAGGAGGAAGAGGCAAGAACCACCAGCCTGTGAAGTGACTCTAAACCCCATCCCCTGTCCCCCTGTGCCACTGGGGGGAAGGAGGGAGAGAAACCGGGAACAAAGGGATTTGGGCCTGGGAAGAAGGGAGGGGTGGGGTAACACATATGCAAGCCCTGCTCTTTGTGTTGTCTGTGTCCTGTGTGTGTGTGATTAGTGTGAAATTAAATTATTATTTTTCCCCAAGTTGAGTCTGTTTTGCCCGGGACCTTGATCTGTGAAGAACCCTCCTTGTCCTTTGTCTCAGCTCAGGAGCTTCTAGTGGCAAGTGGCTCACTGCCATCTGTGAAAAAGCCTCCTGGACAAGCACCAGCAGCATGCCAGAATATTGCATGGCTCTAAGTCAATTTTTGCTTGGTGAAGTCTACTGAATATTTTCAGAAATGGAAAGCCTTGGTTTCAGTGCACTAACTACTTTTCAGAAGTGTTGACAAAGAACTTTTGGTCAGTACTAGTTGTTACTGGGGTAACTAGTAAAACAACTAACAGGAGAAAACAGATTCAGTGAAGTAAGTGGCCATAGATATCAACAGAACTACCATATCAATACTGGATGGGGCATCTTATTACAAGTTTCCTGTAGAAAAAGGTAAAAATGTAAAATTACTAGAAGAAAATTGATTCTATCCTGGCTCAAACCAGGACACACGTCCAGGCAAAGTCTGAACATTTTGAATTTGTCCAGAATTTCCCCACCTGTAGAAAACCAAGTGGGATAGAAGCTCCACTAAAAATATTCCCAGGCAGAAAGGACAGGTAGTTTTAGACAAATGCTGAAGGTTTGGAAATCCCAGAAAAGTGGCCACTGAATAAAGGCAGATTGGCTACTCAGAATATGAGCCATAAACTGCTGTATCCTAGAAAATCATATTCATATTTGACATGGATGCAATAAAGGAGAAAAGGATGATCATTTGTATTGATTACACAACGAAGTCTGGAAGAGATGATTGAGTATATAAATGTAGTCTTTAATGTCTTCAGTGGCTTGGGGATGGTGGAGAATGATTGAACACCAAATGAAAATAGTGAGCAGCGAGTTTAAAACAAAAGGATGCATTTAACCCAACTTGTGATTACACTGTGATGTTGTTGAAAATAAGAGTTTACCTACTTATAAAGATTAAATTAAAGATTTTCCTAAGAAAAATACAAAGACAAAACATCTGCCTCAGAAGTTTCACATTCTTGCAGACTGGGAAAATATTACCAGCTTCTTGCCTTAATTTATGCTCTTACTATTACAGCAGGCACTATTAGCCAGAGTTGGAGGCAGGATATTAGCTATATTTATCTTTGGTCTCCCATAAAACAGCCATTTGAATGTTCACAAAACCTGGACACATCAGATGTAGATCAAATAACATAAACAAGTGCTGCTACAAATCCACACCTCTGAGACAGGAAAAAGTCTCTTGGGAGAAGTGTGTTCTTTAAGACAGTAGAACAGACACTTGTTAGAAAAATACAATTGGCTAAAGGATGACAAGTCTTACCAAAGGCTGTTAGAAATATCAAAAGAAATAATTTTTAAAACCTGCTGAAGTCTGACAACATGGTATTGGCATAAACTGATTCAGTTTCTCAGCCTCTGCTACACATTCATTTCCCCTTGAAAATTCAACTTTCAAATTAAAGTAATAATACTGCACTATTTACCTGCTTAACAATATTTAACTAAGGTCATTAGAGAAAGCCAAAATTGTATTACCCATTTTCCATCAAGTCAGCTTTTTTTTGTTTGTGTTTTGTTTTGTTTGCGTTTTGTTTTTTTTTTTGTCAAATAACTGACCTTCTTTTCATGTTACAATGTCAACATGCCCTTATTTGCACACTTAAATAAAATATGCATTATGTTCCATTCCCAGTCTGTTAATAATTAAGAGAAGATGAAAAGTGAACTAATATAGCATCTCTGTTATATAACTGCAGTTAACTTTCAGTTTTCAGTTCTCGTTTGTTACATCATCAGCAATATGACCTTGCTAAGACTTCAGTGACCTCAGAATTATTCATCATTTACAGGAAAACATAACAAAGCATCCTCAAATAATGAGTTTATTGCGAGTTTACTACTTCAAAGACAAGGCTAGAGATAGCATTTTACAGATTAGATTGTTGGCTCAGGATCTCTGTTCCACAGAATTTCCCTTGATTGTTCAACAGCTTGTAACATTTCCAGCAAATGCCACCTTCCTATTTCCATTGTCTAAAATTATGACAGTAAGAGACAAGTTAATCACAGCATCACTCTGGTTGGAAAAGACGTTCAAGATCAGAGTCCAACCACCTCCCTAGCTCTGCCATGTCCACCACTAAACCCTGTCCCCTGGTAACACACCTGTCTTTTTAGAAGTCTTCAGGGATGGTGGCTCAACCACTTCCTCAGACAGCCTGGATCGCCAAGTCCAACTCCTGCCCCAGAACAGGACAACCCCAAAGTTCACACCATGCCCCTGAGGGTGTTGTCCAAATGCTTCTTGAATACTGTCAGGCTCAGTGCCATTACTGCTTCCCTGGGGAGCCTCTTCCAGTGCTCCACCACCCTCTGGGTGAAGAATCTCCTCCGAATGTCCAAGCTAAACTTCCCTCTGCACATCTTCCTACCATTCCCTCGAGTCCTATTGTTGGTGACCAGAGAGAAGAGGTCAGCACATACTCTTCCTCCTGCCCTGATGACAAAGCAGTAAGCTGTTCCACTGGTGTGTGAATGCTGGAGAGGTATCTACACAACATCTACAATTTTATATTTCTACTGAATACCCTCACATGAAAAATCAAAATTAAAGTATGCTCATAAAACAGTCTTGAATTCTACTTCTAAGCTCTTTCATAACAAGCTCCTGAGAGATATGTGTATCCAAGGGAAGTGTATCTGTGCGTAACATTAAAGTGTTAAGGGTTCTTTCTAAATAAGGTGCAGTAATAATTTGGATTAAGAGAAAAAGGACTATTATGGGAACTGTTTTGTTTTGTTTTTTTTTCTAAGCTATATTTACACTGAGATGATAAACAGTAGGAGGACAACTGAGAAAAGGCAATCCTCACAATAGTGGTTTTATGAGCTCTAGAGACAAAATCCATCCAATTCACTGAAACATCTACCGTTTATTTTCACTTCATATCATAATGATTTCCAGACTGGGTTAATCTATCAGCTGCTTTTAGCAGAAGGCCGAGAACCAAGTTGATACATAAACTGCACAGCATACCAACAACATTTACTTTGGCAGCCTCTCAGTAAGGAAACTGGCAGAACAAAACTAAATACTTGCACAAGTTTCTCCTCAGAACACACTTCAGTTCACGAATAGAGGACATACAAAAAGACCCATTCATCTCAGTTGCTTTAGAGCTTACTGGAAATCGTAACACTACAGCATCAAGCAGGACTTTGCATTAAACATTTAAGCCACCCAGACTCAAGTGCCTGTGCATTATGGAAAAAATATATTTACACAAAATCATTTAAATATTCTGTTTGTAAGTCAGAAATACTTTGTCATTTACACCCACAAATGAAACTGAAATCCATAGAGATTTCCTGCTAAAGAAATCCAGTATTCAAAAAGCCTTTTTCAAAAGATCTTTAGAGGTAAGTTTCTTATAGTACCTGTAGGTGGGAGCTTCAGCATGAATGTGAATTAAGTATGAAAGAAACACCATATTAGGGCAAAGATCTCATAGCATCTTATCTCTCTTATTACACTGAATTCCTACAGATATAGCCTAGACATTGATTATTTTTTTTTTCACACCCTCCTGGGACAAAAAGCTGAAGAAGGGGATAAGAGGAAAAAGACTCAAATGCTATTTAGGCTATCTCATCTTCCTTTTTTATACTGCATTGTCAGAGATGGAAAATTCACTGTTTCTGCAGCTATGACCTCTTCTCTTTGTTAAGGCATCTTTTTGGCCTACCTTTGCCTGATGTAATTTACAGCATCATAAGACCCAATAAAAAGGATGACAAAACATATTACTATTTCTTTACCACCATCTGTCTTTATATACGTTACCTGTCCTTGGTGGCAGAGTTGTATTTATTTCATAGAACCATTTTGGTTCAAAAAGACCTTTAAGATCATCAAGTCCAACCATTAACACTGCCGAGTGCACCACTGAACCATGCCCCTAAGCATCACATCTACAGGTCTATTAAATATGTCCAGGGATGGTGACTCAACCACTTCCCTAAGCAGCCTGTTTCAATGTTGGACAAGCCTTTCAGTGAGGCAGTTTTTCCTAATACCCAATTTAAACCTCCCTTGGCACAACATGAGGCCATTTCCTTATGTCTTATCACTTTATTATTGGGACAAGATGCCAGCCCCCACCTCACTATCAACTCCTTTCAGGTAGTTGTAGAGAGTGACAAGGTCTCCCCTCAGCCTCCTTTTCCCTAGGCTAAGCAACCCCAGTTCCCTTAGCTGCTGCTCCTAAGACTTGTGCTCCAGACCCTTCACCAGCTTTGCAGCCCAGCAACTCAATATTTTAATGTTTCTTTTTAATGTTTATAGACCACCAAGAACAGAGGTGTACTATTGAGCAACTAGAGTATCAGAACTAGATCTACACTATGGAAATAAAATACACATTTTCCCTGCTCCTGCTCTCAGAAAAGCTTCAGGCACACTACCTGCATTGAGGGCATTATGAGCCCTCCCGATTCAGGCCAATTTTTAACTTTGCAGAAATGCTGCCTGCAAGAAAACTTTTAATATTACGGCTTTCTGATTTATATGAGAGGATGTTCGCTTGCACTTGGTGATACCTGAAATTTTGCCATAAAAAAATCTAGAGTAATATAATTTGTTACTCACTTTTTAGCCTATCCTACCCCCTAGTCACCAGCTTTGGTTATTTTAAAGATCACAAAATGAAGCTGACAGCATTCCATAGCAAAAATACACCTGTGTATCTCAAGGAGAAAGAGAACTCCATTTTCCTACTCCTGAGACAAGTTTTTTCACTCAGCATTGCTTCCTGCAAGGACATCACTTCCTCACTTACAGACTGAAAAAAAACTAGAGATGCTGTGTTTCATTTTTCCTTCCTTTTCTTATTCCAGTCATCCTATCTCTCAGAAGAACAAACATAAACACACACACAAAATTGTGCTTTTTACTCATATGCACTTGCAGATTTTACTCCATATGCTTTATACCTTTGGACCTTACACCTGAGCATTTATCACTTTTGCTATAGCTCCCTGTTGATTTCAATAGAAATGGCAAAGTTTATTTTGCCAAAGTACAATAAAATTATTTTGTTTATTTATGTACTTAAAAATATTTAAGAATATTTTAAAAGTAGTAACTTTTGTCAAAATTCTATTAATGCTTACAATAAAAATGAAATTAGGTGGATACAAAAAGAATTTAGCTCTTCTACTGGATATGCATACACTGTACCTGCACTGAAGCCTCCAAGCTTATGGCATCCAGTACAGTGCAATGCAGAAGACTAAAATCCAAGATTGCTTCCCTTGTTAATAATTTCCATTACTCTATTACCACTTTCTCTTGAATTACTTCTCAACTTCAACATCATAAACCCATCATCTGCATTGCTACCACCCTTCCCTTTGCAGATAAGATGGAGACACGTGCTCTACCACCTTCACACAGATTTGGCAGCCACAGCTCTGTTGTTTCCTTTGGCGTGCAACTATTTCATTTGGAACAGTGCACCTTTGTTATTTTTTCATTACATGTTTACACACACATTCATTCATTCAAATTCCATTTGAAGGGAACCTGTCTTACAAGATAATATTTACAGCAAGATGTGTAAAATACCTTCAGTCTCCAATATGATAATAAATGTAGAAGAGACCCAGAAGTTGCATTAAAAAGTGCAGCTGAAGTTTCATAACTTGGTTTATTTCAGCAGATACAATGCAGTTGGTCTAACTCTTCTGGCTACTACTGGTTGTGGTGTAACAATACACCATCAATAAGTCAGAAAGGTGAAAATGGGGGCAAATTTAAGTTTTTGCCTTTATTTATTTAGTTTTTCCTCAGTCTCTGAGAAGAATGGATACCTGATATCCAGTCTTTGAACAGGTATGTTTTGTAAAGAAAAGCACTAGTATCAACACAGTTCAATCATTTCAGTTTTTTTTCCTGATAATATCTAAGGCTAAATAGATATAAATCCCACTAAATAACTATAGCTGTAAATGTGTTGTATATTTACAAAATGGCAGAATAGAATATCACTTCTCTTTGTGATTTCCTTAATCACAGTCATAGGGAAGACTGTGGAATGATGGACCCCAAACACCTGCAATTTCCTACAATGTATTTATTAGCCCACATACACTGCGTTACCTGGTTTTATTTTGATCACAGAGGCAATTTCTGAAGTGTCAAATGTTACTCCCAAGTTGAAGAAAAGGTCACTACAGTGTCTTTGAAGCACCACTACACAGTAGTGACAGAAAAGCAAAGATTGAGTTTCATGCCTGCAAGTTTTACTTAAACAAATGGCCCCAGTTTGCCTGCTCACTCAGATGCCTCTGTTGGTTTTCCCATAATTGTGAGGTCTGCAGTTAAATTACATGGCAGATTCATCACTGATACAATCTTTGTCCAAGGTTTACAGTCCTTTAATTTGTTTGCTTTCAGGACTTGAGGGCATTTTCCAGTAGCTTGTCTTTATCCTGAAGGGATTTCGGTATCCTTAACAGCAGACTAAATTAATCCTTACATCAAATTATACCAGAAACTGGCCTTCACTCATTGTCAATTTAGAATTAAAAATGAAATTGCTTTCTCTGAAAGCAAAAGGAACACAGAACACAGGAAGAAATTACACAGAAAAAAAAAAAAAAAAAAAGAAAAAAAAGAAAAAACCCACATACTTCAGTGTTTTAGGGGGGCATTAGGTACAAATACTCATTCTTATAAAATGCCCCCCAAATAACAAAATAGCTAAAATCTACTTTTTCAGAGTGAAATTTTGAAATGCATTTTTTCCTTCATTAAGAAGGTATTTGTGGGAAATGGTTCTTCTTCTTCCCCACATAAGTCTAAACAAAACACCTTTTAAGTCAGCCAAGGCCTTCTGCTGATTATTCCCAGCTAACGGGCCAAAACCAGGCCTGCTGCTCAAGGACAAAGGAAAGCAGAAGAAAAGATGTGTTACAAGACAGGAAGGATGGAGAACAAGTTATGAATTGCCCCTAATAGTTACTGCCCTGACTTGGGGCTCATGGATGCAACCTGGCTCTGGACATCAGTATGTTCATGCACTGCAGCGGTGACACTGGCTGGACAGGGGGTCACGGGGGTATAAAAGGTGACAGGTTCAGCAGGTGAGAGGGGCCTGCTCGGACGCTTCCTGCGTGGGACACATCCCTGCTGCTCCTCGGACTTGCCCTGCTGCGGAGTCTGGCGCCGGGAACCCTGCTGGTCCTTCCCGCAGCCGCTGGGGCCGGGGCTCCCCCCGTCTTGCTGCCGGTTGCCGGGGAAACCAACCCGCTGCCGAGCTGTGAGGGGCTGCCCCCCACCCCGAAACCACGGACTTGGGGACCCTGTCACAGCTGCCAGCCAAGGAGAGGAGCATCTGCTGCCTGTTGGGAAGGGGTCACCCGCTACCGCCGCCGCCTCTGCCGCTGGAGAAGAAGCCGCCTCGCCGCGGGGGGTAACAGCTCCGGACAATCGTTTCTTCCTCTCCCGATTCCTGCACACACATCGCGACCTCTTCAAGGAGGACTGCTGTCAGGCTTGCCCTCCTCCCTCCCTCCCGTTTGATCCACAGCCCTCTCTTGGAGAGAACATCTTAAGGGCACAGCACTTTTTGCGTTACCTCCCTACAGGACACATTACTTCCCTGATGCATCCCTGGTAGCCATTTGCCATTTTTACATTTTCCCTGAACCTTATCCCTCACTTTGTGTTAATCCTTAATAAACTGGTTAATTCATAAACTAAACATTGGTCTCAGTAACAATTTGTGAGGGTGGTGAGGGGGTATTCTAACCTCCACCCTAAAATACGGTCCAGCAGCAGCCGTTCCTCTGTGAGAAGCGAGCGCCGCGTGTGACCATCAGTCTTATTCAACAACCCCTCCACACTGGCTGCTCATGGCCTGGATGAGCAAATGACCTGTTGGATCAAGCACTGGCTGGACAGTCAGGCCCAAAGAGTGGTGGTCAATGGAGTCAAATCCAGCTGGGGCCAGTCCCAAGTGGTGTTCCTCAGGGCTCAGTGTTGGGACCGTTTCTGTTTAACATCTTTATGGATGATCTCGATAAGGACATAGAGTGTATTAGCAGTAAGTTTGCAGATGACACCAAGCTAGGTGGGAGTGTTGATCTGCATGAGGATAGGGAGGCTCTACAGAGAAACTTGGATAGATTAGATTGCTGGGCTAATGTTAATGGGATGGGCTTCAACAAGGCCAAGTGCAGGATCCTGCATTTGGGCCACAACAACCCCAGGCAACACTACAGGCTTGGGGAAGTGGCTGGAAAATGTCTGGCAGAAAAGGACCTGGGGGTTCTAATTGACAAGCGGTTGAATATGAGCCAGCAGTGTGCCCAGGTGGCCAAGAAAGCCAATGGCATCCTGGCTTGTCTTAGAAATAGTGTGACCAGCAGAAGTAGAGAGGTGATTGTCCCCCTGTACTCAGCACTGGTGAGGCCACACCTGGAGTATTGTGTCCAGTTTTGGGCACCTCAACTCGAGAGATCTCGAGGTGCTGGAGCGAGTACAGAGGAGGGCAACAAAGCTGGTGAAGGACCTAGAGAATAAATCCTATGAAGAAGGCTTGAAGGAGCTGGGAATGTTTAGTCTGAGGAAGAAGAGGCTGAGGGGAGACCTCATCAGTCTCTACAACTACCTGAAAGGTCATTGTAGAGAGGTTGGTGCTGGTCTCTTTTCACAGGTAATTAGGGACAGAACAAGAGGGAAGGGCTTCAAGCTGCAACAGGGGAGGTTTAGACTGGACATTAGGAAAAAAAATTCACATGAAGAGTGGTTAGACACTGGAATAGGCTGCCCAGGGAGGTGGTTGAGTCACCATCCCTGGATGTGTTTAAGAGTCTTTTGGATGTGGTGTTGGTGGATATGGTTTAGGGGAGAACTTTGTAGAGTAGGGATGATGGTTGGACTCAGTGATCCCAAGGGTCTTTTCCAACCTGAATAGTTCTATGGTTCTATGATTGGGGGGGGAAGCCACGGAAGCATCCTGACAGCCAGCAGCCTCTCGCCTCTGTGTCAACATCGGCTCGCAACAGTGTTTTTCTCCCGTATTACCTGTATTTATTTCTTTTTTCTTCAAAAAAAATAGCAAAACTACTGAAATCTAGAGGACCAGGGAATTACAAATTTCCTCTTCATACCAGATTGATTATTAGCAGGGTCTTAAGACTTCCCACAGCAACTCATAGATGTTTTGACCAATTTCTAAAGAACTGGCGTAAGATACTTCACACCAATTTTCAATAATTCCTTATTATCTTTTAATGAAATAGTTATGTTTTAAACTAAATTCTTTGCTAGTCAGAGGCTGGCTTAGAGACCTGAAAAAAAAACAATAATGAGGCTCTATTCACTGATCTTTATAAACAAACTAAGTAACACAGACTACTGAAGATAATGGGGTTTGTGACTCTTGGAAGAAAGGAAATTAAATTTGTGTCTCTGATCAGGAATCCATAGATGCAAGAAAATTCACGGTTTAAGAAGCATCTGAACCACCACCATAACAAGTAACTGTGTTTATAAAACTAAACTACAATAAGATGCACCTGTGGGTTTCAGTATTTTCGGAACATTTCCTTGAAACTAGTTTTCAGTACTTTTAAGACTGGTTAAAAAATGTCATTTCAAGACTTGCTTCAGAAAACCTTCACAACCCACCTTCTTTATTTCTAGGAATCTTGGTATTTAATAAGGCCACCAATTGAAAGAAAAACAAACAACAACACAGTTTGCTGAGTAAAGAATTGTGTAAAATAAAATGGACCACTATATAACTTTATCCATGACAAATATTATATAGCCACAGAAAAATTGCTAACCTCAAGTAAAAATTAGCCACATTTTATTACTATTTACACATGAAAACAGTTTATTTACAATGTAAACATTTCAAATTAACTTATTTTGTAAAAAAAAAAAAGGGGGGGGGCCTCATGCATTTGAGTTGCAGAACTCATTTTCTCTCCCTGACTTCAATGGGAAATAAAATTAAGCTACATTCAAATGCTATTTCCTTCACTCTGAGAGTGACATTACCAGCAGAAATCTACAAGCAATAGAATCCTATTTTTAACTCATGAATGGTTAGATAAATTAACGTGGCATAATTCTCATACCAATGACCAAGGTCAGTAAGGCACATGCATAACAGTTAAAACAAGGCATTTCGATGAAATGTCTTAGCATAAATTTAGTTAGAAATTCAGAAAAGAAAAAAAAAAAAGCAGCTTTGTTCTATTAACAGAAAGCATTTTTTCATAGCTTGGTGAAGTTTTGATGCAACACTTCTACTAATGTTTTATTCAAATGGAAATTAGTAACAACTATCTGCTATTGCAGATTCCTTTTCAGGAAGGAAAAACATTCTGTTTACTTCACTGATGGGAATATCCCTCAATGCTGGAATCGCTTCTTCTTGAAATTTCTTCTGTTGCTGCTTTTTTGCATAGTTATCTACAAGAGAAAATGAGAATATTCCACATATTACAGATTTTTCTTTCAAGAAATATTATATAACACAACACCATATAAATTTAGCTCCTGTGAGTGATGCTTGCTGAGGCATAATGAGATGGCCACCAGAAACACTTTACATCAACATATATTAGCAGAACCCTTGAAGAAATTAACCCCACCTTCCAGCCAAAATCACTGTGACCATGAAACCATACTAACCAAAAATAAAAAGAATCAAACAAACAAAAAAAACCCCACAGTGAATAGATCAGTCTGTGGTCTGAACACTTTGTACTAGGACTTCCAGTGAGAGATGCTGTCCTCTCTCCCTCTATCTCAGCTGCTTGTTCCCATCACTACACAGCACCCATTCCTACAACAGCATAAACATTTTTACAGGTGCAGTTCCCACACAATTAAGAAACTACTCCCTCTCAAAATGAAGATTTTCAAATACAGTTCTTTTTCAAACTGATTAGGTCACCCACCCCACTTGCCAGACAGCCAAACTCTAGGGTTGACACCAAAGAGAGGGTGGCATGAGAGTGTGAATGAGTAGCCAGGGACACAGCAATGACTGAATGGCAGTTCTTGACAGAAGTGTTGGTTTCATGCATTTCAACTACAGCCTTGACTGATTTTTTTTTTCCTTACCAGTTTAGTGTAACGTAATACTACATACGTAGTTTTAACTGTTAAAATGATGTAACTTCAGCAGCAGGTAATTTTCTTCCCAGATTTTACAGTCTGCATTTTTTTCTAGCAAAAATGGCCACTTACAAGTAATGTTGGAATTCCTCGTGTGAAAGAAGATAGCTGCTGGGAGAACACTGTGACTACCTAGAATACGTCTCCTTGGCAGGAGTAAAGGTTATGCAAAAGTTGAGAGAAAACCAGCTTTTTTAGACAGGGAATCACTAACATATCTGATTAGGTCTCAATACTGCAGCATCCTCCTCTGCACAACCTTGGCTCTGCGTGACTTCCCGCGTCTGCCAGTGCCATTCATACCCTTCTTCCCATGACACTGCAAAAGTCTGTAACGCAAGGTACACACCTGGGAGAAATTTATACACCTAACCCGTTTCTCTAATGTTGTCTGTTTTACTAACAAAGTACACTTTACTAGTTGGGAACCATTGCCGTAAGATAGCCAAGAGGAAAGAGTCACACTCAAGGCTATCTTTATCTTCTAGCACTTCCAAGAACTTATTTTCTAGATCAAAATATTTAAATGCTTAAGATTTTATTTATATTATGTATGGCTATGTCCGTTTACACAAAGAGAATTTATCAGTTAGGTATAAAAATCTTAAAAAAAAACCACCAGTAAAATTACCTGTAATGTTATGTGTGGAGTTAAGTGGAGCAGTACTCATCATGTTAATACCAAAAAGTAATATATAACCAATTCCTATAGCAACTAGTAGGTATGCTGGCAAAGCAACCGCCCAGTACCTGAAGAAAAATATTTTAAAATTTACATATCACAACATCAAATGCCTAATGATACAGCAGTTTTAATGTAGTGGCTGTACCCAGCACAAACTTAGCCACGAGAAATAGAAACAGCACCTCTGAATACGGACTCTGCGCCCTCCCCAAGAGGATTACTGACTGCAGAGTCACTGTAGTTAGTTTGTAATAAACTGTCAAAAAGATTCCTTGCAAAAGGTTTTTATTTTTTTAATTACACACAGCATCTTAGGGGTTGGAAGGGGACCTCAAAAGACTATCTAGTCCAACCCCCCTGCCAGAACAGGATCAAATTACAAATTACAAATGACAGCTTAAAGTTTACTGTATTTTCATCAACAAACTTCCTGGAAACAAAATGTTAAACTATCATAAAACATGTAAATACTATTTATTTCATTAAACAATGAAAAATTTTCCTCAGCTATTTATCTACATAAAATTATGCTTCACAAAGATGTCGGTCCTTTATCATCAGGAAAACTGGATTAAATAAAAGACCATCACTAAAACTAAATTTTTCTTCTTTGAAAATGATTAAAAGTGTTCTATACTCACATACATTCAGGCTAAAGAGCTGCACTTACTTTTGAGGCCAGTATGTTAGTCCCAATGAAAACAGCCAAGTCTCAGGAACATATGCCCAGATAAGATACAACACTGCACAAAAGAATTAAAAAGTCGTAATAGTACAACTGATATGGTTTTATACTTCCTACATTTTCAAGCAATACCTCCCTGCTGATACATGCTGAGGTGGTATTTCACTTCATGATTTAAACCAAAAATAGCTCTGCCAAAGCATTGTAGAATATTCCTCTCAGACACAAAACCTGCCCCATATGAGGACAATGCTGGTTACACGATACATCTTCTATATTTGCTTTGACATTTAGTTTCTGATTTCCTGTGTAGACAGACAAGTATTTATTGCACAATGAACAGCAGAACAAAAAACCCCCAGTACAAGGATGCCAAATGACACCGGATGCAGAAAATATTCAAGCAGAAAATATTCACACAGTGAGTCCTTTGATGGCAAGAAAAGTCGGTACAACTGCAGTGCTTGGATGGAACAGATTAGAAAAAGTTACCAGAAATACTTTCTGATTCTTGGTATATTAGTCATTTTCATGTCAGTAAGACCAATACTGAGAAATTTTGCTCTCTTACTAATCCAGAGTAAGGTTTAAAACAACTAGGAAGGAAGAGGTTAGTAACCAGTGGCACAAGTTACAGAACTTCAGTGGCTTCCTGTGAGAGGAAGAGAAGCCAACTTACATTTCTACTTACTTCCTATGGTGAGAAAGGCTTACTGTAGGATCCCGGTTTATTTAACTACAGCACATTTGCAGCACCTTTTCTTGTGATGAAAAAGCATTCTTATCCTCTCAAGCCTTGGTCCTGAGTGGGCATGGAAGGTATCCCTGGTGAAACGCTAAGGCACCCGTGACACCAGCAAAGAAATGCTGGTATCACCCTCATCATCTTCCATTGCCATCGACCAGACCAACTTAATTAATTTGTTTATTTCAGTATTTGGGTGAGGAAGGTTGCGCTATTACCCTCTACAATGTTTACAATTCCAGTAAAATGTTACTGGAACGAAAACGCTCAGAATTTTTTAAATGCTTTGACTCACTAATACTATTAAAGGCCTCATAATATGGTCAAAGACAAAGCACGAAGAAATCACAAAAGGCAACGAAAGGCTGGATGGGGCTTTGACCGGCCTGGTCTAGCGGGAGGTGTCCGTCCTCATGCAGGGGGCTGAAATTAGATGATCTTCTGTGACCTTTCTAACCGGCAAGGCTGGTAAATAATGGTCACCTTTATCGTGCACTCTTACAACAGGTGCCATAATACAACGTTGACCCTTTTCGTGTGGTTTTACTGAAATTACAGTCCCCTCGCAAGCAAAGAAACACTTCCCAGCGGAGCAGCCATTGCTCAGGATACTTACTAAAGCCAAACCACGATCCCAAAAAAAGAGCAAATCCATATATCGCCCTTTCTGGCAACGGGGATGGAGAGTTTTCGACCATCCTGGCCTCTTCCCTGTTACCTTGGCGGGGGAGGACACGGGGCGCGACGAGCGTTTCCCGGGCACGTTCCCCTCGCAGCCCCGCTCGGCAGCCCCGCTCGGCAGCGGGAAGCGGGGCAGCCCCCGCGCCTGCCGCCCCCGGGGCCCTCACCCCCGACCCCGCCTCACCCCCTGGCTTCCACCCCGACCGGACGGCGGGGCCGGCAGGTGGGGGGAGGGCGCGCACACAGCGGCGGATTCGCACGCCCCTCACGCAGCAACCGCGGGGCTGCCGACCCCCTCCCAGCCCCGCACGCACCTCCTGCCCGCAGCCCCCTCCGCCCCGTCCCGCCCCCTCCAGCCGCTCTATCTCCTGCCTTTCGAAATCACGGCCTGGCCGAGTGAGGTCGCCACACCCAGGACACCTCCCCCTCCACAGCGGCAGGAAGGCGGGCGGCCCCAGCCGGGCCCCCCCGCACCCCCGCCCTGCCAGCCCGCACCTCGCGCATGCGCAACCAAACACCCCCCCCACCCCCCGCGCCACCTCCGGCTGCCCGCGGCCGCCTGCGCATGCGCAGAGCCCGTGGTGGGAGGGGGAGCAGGGCGGGGCGGGGCCGAGCGGCCGGAGGGGCGGGGCGGGGCGGGCCGAAAGGCGACGAAACGTCACGAAACGCCACGAAACGCCACGAAACGCCTGGGCCCTGCGGGAGCGGAGCGTGGCTGGTGAGGGCAGAGCGAGCGAGGGAGAGCGGGAGGGCGGCGGGAGCTCTTCCCTTCCCCCCCCCCGCCCCGGCAGCCCCGTGTCGCGCAGCCCGGGGCCTCCCCGCCGCGGGGGTGCGGGAGGTGACGCCCGGCTCCGCAGCCCGGCTGGGTGGCGGGGCCAGCCCAGCCGCGGGGCTTCCGGGTGCCGAATGGCGGCTGCGGGGAGCCCGGGCGGGCGGGGCGGGGCGGGGGGAGGCGCGGCCGGGGCCGGGGCCGGGGCCGGGTGCCGAATGGCGGCTGCGGGGAGCCCGGGCGGGCGGGGCGGGGCGGGGGGAGGCGCGGCCGGGGCCGGGGCCGGGGCCGGGGCCGGGGCCGGGGCCGGGGCCGGGGCCGGGGCCGGGGCCGGGGCCGGGGCCGGGGCCGGGGCCGGGGCCGGGGCCGGGGCCGGGTGCTGCGCCCGGTGGGATGGGGCTGCTGCGGAATTCCTGCCGCCGGGATGCGGCGGTGACTGCTGAGGTGCTGCCCCCTCCGAGCCGGCTGGTGGGAGCTGCGTTGCCCTTTCCTGCCGCTCGCGTGGGAGGTGGGAGTGCTGGAGCGCTGTCGGGGGCTTCGGAGGCTGTGAAGAGCCGGTTTAACTCGCTTTTGGCTGATTCTTCAGGTTGCTGCTTTTTCCAGCGTTCACCCGTGCTGTGCGTGATGGTTCCACTCCGGTTAAGGCCGTGTCACGGGCCAGATGTTCGCCTTAAATAGGGCTTCTCACGTCGGCATGAGCCGTGTTGGCAGCGTCTGGAAAGACGCCAGCGTTTATTGAAGTGAGGCCACTTTCAGGTGGTCAGGCTTGTGTGTGGAGACACTTTCAAAAGATCCTTCCTGTCTGTATATGGGCGACTAGAGGACCTGTCCGCAAGGTCTGAAGAGGAAATACTGAGAACTGACCTCTGGGCCAGTGCACCTCCCATCCTGTGTTTGATTTATGGTTGGACTCGATGGTCTTAAAGGTCTTTTCTAGCTTAAATGACTCTGTGTAAAAATAGAAATGCACAACTTCTATACAACTCTTGCAAAGTGTAGTTGTGATCATTTTAAGTCCTGCAATGCACATGTTATTTTTTTTCTCTTGCTTTCCTCTCTTGTATTTCTCATAATTCTTTTCTTTCAGGATCATGTACCATGGGTGATCCTGTATCTGAAGCCGCATTGGGAGCCTGGATTGCGTTTTATTGTGGTAAATGCTCCTGTGAATTGGTAAGCAGATTTGAAACTAGATTTAAAACTTGCAAGATCTTCCAGTGGGATTTGTATGTAGATCCGATCTACAGAAAAATCATTAAGTGTTGATTAACTGAAACTGATTCAACTGATATCGCTGTGTGTTGTTCACTTGCAAAGGTACTAATTTGGGGTAGAGCATAGAGACTGTGTATCTTTTATCAGGTGAGTTTTTCTCAATGTGTGTAACAGCTGCGTAAAACTAGACAGTGATGTGTAGGTCTGTTAACAGATCTTGATCAACCTGTTGGCCATGTATCCAGTTAATGCTTGGGATGATACGCCTCAAAGTAACAGATTCAGTTTATTTTGCAACTTAGTTAATGAAAGTTTAAGTCTGCAAATTAACTGCAGTGTTCACCCCTTCTTCGTTAATATTTTTTTCTAGTTCTTTGTGCCTGATTAGGCTTCCACTTAGTCAGTTGTTGCTTTTCTTGAATGAACTGTAGCACTCCTCTGTTTTATTACTTCCAACAATGCTTTTGTTGACTCTCATTTTTCCCTTTTTGCTGTGCTTAAGGAGTCTTAGAAGACACTGTGCTAGCTAATCTGTCTGCTGCTTGGAGAGTTCAGTTATGAGCTATTTATCCTAAGTGTTGCTGCTGCCACATACAGGCTAGCTGGCCTACTTTTCTTCTTCCTATATAGAAATAAAAAGTATGGGTAAACTGGATTTCTTATTTGTTAATCTCTATACAAAGGACCATTACCAGTAGAGTAGTGAGTCTCACTGGAAATAATTCATATCAATAAAAGTATTTTTTTGGTGTGCTGTGAACAAAATAAAGAACTTCCCACTGTTGTGTTGACAAAAGATAATAGATATTTTATTCCTTAAAGTTATGTGTGTGCTGTGCTATGCTATGGAAATAAAGCAAGTGTGCAAGTGCTAAATCTTGGTTTTCAGTTTCGCTTTTGTGGAAATACTACCTTGGGCTTGATGAACCGAGGGTATGTGTTGAGATGTGTGTGTCTGGTTTTTTTTGTTTTTAAATACTGTAACAAAATCCGTGCTGTGGAGTGAAGGAAAAGTTTCATCATCTTTCAAGATTAACTAATTTTGAAATAATAGTTAATTTTTTCCTCTTTGTTATTGAGGGCCTGGTCTGATAAATATGTTGCAGTGGTTATAACTTATTTTTGAGAGTAAGCCTTGATTTACATGTAATGTTGTAATAACTCAGAAACACTACTTTGGATGAAATCATATGATTGCTTGTTATCACCTTAGGTCAAGCTGGTGACTCCTAATTGCACAGCATACTAGTATTTCCAGACAGTCTGCCTGTAAAAGAATGGAGTTCTGTGTCATGACCAGGGTAGGGCAACCCAGGGAGATTCAGATCAGACCCCCTTGCTTTCTAACCTCCTCTCAGAGAGGAGCCCAGTTGTGGCTGGATCCAACCTTTGACTTGTATTGAAGGCCTCTTCCCTTAGCTTAACCCCTTAGGGACTCTCTGCATTGTCTCAGAGCTGGCCCTTCTAGTGAGAGTGACTAAAATGTCACAGTCTGAGGAAATGCTTGGCTGTCCGATACCCCGTGGTCACATTGAGGTGAAATGACACTTGAGGTCTGTATTTGAATTAGGTTTAATTAAAACTATAGAACGAATATGTATACTTCAGTTATTGTAGGCTGCATGATCATAAAGGCTGACAATTGGATCACAAGAGCACAATGCATACATGTTTAAGCTGCATAACCCAGAAAAAAAAATCGTGGGTAGGCCTTGCATTACTTAATGATTTTAGGAAGGAGGAAAGAGAGAGTAGGAGAAGAAAAATTTAGAGAGGTAGGTAACAGTAAATCACCGGTCCTGGATCCAGCATTGGGCCAGCCAACAGGGGAGAGTTGGTGTCAGTGAAGTCTCCAAAGCCCACCATTGCAGCCCTCTGTTTTATAGGCTTAGCTCCCATGTTTCACCAGGATGAGTAAGTGTGATTGAGTCATAAGCCTGAGCAGCTGGAGTGGACCTCCACCCTCTCCATCCCTTGATCATTGGACATGCAGACTGCAGACTATATGCAGGCCTTCAGTGTTGTCTCCATCCTCTCAGGCAGGCCTTCTGGGATGTAAATGAGACTTTGTTTGAGAGGTTACCATGGGGTTTCAAAAGCAATTCTATCAAGTAGGGGTCCTGGGGCCTTGTCCCTCACAGTCTGTTAAATTTTATGAAATATGTGTTTGGTAATAAGTTTGTTTTTATACTTTTCTCCAGTCATATTCAGAAATAGCTTTTTATTTCTTTTAAATGCTAATGTTCAGTACATAGACACAATATGTATTGTTTATTAAATGACATCTTTGGAAGAAGGGGCAGGCAACTCAAGAAAACTACAGGGATCTTGTTACGTCATACAGAGAGAAAATTAGGAAGGCAAAAGCCCAGCTAGAGCTTAATCTAGCCACTGTCATAAGCAACAACAAAGAAAGATTTTTACAAATACATTAAAAATAAAGAGAGCCAGGGAGACTCCATCCTTTATTGGATGTGGTAGGGAACTTTGCAACTGAGGACAAGGAAAGGGCTGAGATAATTAAAGCCGCCTTTGCCTCCTTTAATAGTCAGACCAGCCACCCTCAAGGTATTCAGCCTCCTGAGCTAGCTGGAAGATAAGGGATGGAGAGCAGAACAACTCCCCAGTAGACCAGGAGGTAGTATTTAAGAACTTCCTATGGCACCTGTACACTCACAAGTCTATGGGGCCTGATGAGATCCACCCAAAAGCACTGAGGGAGCTGGTGGAGGAGTTTGCTAATCCTCTCTCTTACCGATTATCAACAGTCCTGGTCAGCAGGGGAGGTCCCACATTACTGAGGGCTTGCCAATGTGACACTCATCTTCAAGAAGGGCCCAAAAGAAGATCCAGGGAGCTACAGGCCTGTCAGTCTGACCTCGGTATGGGAGAAAATCACGGAGAGGTTCATCTTGAGTGTGCTCACGTGGCGAGTGCGGGACAGCTAGGGGATCAAGCCCAGCCAGCATGGGTTCAGGAAAGGCATGTCCTGCTCAACCACCCAGTTGGTGGATGAGGGAAAGGCTGTTGTCATAGTGCTATCTGGATTTAAGTAAGTGCTTTGATGCTGTCTCCCACAGCATTATCCTAGAGAATGTGGCAGCCAATGGCATAGACAGGTGTACTCTTCGCTGGGTTAAAAACTGGATGGCTGAGCCCAGAGTTGTAGTGAACAGAGTTAAATCCAGCTGGTGGCTGGTCACCAGTGTTGTCCCCAGGGCTTGGTATTTTGGCGAGTCTTGTTCAGTATCTTTACTGATGATTTGGACAGGGGAATCCACTGCACCCTCAATAAGCGTGCAGGTGTTTGCACCAAGCTGTGAGGGAGTGTTGATCTGGCTGAGGGTAGGAAGGCTCTACAGAGGGACCTGGACAGGCTGGATCGATGGGCCAAGGCCAATTGTATGAGGGTTGAACAAGGCAAAATGCCAGGTCCTGCCCTTGGATCACAAAAACCCCCATTAAAGTACTGACACAGCATGCTGCTGTGAAGTAGTAAGTCAACCACTCACTCCACTTACTTTGATATATGTGTATTTATTTAAATTAAAAGCACTGACTATCTAGTTATTTTTTGAAAGCCTGTTTTGTCTTCTTAAACAGGTTTCCTTAGGTATTCTTGAAAATTATATTGCTGCCTAGTATCTGATTTTGCATTATTCATTTTTAGAACACTAGTGTAATTTAATATATTGCTTAAACTATTAGAAGTTTTATTTTCATAAGACAGTAAGGAAACCATTGTGTTAGGTAACTCCAGTACACATGCTTTTTCACCATTTGTTTTTGTTTGGTTTGTTTGCTTAATGTGTAGATATTGGATCCAAAAGTGTGTTTTTTTTTTGGTACTGCCAGATATTGCAGACTTCTAAGTTCTCATGTGTTTTTCAGAAAACTTGGCAGAACTGCAGAAACGTGGGAAAACTGGGAATATCAGTAGTATTTTGTTCTTGGGGAAATGGGTTGGGGGTGAAAAAAGCAGGGGGAATTCACCCACTTCAGGTTGATCTTAGAAGTGAATGTGGAGGTAGTGAGCACTGATTACACATTTCTGACATTTTGTAAAAAGCTTCTGTTCAGAATGTAGATATCTAGAAATAATTTTTCTGTCTAAGCCCATAGTGTATGCACGAATATTTTAGTTAATTACTGAATAATTAATTATAGCTGATAATAGTTAACTAAATAATTTTAGTTTATTAATAATTCATTTTTAGTTATGTTGTGAAGAGGTCTTGAAGTGTGCTAGTGGGGATTCATTGGGGATGAAACTAATCTCAAAGGTACTTTTAAGAGTACAGGTAAAGGGCGTGAACCACAAATAGATGCTCTCTCTATGGAAGATTTGAGCCAATGTAGACTAACACCCCTTGAAGAGCATATAATATGAAAGTAGACTGCCTAGTACTGAATATTTTGCTTGATAGATTTGTTTCTGGTTTGGTCATGCTGCCTGGTTGTGAAGATACAACTGGTCTAAATATGTTCAGTAATTACCTTTTCTTGAGAAAAGGAATTGGTGATACAATGTAAGAATTACTTCTCTTCCTTTCTTCCCCTGATGTAAACAGTTTATATTGGTTTAATATTTAGACACGTTTAAGGAGTTACTGCTTACATTTAGTGTAATGCATCTGCAAGATGTGTAATGTTAAAAATATGTTTATCCTTAGGGTCCTGCAGCACCTGCACAGCAGTCGCCACCTAAGAGTAAAACAAGTATGTAAACTAAATCAATATTACATAACTTCCTAATGCACTTTTTTTTTTCTTCTGTGCTTGGATCTTCTGATTGCTATTTCATTTTTTCCTTTATTTTGTCTGAGTAATTTGAAAGCTATTATTTCTGGGCAGAAGCATTGTGGTATATTCTTTTACACTGTAAAAACTCTCATCTTTTTGTCCTAATGTAGTGTGCACAAAGACTGCTATACATTTGTGAGAACAGTGCAAATAGTAAATAATCTATACATGCATGCATTGCCGCTTTTGAAAGAGCCATGCATCACACACACAATGACCTTTGGAGAAGATATACTGTTACTCATCTTTTTGTACTATGTTGCTAGTTGCCTCACTGCACTGGATTTATTGTGGAAAATAATTAAATGGGCACAGTTAGAAGAGTTTCATGTTTCATCTTGGTAATAGCATTCCTTATAGCCATTAAACGCCTCATAGCCCTTGTTAGACTCCTAATTTAGAAGCAGGCTGCGTTTATTCCTTTATAATGTACTGTATCAATAAAATTTAGAACATAGGCAATTTCTTGAGTGAGGAGTGTAAAGCCTGCCAGCAGGTCCTTACTCTTACCTCCACAGAAATTTCCTGTCCCCCTTAAATTTATAAAAACCTCAACTTGCTTGATATATTAGTGTTCAATTTTTCTTGTTTTGATTAGATAGTACTTAGGAATGCAGTCTGGAAAAAACTGATATTTTTGAGTGTGTATTTGTACTTTGATTACTTGTAACGTCTGAATTGCATAGTCTAATTCCTTGCTGTTTTCTTGAAGATGTTGATCCCTGTGAAGTGTGGTGCAGTCAGCCAGTTGAGATATTAAGAGAACATTGTGACGTTATTAGAATACTGACCTATTGGCCTCTTCTTTTCAAAACTTGGGATGAACCTTTGCTACCTGAGTAAGTGATTACGTTTTCAAAGTGATTACGTCAGCCTTTACTTTTTTTTTTTGTTTCCTGTGGAAGATGATTGTTTACTTTCAGCTTTCAGTAGTGACTACACGGTCTGTGAGAATGTTTTTACAGTAGGCTAAGTAAGTTAAGGTTAGAAGGAATAGTTTTTTGAATATATAGAAGAAAATTCAGAAGTTTGGAATCTAAGGGTGTTATTTAAATACTTAAATGGATGCCTTATATTTCAAAAGTACCAAAAGCTTTGCAGCTCTTTTTTTTTTAATCCCACCCCACTCCCCACCCCCTTCTCTGAAGGGCTTGATTTGAGTTTGTAACCATGCTCTTCCTTAGGTCTATTTGCCATAAATATTAGTAATTAAGACCATGTAATATAGTCTTACTTTTCCAAATAATAACTTGTTCTGTTTTTAATAAGGTCAATTATTTTAGAAGAGAAGTGGAAATTCCTCTGTGCTACAGATGTTCTGGAAGATCTTGTTGAATTAATGAAAAAAGTTGTTGTAAGTACTGTATTTTAACTTTGTGTAAGTTTTCACATGTAATAGGTTAATTAATTCTGTACATTTTGCAGCTTGGGATTGTATTTTAAGTTATTTCATTTTGCTGGACTGAATAAATAATCTGATAGTCGAATTGGAGCTTTCTAGAAAGAAAGTGTGTCATAGGCTTTGTTACAGTTGGCATACCTTACTAAATATTTGCAGTGTAAATAATACAGGTGATGGTGGCCCTTGTATGTTGCTAAGAAAGAGAGTCATGTCAGTGAGATAAAGGGCACTGTTCCCTGATAAGCAAGTTAAATACTTTTTTTTTTCCCCTCATTCAATAAATTTTATTTCAAATTTGTTATTTTTGCTGACTTAAAATAGAATCATAGCAGTGCAGAAGAGAGAATGGTATAAGAAATGTTATAAGCAGCTGAAGGGAAGAGTTTTGTTGTTGGAGTTTTTTGTGTTGTCTTATTTTGTAATTTAGGTATAGCATGTTTTAAAAAAATGGTTTCCTGGAATTCTGAAAGCTACGCTTTTCTGGGGCATCCTACTGCTATATCACTTTCTGTATTGATCTTGTGGATTCACCATTCTTTGTGCTCATTTTGCTGTTTACTCCTTCAGACTGAGTGCTCTGTTTTAATCTCCCTGTCCTTCAAGATGTCCCTGCAGTTTTTCTACTTCATCTCATATGATGGGTTCTTTGTGCTGTTCCCTCCCATGTTAGTCTCCCATTTGAGCTTTATACAAGAGGATGTGTATATTCCCATTCCCGTCTTTATATCTGCTTCCCTTTTCTTACTTCCTCAGCTTGTATCTCCTTCTCCATGTAAAAGATTTTGTATCCAATAGTAAAATTTATTTGGAGGAGCACAAGATCTTGGGAGAGGAAATACTGTTGGTTTTGGATGGTTTTCATTGGATGTATCAGCTGGGTCTTTGGTATGTAATAACTGCAGAAGCAGTTAAAAGTGGCTGGCTTTCCTAACCAGATGTTGTAAAATCCATGCATTTTATATTTCTACATCAACATTTGTTTTTCAACAAAAATGGTGGGGCATTTGCTGCTGAATACAAGAATATTTCCTGAAAATTTGAAGTGGACCAGAGTAAATGGTACTGCAATCAAGCAGAATTGAAAATGCTACTGAGTCAAACCAGAGCAGGTGGAAACTGAAGTTACCAGATCTTAATAACTTGTTTTTTGTTTGTTTTCTATCCCTCTTCCAGAACGTTCCACACTTTATCAGTGGCATACTGAGAATGGGCAGCAGAATAGAAAATGTAAGTGTATTGAATTGTTTTTAATAGAAATCCTTCTTCATGTGTGAATGCAAACAAAATATTTGTACAGATACCAAAAAATTTAAAATACTTGCATGAATTTAGTTTTTGGAATAGGTAGCATGTAGGACTGGGTTTACCAGTCATTGCAGCTCTGAGTCACAAACAGAAATCTGTGTGTGACAGGAACTGTGACATAAATATCATCTGTGTATAAGACCAAAATGACTGAGAACTCTAAGGATACTTCACATGCTGAAAATAAAAAGTTTCTCTTGGTGGTTGCTCCTGACATGTCGTGGATCAGTTTAGGTTGCACAGCTGGAGTCAGATCGGCCCTCCAGCAACAGCTTTGATACCTGCTGGTGGGTTTCCTTGTTGCTTTCTCACAGATTTGCCACTTCCTGTTGGCAGTTTATTCCTTTACGTATGTTAGAAATTGCTTTTGCCCAATTTTGTCCAGCTCTTTTTTTTTCATTTGGCCAGTTGTTCATAGCCATCAGTTCTCCTGTGTCAGCTTGTGCCCCATTTCTTTACTATCCCATGCCTATAATTGCCTAAACTGCATTATGCATTCCCTGTTTTCATGGCATATACTCTGTCATATTTAGCTTGCATTTCTCTATACTGCATCATTATGTTGGTCATAGCAGCATTAACTACTTGTTACTACTGTCTATATGAAAGCTATTGTACCATACAAAAGTAAACCAAATTAGTAATTCCCACCCAGTTAGAAGAAAAATTGCTGTTGCAGTTAAAACAGCTCTAAGCAGGTCAGGACAAGCTCAGAATAAGCTTAACAATGTGCAGCCCTGTGGCCTTGCAAAGTCTACAAAACCTGTGGGCCTGTTACTAGCAATGACAGTGTTGTATGATGGGGCTCCAGGGCTACAAGTAGGGCTTAGCTTGATCACTGAAGGGTTGCAAAGTGCTCCTCTTCGGAGACAGATTAGAATTCTTTTGTAAGGTTCTCAAATAGTGATACTGATTCAATCTGAAGGATTGTGAATGGCTGAGTAAGTTTGTGGTTTGGAAACCTGCTCATTCATCTTCATTATCAAATTCAGTGTATAGTGGAACTAGACTTGCTACAGAGTGGTTGGGATTGGAAGGGACCTCTGAAAATCATCTGGTCCAACTCCCCTGCTAGAGTAGAACCACTAACAGTAGATTGCACAGGAACATGTCCAGATGGGTTTTGAATGTCTCCAGAGAAGGAGATTCCCCAACCCATTCTGGGCAGCCTGTTGCAGTGCTCTGTCGGTCTCACAGTAAAGAAGCTTTTACTTGTATTTAACTTGAACCTCCTGGGGTCCAGCTTGTGACCATTGCCCCATATCCTTTCATTGGATACTGCGGAAAAGAGGCTGGATCCATCCTCCTGACATCCACCTTTTAGATGTATGAGATGTCCCCCCTCAGTCTCCTCTTCTCCAGGCTAAACAGACCCAGGTCTCTTAGCTGTTCCTCACGGGGCAGGTGCTTCATTATTCCAGTAATCTTTTTGGCCCTGCACTGGACTTTTTTCCAGTAGTTCTGTGTCCTCCTTGAACTGGTGAGCCCAGAAATGCACACAGTACTCCAGATGAGGCCTCACCAGGGCAGAATAGAGGGGGAGGAGAACCTCCCTAGGCATACTGGCTATACTCTTAATGCACCCCAGGATGCCATTAGCTGTTTTGGCTGCAAGGGCCCATTGTTGACTCATGATCAGCCTGTTGTTCACCAGGACCCCAAAGGTCCTTTTACCCAGAGCTGCTCACCAGCAAGTCAGCCCCCAGCCTGTACTGATACATGGGGTTGTTCCTCCCCAGATGCAAGACTTTACACTTGTTTAATTTCATTACGTTTCCCCCTGCCCAACTCTCCAGCCTGTCTAAGTCAGGTTACACTTTTCAGTTCCTCAACTTTGCACTGTGAATATTCTTAGTTTCTCTGAGTCTGTTACTTCTTTTCAGACTTTCTAGTCTCTGCTCCCTGCTCTAGGTTAACTTCAAAAGTTAAAATAAAAACATTGAAGTTAAAATACAATATTATAGCAATAGGAGAAGCAGAATAAGTACAACTCTGTTAGTCCTGAGTAACTCGGTTCCTGTATGTTTAGTGATATTTGTCTTGGTCATGTTGGTTTTAAAATTATTTTTCAAAGTCTGTAGGCCCAGATAACGTAATATTATCCCAGGCAACAGACATTCTTCACTCTATCTCTGTCCTTCAAATAATGCTCTGTATAGCTCAAGCAATTAAATTTAGTTTGAATAGATAGCAAGTAATGATTTACAGAATTAAATCTTAGCCCTGGCCTGCATGCCTAATAGCCTGGAGTATGTTGCTTTTTCTAATCAGGCTTGCCCCTTCACACTGGAGCAATTTTGTGTGTAGTCATCAAATAGAAGTTACTAAATCAAATTCTATAGCTTGTATCACTCCATTGCCTCCTGTTGAAAGAATGACTGTTTTCCTTTTGTGGCTAATGCTGTATTATGCTGTGCTTGAGCTATCCAGATGTATTTCTGAGCTGTTGCCTATTTCAAAGGCTAGCAAATCGGAACAAGTGCTTAATGTAAGTGCTATAGTAGTATTGTTATATTTACATGGAATTCTTCTACTATATTGCCAGTGAGCTGTTGGTTTGTGCAGTGTTGTTTCAAGACTTTGCTTTGTATAGAATTTGTTACTGTATTTTTCTTTATTTTCCTTTTCTTCAATTGTTTTGTGTTGTTTTTTTTTTCAAAACCAATTGAAATAGGGTTTTTTTGATATTGGGGATGCAATTGGTTGGATCAGATGCCTAGATGATGTCAGTATCCTGCAGAGGCTGGAGAAACTTGGTGAATATGGTGGGATGCATCTTGAAATGTTCTTTGGTGAATGTAAGTATGAACACTTTGAAGAAACAATAGTGAGGAAAGTCAGCTTTGTTGTAGTTACTACCTCTTTAATGTCTGTATGGATTTCATTAGTCTGGAAGTGACTGGAAAAATGGTGGTGGGGTGTGGTTTTTGTGTTGTTTCCTGCTTATTTGAGCTAGACTGCTCTTCCTTGAGCCTCTGTATATAGGTCGTATTTACAGTGTGTGTGCTCCTGAACATTTTTTCACTTTGGTGTCTTGATTTGTGTTAAATGACTTGCATTCTGGTCTTAGTTTTTGCATATATACATCTTAACCTAGCCTTGCAGTAACAGGGTGGTAGAAATCAAGCTTGTCTGTAAGGAGAAGAATCTTTTTTACAGTTAAGTAGCAAAGTATAAATTTAAAAGACAAATATCTAGAAATATTTAAAATGCAAATTATTTAAAAGACAATTAAGTTTCACTTGCTTATTTGAGATTAGACAAGTGTTTAAATGTTTTACAGTCTGCAGACAGTTACTTTGGACTTACCTAATAATGGATAATTCCTATTCCTTTGAACACAACTGTTGCTTAATCTGTCTCTATTATTTAGTTGGTATGTCAAATTTTGCTTCCAGTCAGAAAACACAGCTTGATTCTTAGCTGCAGAAGATAAACACTACTTCTTATCTTTGGTAGCATCTTTAACCATTGTGTTTTTCTGAATTTTCTCTGCAGGCAAAAGGTGTATTACTAAACTTGCTTTGGAAGATTATAATTACGCTGCGCAATTTAAAGCTTTCCCCTGTGAAAACTGCAGGAAGGTGAGAGAAGATATCAGATTGTGCTTGTGCTTCTTGTGTTGTTGGGTTTTTATAATGATAAAAGATTACAAAAATGATCAAATGATCAAAGGTAAAGGTTTAAAAAGCTTGAGTTCCCTCAAGGCATCTTGGTCTAATAAACAGAACATGGGTTGCTTTTGTCGCCGGTGTACACTGGGGAGTGTTCCCTTCCTCACACCCCAAAAATCCTCTAGGAAACGCAGTTAAAACTGATAGAAGATTGTTCAGCTTGATCCTTTCAACACAGAAATAGGGTGCTCTTGAATTCTTTGCCATGTGTTCCTTTAGTGCAGATGTTTTGGGCTTTTTTTATATTGGATTCTAGCTAATTCCTGTGTCGTCCTTGATACAATTCCATAGTTCAGGAGGTACACTGAAAGACACTGAGTAGGGAACTGTTTGAGCTGTACTCAGCCTACTTTGCTCTTTGACATATGCTCACTTTTGATGATTATATTGTGGAACCCAGGAGAGCTTCTGAGTTAATCCTGCTTTTTAGTTACTGTTAATTGTATTCTTGTGTGCATAACATTTTTATTTGTACACTTAGAAGCTTATTAACTGCAATGTATTTATTTATACTATTGCAAAAGTATTTATTACAACTAATAGTACATACATAACATTCTGTTTTTACAAGCATAAAAACTTAGCTACCTCTTGTCAAATGTTTTCTTTACTTATTGCAAATGAGTTTATCTACAGTGGTTGCCAAATTGTTTTTTTTACAGATAAGTGAATGTATGAAACAGAAAGGAAATGAGGAGTTCTCCCAAGGGAATTTTGATGCTGCTATAATGTCATATACTAAAGCCATACAGTTTTGGTAAGAACCAAACTGGTTTACTAGATGTCACTGGTTTACTAGATGACATTTACTGTGTCTTATGTACTCGGTTTATTCAGATTTATCCTGATTTTGTATAGTTTCCCAGGAGCTCAAAAGTCCTGTTAGGGTTTGAAACAAATCTAAACCAACTAGCAGTAAGTATAGTAAATCTGAAAATAAATCAGTTACCTGGTGTGAACAGCCACTTTTGGTATTGTCCCTCCTAAATATTCTTCCAGAAGAGCAGTATGTCCGACTGTTGCAAATATTTATCACCTTGGCTATGCTGCAGATCTAGTGAACAAAAGCAAATATTTAAGTATCTGCTCTTGGCAACTCTGTGTATGTCAGGCTTAATTTCCTTCAGAAAGAAGTTGAACAAGGCTTTCCTGGGTCCTCTAAAGGATCAGGGAGACAGATGAAATGAGAATTTGTGTTTCATGCATATAGAGCGTTTGCCCCCTTCCTGGAGTCCACATGTAATGTGAACTGACTATAGAACACTGCTTTGCAATCACTGCTTGTGTTGTAGTTGTGCAAATGCTGCTTTTATAAGTTCTGGTGTCTGTGAAATATAGTGAATTCATAAAGTCCCACCTTTCATTATAAAATTGTTTCTGAGAACTTACTTTTGTTTTGAAGTCTGTAGCTTTATGATTATGCAGCTGAAAGGATGAGCATTTTGTTGATGTCTTGCTTCAGACTTCATCCTGTGGGATACATTTCAATCCCAAATTTAAGCTGATTTTTGCCTCTGTGGAAAGTTGTGTCACCTGACTTTGTTCTAGTGACTATCTGAGGTGATGTATGGGCTGAGAAGGCTTTGCTTGGGGTAGCTGATGAGGGGGAGGGAGGAGCGGAATGCAATGAAATAGCAAAGGAAATCTGTTTGCTTGAAAAAAGCAAAGAAGTATCATGGTGTGCCAGGGCTGTGGAGTTGTTGTTACAGCGATTTGTTAGTAATTGCTTTTAGTCCTTAAGACCCTGCTGGAAGATAAAGGATAGCTCAGAGATTTTTAGCAGCTAGGGAATCCTTCATCTGCTGTATGTGCTATCTTTCCTTTCTCATTTTCCCAGAGAGAGCTGACTTTCATCTGCTTCGTCATCACACTCCTTCCCTAATTAGCTGCATCTTCCCTTGGCTTCCTTTTAAGGGATTGCTGCATTACATATACCTGTTCTCCCTCTCATTCACCATTAGTTATGTTGGGAGCACTGCTTTAGCTCTTTAAAACTGCTGCTTAGTCTGCCCATTCATGCAGAGGGTTATGAAAAAGTTGAAGACTCAGTGATCCAGAAGTGTTCATGAGATGTTTAATTTAATTAGGTCCTCAAAGTTAGGAATTCTGGAAGAAAATAAAACAAGATATATGTGACAGTCAAGATAGCTTTTCTGTGCTTCATGGCTTTTTTTTTTTATATACTAGGCTGAGAGTGATTTGAGTTGGTTGGAAGTTGCATTAGTGGGCCCAAAACTTACAAATTATTACATAATTAATATCCTCAGTGAGTTACCTTGTAAACCAATGGGACTACTCAGGGAAGCTTGTATGTAATTTTTGGTACTAGAGTGCTTGCAGGCAATGATTATGAAAATGTACTTTTTTTTCCTCCAAAAGTAATATACTAACTTTTAATAATTTATTTTTTAAGTCCTTCAAACCATCTTCTGTATGGAAACAGAGCACTTTGTTTAATTCTCACAAAGAAGTACAAGTAAGTAACCCATTCTTTATAATCTCAAATGTTCCAGTTAATCCACAACACCTTGTATACAGGAAGTCAAGTTGGGCATATTCTTCAGGCACCATCTGTTGGGAATTTTGGAGGTTACTGCCTTACAGTGGTCAGCAGTTAATACTTGCACCATCAAATCTCTACCTTTGATTATGTAACTACTCTCTAATATGATTTCCGTGAAAATATTTAGGTTTGGTACACAGGCTTTTTTATTAAGGCTTAGCTTTTTAAAGGAACACTGTTAGAACCCAGTTAAGGGGTAGGTACATATGCAGAAATGCTGGAAAAGGTAGTTGGCAAGGAAAGGGAATAAATACCTGGTGAGTGAAATAGTTGAGACTGTGTAATTTTAACCCAGGTAAGTTTCAGCAAAGAAGTGTTATCTGACCACGCCTTTACACAGATGAATGAACTGTTCTTTTCTGTGCTTTGTATTTTTATAGCACCTTATACATGTAGTCTGTAGCTTTTTCTAAAGTATAAATAATATCTCTTCTTTTCCCCCCCTTTCTCTAAGGAAAGCCATTTCGGATGGAAAAAGAGCCACTGTTTTGAAGCCTGATTGGCCAAAGGTTAGTTTCGTGTACATTTCAAAATTGTCTTTTGTTGTTACTGTAAACCAACTGTCCCCGGGGCAGTATCGGGGGCTACTGGCTGTCAGGGCTTCTGTGACTTCCCCCCTGATGTGGAGGGGTTTGTGAATAAGACCGATGGTCACACGCGGCACTCGCCTCTCACAGAGGAGCGGCCGCTGTGGGACCGTGTTTTAGAGGGTAGATTAGAATCTATACCCCCTCACCACCCTCACAAATTGTTACTGAGACCAATGTGTAGCTTACGAATTAATCGGTTTATTAAGGGTTAACAGAAACTGAGGGATCAAGGTTCAGGAGAGGTTGTCTAGGTGTATATCGGAAAAGTGATTCCAAGGTGCTGTGGTCTCACTAAATGCATGCTCCGAGGGAGAGGTGTAGAATCCATGGAGTGAAAGGGCAGGAGTTGAGCCCAGCAGGAAAGTTAGACTGTGTGTGTCTGGGTGTGGGTGGCGTGTGGGTGTGTTCCTGGGAACCGGGGCGACCACTCCCAGCAGCAGCAGCTGCGGCAAACGCAGCTCTAGTCCTGAGGAAGGAGGCAAGTGCAGGCTGGGCAAGCTCCTACACCTGGTTGAGGCTCGGGCAGGCTTGAATCCCCACGGAGTAGGCAGGGTCCCTGCGGAGCAGGCACAGGCAGCCCCCCCTTCCCTCTCGGCTCTTCCGGGGACAGAGGCGGCTGGTTTGTGGGAGCCAGGGCAGGCAGAGAGCCCCAGACCTGCAGATCTTGCCCTCTTTTATAGATAGAAATCAGTGTTCGAATTAGGTTCCACTGTTCAAATTAGCCAGTTAGCACTGACCAGGTATGTACTCTGTCAGAGGCATCTTTAATCTATTGTCCGTTCTTCTGCCAGTTATCATAACCCTTATGCTCTTTTCTTGCTGTGGACTAATCTGATAGAGCAAGAGGCCTGTTCCAGTCCATCCTTGGCTGTATCAGCAAAAAGACGCCACTCTTGCTGTGCTGGCTTGAAAGCCATTTTGTTTAGTCCTATGTGGGTGGGAGAGAAGATGAACTGTTCCCCACACCAACATAATAACCCAGAGTCTTAATTACAGGTTTGACCCAGGTAGATTTGACAGGTTCACGTCTGTGTTTGGCACTAATGACAGCAGAGGAACACAGTACCTTGTGGGCTAGAAATTCTGCTTCAGTCAGCCAAGTGCATAGTTTCCTTGTATTTTTGTATTAAAAACTGATTTTTACATTCTTCTAAGTGTTGTTATATGATGTTCAGTGTGTAAAGACAGAAGAGAACATTTTTTTACATTATTGTGCATAGCTCTGTTATCACAATGCTTTAAAAAGCATTTACATAGTCCTTACTATTAAAAAATCCTGATTAATGACCAACATATATTTCCCAATATTCTTGGCCTAAAGAAGAGTAAATAAGGGATAGTTACAAAATGGCAAAGTAGTAGTTGAGATTAGGTGAAAAAGCAAAATTGTTTTTTTCCAAAGGCAGAGGCTAGATGCTTCTCCCTGTGAATTATCTTTCTGCTTCAATGTGCTGAGTAGTTGAAAACTCTGATTATTCATCATTTCACCTGAAATAAGTGGAGCAGATTACTTCTGAGTGTGTAAAATTTTACTTTATATTGTCTACTGCAGCTATTTTGGACATAAATTGTTTTTTTATTTGTGTGAATGAACACTCAAAATTCAAACTTTTGTCCATTTAGGGTCACTATCACTACTGTAAGGCACTGTCATTACTGGGGGAACATGAAATGGCTTTGAAAGCTAATGAGAGAGCTCAGAAACTATGCAGGAATATTCTTGATGGATTTAAAGATCTTATTCAACAAAATGAAGCATTAAAGAAGACATTAGAAGAAATGAATGGTAACCTTTTCTGATTTTAAGGTCTGCCTTGAACATAGCAAGATTCCTTCATTGGTAACTTACCTTTGAAAGTATCTAATTCCTCCCCCCTTCCTATATCATTTCCTATAGGTATTCAACAACATAAACAGAAACCAAAGAAGTCACTTCTTGAGAGAAAGTAAGCAACTATCCAGTTTGCCTGTTTTTTTAATTAGCAATGCTAAATAATACACAGCATAGATATTGCTTACATTTTGTTATGTATCTGTAAATAAAAATGGAAGAAAACCTTATAAGAACTATGACCAGAGTGCAACTTAGGAGTAAAGTGCACTTTTCAGGACGTAAGCTATCTTGAGATGTTTTACTTCCAAGCAGTTTCCTTCACCATTAAGTTTTACCTGTGTTGGAAATAGCAGGAAAAAGTTACATTTTGAAGTTTTTTGTCCTCCCAACATTAAATACTTTGCTGTTGAGGAACCTTGGTGTCTGAAAATGTCAGTTCAATGACACCCACTTTTTTGTGTTAACCTGAATACTAGCTAATGCATATTTGCCATGGTAAAAGTGAAAGTGTATCCTAATTTTTAGGAACTTGGTTTTGCCACATCTGTTCTGTGCTTTTACCTTGCCCAGAGAGAGAGTAAGAGAGATTCCATATTCACAGATTCAGCTAAATTATAAATATGCCATAACTTTTGTATTAAACATTTTTCTGAAAGACCATTTTGATTTTTATTAGTCTGCTTGCAGTGATGTTCTTATCTGTCATTCAAAAAAATACAGTAATAAAATACTGAGCAGGTTTTTGTAAACTTAAAGCCTCTGGAGGAACTTAAATTTGTTTCCCTTCTATATTGTGCAAATAAAATGTAGCCATGGTCAAGACTGATTTTATTATTTTTTTTTAATTAATTACCAACATTCATTTATTTATTTTAAAATAAATGTGGAGTAATTTAATTCCTGTCCCTTTTATACATTATGCTGTTGGTTTTTTAAATATTTTTTTTCTAATTTTTTTTTTTATAGCCTTGGACTGTACAATTTTTGAGTGAAAGAAATAGTTATTTAATCAAATCCTTTAAATAGGCTTATGGTATTACAGGAAGTCTACCCCTGAGGAAGTGTATTAGTCTGCTTTTTTCATGGTATGAGTATGGTATGTGTCTTAAATAAGGAGAGATGACTTGACATTGGAAGAACTAGGGTTCTCTCTTTTTATGTATCAGGGGCTGCAGTTCTTCAGAATCTCATTTAATAATCTCTCAAGAACAAACAGAAATAGAAAAAGACAAAAAGAGAACACAGTCTGAGCCTAAAGATGAAGATTGTCATCAAAAGCATGATACTAAGGTGAGTTGTGCTACAGCTGGATTTGCAAGACTAGGAGTGTGTTGATTTTCGTTGTCCTGGAATGTGTTACTTCATGTGGTGTGGCTGAAATTTGGCAGCCACTGTGTTTTAATAATTGTGTACTTTCTCAGCCAAATGCACTTTGCTTGTAGTACTCAACTACCAAATCTATGTTCAGAACTTTGGATTTGAAAGGAGGTGGGAGGTGACTGCTTGAATGGGAAGGTGGTTGTTAAGAGGAGGAGTCTCTTCAGGCTTATGGGAAGTGGGACTGAAGTCATGTCTGATTTAATGGACTGTCCAGTCCTGCCTGTAAATGTGCATTCAGATGTGGGCTTGGCTTCTCTTTGGCTTTAGGACTGAGTTAACATGATCTGGTGTAATGGAGTTCAGTGGAAGATGTTTAGCCAAAGTTGATTCATACTACAGGGCTTCTGCTCTACTGGAGTGTCATTTCCCACTGATACTGTGACACTAAGGAATGTGCATGGTTATAGATGTATTTTCATGCTATGTATGGGAAAACGCTGGTTATATAATATGCTTCACTGGATTGTATTTAGGGTTTTGTAATTTTCAATATTTGTTTGGTTTGTGTATTTAGAACAAGCATAGTATAGCGCTAAAATGCAAGATATACTTGTGTTATTTTAGAAGCCCTTTGTTATTCTTTAGATTCATTCTTTCAATTGAAAAGACTGTTTAGTAGATTGTTTTTATTAATTTCTTTGGTGAGGAGAGCTTAGAAGACAAAGAAGCTATCATAAGGGAGATTTAGGCTGCTTAAAGAACCACAGCCAAAGGTAGTAGCAAAAGTGGCTTTACTGAAATAAGATGTTGTAAAAGTGAGACTTGACAAAGTCCAATGGCAAGGTTCAGTCTTACTCCACTGCACAGAGGATATAATAATGATTAAAAGTTACCGATACAAACGCCCTGTGATACAAGGTCATGTGTAATATTGATAATTTACCAAAGATCTGCAGTTGATTAGGAGTTTCTCAACCTCGAGGAGTAACCTGGAGAGGTCTGCCAACTCAAGGGGAGATCACCCACTGTGCTGCCAGCTACTTAAAAGGGAGAGCTCTAAAAAAGCTCACCCAAGCTGTGGTAGTTATGGAGTAAAGTGGTTGGCTTGTAGTCAAATTACATGCAATGGAAAAGGTGAGCATGAGACTCTTTGTACCCACAACTTCCTTTGTTTGTTGACTAAATTAGTATTTGGAAGGACAATCTGTTACTTGTGTATTAATCACATGATTGGTGTTCTGGTTTCCAAGCTTATATACATCAAAGCACACTGTGTCAATCTGTCCCTGTCTGAGTTTTCAAGGAACAGATTTGAGCCAGGGATGTTCGTGGCCTGGTGATGGCCTAGACCTGTATTTATTTTGAGCCTGAACCAGATAACCACTGGGTTGGTCAATGAGTTGAGTGCATCCATCACAGAGTATCCATCAAGCATCACCATTAATACAGAAAGCTTAATTCTCTGTTCATGGTTCATTTTTGTTGTTGTGGTTTCACCTTGGTAGGCAGCTCAGCACAGCTGCTTGCTCACTCCCCTCAGCGGGATGGGGGAGAAGATCCTAAATGTAAAAGCAAGACAACTTGTGGGTTAAGATAAAGGGAGTTTAACAGGCAAAGCAGAAGCTGCACACAAAAGCAAAGCAAAAGAAAGAATTTGTTTATTACTTCAGTGCAGATGTTTAGCCACTTTCAGGAAGGCAGAGCTTCATCACGTGTTAACAGTTACTTGGGAAGGCCGATGCTGTAACTTGGAACTTCCCCCCTCTTCTCCTTTCCCCACCCCCAAAGCTTTTATTGCTGCACACTTTGTATTATATGAGATGTCTCTTTGGTCAGCTCGGGTCAGCTGTCCCAGCTGTTCCCCCTCCCAACTTCTCATGCACCCCCACTCAACTTGCTGGCAGGGCAGCATGTGAAACAGAAAAGACCTTGAAACTGCATGCACTGCTGAGGAACAGCTAAAACATCGCTGTGTTACCAACACTGTTTTCAGCACAAATCCAAAACACAGCACCATATCAGCTGCTATGAGGAAAACTAACTTTATCCCAGCCAAAATTAGGACATATGTTTTTATTCCCTAAAAACCACTCATCCAACAAAGTGGAAAGTTGCAGGATTTTGTTGGTGCTTATATTATTTTAGGTGCGTTTTGCTACTGGAAGTCAGTGGAATTTCTCAGGTGTTGCTGTCTTAATGCCTGTCTTGTGTCCAGTATCATGGGGAGCCTGTAAACCATTCCTGTGCATAAATTTTCCTGAGTGGTTTGTTGCACTACATGTATGTGGATTGTGACAGTCCTGCTGTAGCAGCATGGAATTAAAAATTTAATAATCAAACTCCAGGTTGCTTACAGACAGTTCTCTTTGACACTGAATATTAATTTTAAGAAACAGTTGTACTTCTTGCAGATGGCCTTTACTGTCATTATTGTAAACTAATTAATAAAAGTTATAATTTAGCCTATGGAGTGTGTTATAAGTGAGCAATATGATACAGAAACCATAATGATAAATACTGTGAATCTACTAGCAAGGTCAAAACACTTGAGCATATGCAACTGAAAATCTCTTTCAGCTTTTACAGGAGGGTAGGGCAGTGAAAAAAGATGACTCGTTAGTGGGGAAAACGAAACCTATGTACAAGGGCAAAGGGGAGAAAAAAAGTGATACATAGAACACACAGGAAGCACTTATTTTTTTTACTGTTGTCTTTTGTGCTATGAAAACCTTTATAATGGAGGTCTGTGTAAATCAATCTTTCTTTAATATTAATATTACTGCAAAAAAAGCTACTTTTGGTAAGACTACTAGATAATGTAAATCCGTATTAATTTGGGACAAAATAATCTACAAATTGTACAAATACAAATGTACAAATACACTTTGATTAATGAAATTATTTTTCTTTACCTCTTGATTGGGGACATAATATACTGCATTATTGTTATTTATTTATTTAAATGCTAGTAATTTTTTTTCTTGTTTATATTTAGTGAATATTATATATTTTATATTATTTGTATAAAACAAATCAGACATATTTGCCATTAGGTGACTGACATCCAAAGAGCAGAAAGCAAAGGTTGCTCTGAAGAAATGCTAGAGTTTCTGCCAAGTAAGTTTGTTTTTGCTTTTTATCGATTTTGAGTTGGTTCTTCCCTTGCTGTGTACCTAGTGTTATTTTCACAACAGTAAACTATCATGCTTCACTTCTTTTCCTGTTAGCATGCAGTTACTTAGATACTTCTAGTCTCTATTTCTGTCTTATTCCCTTTATGCTTTTGTCATTCGAATCTGCTTTACATGGATGAATTCTGGAACTAAAAAGTAGAATGCTGAGTCACACGCTACAAATGCATTTCCTCCTTCTGAGACAGGTATAAGATGTAAAAGGATCTACATTTAAGGGAAGAGTGTGGGTAGTTTCAATATCTGTAATTCATTTGTGATTACTAAAAGCTCCATAGAGATCCTTAAGAAGATAACCTTGCAATTAGGAAGGAGCCACAAAGTATTTGTCGGAGTGGATCTTTAGCTACAAACTTTAGGAGCTTTAAGTTGGTGTAATATATTGTTCTGTTGTGGCATTTTGTTTTTTTAGTTAATAATAAAAAAACACAGGCCTTTTATAGAGAGAACTCCCACTCCCAAAAAGCTCCCACAGTCACTTTTCTGTGATGAAAGTGATGTGCAAGCAGTTCTGCTTGCTTGGGTTTATTGTCACCTGCTAAACATGCTGTAACTAAAAAAGCATAGCCTATTTCCCTGACATTCAGAAAATGTTCTTATTTATGAAATATATATGGAATACTGCTACTGGATCTGGACTGGGTGTGTACTTGTGCTGTTCTCTGAAGTTATGGCCTCCAAGGCCATTCTAGTCCTGACCATGCAGCAGTCTGAAGCCCTTGGTGCCTCACCATACTGTTTTTTGGACTTCTCATACTTAAATACTTAGCTGAATAGGTGCTTAAGCGCAGAGCACTTCAAAATTTGGTTTTAGGAAGCCAGTGAATATATATTAAAAATATTTTTAAATGACCAGTACATGAAGTGGTCTTACTGTTTTGGACTTAGGACATACTTGAACATCTTGAAGAACTAAAGTATATGTTAGGAGATGTGAAATGTGGGAAAGGTTGCAAAAGAATAGTCAAGACAAATTTGTTGAAAAGATGCTGTGTGTTTAGTTTTTTTCTTATTTTACTATCAAGTATTGAAGGGACTTATTACAGAAAGCATAAAACAGGGAAGGGTTTTAGAAAGGGGAAGTCTAGCTCTGGAAGACAAATCAGTTTTGAGGAACTATATGTAGACAGTGTGAAGGAGGAAAAGAGGAGGTGCATGGAGGCCATAGGGAATTTTGAATTAGTTTGATGCAAGTGACAACTAAGTGAATCCAGATATTTCCCTGAAAAAGAAGGTGTGGTCCAAATAGTAATGGAGTCTGTTGACATATGATAAAGCAAAGCTTTACTGAGACAGTGGAAAAGATCATCAACCTGCCCAATTGCTGATAGCAAACACGAGAGTTTAAGTGATGCCCTGGCTGCAGTGAGTTTCTGGGGACATGGCACCAGGTCACCTGGCAGCCCAGACCAAGTCATGCACGTGCCTCTTGAATGCAGGTGGGAGTTGTGCAGCTCCTTGACTCCTTGAGTGGTGGAATTTGAGAGAATTGTCCTTCACATGAAAAGGTGGGCAGCCTGTCTGTGCTGCCAGTGCTGGTCCAGGGCAGGGTGTCTGCAGCCTGTCTCTGCTGCTGATGTTGGTGAAGGGACAGGGTGTTGGAAGGATAGCTGGTCTTCAGAAAGGTTGAGGAGGGAAGAGGGGTAATGAAAGACTGAATGTTAGGAAAGAACTGAAAATTCTTCTAGGCAAAAGAGATCATGAGACTATGAACTGTTAGGTCCAATGTAGTAATTTAAAAAAAACCAACAAAACCAAAATCTGCTGATTCTTTTTTTTTCATTTCTTCCTTTCTCTTCCTCCTCTCCCCCTCATCATGTCAGTACTGATGTAGAAGAAAATATTTGATTTGGCTTTGCTTTGAGAGGAGGAGTTACATTCTGAATGACTAGCTGATACAAGTTTACTGTGGGTGGGGAGAAATAGCTTTCTTTTTCTTAGCCTTTGTTCGCTTAAAGGCTTAAGACTTGCAGGAGTTCTAATGTAAAGGAACTTTATGCCACTCCATCTTATCTTAAAGTTACTGTCCATTTTAGTTTCAGTTTTTGTCTGCATGTACTATTTTTTTGAGCATGTATATATTTCTGTTATATCTCTTTCTTTGCTGTTAATGGCAATGTCTAGCAAAAGCAATACTACTTCTACTAGTATTTTTAACTGTTTGTGGGGTAAGTAAATAATTTTTACCTTTGATTTAGTATATGCCCTGACATATTTTAATTATTGAAGATTTGCTTTTTACTTTTATTTAAAAGTATTTATTTTAAATCTGAAAGTATTTCTACGTTGTATGGTGGTATGTGGGAGTAGCAGTTGCTGTAGGAAATTTTTCTGAGTGGCTTTTAAAATTAGATTAATTCAATGAAGAAAATGTGCAGATTAATTCTTTCTTTTGATGGTGAGGGGGAAGGCTTGTATCTCTTTATCTTAGCTTTCTTTTGAATGACATATTGGTTCCTTAAGGGAAAAGATTCTGTATAATGAAGATAAGGTAATATATCTCTATCTCTAAATGGTTAAATGATTATGTGCTTGAAGTTTTTTCTGGATTTCAAAAGGATTATTGCTTTCCATCATTTAAACATCTCTTATGAGAAATTTGTGATGATTATTAGTGTAGCTTTGGAGTTTTTAATACGTATGAACTGTTTCAACAAACACCTATTCAGACTCCTGTGTAACAATTTCAATAAATGGTTCACTAAATAACTCTGAACAGGATCAATTGCTGTGATGTTTGATTTTTGTTCTCATTAATTTAAATTTTATGTTTAATTGTTTATAATGAAAAATTACTTGTGGCACAAAGCATGAAGGGGATATGCATACGATTTAACTTGAGAAATGAGTACATGAGTCATCCTGCTGCCTTGAGTGAGATTACTCAGATGGGTAGATTTGTATTTTTCCACAATTGATGTTTTTCAGTATTTTGTATCTGAACATAGGAAATACTTCTCTGAGTATTATGAAATAAGCATTTTTAAGCATGCTTCTGCATGCTTAAAAGCATAAGCTTAAAAGCATAGCTTCTGAAACTTTTCAGTTAAAATTAATAACTCCCATTTTCAAAATTGGTTTTATGGTAATTCAGTATAAGTTTAATAATAAATCAAGAGATGTCTAATGATTTAGGTAGTTGTACCTTCATGTTTGGTTCCAGTGCTTGAATAGCTTGAATCCAGGTGCTGGTCTGTATGTTGTCTGTGTGATTGTGTCCAAAGTTAGGGAGCCAGAAGCACCTCCTAAACTGATTATACCAGGAACTGTCCCCTCTTGGAACAGGTAGCTGAGGCAGGAGAAGGCGTCTCTGGATGCCTTGTAAAATCCATTATGTTGAACTTGCAAAAAAATCTGCTCTGCACCCCTTCAACTGACCATGTGTAATAAGGAACATTTGCAGCATGGGGTGCTCAGCAGTTCTGCGGCGGAATCGGTCAGCTGCTGATTGGTTCCTTACCAGTCCAGTTAGACAATTTTTTGCCTTGCTTGTCTAATCGTCCAGTTACTAGAAGGCAGCTCTCCCATAAGTGAATTTTGTGACAGTTGTTGTTGAGTCATTAATGCCTTGTAAAGTTCCTACTCAAAATTTTTGAAAATTAAAAACTTCCTGACTTATGAATATGCATGTGCATATTCAGATGCCTAGTATTATGTTTTAATTCCGCAGAAAATGGTTGTGAGGTTATTTTTGCAGTTATTGCCATGGCTTCCTGGTTTTGAACAATTACAATGAAGTATAAAACATGTTTTCTTCTTTCTTGTTACTAAAGAATTGTTTACTTAGCTTGTTGAGTCCTGTAACTAATCAAAGGCAGTGTTAGATCTCTGAAGGTGTAAAGTATTACATGACAGATTCTTTTTTGTCTTTGTGATCCAGTATTTCTATATCATCAAACACTTTTATTCTGTAATCGGGGACATTTCTCTTGATCTGAGAATGTATGCATTTCTAAGATTAATGTTGCTTGAACTTAACTCCTTTAGCAATGTACTTTTTGAAGTAGTAGACTTTGTAATATTTCTGTAGTCAGTACTGAACATCCATAGTGTTGTATTATTACCTTTAAAAATATTAATTATCAGCCAATAGTGAATAATATGCATTGTGGATTCGTGAAACATACAGATTTCTTTATCTTGGAGTCTCCTTTAGAAGTTGTTAAATATTGTAGAGTCAGATAATGTCTTACCGAATTTTAAGATTCTTCTGTTTATTTGGAGTATCTTTTCCCCTTTATAGGATTAATAAATCCTATACTATTTAATAATAATATAGAACTCATACTGTAACACTCAGAGGTGACTTCCTGAAAAACTCTGGGTTGTGTTAGTTTTTGATATTACAAATGTTTAAGATCTGTTATTTATAAAGCAAAATGTGAGTTCCAAGTCCGTATTTTTTTCCTTGGTCTTAGGAGATGGTCATTTTGTTTGAAATACTTTTTCCTTTTTTTTTTTTTTCTTTTTTTTTTTTTCTACAGGCCAAAGTCATCAAAACAAAGGGAGGCCAAAAACCAAACCTGGTGACTCTGAAAAGATTAGGTAAGAATTTTTTTTTAAAGTTACTAGTATTTTGAGTAATTTTATGTAGCACTTAAAAAGGAGTTAATGCAGCTTTAACTTGCCGCTTGCTCTTTGCCAGTTGCTTTGTATCCATTGTTTACGTACTCTTCAGGGTATAGTTCACATTAAAATAGTTGATCAAAGTTCACAAAATTCCAGTTTTCCTGAGGAGCCTGAATTGTTACTTGACAACTAAATATTTTGCAAAGCGCAGTTGATTGTTAGTAAATAAAGGCACAGTTTTAATAACCACTGTTTAAAACCTGTTGCCTAAAAGCAAGTCGCACAGTATAGCTATAGGAAATAACATGCTTCCTTTACAGCAGAAGATAATTGGAAGCTTGTTGCAATTGTTACATTGAAACTTACACCACAACATAACTCAAGTTCTGTCTTATTTTCAAGGGCTTTTTGTCCTATTTCTACTCTTTGTACCAAATAATTTCTAAATCTTCTCTGACACTTCCTGTGCTTACTAAGAAGAGGTTTCACTGTGAGGAAAGCATTGCAAGTCATTCTCAGAACTGAATACTAGAAAACAACTTCTACTTAAAGTTCTCTTAGTAGAAAAGACTTCAGTTGTTTGTAGACTTGAATTTTTCCTTAAAACATATTGGTATCTAATTTTAAGGACATGAGTACTCACCATGGAACATACTGAGTGTGAGTGTGATGGTTTGGGGCCCAATTTAAATTCGTTAAGATAAAAAGCACTATAGATATTATGGACAAAATTTATGGTTCCATCTGTTGCAACACTTAAAATTAATTTAACTAACTAAATAAGACTTTCCAGTGGTACTGAAGTCAAAGTGCCCCAGACAGGTTTGGGGAAATTGCTGATTTATGGGTGATTCCACATGCCAGTGTATTTCCTTATCTAATAGGTAGTTAAGGAGCAAAAAACTGTTACTGCTGATTTATTTGTAAGGTGACTGAGGCAAATAATAACTCTTTACTTAAGGCCATACAGAGATGGAAGCTTTCAGTGTTTTATCCATAGCTGTGAAATTAGATGAATTAAGCTCTGACTCTAGTTTCTTGTTTGTATGCTTCCTCGGCTAGTGTTTATTAGTTTTGTTCAGGATGAGAAAAACAGTTGAGTAAAGCAAAGTAAGCTCTTAACACTGAAATAGGGAAGTTTCTGTTCAGTGGTAGTTTTTAAAGGCAGATTTCTCATGTAGAAGAGTCCAAGGCTTTAGGAAACCTGGGAAGCTGAGCCTGATTATCTACAGTCCTAAGTGTGAACACAAAGCCAACCATCATTCAAATTATATTTGCTGCAGTGCAGTCATCTTGTTTTTCCATAACTCTTTTTGAATACTATTATAGCTAGGACAATTGAAACTTTGTCACAGGAGATGTCATCTGTGTTATTTAACAAGGTTGCCACTGACTTATTTTTCCTTTCACTTTAGGAGGGGAGAGAGGAAATGTTAGAATTCACTCTGAGAACAAATCCTCTTTAAAGTAACTGAACCATCTACAACGTTGCTTCTCTTACAGGGAGTTTTATTAGACCTATGAAAAACACACTATTTCTCAATAAGTGAGGTACTTAGTTACAATGCTGTCTCTGTTTCTGTAATTAGCAGGTTGCTTGTCTTCTAAAAATTTAGGGAATCCTCTGACACCATAAACTGCTTGCCTCAGGTGATGAGTGTTTGATACCTTCGAACGTGGGACAGATCTGAATGTATATTAGCAAAAGGCAATATAGTAGCATTAAGGATTAAGTAGCAATCTTAGCATTGAGTTTGTAGTTTAGAATATTAAGCAATACTTCGCCTTTTTGTTGTACTTTCTCCATTCTCTAGTTGTGCATGATGTTTCTGCTGCAGTAGTGGAAAGGGAGAGCTTGGAAGAAAAACTCTGTTCCTCTCTTCTCTACACTCACTGCCCCCACCATGCATAGCTGATACATATATTTGACTTTATGTGGTGGTTATGCTAAGATGAAGGAACTTCTACTTAAGAACAGAGGAGAAACAGGCTTAACCATTGTATTCTCTCAGTCCAATACAAGACTTAGGAAGATGTGAGGTGATGCCAAGAGTGAAATTAAGATGCAGATGAGGTCAAATGCCACCCAAAAGCTTTATTGTGTAACAAGAGGAGAGACACAGAGTAATAGGATGGGAGGAAAAAAAATCAAGGTAGAAATGTAGAAAATGTGCAGGATAGAATTTGCAAGGATAGTCACCATTATGGATCCCACGGTGTCCCGAGAGACCATAAACTTCAGGTTTTCAGTGATGAGTGGCCATCCTGGGATTATTTGTTATGGCTTTTTATAAAGAGTTCAGGGAGCTGTTTCCTCATTTTGTCCCCAGGGCAAGGGCGTGTGCCACTTGTCCTCAGAGTCCTACACATGTGCGCTTGCTTCACATGATTCGGGTCTCGCCTTTTGCGCAGCAGTTGCATGCGTCCATGGCGCGTGCTTGCAGTAGGTTGCTGCCTTCAGGCTGGGTCTCCATGGTCTTGTTGGTGTTGCCATTAGTCTTCCTGTGTTATCTCAGGCAGTAACACTTCCTGTTGCTTCAATCTCATGCCAGTGAGCCGCCTTATTCTGGTTGTGCTAGCAAACTTTGAGACAAACAGCTCATGATTCAGTCTCTCACACTTATGCAGCTGCCTTTGGTGTAGTGAAGTTCTCTAGTCACCTATCCCACCCCTTTATAAGATCAACTCAGCTGAGAATGAGGTGGAAAACATAAAAGAAAACAGTTATGGTGATGCTAATTCCCTGAAGCCCTAGTGATTCCTGAACCAGAAGTACACTAACTTTATTAATAGTATCATAATCCTTGATAGTGTTATAGTACTTGTTACCATTATTGTGAAAGTCTGCCGTAACAATCTCTAGCATGTAGGTAAATGTGATGTGGCTGATAAAAGCACAGAAATATCTGTTTCTTGAAAATAAGATTACATATTAAGTACATGTGCAAACTCATTATGCCATTGTCCTATTATTTGTAGATATCATCTCAGTTTGAAGTCAGCTGTCCGAGATGACCACTGCTATACTTTGCTACCGGTAACTGGGAATTTATTAGCTTATGACCCTAAGTGCAAATAATTTGTCGTCTTTTAGTAATGCTGTCTAAAATCTCTGTTCATTCAGACTTTTAACACTTCATGCTTAGCCTGACTTTTATCTGGAGACAAAGATTGTGATTACACTGATTTATACTGTCTTGTTGCTCGTTATATTTTTTCTTCTTCTCCTGTAGGACCTCACACTGGAAATGACTGTAACAAAACTCAGTGTAGTCATAGAATAATTTAGCTCAAACCATTAGTTAGTAGTATAGCTCCCTTATATCTTAATTTTTTAAAAAGCCTACAAAAATCAATGGGAATAATTCAGGATTTATAATACCCTTCACAAAGTTTCAACTAAATATGTTTTCCTATGTTTCATACATACACTTAAGAATAATCAGAACATTTTGTTGAAAAGTTGTTTAAAACAGTATAAAATTCATAAATTGAGATTTCTTCTTCTGAGGTCTTACTAGCAATGAATGATGAGTATCCCAGAGTTCTTGAATGAAATTATGGGAATGTACATACTTAATCATCTTGTCACTGTCAATTTGGGGAAGTAGATACCAGAAACCTCCATTCTGATTAGTTACCTCATATGATGAAATTGGATTCGGGAGAAAGCGTAGCTTCTGCCTGCACTAAGACCCCTTATTTCCTTTAAAATACCTATTTTTTTAAGGCTAATATATTACTGGTATTGAAAGAAGCATTTTTACTTGGCTTAATCAGCTTTATGTGTCTTGTAGTTTAACATTATTAGCTTAATATTAAATTAATATAATTTATTCTGACAGCATTACCTTATATCAGTAGTTCTAGAAAATTAAGCTTTACTAACTCTTTCATGAAGTTATTTCTGCATTTTCATATTTTCTGTATCTATTTGTAGTTTCCACTCCCCTTGCCACTTCTGTTTATAACCGTCGTTAAATCCATGGGTATTTTCTTATGTTTGTCCTTTTTGGTCAGTTGACAGAATGAGGACAAAGTAAGATCAAAATTCATAGATGCTTAGGAAAACGAATTCTGAGCAAAGCCTAATTAAGTTCACAGGAATACAATTAAGTTCAGCATTACAGTTATGTTTAAAAAATGGGCAACTCAAAGGTTATGTTCTATTCTTTCTGTTCTTCCCAAACCTCCCTATTATTTATGCTTTTCCCTGTCCACGATCTTGTCTTCAGAATCCCAGGCTCAAACGTTAACATATGGAGGGGAGAAAAGAGGGGCAGTTAACAAAAAGCTTGTAAAACAGGATCACTTGGTACCAAAGATTTGGTACTGATAGAGTGGCCTAAAATACACGGGTGGACCTCCTCATTACACTGTTTTTTGCTTAGGATTGCAGGAGTCGTAGCTGGAAGAGCCTCTTAAATAGTCAAATTACTTCTAACCTGGCACAATGATTTGCTTTCCAAAGCTCAGTTTATTTTAGTGTTTCAGCAGATAAAGGAAATAGAAGTTTCTAATTTTGCAACTGTTTGTCTTGATTTACAGTCACGCTACTGGAAATTCCTGCAGACTTCAGGAAGTATCTGTAGTGAAAGGCATAATGCATTCTGAAAGGTCCTAGCATTAACTATTAACGTAAATGGAGAGAAAGTGTAGGCAAAAACAAATAGTTCTCAAGTTTTTCAAAAATATTTGTACTCAAATAGAGCGTGCAAATCTGGGTGGTTTTTTTTTTTAATGTAAGGAGGATTAAAATGGTGCTTGAACTAAACTTGAAACTTTCTGGAGAGAAAACGATCTAATCTTAATACAAAAAAAAAGATATTTTTTTTTTAAGAGATTAACAGCAGTAGGTCCATGAAACTCTTAAGCTTTTAGAAGTTGAATTTGAAACAGTTTTATAAAACTGTGCCTGACTTGCTGCTTTAGAAGTGAATTAGTGATAAAACAGTAGGAAGTACAGATTTTTAGTTTTCTGTTGGGCAAGTATTTTAGCAAATAGCTTGCTTGCTTTAAAAAAAGAAAAAACAAACAAAACAGGAAAAGACTGTTTCCTTTGGGACTTACTGTTTTCCTAAATATTTTAGGGGGAATTAGTTAAGAGGCTAGAAGAGGTTGAATGCTTTGTTCGTGATGGATACACAGCCTTGATGGACCAGCGGTATCACAGTGCTGAACATGCCTTTTCACAATTGTTGAGCATTCTAAAGCCTTCAGAGTTAAAGGTAAACTGAGAGGAATAAATAAGTTTATTGAAGTAATTGAAGTTTGTTTTCAATACTATGCTTCTACCTTCCGCCAAAATAGTAATTATTATTATTGAATTGTTGCCTGTAATGTCTGCAAAGCCAAGGAGCTTACAAATGACACCAGGATAAAAACAAAATGAAACAATAGTAGCATAGGATATATTTTTATAATGTTCAGCATACATGTGCATTTCTAGATGTACAATAAAAAAATACCAAAATAATCTTCTTGTAAGAATAATACAAGGTACTCTTATCAACTATCTTATTTGCTAGGAAACTGTTGTCCGTTATCACCTTGTTCAACCTTTATTCATAATAATGTAGGGTAAAGAGAATTTATATTCTTCAGGTCAGATAACTCTTTGATTGCGAATACTCTGAAAGTTTTTGTATATGTATCTAGCCAGTCATTGACCCATTTGTTGTTCTTGATCTCATTAAATTGTTTTACTGTAGTATTTAGTTTTGTGTGACAGCATGTGTGCATGTGTTGCTGTATTTCAAGCTCCCAAATGTGTGCTACTACTATATTTTTACTCTATTTGCAGCAGCTGAATTTTCGTATCATTAATTATGTTGTAATCATCTATGGACATGCCACTGCTCTTCTTGGAATAGGACAGCCTGAGGTACAACATTAAGCTACTGTATTGCTTTTATGCAAAATTCTAGTTGGTCATCCGTTTTTGTCCAGACATAAAATGAGTGGGGAAGGAAAGCTTTTGTCACATGTTAGAATCATCAAGTTTAAATATCTGGGAGTACATCTTTAATGGTTTTGGATAAGTTATGATAACAAATAAGACTTCTTTTTAAGCCTTCAAATTAGATTTTTAAGTATTAATGAAGTATAGTTAATTATTTTTATTTTACCTCATTGTAATGTGGTTATGCCCTAGTCTTTCTAACAAACATTCTTCTTCTAAAACAAGAGACAGAGAAGGCTTTTGTTTCTGGAAAAACACCAAAACAGAAATGTGGGTTGTTTGGGCTTTGTTTGTTGGGGTTTTTTGTTTGTTTGTTTTCCTGTGGTGTTTAAAAATACTTGATGTCCTATAACGAATTTAAAAATGTCTGGGTGTTTGTAGCTCAATAATTTAATTTCATCATTTCAGAGGGAGCCCATGTTTACAGAATAAGTTTCTTCTTTAAAAAAAGGGAGGCCTTTGTGATCATAAGGTTGCTAAGTTCCCTTTGCTGTTGGTAAGACTGATCAAAGAATAGGGCATACTGACCCAGTCTACTGGAGCAAAAAAAAAAGGAGGGGACAAGTGAAAAGCTTCTGGCATAGAATCACATATTTTTGTCTTACGTTTATCTTGAAGGCATTGACAAAGGCTGAAGACCAGTTTAAGAAAATAATTGAACAGTACCAGGAAGAAAGATGTGGCTGTTTGGCATACTATGGAACTGGAAAAGTATACCTCAGACAAAACAGGTTAGTATAATGTAAAGCTTCAATATATGGTACTAAAAATATTTTCATTTGAGAAACCATGTGTGGCTTTTTTTTAAGTATTCCTTGTTAAACACTAATTTCGTATATCAGATTGATGTTTTACAACTTTAAGTTTGTTAGTGGAAGTTGCTGAATTGAGTGGACTCTAGGGTATGGGGATATGACCACCAACATACTGCTACAGTGGAGGAGAACTCGTAGCAGAAGGGCACAAAAGAATTATCTCAGAGAAAAATGTATCCTAAGGAAAGACTTACTTATCTTGTAACACCAGGGAAACTGGAGGGTAACCTTGGTCTCAGATAAGGCAGCTGCACAGTGAGTCATCGGGTTCCCTGAGCTACATAAAGAGTAATGTCTTCCTGAGCTAGCCAGACCAGCATGGTGAGAGGGGGCAGTGAAAACATGGCTTAGCCAAACACAAGGCACAGAAACTGGACAACTAAAACTTGAGAGCAAAAGGCTGGAGCTGGCGTCAGCCCATGTATTCTTGGTGGTATTTCTTCACATTGTCCTAAGATAAGCATAGAGAGACCAGAAACAGGAATCACATTTGTATTGATTCAAGTGCATATTGCAGTTGCTGTGTTATGCTTGTGTTGTGATTTCACTGTATCACTCTACTTGGCTGGCTGCCAGACCCTAACCCCGTGGCACTCCCACTCCCCAGTGGGAGCATGGGAGAAAATAAGAGGAAAAAACCCAGGAGTTGAGATAAAGACACAGAGAGCACTTGCTAATTAACAGTCACAGGCAAAGTGACTCAACTTGAGGAAAGATAGTTTAATTTATAGTCTATTAAAATAGAGTTGGATGGTGGGAAATGAAATAAAAAAACCTAAGATCACCTTCCTCCCTCACCCCCCGTTTATCTCAGAATCAACTTCACTCTCTCATTCCTGATTCCTTTGCCTCCTCTGAGCGGCTCAGGCGGATAAGGAGGGGGGGGGGTTGTGGTCAGTCTGTAGTAACAACTGTCTCTGCTGCCTCTTCCTCTGCGCACTCCTCCCCTGCTGCAGAGTGGGGCCTCTCCACAGGCTGCAGTTCCTTCAGGGGACATCCACCTACTCTAGAAGGGGTCCTTCAGGGCTTCAGTGTGGATACTTGCTCCACTGGGGTCCTCTTCAGGAGCTGCAGGGGGGGAATCTTTGCTCCATGCCTGGAACACCTCTACTCCTCCTTACCTTGATGCTTGGAGTGTTGGTTTTCACACTTGTTTTCCTTACTCCTCTCAGCTACGCAGTACGCTTTGTCCTTTTCTTACCCATGCTTTCCCTGAAGTGCCACCGTCTTGCCTGAGGGGCTCAGCTGTGCTCTGTGGTGGGTTTTTGGGAGCCAGCTGGAATTGAGGCAGCTGCAGCTTCTCACAGAGGCCAACCCTGTACCAGTTTTCCCCACTCTGCAATCCAGCCTTGCCATGTAAACCCAGTATCGTGCTAAATAAATAAGTTTGATGTGAAACATTTAGCCCTCATACTTAGACAGTATTGGACACTGAGAGGGGATTCATTCTTCCCAGTGCTGCAGTGTAGCTAGATGCAGTCTGAGACCCAGATGTGGCTGTTGTGTCCTTTGGCAGGTTTGACCTGTAGTGAGGCTGTGAGTGTGTCCCAAAGAGGTGAGTATGCACACATGACAGCACAGCTGGCCTCCCAGACTACACCGGGCAAAGCTGCTTCCATGTATAGCACTGCTTGAACTCATGTAAAACGTAAGTGTAGGTAGCAGAGCCCTCTGCCTCCTCCATGGCTGATCAGGGTTGAAGGGCACTCATGAACATACACATGCCCTCACTCTGTATTGACAAGCATGGCCATGTTTGTGGGTCCCTTGAATATATCAGTGCAGGCTTTCTGTCTGCCAAGTATCTGTGCCTGGATTTTGGGCCCCTTACTCAGCCTGGCTTACTGGCTCCCATCTTTAGTCTTTTATGCCAAAGAGTCCTCAAACAGGTAACTTAATGAACCATTGTACATACTCTCGCAGTTCCCCTTGGATCATAAAATGAGTCATAAAAGTATTACAGGTGTTGTAGAAGTTATTTATGTACGATGTGAACATGTCATACCATTTTCAAACTTCAGATTTTCAGATGCTCTTGATCAGTTAATGAAATCACAAACCATGATTAATCACAAGATTGTACCTGGAGTATTAACTTGGCCCACATCATCTCAAGTCATTGAAGAGACACGAACAGAGAATTTACAGGTATGGCGTTTTTTTTTTGTTTGGGTTGTTTGTTTGTTTGTTTTTGCTGTTGTTTTTTTTAAAGAAAACAGCTTTTAAAAAAAAATAGGTTGTCATCCTCCTCTCTGCCCCTCCATTGTGAAGGCCAAAGAAAAATGTGTGGTGAAAGGGAGGTTTCAGCTTGGAGCAGCCAGGAGAAACACTGCTGTACATTGTCCAGAGTGCTGTTGTCAGCCACAAGGCCTGGTCTTTGTAGAGCAGAACTCTTCTTCCAGTGACACATTTGAACACCTGGGGAGAATCCCATTTACAGCATAAGGCCAAGGGCTCTGTATCAGGCTCTGTGCTTGGGTATTTCTATGTAATAGTATGGTTCTAATTTGCTCCAAGTGTTCCATAATGTGCTAACTTCTTAGTTGCATGTTAGCAAACTTTAGATGGATATGAAAACTATTCACAGCATAATGCTAGAGAGAAGTGGTTGGAATTTTTAATTAGCAAAAATGTGAAGTTGAAAATTGCAGCAGTGGTGCTGTAGTTAAAACAAAACTGGACAGTTTGACTGTATTGTTATTGGTCAGTGCAACTGGACTTGTATGATAAAATTCCATGTTTGTCTTGAAAAATTTGACTTACAGTTCTGACACTACAAATTACTTTATCACACTGAACAGCATTTATAATTATTATTGTTGTTATTGCTATTACTACTGTTAGTGTTTTTAAACTATAAATCAAGTAATTGTTATTTGTTAAGGGTTTCTGGATAAAATCATGCTGTGAGAGGCAAGACAGATGAGTTGCTCTGTGTGGAGGCAGCTTGACACCATAAAACTTGCTGGGCTATTCTGTTTATGAACTTGTCTGTACTACACTGACCTGTCTCATTTCTGTTAGAAGCAGCAGTAGTGTTGTTTCCTAAGCAAAAACTGACCCCCACATGACACCACAGTAATAAATGAGTGATCTGGGACTTCTGGAGAGCATAATGCAAATATTTGAAAGGCTGTAACTGGTGGTTTCTTTTCTAATAATGTTTTATTAACCTGGCCTTAATGCCAACACTGGTGGGACTTGAACTGACTTTACTTAAAGCCACTGTGATGTCTTGAACTCAGACAGGATTCTGGGAGATCTCTCCCCAGTGCAGGGCCAGGTCTGAGCTGTCCCTAGGAATGTACTTGATTGTGTAATGCAGATCCCAGGTGAGTCACTCCTGAAATGGGCAGACACTTCATTTTTGTTGTGTTATTTAATTAATCTGGCTCATCATTTTGGTAATGGTAAACTTCCTATAGTCCCATGCATTTTGGAGTTGATCAGGAATTAAAACATGAGTCCAAGATAAACCTGCATGCAGGGAAGCAACGAGTACTTGACTAATAGCAGTTCAAATGAGCTTTTGAATATTTTGCCATAAAAGGACAATCTTCCATAGCTCTCACTAGAAAAGAGTTCTTCTTTTGTTATTAGTCATCTGCTGCTCAAAGAGAGATGTGTGTTTCACTGCAGAGTTTCCTAGAAGTTTGTAAGTAGATATTGAATCTTTTCCTGGTTTCTTTGCAATTTGTCTTACATAATATTGTGTTTCTCAGTTGCTTTTAAAGAAGTGTATTGAGGAATGCAAGTTCCCACCAGAACCAGATGCAATTTGTCGATATCAACAATGCCATGGCCACTCCAAAATCCAAATATTTTTTACTGACCCAGACTTTAAGGTAAATTTTTAGTTTAAAAGGTTTTGGGAATTGAAACTTCTTGTTTTGCATGTTTGCTGCCCTCTTTCATCTTAAAGAGCTCTCACCATCTTATGTTGTGCACTGTTTTCTGTTTGTTTGAGGGTTTTTTAAATATTAAATTCATTTTTTTTCCTCAATATTAGGGTTTTATACGTATTACTTGCTGTCAGCAGTGTAGAGTGGAGTTTCATATCAGCTGTTGGAAAAAGTTGAAAACAACAAAGTACAGTGATAAAAATGATAAGGTAAGAGCTGTGTCAGACTGAGCATTTTATTCTTTTTTTAGTCAAGATTATAGTGTTCCTTTGGTTTTTGTTAAGTGCAGTGTTACAGCTTGATGTTCCACCCACATGATAATGGCAGGAGGAAAGACAGGAGAGAGGAGACTCTTCCTAACTTGTCTGACATGCAAGTGTGGGTAAAGCTTGCAGTTGTCTACAGAAGAAAGGCCTGTCTGTGTGAAGGCTTAGTATGCTCAGACTGTTTGTCTTGCATCATTTGTGTCCTTCCTTATGGAAGTTTTATTCTTCTACAGTCTTGCTGTTGAAGCATGAGATAACAGGTCTGTGCCACAGATCTAGGATCCTTTTGATTTGCAGTCCTTGCTAAGTCAGCTGTCACTTGCTTTCTTCATCCAGTAAGAGTTTAGGACTGTTCTAGTTTGTCACCGTTTGACTTGGGTCCGACAACAACGCTCTCGATCCCCTCCCGCTCCCACCCAGGTAGGGAAGGAGAGAGAGAAAAAGAGAGACACGTGGCTGGATTGAAAACTAAACTACACAGCTTTAATTAAACACTAATGATATAAGAAAATACATACAATTATATACAGATATGTTCAGGTATGTGCAAGAGCCTCTTGCCTCCCCCCACCCGCAGCAACTCCCACCACACTCCCCTGAGCTGGAAGAGTTCCGAGAAATCCCGGAGCTGCTGCTGGAGAAAGCGGAGAGTGATGAGGGTCAGGAGAGCTCGAGCCTGGGGGTCGACAGGGATGGATGGACAGAGTCCTCCCCGGATGCCAGGCATGGATGGAAGGGAAGGGAAGAAGAAGCAGGAAGGAAGTTGTCTTCTGTGATCTCTGACCTTCCTCTGAGCTTACGTAGATGTATGGAATGGAATATCTCTGGCCAGTTTTGCTGTCTGTCTAACTCGACCTCCTATGGGGGGGTCACAGATCTCCCCGTAGTGTCTGAACCAGCAGAGTGAAGGTGCGACCTTGAAGACCCAACAGTTAGAAAAACATTCCACTGTCTTATCAGCCTAGCTAGAACATACTGTTGCTAGTTAAAAGAAAGCTGTAGTTCTAGTTACTTTGGTCACTTCAAAGTAAGATGCTGTAATCTCTATAAGAAAATGGATTTTGTGTGAATTTAAACGTCTTTGTTGTGTGTATCATTTTCTCTTACAGGATTTTCTTCAAGAATTGTGTTTCACTCCTGATTGCACAGGCCTTATTTCAAAAATAGTTATTTTCAATTCTTCTGGTCTGGTAAAGTGTGAAGTAAGTAAATGTTCTTATAAAATAAGAAAATAATATTTAAAATACTTACTCTGGTGAAAGAGATAGTGAAGATGAGAATGTAACTGCAAACTCATAAGTGATGTACTGTCTTAGTAATATTAATTACCTGTTTTCTTCTTGCCTGTTCTGGTGGAGCAGGCATAACCTTATGGTATCGGTTAGAATTGTCATGTATGAGCTTTGTTTTATATTTAGCTTGTGCAACACAAAAGCAAATGTTAGTTTAACTCGGAGCTAATCTTGCTAAATGACATAATTGCATTGGAAGACTGCTGTTACACTCTGCAGAGTCATAGGAAGATGAGTGCTTCTTCCCAGAGCAGCATTGATTGGTCTGTGAGAAGCACAAAAATAATTATTGTAAATTTTGCCTCCTGCCCACTGGTAGAGCAGAACAACCTCTAGTCCTTCCTGACTGTGTTGTCTTTAAACCTGTCTTTTCTTCGGATGAAGGTGTGTTGCTATACAGCCAGTTGTAGCAGTTTTAGAAGGACTTCTATGAGGCTTATGTAGGCTGCATTACCTCTTGTAGTGTTACTTTTACTGCTTTCCAAAGCATCAAATGTCCCTGGGTTTTGAGTACAGCAATGTTGCATTGTAACCCAAATTTTATTAATACGATGTCACTTATTTTGGTAGTTTGAACAAAAATTCACAAAACCCAAGGAACCACCAAGAGCCAGTATTAAACAGAAATGTTCAAGGTAAGCTCTCTATTGTTTAAAACTATGTTGAATCAATTTGAGAACAAACCAAGTTTCTCTAGAATTGGTTTTCATGGCTTTTTAAGAATTGCTAAAATACAACAAATACTTTGGAAAGCTATTCTTGCCCTTTGCCTTTGATAAACTAAAAAGTTTGGTACAATATGTTACGATACAATTATAAAAACATTTAAATTAACTTGTAAAAGAAGATACAGAGCTACAGGTTTATAACAAGAGCACAGGAAGGCATTACTGTGTATTGCTGAGTAAATTACTAGTAGCTTTCTAGTAGTCATACAGTTCTTTAAAAACATTTTCAGTTTGGTGACAGGAAGCTGTTCTCAAATCTGCAGCCTATGAGTTGATGCAAATCTGTGTTTTCCATACCCCTATATTGAGTGATTATTTGTCCATTGCACCAATTTGAACCAATACTTTTTGAATATAAATGGCTATAGTAATTTTAATGTCTTTATACCTGAAGCCTAAATTAATTGTGAAATCTGGGCAGGGAAGTAACGTGTTTGGGGGAAGAATGCTTTGCAGGCTGTGTGCAGAACTTGAGGACTGTTTCTCTACTTTTCCTCCCCATTCATATCTCATTTGTGCTAAGAGACTTAAAAATTTGAATGCTAAAAGAATGGGTGTCTGATGCATGCTCCTTAATGGGCTGTCTTAATTATACATACCACGAAAGCTGAATATATCTAGATTAGAATATCACTCTGGTTTCAGTCTGAGGTTGCAAGCGTTGTTCTTTTCCTTCTCCTTGCTAGAGGGAGCAAACTCAGCAAGATTTTTAGCTGGATGGGAGAGGTATCACTAAGTGGCATAAATTCAGCACCACTGTTTCTCAGCATTTACTATCTAACCACCTTTTTGTGAATGTTTAGAAACTCTACATAAAAAATGCATGCAATGATGCTATTTCAGTTGTTGAGGCATATGCCTTTGATATAACTGAGTTACCACTTTTTTGTCAAGTAAGGTTATAAACAATGAGGAATCATGCTGAGAGGATAAATAAAACTGATTTTTTAAAAGTTGAGGAAATCCAAATGTTCATAGAATAATAGAATGACGGATTGGAAGGCACCTCAAGGATCATCTGGTCCAACCTTTCTAAGAAAGAACATGGTTTTAGCACACTGTCAAGCTGAGTCTTGAAAGTGTCCAGTGTTGGGGAATCCACCACTTCCCTGGGGAGATTATTCTGACTGTTCTCTTAATGAAAAGCTGTCTTCTGGCACCCAATGGGGATCTCCCCAGCAGTGGCTTACACCCATTACCCCATATATTTTCCATATGACTCCTTGTAAAAAGGCAGTCTCCATCTTCTTGGTAGCCACCCTTTAAGTACTGGAATGTGGCAATAAGATCTCCCCCGAGCCGCCTTTTCTCCAGGTGGAACAAACCCAGCTCTCTCAGCCTTTCCTCCTCTGGCAGGCTTCCCAGATGTCTGGTCATCTTCTCTTGATCCTCTCCAGCCTGCCCATGTCTTTTTGTATAGTGGGGACCAGAACTGAACATAGTATTCCAGGTGTGGTCTGACAAGCGCCAAGTAGAGCAGGATGATGACTTCCTTTATCTGCTGGTGATGCCCTTGTTGATACAACCCAGCATCCTGTTGACTTTCTTTGCCACTGCAGCACAGTGATCACTCATATGGAGCTTATTGTTTACCAGGACCCCCAGATCCCATTCCATAGAGCTGCTTCTCAGCCAGGTGGATCCCAGTCTGTGCTGCACTTATGGGTTATGTATGTTGTTCAAAATGCCGAGTTACAAATTAAGAAAAACTATGTATTTCAGTTAATCCTAATTCTGATACCATTAATAGGAGTAAAAATTACTGCAACTTTGGGATATTCTTACACTAACTTTTTATGAAACTTTTATGCAATTTTCAGGTCCTTTCTAAATGAAAACTGGTTTTATTATGTTTGTGCTTTCCAGCATAATATTTTACAGTAGAATGGAGCTTACAATAGCTATTTTAAGACATGGAAAATGTGAGATTTGCAACATCTCAACTAATGTTAGGCTCACTGCTTATTTGCTTTTTTTTCAGTCTTAAGAAGTTAAAAATGAAACAAGAAAAAAAACTACGAAGAAAGCGTGCACAAGAAGAGGCACAGAATTCTGCTAAAAAGAAAACAGAAGAAAACCAGATGGAAAGCAAGCCATCTCAATACAGTGATTGCAGTGGTATGTGGAAGTGTAGGTTGTTGTTCTAAGTTATCATGAGGTAGAGTAAATAGCAGTCTGAATGTCCTAAGTGATATTACAGCAGAATAGTAATGCTGAAAATAATCACAATCACAGAATAGTCATGGTTAGAAAGGATCTCTGAGATCACAGAGTACAACCATCATCACAAAACAAAAAAACCCACAACAACAACAACAACAAAAACACAACACAAACAAACAAAAAACCACCACACAACAAAACCCCAAACAATGGCCACTAGAGCATGCCCTGAAGTTCTACATCTAAACCCTTCTTGAACACCTCCAAGGGTAGTGGCTCAACCACCTCCATGGGTAGGCCGTTCCAGTGCCTGACCACTCTTTCAGTAAAGACATTATTCCTAATGTCTAAACTAAATCTCCCCTGCCACAACTTCAGGCCATTTCCTCTCGTCCTATCATTATTCATTTGGAAGAAGAGGCCAACACCCACCTCCCTACAACCTCCTTTCAGGTAGTTGTAGAGGGCAATGAGGTCTCCCCTCAACCTCCTCTTTTCCATACTAAACATCCCCAGTTCCCTGAGCCTCTCTTCATAAGATTCTAGGCCTTTCACCAGCCAAGTTGCTCTTCTCTGCACCTGCTCCAGGACTTCAGTGTTTTTCTTTTACTGAGGTACCCAAAAACTGAGCACAGTACTTGAGGTGTGGCCTCACCAGTGCCAAATACAGGGGTGTGATCTTTTCCCTACTCCTGCTGGCCACACTATTCCTGATACAGGCCAGGATGCTGTAGGCCTTCTTGGCCACCTGGGCACACTGCTGGCTCGTGTTAAGCTGGGTTTCCACTAGCATCCCCAGGTCCTTTTCTGCTGGGCAGCTCTCCAGCCACTCTTTCCCAAGCCTGTAGCATTGCTGTGGGTAGTTGTGACGGAAATGCAAGACCTGACACTTGGCCTTCTTGAACCTCCTACAACTGGCCTTGGCCCATTGCTCCAGCCTGTCCAGGTCCCTCTGCAGTGCCTTCCTACCCTGAAGCAGATCAACACTCCCACCCAGCTGGGTGTGCTGCAAACTTACTGAGCGTGCACTCAATCCCCTCGTCCAGATCGCTGATAAAGATATTAATCAGGGGTTGCCCAAATACTGAGCCCTGGGGAGCACCACTTGAGACCAGCCACCAACTGGATATAACTTCATTCACCACCACTCTTTGGGCCTGGCCATCTAGCCAGAGTTTCACAAAGGAGTTTCTGAAGTGTTTTTTTATTAAATACTTTGCAGGCACTTTTTCATCCCATAGGTACCATACTCAGAGTTCTCTAGAACCCTGTTGCCTGTTAAGTGGCATATCCTGGCACTTTCTCTATAAAACATTCTCAGGTGCTAATCTTTTTAGTTTTTTAGCTTTTTTCCCTTAACTGTTTTATGTGGGAGCAGTCCCTTCCATTAGCACTATATATGACTATTTTTGCTTCCATGTGATTTTTCTAAAATCATGGTTGGTTGACTCTTGAGTTGTTCTTTAGGTCTAGGCTATCTCCTTTCCTATGGCTTATTTTTAGTTCTGGTCCTTGGATCCACTGCAGGTCACTCACTTATATGTCTACCTTCATTTTCATCCTGTTCCTGCTGGTCTTTGCCACTGCTGCTGCAGCTGCTTAGAAGGCACTTAACTGAAAAGTAAGATTAAAAGAAGGAAACTTTACTTTTCAGTTCAGTCCAGTCCCAGATTCCCTTAAAACCTCTAAAAATGCCTTTGGTGTGGGGAAAAAAAAAAAAGGCAAGCAGCTCACCCTGCAGCAGTGCTGGTAAAAGTTGGGACACTGATGTAGGAATATGTCAACATGGAGCAACTTTAACACAGTTCTGCAAAAATCTGTGTATTGGTGTTGGCCAACTTTTTTAATTAGTCCTGAGTTAATTCTGCAATAAAATTGAAGTCTTGTGCGTGTTTGGAGATAAACTATCTATTAACCTGTTTTTTTGGCTTGGGGAAATTTCATGAGGAAATCTTTCAAAAGAATGTCTGATTTATTCTCCCAAGCTTTATGACAGGGCAAGAGGCCACTTCTGATGAGATCATGAAGGATTGTTTCGTTTTGCTTTGTTAGCAGCTATAGGTACTTTTAAATAATAAGAAATCTGTAAATTGGAGAGGACCGTGGGTGAGAGGAGCACGTTTGTATGCATTTTTGTAAGATACAGAGGATTTTAATGCAGACTCCTGCAGGATAAACTCAAGCATGGCTTGTACCTGCAGAGTTCACTGAATCTGTTAGTATGCTTAGAAGCTTTTGTGTTGCAGTGCGCAGTTACTCTAGGTGTGATATGTAGTGCTTTATTTTTAAAAAATTATGTTCAGATTTATGCATTTTGACTATGATTGCGGTCAATTAAGCTCTGATAGTGGCATTCTATAAATGTGTGGTCATGAAGAATAATGAAAGGTGAAGCCTGATATGAGCTAGTAATCTTTTTCACTCTTGTTCTGCCAAGAACCAGGGGCAGGGCAAAGGTTAACTACCAGGTGTGTCCTCAGGTGTGGTCAGCAGTGTGCCTTTGGTCTGAGAACTGATGCTTGGCAGAATTCTGTCTGCATCAGGGCCAGCATTTAGTTCACACAGATAAATCTGTACAGACAATTGTTTGAAGCTATTGTTACTGGCAGGTGATACTTTATTTTTTTTTATTTCTGAAATCTAGTTAAGATGCTACGGGTTGCTTCTTTGTGTAAGCCAAATTTAAAGCAAGATTGTGTCAGATCCATAATGTTAAGACTGGTTTATATGGGAAGTTACATGTTCTTCAATTTTCACTGTGTTGCTATAAAGCTGAAAGCACCACTTAGTCCAAATGATCTGTACTTTGAAGTTGATGGGTTTAATTGTGGCAAACAGATGTGAAATCTTTGTTTGTTTGATTTTTTTATTTTGTTTTCTTTTTAATCCCATTATAGGTTATGTTCAGGATTTATATGCTGGTGATCGAGTCCTGCAGCATATCAGTCGAAATGCCGAGCAAATAAAAACAGCTGTTCATGATGTTTCCAAACTACTGAAAGAGTTACTTTCATGGTTTGTAATTGGGGAGGAGGATTACACGTCCTATATTGAAGCTAGTGGCACGTCACATGAAGTGATGGAGCAGCTCATCAGTTACTTAATTCAGGAAAAAAACAGAGTTAAAACAAGGAGTTTTATCCACGTGCTGAGTAAGCTGGAAGAAGTGGATCCCAAATTACGCAAATGGCTGAAACATCTTAACGACTTGGGTAGGCTATGTATTTACGTAATAGCAGGAGATGTTACACTGTCATAGTTGCTTAGTTTACAGATGAAAATATATCCACCCTGTTTTCCAGTCTTTCTTTCTTTCTTAACTTCAAACAGTAAAGCAGAGCTTTCCTCATTTTCATGTATTTGATCTTAAGTTAGGATTTCTAGAGAAGAAAGTGTGACCATTGGTAGCACAGGAGCAACATCCCTTATCTCCACAAGTAAAAGATTCTAATATGGGAAGGGGTTTGTCCATAAAATTGAACAGATCTATTTTTGAAACGCCTTTAAATTCCACGATAGGCTTAAATTAGAAGATCTCTATCAATAATTTGTTTCTGAAAAGTAAATCATGGTGGGTTTTTTGCCACAAATTTTAGCTGACTATAACTTAAATTGTTTTCAGCTCGGTGCTCCATGGTAGTGTTGCCATGCTGTGTAGTTTCATATTGAATCTGTAATTGGATTAAGGTAGAAGTTTGTTTTAGCAGGCAAAAGACATTAGATGCCAAAAGCTTGAATGAGATTTATGATCTTACTTCTGTTGTGTCCATGTGCTTTAATGAATCTATATATTATACAAATAATTTGGTGTTGATGAAGTAAAATTTATATAAACTGCATTTATAGTTTCTTGTGTGCATTTTCAAGATACAAAAGGTTTTATGTAATCTGTTTCATCTACCATGTATTTAATTTTTTTAATTCTTTAAAGAGAAGTATCACATTGTAAGCACTGAAAATCTTGAGACTGGAATGAAGTGTTGTTTTTTTCATCTCTTTTAGGTCTGACAGCTACAGGGAACTTTCTTCTTCAATATGAACATTTTTTAAAAGAGCTTGACCTTTCTATTTTAACCACACTCTGGAATGAGAAGTATGGTAGTAAATTTGGCTATGTGACAACTAATTCTGAAGACCAAGGAATTCATGATTATTTCTTAAAACCACCCCTAGAAAAAAGCCGTTGTTTTATCTGGCTGTTAGAAGACAACAGAGAAAAATTTCCATGTCTTCATCAAGCTCTAGATGAATTATTTGATAAAATGGGTATGTAAAGTTCATCATTCTTACAAGCATTGTATTTGGACTGTTTTTACACCACATTTCATGGGCTCTATAAAAGGCCAAAGACTCAGTAAACTACTAACCTCCTCATGATCTGTGTTCAGTGCTTAAAAGGCAAAATGGCCTTGAAGGGCAAAGCACCCTCTTTTAGGTTACGTTCTGCTGTTTTGTTTCATGTGCCACAACCAGCACATGAGTTTACCATTAAGCATATGTGATGTCCAAGTAAAATAAGTATTACCTTTAGTCTTAAGCAGAAAGGTTTTGCAGCTGCGGTCTTTGATGTGCTTTGGTGGCATTTGATAAAGGATTATAACAATTATTATTATAATTTCCTAGCTCACAATTATAACTTACATAAATACTACTATTTCCACTTACAAATGTGTCTTTGTTATCCTTCCAATAGATGACCCTAGCATTGTATTAAAGAAGCAGGGAAACGAAAACATATTGGTAAGTGAAATTATTATCTATTTGGTATAAGCTCAGAAATAAATGCATGGTGTTTTAAAAATGTGCTAAAGTGAATAGAGACATGCTTGTCCTGTTTTATTTTACATCATCCTCCTTCAGACCTGATTGGAGATCTAGCTTTGTTTTATCATCTCCCTGAACTCTTCCCCTGGCTTTTCATAAAATGTTTGAAGACTGTGTGTTGTTTGTACCGTTTTCCATGATCTTCCAGTAGTAAAATACTTGTTTAGGGTGTTTTCTGCAGCTAAAACATAGACCAACAAAATACCTTTTACATGATGGGCATTTCAAGGATACAGGTGAGGAAGCTGTAGTGAAAGCGGATGAGGGTAGGCTGATGTCCTCCTTTGGATAGAGGCAAATGAGGTGCATGGGAATAGCATTTACATAATCCTTGATAACAGCAGTTTAGTGTTAACCTGGAGAAAGAGTCTCTTAAAAAATATAATTGGGGAGTTAAAAAAAAAAAAAACAAAACATGATTTACAAATAGAGAGGCTCTTAATAAATATTATATATGCATATTTACCATGGCAACTGAACTTGAAGAATAACTCTTCCCTGAGTGTGCTTAACTTGAATCTGCATAGTTTTGGACACTAATTGTATGACTTACTTTACAATCCAGAGCAACAAATGGAAAGGTAGTGTAATCCAGCTTCAGATGTCATTAAATTGTAAGGCTAGGAGTCTGATGTTTGTTCTGCTAACAAGCAAAGGAAATCTGAAGCAAGTCACACATTTTTACAATTACACATTCATTACAATTTATAGATACTTCTCAAATTCAACCCATAAGCCTTCAACTGTACACCATGAATCACTTTTTGATTATCTTGATTAAAATCCATGCTAATTGGCAGAAGTATATTTTGTATTTCAATTAAGTTTGTGTTTGAGGTACTCATTTAAAATTATTCTAGCCTGCAGATAAATTTATCTGTACAAAACCAAGATTTAGTTTTGATACAGAATAAATCTTTTAGAGTTAATTAGCTAATATATGTCTTGATAAGATGTGGAGTCCTTTGCTTTTTCACTTCCTGAACTGAAAATCCAAGAATGAAATTAAAGCAATTGCAATAAAACTACTTCTGTTTCAGTGTTACCTATATCCTAAAATATAAAAAACCAAACCTGTAAGTTGCTGTTGTTAAAGTTATGTTAACCTATAATCACAGCCCTATTAAAAGGGGAGATGCATTTTTTTAGTTCCTGTGTCATTGCATATCTGAGAAAATTGTCATGACCAGAACATCTGACAGTTCTCTTTGCTTGTTATTTCCTATACAAAACTGTGTTGTGTGGGATGTTGCAGTTGCTTAAATATGCAGATTCAGCTATGATTAGTAAACATCTGATATATTAAAATAATAGAATATTCTGTTAGAAAATCAAGTGTTCTATGTGTGTAAAGAGGAAGATTATAAAAAGGAACAAAACGGATCATGTCTTGTGATGCTCTGTTTGTGTTTTCCAACTGAGGATGGAGTGGAGAGGGGAAAGATTGCATGGTCAAACCAGAATGAGAATTCTAGTATGAAACTTTTAAATTTACATAGTGGCTTTGGAAATGAATCATAATTTTATTCTAATTAAAATACAAACACTTTTTTCTGTTTCAGACTAATGGTATCAAAAACAAGAACAGGAAGAAGACCTCAAAAGACTCTAAGGTCAGTAACTTCTTAGCTGCTTACTACAAATGGGGTTTTTTTTAGAATTGCTGGCATTCAAGCATATAGAGGCTCTTTTCCTCAATATCTTGTGGAGGCTCATTCTCGAAGTAGTTTTTCCTGAAGTAAAAGAGTGTAAAAGAATGCTCTTAAGACTCAGTATAGGTTTTTTGTTACAAAATGAATTTCACAGTATAAAAAGTATTCTTAAACTTGAAAAAAAAGTCGTTCTTTAATAACTTTGGTTCTCACTGGATAGAAATATATTTGGTCTATCCACCGTCTTCATTCTGAATTACTATTTTGATCTTAATTTACAACATGGGAAAATGAAAAAACAACAGCTGTGAATAGAGTACACTGACTGCACTATGTAATTAATACTTTATGCTCCATTTTTTTCTGCACTGACAGATAACAAATTTGTAGAAGAGCACTTTACAGTAATTTTTAGATAGAAAAATGAGTTATTACATCTCATGAAATAGATCTGAAATTATTATTTTAATGGTTCTGATTATTTTTGTGCTTGTGTCAGTGATTGAAGATGCAAGTGTTCCATTTATTGCTGCAGAAAGTGTTATTAGCTGTTCAGTATCTTATGTTTTGCTAGGAATAATATCCTACCTGAAATTTATACTGTCCTTTATCCTGTTATTCGAGGGTTTTGCTTTACTGAAAGCTTCAGATACAATCTTCTTTGTTTCTTCCACGCTCCTACTTTTTATAATTTAACTAGAATTTCAAGCTTAAACTTAAGACTTTTTGTATTTTCATCAGTCAGGATTTCCTTTTTCTGACTTAGATGCATTTATACAAGTTATTTATTATTCCAAAGTTATTAGATAATAAAAATTAGAAGACAGCTAAAACATTTGTAATGGTGAAGGTAAGAATAACACGTGTCATATTAAAACCATGTGGAACAAGGGATAATGCAGACTTGGTAGTAAAAAGCTTGAAGACTCTCAAATGTAAAGGAGGAGGTTCCTAGAAAGTCAGTTCATGTGCAACCCAGTGGAAAGAAGTTATGCAAACATATTAACGAAGTGAAGCTATAGTGTTGATTTTATTTTTTTTCCAACAAGGTTCAGTGTAAACAAGTTACTCGTAGTCTTTGCAGTGGATCATTTTACATACAGTTTCATGAGATGAAAGAAATAACAATCTGTTTTTAATTAGTCGGTTTTAGTGTTATCCAGTGGAGTTAGTACAGCACCACGAGAAGAGGAGAAGATATTTATAGAAGAAAATACATTGTAAGTACCATCATGCATCTTTGGAGTTAGGTCAATAAAAGCAAAGTGCTTTGCAGGTACTGGAGAAGATAGAGTCTTACAAACACCAAGGCTGGTTTTACTTTGAAGGGTTTTTAATATGAGCTTCTGTAGAGCCATTACTTCTCTGCTTTCAGTACAGGGGTACAGGGCATTAGAATTTTAAAGGTCTTAACAATGTATGAAATAACCAAATGGTTGTGAGGCTGCAGCCCAGTACATCATCTAAGCCAAAAGCTATTCTTTCAAGTAAGATCTTGCTTTGTGTTCTATTTTAATGTAGGAAGAAATTAGTTGACAGATTTTTACATACTCTGTCAGTCACAAGTGAACTTTGCCATCTGCTCCGTATCAGGCAGGTTGTGATGTTGAATTGAGATTGTCTGCAGTGCTTTGCTCAGCATTTGTTGTTAATTGGGAGTCAAACTCTTGTATCCTGAGCCCTGTTTTGTTCTTGCTTATGGATGTGAAGCTGCTTATGGATGTGAAGAACTAGGTCTTATTAGCTAGTGGCAGGTCAGTTAGTTGAGTTTAGCAGCTAAGTATTTCGAGAATCGTGTTTATTTTGCTTCTTAGAAAAAAGTTTGCTATTAGGGTATATTTTTAGCACTGTGTACTATTTTCAGTATATGTGAAAACTATAATTATTTTCAGAGACAAGAATAATTGTTCCTAAATACTGTGTATTTGATCTGTATTTATTGTTTTTTTTGGTTTTTTAATGCTATAGAGATTTCACAGATTCTAATGAACCATTTGGAATCCCAGAATATCTTCGAGGACAACTAGATGAATTTGAAGCTCTTTATGACATTTCAAATAGTAACAGTTATCAAAGAGTCTTGGATAATAGCTCAAATCAAACTTCTGAGAGCTTATATGAGTATGTATACATTTCTGTACTTAGCAGTTAAAGGGTTTAATATTACTTAATACAATATGTTATAAAAATGATTAAGTCTAGAATTTGAGTCCTGGTGTCCTGGTGTGTGTAGGCATGTACATAAAGGTATGTGCTAATGCTTTGAAGTAGTTGCATGTTTTTAGTAAGATGTGAACAAAGAAGGGTATTACAGAATTTTTTTTTGCTAGAGCACTCTCTTCATAGACTCTCAGAATGGTTTGGGTTGGAAGGGATCATCTAGTTCCAACCCCCTGCATGGGCAGGGACACCTCCCACTAGACCAGGTTGCTCCAAGCCCCATCCGGCCTGGCCTTGAACACTTCCAGTGAGGGGGCATCCACAGCTCCTCTGGGTAAACTGTTCCAGTGTCTCACAGTGAAGAATTTCTTCCTCATGTCTAACCTACATCTACCCCCTTCCAGTTTAAAGCTGTTCACCCTTGTCCTGTCACTACAAGACCTTTTTAAAAGTCCCTCCCCAGCTTTCCTGTAGGCCCCTTCAGGTTCTGGAAGGCTCATATAAGGGCTCCCTTACAGTCTTCCAAATGATTATGCTTCAGTGTTTCTAGAGTTTCTTTACTTTTAAGTTATTGTGAAAATATAATGCGTAAAATATTATTTTAGAATGACATGAACAAAATTTATTAATAATGACAACTTTTTTTAAAAGGTATTTCTCTCAGATCTTGGAAGAACATGGCCCCATGGAAATTAATAATAAATTACTAATTGGGGAATATGAATATTTCCCTGAAGAAGCTCAAAAGATTGTAGAAAATGAAGGTGGTCTGAAATCTTTTCTTCTGAAATCCTCTCATTTTATTATGGTGGATAATCTTATTGGCTTAAGAAAGCATGCAGTTCTTATTAATGAAAATGCCAGTGGAAATGAGACAGGGGATAATGATGAAAAAAATGATACCATCTGTGATGTGCAAGAAAATTCTTCCCAGAACAAGCTACAGTTAAATCCAAATGCTAAGGAATTCAAACCAGAGTTTTATCCTAAGAAGCCCCATATATCATCATCTACTAAATTAACAGTACCAAGTTACGAGACTCCACAGTATTTGCCTTGCTCTTCTCCTACTTCAAGTACATCCATGCATTCTTTGAGTCGTCAGAATAATGGTAGCATAGATAATAAGTTGACAGACATTTCACTAGAGTGCTTTGATTCTAGAAATCCATATATGCATTGGGCTTCCTGGTTTTATCAACATAAAATAATATTGCCAGTGCCTTCTCAAATGCCTCTTATGTCAAACGTTGCTGAGAAACCTAGTTGTATTTATGCTGATCACATAGTTCATCAGGATAATGATCAATCAGCTATTTCAGACAGAGAATACGTCGCCTGCAGTTTATTTTATCCCCCTGAAATACCAACGTACAAAGACCCGCAGTGCCAACTGGAGAACTTGGATAACAAGTTTTATGAAAAGAATTTGGCTGTTGCAAATGGTAAAAAAGAAGCTGACTGTGGTATACGGGTTATTAAGACAGAAAAAGAAAACAGAGGTACACCTCTATTGAAAAACAGTCCTCATACAAGGATGATAGCTGTTCAGGTAAGAAAGTAAAATGGAAAAGTTATTTGAGAGCTTTTAAGTGTTAAATGACAGCACTGAGCACTCAGAAATGCAGCTCCTTTTTTTGAGTTAATTTCTTTGTGACTTTTACAGAGTTTCAAGAGCAAATATTCAAGTAATACTTCTAGCCACCCACATGTAAGGGGTCTTAAAAGTAGCATTTCGCATTCTCTAGTACTTACCTCCCAAAAAAGGCCACAGGTTGGAAGTTACTGAGGTATTTCTCGGACTGGAAACTCCTCAGAACCTGCAGTTGAACTTGCTGATGCTTTCTACAACTATTCTTATTTTTAGTTTGTAATTCTTTGAAGAGAAGGTCACTGAATTTCATTCTGCCTGAAGTTTTCAGGTTTAAAGGTTCCGAGGATTTAAAGGCTGGAACTGGTACACATCACTTTTAACTTCACTTAAGAGGTTAAGGAAGGGCCTCTCTCTCTGTTACAATTTTTTCTTTTTGTAATCACTTTGATTTCTTCTGTCACAGTATCTGAGGATTTAGATAATTTCTACATTCTAGGAGTTGCTGCCTGATGCTTCCCTTGCAGTTTTACAGTGGCAGCTCAGCTGTAGGATGAATTCAGGGGCAAATTCCTTCACATACTCCTTTTCCCTTCTGAAATAAAAAAATGGAAGTTTTATCCTACAGGCAGAGAAACCACTGAACCCACAGAACGGGGCAAGACATGCGGCACAACAGAAAAGGGGCTCAAGCATTCATTCTTTAATCCTACCCCGGAGTTAGGTCAGCACACACCATTTGTGAAACCACTCTTAAAATAACAGAGGAAGAGAATGGTCATACCTACAGTTTTTACAGAAAACACTTTGGATTAAGGTTCTAGATTTTAAGATGGATATGACAGCTTGACAGATGCATTTATGATAGATTATCAAACACTCTAGAGTGACTGCTGGGGAGGAGTTCCTCATCTTCATTTACTTTTGTCATTAAGAGAGGAATAGCTGCTTATAGCTGTAAGATAAATAGTCTTTTTGTTATTGCTTCCTACATTAGGAAAATGTCAACCCGTTTTTTTAAACTTTTTTTGTATACAAAACTTTTCTTCACTTTAAATCTTTACTGAGCAGTTGCTGAAAGTTGGTTTCCCATCAGTCTTGGCAGATTAATTTTGTCACTTGGCTGACTGGGCTTTTAAAATGGGGTCTATGTTTGGTTCTTGAACATGTGCAATGAAGAACTAACAGAAGAGGCAGCAGTTTTTAATTTAGTGAATTCTGATCAGCAGAGACCAAATAAGCAAGGTGTTTAATATTATCTGACTATGATTTTTAATAGCCTGTTAAACAACAGCAGGAGCATCAACTTGATTTTTAGTATGTTGCATGATTAGATTTTAAATCAGTTGTTTCACTAACTCCCTGATGGGTAGTATTAGAGGAAAACAACCAGGGACTGAGGGTCCTTGAGTCTGGTCCCTTCTAAGTAGAGACACTTAGGGAGTAGATCATGAGTTTAGGAGGAGACATAAAACACAGTTCCTCAGTGAGCTGTCAGACAAAGTTTTTGCAAGTATTAAGTTTTCAGACATTCGTGACACAGTTGTGTTTACAGACTCTTGAGAACTGTTCTCCGTATAAACGTTTCATGGTCAATTAAACTACAGAAAAGGTCATGACAAGAAGAAAGTGCTTTCATTATAGATTTCAGAAATACTTGCATAATTTCATTTTACACTGGAGATAGATCTATTTCATAATGTAGTTTGATTTGTAAATTTGTAGGTTAGGTGCAAAAGCTTCAAAACAGTGCTGACCTATAAGTTGCGTGTATAAACTGGAAGACTTTTTAATCAACTAATGCTTCTTTGTATTGTAGGTAAATCGTGAAGTAGTTGATAGGGAAAATAATACCTTACCTTTTCATCCATTTGAAATGCAACAAGTAAGTTATCTGTGTATTTGTTTCTCATTAAGAAGGTTAAAGGAATGCCCAAAAATTCAGTAGTGAAAAGATAAAGGTTCTCTAAAAATGTCATATTTTAACAGATAATTTTTATTTTAGTTTGGGGTTTTTTTTGGTGGTGTGTATGGCTTGTGGTGTTTGTGGTTTTGTTAGTTTTGTTTTGTTTGTTTGGGGTTTTTGTTTGTTTTGTTTGGGTTTGTTGTTTTGGGGGATTTTGGGGTTCTTCCCCCTGTTTCTTGTTGTTCTGTAATGTTCTTGAAAACTTCACATAGGCCCACAACAGGGAGGTTTTGGAGCTTTGTTCTCTAGCTATTCAGATATTAGAGTACGTTTTAAGGAAATTTAGTATTTCTTTTCCACAAATCTTAAGGTTTGATTTAAATACTCTATTTGGGCTTATAGACAGCTCAGGCTGAGGTTAATAATAATCTAGATAAAAGTGAGAAAACATGGCCTTTGAACTGATCATATTCCATTCATGGTCAGACAGGAATGTTTCTTTCCTGAGCTGGGTTGAAGATGTTGTACAGCTTTCTCTTAAACACCCCCTCAAACCAACTAACAAAATAACCAAAACCCCCCCAACCACTCTAAAAATTTTGAATCTCAGCTGACAGAAGACTGTTCCTTTTAGATGTCGTGTTTGCTGCCTTGTGGTAACAGACAAGACTGTTTGATTGGTTTTTTTTTAATATGTAACTTTTATTTTCAGGGAGATATTCTACGTATGGAAAAAGAGCATCACGTGTTAAAAGAACAGCTTAAAGAAGCACAGGAAAAATATGAACAGTTACAAAGTCGAAGCTCAGAGGAAATCAGTGTTTTAAAAGAGCTCCTAAAAAAAAGTGTTGAAGAGACTGAGGTAATGCTTGTATCCATGCAACAGTGACTCGCAAGAGTGGTTGTAATTGATCAATAGTTTTTTCTGAAACTTGACTGGTAGCCTTATTGCTGTGAAGTCTGACTCGGCAAACCTCGCAATCTTTGTGTGTCGTCTTCCTGTGAACTGACTGGAACGCAAAGGGTATTGGTTGCCTCCATCTAGTGGATGGGATCGATAGAATTGATTTTAGTTCAACCTAGGAACAACAAAACACCACACTGCTGATCCTTTCTTTCTTGATTTGTTGGGTTTGCTAATAGGCTTTATTTCCTTGAAAATGTCTGGGAGCAGGAGGAGTAGTTCCAAAACAACACTGTCAGCCTATTATGACTTCGACTGGATTAATTTTATAGTTAAAGCTGTAGATGCTAAAGACTACACATTTTTCTACATGAGAAGGAATTTTTCCATGAAAAAGAGACCAAAACCATCTGTCCCTGTGCCTTCTCTTTAATCTTTAGTATGATTGGACCTGTCATTCATATTTGGTTTAATATATTTCTTTTTCCTTTTAATGGTGTGTTGGATTACACTCATGCACTGCAGCTTGGGAACTCCCGAGTTCTAGCTTTACCTCTGGCTGTGAGTAGCCTGGCAAACTTTCCTGTAAGGGATGATAGAGTCTTGCATCTTTTTTTCTATGTGAATATTTGGTTAAAATGTGAGCTGAAAAAGTTTTTGGCTGAACTCATGGTTATACATAAGATGGATGAACTTGTCCATGGGCATTGTAGGAACTTCTTAAAAAATACTTTTTTATATTTCCCAATGATGCATTGATGCTACTCTGATTTTTTTAGCAGTTATGGCAGCCATAAAATTCAGTGCTGTCTTGCTGCTATAAATTTCAATTTCCCAGTTCTTAGTACTGATACAACAGTATCAATACTGATTTTGAGCTGGATTTCAGTTGGATTTTACTATGGATTTGTATTTGACGTGATGGAACTGGGTTTCTTCTTTTAGCTGACAGCAAGACAGGGTTGCAAGTATTCTGAAGCTAACTGTGTAAATAAGGTGTGCAGATCATTACAGGAAAGCATTTGTGAGTAGGTTGCCTATGCTAAACAGCTGAACTAAGACTAATTTAAGCACTAGTAAAGCTCTGTTACTGTAATTTTCACTAGCTTAGTTTTTGATCATGTGTGATTAATCTGCTTGAACTTGCATTTGAATAAAATGGTACTTCCAGAAATAATGTTTTCTTATTTTCTGCTTTTAGGTATCAAAGAATGAACTGGATTGGTTTAATCAAGACTTAGAAATACAAGTGAAAAAATGGCAACAGGAGAAAAAAGAAAATCAAGAGAACTTAAAAGCCCTAAGGAACACAGTTAAAAAGCATACAGATACCAATGATAGGTACTAAATTTAATTGCAGATTTACATTACTTTCCCCTTGTTTCGTTGTGGGGTTGTTTTTAAAGCAGGAGTAAGTAGTTAGTTCTGATCAACTATGATAAGTTTCAGTATCTGTTGATTCCATGATGCATGCAGAGTGAAAACTCAAAACTTGTTGCCCTTATTATGTCATTCTGAAATAAGCTGAAGGCAATTCTTGGATTAAAGCCACTCTTATTAGGATCTACCTAAGACTTTATTTAACCTAATTAACAAATACTAGTCCTCCATCATTTAAGATCTTCCCATGTTTCCCTGAATCCTTTAGATCTGCTCTGCTTTCTTTCTCACTGTGCTTCTTCTTGACTTACCATTGCTTCCTCAGCATTATGATTAGCTTTAATTTTTCATTTCGCTTTTCATTTTTCCTTGTTCTGTTGTATAATCAACTCAACCAACCTGTGGTCTGCAGCTGTTTTTCTGACCCACTTACTGTCTGTTCTGGCACATAGCCTATCTGGAGGTCATCAAAGGATGCATGTTTCTTTCTTCACTAGTCCTGTCACTCATTTCTCAGATTCAAGTAAAACTGCAGGAGACACATAACTGCATGTGTCTGTGGCTTTTTTTTTTTTTTTAAATCCACCATTAACCCTAGAAATCTGCAGGGCTTTCCATGGAAATTAAATCAATAATTCCAATGGATGAATCCTGATCATGACACCATGTGCAGCAAACCCAGCTGTTCCATTGGCAATGAGCTCTCCTGGTTATGGAGGAACAAGCACCAACACCACAGCCAACAAACATCCATGAGATCACATCCCTGATGTACTGAAAAATAAATTGTGTGTTAGTTTGATGAAGTGTTAGCAGTAGCTTTTCCCAGAACATTCTAAAGACTCAAGAAATCTTTAACCAACCTAATAATTGGCTGTGTAACCTGCTAGATGTTTTATTACAGTAACAGGCTAAAAGAGGTACATGTCTGCCTTAGTGTGTTGAGTTTTTGCAAGTTACAGGTAAACATTTAAAAATAGGTTCTAGATGAATAATTAAATTGACTTTCTTAGCATGTTTCTTACCAGATTTGACAGTTCCTATTGTATCTTGAATGTTCTTTCTGCTTATAGACCTGAGAAGGCTTCTGTCCTTGAATGCTGTTCTATTATCTTTAGTCTGAGTCGGCTGGGCTAAGTGTCTCTTGAAAAAAGCATTGGTCTGCTTTTCTATTAGTTGCTGCTTAATTAGGGATACATTTAAATGCCCTTAATAGTATTAAACAGCATATAAAACCTATAGATTGTCATTGGTGCATAGTTGTCACTATGGTTATGGAGGAATGTGTCATGTATTTGCTAATGAATGTTTTTCAGAACAAGCTTAAAAATATGTTTGATTACTCTAGGTACTCGAAGACCATTGATGAGAAGAAGAAGCAGTATAACGTGTGCTTAAACGAATTTCTTGAGACCAGGTAAAAGTCTTGTACCTTTCAGCAACATGAAATTTTTTACTGGCTTGTCATTATTGCAGTTGTCTGCTTCACTCTGGGTGAAAACTTAGGAGAGTAAGCACTTTAACCTGTATCTCTTAATCTCAGTTTGCTTTTACCTAAGTAAATATTATTTTATTTTAGATATTGGAATAATAGAAGTCTGTCTTTTCAAAATACTCTCCTAAATTTCCCTTGATTATATACTTGATTAGATACTACAGAACACATGCTAGAAGTTGGATGTGGTAGAGACATACTGAAATGTTGGGTGTGGCCTGAGTTGTCACACACATACCCTTCTGAAAGTACGTAAGGTTACCTACACACTTTCTGAAAGTTACTCATTTGCACATTGTCTAAAGTCAAGGTTTCATTTATAAGATACGTTCTTCATAGATGTGATCAGGGTCAGAACAATAATAGTTGCATGACTACAGTAGTCAAACTCCTGTAAGCTTTTTAGGTTGCACAGTGAATTGTGCTTAAGACATTCCAAGGTCATGTCCATGGAACCGGCAGTATGGCTAAAAGAGCATGAAGCTATACCTGAAGGCACAAGCTATGCAGCCTAAGTGGAGTTGTGTGCTTCTGGAGAGAAGTAGTAGCTGTAGAAAACCTCTAAAATGCCAAAATTTTTAAATGCTACTCGGAAAATGTTGCTCAAACATTTAACTTCTTTTTATTTCACAGTAATAAATTTGCTAATGATAAAGTAAAATTGGAAGAGTTTATAAAAAAGAGTGAAGATGACTACCAAGAGTGTGTGAAAAGAGCTGTTGAAGCAGAGGTACGAACAAAAAAAATCTTAAAAGCTTTTGCTAGAGCTTGGATCATTTATGCTGATAGTATGTGGGGAAGATAACTGGTCTTATCTAAGAATTTCCTTTTTAAATCATAGAATGGGGGTTGGAAGGGACCTCTAGAGATCATCTAGTCCAAACCCCCCCCTTCTCAAGACTAAACAGCCCCAGTTCTCTCTCAGCCTTTCTTCATAGGAGTGATGTTAAAGTCCCTTGATCATCCTTATAGCTCTCCATTGGACTCTCTCCAATAGATTCCTGTCTGTCTTGACTTGGGGAGCCCAAAACTGGATACAGTGTTCCAGGTATGGTCTTACCAGGGCAGAGGGGAAGAAGAACTTCCCTACACCTGCTAGACACACTTTTCTTAATGCACCCCAGGATACCACTGGCCTTCTTGGCCACAAGGGCACATTGCTGTCCCATGGATAGCTTACTGTCTACTAGGACTCCAAGGTTTTTCTCAATGGAGCTGCTTTCCAGCAGGATGAGCCTTAATCCGTGTTGGTGCCTGGTGTTATTCCTCCCCAGATGCAGGACCCTACACTTGCCTTTGTTGAACCTCATTAGGTTCCTCTCTGCCCAGCTCTTCAGACAGTCTAGCTCTCGTTGGATGGCAGCACAGCCTTCTGGCGTGTCAGCCTCTCCTCCCAGTTCCGTATCATCAGTGACCTTGCTGAGGATACACTCTGTCCCCTCATCCAGGTCGTTAAGATATTGAACGAAACTAGACCCAATACTGATCCCTGGAGGACACCACTGGCCACAGACCTCCAGCTTGACTCTGTGCTGCTGATCACAACCCTCTGAGCTCTTGCTGAGCCAGTTTTCAATCCACCTCACAGTCCAGTCATCTATCCCACATTTGAGTTTTCCTATGAGGATGTTATGGGAGACACTATCAAAAGCCTTACTGAAGTCAAGGTATATGAGACATCCCCTGTTCTCCTTTCATCTACCCATTTGGTCATGCCTTCATAGTAGGCTATCAGATTACTCAAGCAAGATTTCCCCTTAGTAAATCCATGTTGGTTACTCCTGATAACCTTCTTTTCTTCCATGTGGTTAGAGATGGCCTTCAGAATGAGCTGCTTCATCACCTTTCCAGGGATGGAGGTGAGGCCAACTGGTCTGTAGTTGTTTGGGTCCTCCTTATTGCCCTTTCTGAAGACTAGAGGGACACTGGCTTTCTTCCAGTCCTCAGGTACCTCTCCCACTCTCAATGATTTTACAAAAATGACAGTGGCTCATCAACAACATCAGGCAGCTCTCTCAGCACACGTGGATGCACCCCATCAGGGCCCATGGACTTGAGCATTTTCAGTTTATCCACGCAATCTCTAACCCAGTCTTCACTGACCAGTGGAGAGTCTTCTTCCAGTTTTGCTCCCTTACTTCCAGTGACTGGGGTCCCTGAGGGCTGGTGTTAGAAGTAAAGACTGAGACAAAGAAAGCATTCAGCAATTCTGCCATTTCTGCATCCTTTCTTATCGTATCTCCCACCTCATTTAGCAGGGGATCCACTTTTTCCCTACTGTTCCTTTTCTCACTGATGTACTTGAAGAAGCTGCTCTTGTTTTCTTTCACCTCCCTAGCTAGACTAAGTTCCAAGAGAGCCTTGTCCTTTTTTTGTTGTCTTTACACACTCTGGCAGCATTTCTATAATCCTTCCAATTAACCAGACTTTTTTTCCACATACTGTAAATTTCCCTCTTCCATTTGAGTTTTTCCAGGACCTCCTTGCTTATCCATGCAGGTCTCCTGCCTGCTCTACTTGATTTATTCCCCCACCTCCAAGGGAATACATTTATCTTGAGCTTGGACAAGGCAGTGTTTGAACATTGGCCAGCTCTCTTGGGCCCCCCTGCCTTCTAGAGCCCTAGTCCATGGGATACTTGTAAGTAGATCTTTGAAGAGGACCAAGTTAGCCCTCTTTAAGTCCAGGGTAGAAATTTTACTTATTATCCTGCTTTTTTCCCTAACAGTACTAAACTCTAACATGTCATGGTCACTACAGTCAAGACTGCCCCCAGCCTTAACATCCATGACCAGACCTTCTTTGTCCTTTGGACCTTTGGTCCTTTGGAACCTGTCCATTGCACCTCTCCTCACTGGTTCTTCAAACACCTGTAGCAGAAAGTTGTCATCAATGCACTGCAGGAACCTTTTGGACTGGTTATGCCTGCCTGTGTGAGCTTTCCAACTAAAATCAGGGGGATTGAAGTCCCCCATGAGCACCAGGTCTCATGATCTTGAGGCTACTTCCAGCTGCCTGTTAAAGGCCTTGTTGACAACTTCTTGGCTTGGTGGTCTGTAGTAGATGCCCACAGCAGTACCACCTATGTTTGCATGTCCCTTAACTCTTACCCATAAGCATTCAACACTTTCATAGTCTCCCTCTGGGTTAAGCTCAATGCATTTGAGTTGCTTACAAATAAACAGCAACTCCACTGCCTCACCTTGTCAGTCTACCCTTCCTGAAAAGGAGCTAGTTGTCCATAACCACATTCCAGCCATGTGAGCTGTCCCACCATGTCTTTGCAATTGCAATGAGATCACAGCCCTGTGACCACACCCAGGTTTCTAGTTCGTCCTGTTCATTCCCCATGGTTCTCACACTGGTGCACAGACACTTCAGGGACTTAGTTGAGAAGCATCTGTTATGGTTGTGACTGGTCTGGTCTATTTGCTGTGTTGGTGTCCCCCCCAGCTTCAGTTTAAAGCCCTTCTGACCAAGTCGGCCAGCTTACCCCCAGAGATTCTACTGCCTCTTCAAGACAAGTGTATTCCATCCCACTCTAGCAGGTCATAGTCATCATAGAATGTCCTGTTGTCTTAGAAGCCAAAACCTTCACCAATTACTAGCCAGAAATTAATGTTCATTATTCTTCTATACCTCACTGTCCCCTTTGCTGTAACTGGCAAGATAGAAGAAAAGATAACTTGGTCCCCAGTTTTTTCAACTTGTGCCCCCAGAGCTTTATAGTCTGCCTTGATTTTGCTCAGGTTCCTGGTCTATCATTCACAACCACCTGGAAGAGTAACAATGGGTAGTAGTCAGTGATCTTGTCCTGGTTTGAGCCAGGATGAAGCCGCTTTTCCTTTTACTGATTTTTTAATTTTCTTTTTGCCTTCAATAAGCTCTCTTTTAACTAGCAGTAAATGTCCCAGCTTGGACTGATAACAAATGCTGGCACCCTTTCAGCAACGTCATGGATTTTTGCTCTTGGGAGGCAGCAAGTTTGACAAAATTCCTTGTCAGGTCAGCAGATGGGTGTCTTGGTGCCCTCTAACGGACAGTCTCCCCTGTGAGCACCCGTCATTTGTTTTTATGATAACTGGTTTTCTGGTGGAGCTTTGCTATGTTGTACTTGATCAGGAGTGCCTGGAGACGTCAAAAGCATCATATCTGTTCTTGGTACTGATGTTAGGGGGTGGGGCATGACATTTGGTCCTGCTTTTATGGGTAACCAGGATCAAAGGTGTCTCATTGTCAGTGGTGTCCCATAAAGGATTATGGGTTTTGCAACCATCCCTCTTCAGCTCCTCTAATACTGTGTAGCCTTGCTACTGGTTCTTGCAGTTTGGCCACCTTAGCATCTAAAACTTCACATAAGTGTGTATCAAGTATTAATCAACTATTGACAAGTGCTGATTGTGATGTTATCCTACAAAACTTTGCAGGATCATCAAAATATTGTTACTATTGTTACTGTTATTGTTAACCAGTATTAAAAGTACACAGAATGTGAGGGTATTGTCCTAATCAAAATTCAACTAGTAATTCAGTTTCATACTTAACCTTGTTATGAATAGATTCAATTAGTGAGAATAAAAACATAGGAACATAAAAAATGCCTTGTTAAAAGTTAGTTAAGGTTAGTGACTATATAGCTGCTTCTTTATCACGTAGAATGAGAATGTAACAACCGACTTGCATGTTTCACTTAAAGGAGGAGAAAACTGATAAAGGGGTTTTTTTCTAAACCAGTATGTTTTATACTGGAAATGCTTTGAGTATCATGAACGTTTCTCCCTTCTTCAGAAAGGCTTATCTGCCTTACCTGCAGCTGTGGGATTTTAAAAAAAGACGACATGGTTGGTCCATATTACTCTTCAACCATGCAGTGTTTAAATGGCTGCCTTAATCACTTGCAGTAGGTGTGCATTTGTGTTATATGTACACACACACACACATATATATGTATAGGATGAGTTGCAAATGGAACATTTATGGAAGCTTTCTACTATCAGTTGAAGTGAATGTAGCCTTTGTATCCTCCCAAATGCTGCCAGGGCTGTTAATCTCACTTGTAATCCTCACCATAGGAATTGTGTGTGTTGTGCTCTCGGTATCACCAAACTGTTTTTTTTCAGGCACTTCTTAAAATCTGTTGTTATCGTAACTTATTCCTTGTACTTTTATGGCACTTGTTTTTTTTACATAGCTGTGTTTTGTTACATAGCTGTGTTTTGTTACAGGTATCTGTACTCAAAAACTGGAAAGAAACTGACGTATGCAAGATAAATGACATACTTGCCAGTGCAGAAGCAAATCTCAAGGTGTTGAAGTCAATGAGCAGGTATGATGGAGAGTTTGCACCAGACATTTCTGTACTACTAGATGCTAACTAAATACAAATAACTACTGGATGCTAAATCATGGTCACTTAAATAGACAAGTCAGTTTTTCTCACAAAGGGATGCCAGCCTGGAAGGTGGGTAGAAAAAAAATAGTTAAATGCAGCATTCCTGAAGCTGAGTTTCTTCTTAGTCTTAAGTTATACAGATGTGTGGTACTCAAGAAAAGGAGCAAGCTTCTTGTCTTACTCTTTCTTAGTCAGGGAAGATAGGCTACTGGGAACATTAGTTATTCCTGCCCAGTACCACTGGGAAAGGGCTGCAATGTAAATAGTCAAGGGTGCAAACAAAACTGCTGGGCATGCAACAGTATTATTTTCTTCCTTAGAAGGAACTAATTTAGCTCTTGGTGTTTGCCTGTTTTTAAATGTATGCCATGTTTCCCTTCCCCATCTTGATGTTGCTGCAAAATACTAATTCACATTTGAGGACTCCACTTCTAAGATTGGATGGGTTCTTAAGTACCAGTAATTTAACTGATTTTAACTTGAAATTGGTTGTAGTCTTTAACTGTGATTTAGTTGGTACGGGAAGGAACTGTTGTACTAAAACCATTGGTCTGAAACAAAAATAATAGCCATGTTGGGAGTTTTAATTGAAAATCTCAAATACTTCAACAGCTCAACTTCAGTGGCACCCAAGTTGAAGTCACATATTGATTTTTTGGAGGTATTTATTTCAAATGAAAAGAATCAACTGGAAAAAGTAGAGGTAAGTCTTAATTTCTCTTAACAAGCTTTTTAAGTTGAACTTCTGAAAGTAAAACAGAATACCTTAAATAATTTTCCATTCCTCTTTAAAAACAATAGTAGCTTGTCCTCCAAATACAGAACTGCACTTTTTAATTATAAAAAGATCCATTTTTAAGTCCAAATTATTTAAGTTACAAAAATCTGCCCTTTATATACTTGCTTCAAAAATTGGATCCCACATGAATGAGTTTAGTCTTTTGGTTCCTTTGTATTTTTTCATCTTTAAGAATCTGTGCAGCTTCTTCAAAAACAACATAAAACTCTATGAAAAGCTGTAGAATGGCTGGGCTGAATTTTAAGAACTAGAAAGGGTTTCCCAAACACTTTCAAGCATCAATGTAAGTACTGAAATGGTAGCCTTGTGTCTCCGTTTGAAAGGCCCAATATCTTTAGTGTTCTGCAAAAAAATAGTTTTGTTGATGCCATTTTAAATAAATATAGATCTTTACTGAATGCTAATGTGAAGGATAATTTGTTTTCCTTCTGCAGGCCAAGTATGAAGAAAAAATTCAGATGGTGAAAAATGGAGTACGGAACTGCCTCACCAAAGTGGAAACTGTGAAGCTTCCTTCTCTTCCCAACACCTTAGTACGTATCTTTCCTTTGATAGCAGGTTGTTAAGAAGGTCTTTTAAGTTTGCATTGTCTGTTATAGGACATGTACACAAGTAACCTGAATACATACATATATATAAAAGTACACCCTTGAATGCGAAGTCATTTGGCTTTCCATATGCCCAGGTAATGTTCAAAAGGAAAAGGTGACTGCAGATTAGCATGATGAAGTCCAGTGAGCAGCACATTCTCAAGTCCTGTGAGAGGCTTAAGTTTCATGTTCTATCTGGATTAGGACTACAATTTTCACCTATTGTGACTTTCTTGTAGCATCAAAATCTATAGGGACAAGGCCTGATAACACCAACATGTGTAGGTGATTGTGAATACCAAAATCAGCTTCCAGTCACATCTTTTATGAACTAGACGGAGTACAGGCATTTATGAAGATGCATCTGTAATGACTGAATCCCGGATAAATACAAGTTTAAAACATTTTCTCGTGGGCCAACAGTTCCAAAAGCACTTAAATCATGTCAGTTACTTCTGAACTCTGTGATTGTTCCAGGACAAAGTCAGTCTAAGTCAATACTCCTTGAACTGTTGTTCATCAGAGTGCTGGGGCGTCAGGTAACCATGATGAAATCCTTACAGCCAAGCTGGCTGCAGCAGTGCTAACAGCCTACATGCTGCCATGCACTGGGGGTAAAATTGAATTCCAGGGCACAGAGCTGATGCCCAGTCCTGAAGACAAATGGTGTTCAAAAACCACTGGAACTGAGACAGCTTGGAATAAGGAAAAAAGGGTTCGGCTGTGGCTCAAAATAAGAGAGATAATTTGCCAAATAAGTAAAATGCATTCATAGTGCACAGACATATGAAATGCCTGAATTCATCAAACATGCCACAACTTTTTAATATATATTATCTACAATGTGTTTTCCTTCTGTTTTTTATATAGTCTAGATTCAGGTCTCTGTACTAATACTGTATATTTCATGATTATTACAGCTTTTCTGGACTTGTACAAGTAATCATAGAACCATAGAATCACAGAATGGTTTCGGTTGGAAGGGACCTTAAAGATCATCTAGTTCCAGCCTGCCCTGCCACGGGAAGGGACACCTCCCATGTTGCTCAAAGCCCCATCCAGCCTGGCCTTGGAACAGTTCCAGGGATGGGGCTTCCACAGCTTCCCTGGGCAACCTGTTCCAGTGTCTCACCACCCTCACAGTGAAGAGATTTCCTCCTAATGTCTAACCTAATTTTCCCCATAGTTACATTTAGGCTCTCCTGCATACGTTTTCTTCCCCACTTACTTCTGGGGATCTCCTTTCTCCTTACTGGCACAGAACTCTGAAATAGATAACTTGAGTTACCATCAACTTACAGGTTGGGAAAGAGCAACTGAGGCTCTTACTTGGCATTTGCTGTTTATTTTTACGACAGTAATAGAGGAGTAACCTTTTAGAAGAGAGATCTGTAATTATTTCAGCTTTGAGAAGACTTTAATAGGCAAATACTGAGTCCAAATGAAAAAGACTTGATGGAAACTTTTTCTTCCTGTTTATTAAATTCCTTTAGTTAAACACCTTTTACAGAGAAGGTAAACTATCGCCTCGGAAAGGCATTAAACTGAAGAACACTGAGCAAGAACCAGTAGGTTTGACTATGGAGAAGTGCAGAATTTTAGTTCTGTTGTGTTAGAGTGCAACCATCCTACAGCTGAGTTCTGAAACAAAGAGCAGTTATGGGTCAAACAGCTAAGCTTATTTTAAGAAGTTATTTCCATTTATGAAAGAGGGGTTTTTAGCACAAAAAGAAGTCTTCCTGGGTCATGTCAGCTCCCAAGTTTTTCAAGAGGATGACTACAGCTGATGTGTTTCTGTTTATATAGAATCCAGTGTAATTTTTTTAGATTTTATAATCAGTTAAAAGTGATGAATTCTGTATTTTCAACTTGATGGCTCTTTTGTTTCCACCACTACCAACTTCAAACTATGCTTCTTACAGCTGTCCCACAGCCATGGGTTCTTCAGCAAAGCAGTAATAAGGACCAGTTTGTGTATGTGCTGTCCTATTTAATCCTGTTTCAAACAGGTTGTGTCTGTATGTACTACATATTAAGGAGCATGTTTGTGCAATATTTTCATCTAGGTAAAGCAAATGAAGATAAGTCAGTAAGACTTTCAAGTTCCTTAGCATGACTAAATTTGTCATAGTTCATGATGCAAATGCTTGAGAGTGAATTGACTTGATTCACTATTTTTCCCATGAAATCTGTTTATGTCCCAGGCAAACCAAACCAGACCTCCAGTCAGTGATCCAGCCATTGTCATGTATTCCTTTGCATCTGCACATCCTAATTCACTTCCTGCATTTTCAAGTTCTGAAGATCAAGGTCCAACATGTGCTTCATTTAACACAGAGGCCAGAGTTAAGCCAGGATATGCAAACTGTAAGCCTTGTTCTGCAAGTGGTGGGCCTGTGAAAACACAATCCAAGCCTCTGGAAGGATCATATTCTGATAAAGTTTTGGAAACTTGCCCTTCAGGGAATTCTGAAAGTAATACTCAGAATGTCCAGCCAAACCAGAACCAACAAGATGACCCAGCTCTACAACTGAAGCCTTCTGGACTTCCAGTCAAAAAAATGCTTTCAAAACCACTTGAAAAAATTATTGTGCATCTACAGAGTATATTCCCAAACTACAGCAGGTATGGTTTTTGATGGGTATAATGTTATGTTGGATAACAGAAGTTCTGAACAACCCATGATAAACTGCAAAAAGAACTGATTTCTTATTAGGTGGATTCTATTTCACAAGAGTAGCAGTATTGGTTGTGCCCATTCGGTGAGATATTTCTTAAGGGAAAAGACCTGTGGTGTTGACTTACATGTTTTGTGGTTTTTTTTTTTCAATTTCAATTTTTTTTCAATTTTTTTTCAACCACTATAGCTAGTAGTAGTATGTTATTATTTGGGATTTTTTTATGATTAAGGTCACTAGATCCTAGTTTGTTGAGAGGTAGTGGAAGCAAGTACTACAGTCCATTTGAGAAGTTAGTACCTTTTAAAGGCTCTGCTGCTGTGAGTCAAACATGGAAGCTAGTGTTCTCTTAAGCTGAGAACTGCCATAGTATTGCCACTCAGTAATTGTCTTTTTTGTCCCTTTAGTTCAGACTTGACCAGCTTCATAAAAGACGTAAACAGAAGAAATGGGAATACACTGTCAAATTTGAGCTTAGATGAAGTTCTGAGAAGAGTGACAGAACTCATTCTGGACCAGCAGAATCAGGTACTGGGGTGTATGTCATCACTGCCTTTTCTACTGTGCATCTCTGGCAGAGCAAACAGCAGCACAGTCCAGAAAAGGATGCAAGCTCCCCTTTGCTGTTAAGCTCCAAAATACCAATTTGCTCAAAATTCTTTTCCCATACCTGTCCAGGCACCAACTCCAACAGGGAGGCCTGTGCAGGCAGTATCTGCAGCTTCACCTGTGCAGACTGGGAGTCGGGAAGTGCCTGCAGAAGGAAGTGCACCCAGCACACCCAAGGCAGGACCGGCACATAAGAATGCCTCAAGTAAAAATCCATCTCAGCCCAATCTCCAACCATGGCGAAATGTTGGAGCAACATCTAAATTGAAATGGAAAAAACAAGACAATACAGTAAGTTCTTTGCTGTTTCAATGAACTTGAAGTTGCCATGTACTAATCAAATATAACATCACAGAATCACGTGTTAGGGGTTGGAAGGGATCTCTGAAGATCATCAAGTCCAACCCCCTTGCCAAAGTGGGGCAGATCACTCAGAAAGGCATCCAGAATGGTCTTGAAAGTCTCCAGAGAAGGAGACTCCACAACACCTGGGCAGCCTGTTCCAGTGCTCTGTAACCCTCACAGTAAAGAAGTTCTTTCTCATGTTGAGGTGGAACATCCCATGCTTGAATTTGAATCCACTGCCCCTCCTCCTATCACAGGGCACAAGTGAAGAGGTGGTTCTTAATGCCCAGACCTCATGTATAGACATTGAGTAGATATTCTCTGTGTCTTCTCCTCTCCAGACTGAAAAGCCCCAGGTCTCTAACATGACATGAACCAATCAAAGTACTGCTGGAAAAATAACTTACTTGTTCATGTTCAAAAGCTCAAATATAGCTGTTTCGTAACATTAACTTACTGGAATTTGTTGATTAACTGTTGCTAGCTTGCAAATAACTTGACATTTTATGTATAGGCCTCCAGTGATGATCCTTGCACAATATGTCATGATGAGCTAAACAGAGACCCATGTGAACTAGAATGTGGGCATCGCTTTCACAAAGAAGTAAGGATTTTTGTTCTTTGCTTATGAACTCTGTTCAGTTATGCCATGGTTCCACTTCCTACATGTAACCCCCCTCCTTGCTTACCTCTCAGTGCTTAAAGAACAGGGCACATTTTTTTTTTACATACTTAGTACACCAAGATGTGCTATATATGTGGTCTTACAGAAAGTATCCAGGTTTAGATTTTAACTGACAAGGTAATTCACGATAAACCCTGCATTTGCCACCTGACAGCAGTCACGTGTATAACTCCACATAGAAAGGAAGTCAGAATTATGTTAGAATAACTACTGATACTTCTGTCTAACTTAATGATATTTCTGTCTGTGACCTGTTCCCATTACTTGTTTACTGCTGATTTGTTACTGTGGAATAAGTGTAAATGTAAACTGATCAGCACAGCATCAGAACTGGAGAACAGTTTTCTAACTGCAAATCTTTAGAACATATAGGAAAAATTCTTAACCTGTTAGTAACAATTTATTAATATACTTAAGCTGAACATTTTGTACCAGCCTTTGCTTCCCCAACGTTATCTTCCCATTCTTGCAGTGCATTAGAACATGGCTGAAGCAACATTCAAGTACCTGCCCTGTGTGCCGCGTTCATGCTCTGTTACCTGAAGACTTTCCTGAGCTTCCTGCACGGAACAAATACATGTAAACCTTGTTTTATTTTAACACTGTGTAATAAGATGCAAAATAACCATGGTGGTGAGGAACAGCACAGCTTAACCACTCTGAAAATATTTTGGATAGAATCAGTATTCAGTTGATTAAATGAGGTTAGTCTAGCTGATTGTAGGGATCATTTCCCCAAGTAAGTATGTATCTTCCAAATAAAGTTTTAAAGTGTTCTGTGATTCATGAGTATATTTACTATTTGTGAAGTCTGAGGTACTGGTGAGTGATCTACGCTGTGCTAGAAAGCTAAGGCACCTTGCTGCCTGAAGAACTTGGTACTGTGCTGCTCAGCCATACAGCACTTGTGTCATTTTCAGCTTCTGTTATTTTTGGGGATGGGGGATATGTCTGTATCATCATCATCTTCGCTCATCTATAAAGCAGCCTATGTCACTGGCTTTTCCAAGGAGACTTCCAGACCAAAGCTATACTTGACCCGTAGAGCAGTGGCAAAGCAGCTCCACGCATGCTGTATTGGACACTGTTCTCCAAAGAGAACAGAGTGCCTTGATGGGCTGCCTCTGGCAAGACCTCACTTGCTGTTTATACATTGAACTGGTATTTACATTCACCTGCTTGTTATCAGCCAATTTTATTTTTCCTCTACCCACAGCACAGACAGAACCCCAAGTTCCTAAATAAGCAGCATGGTTTTTGATCGTTCTTCCTTTTTCCTGACTCTCACAAGCTGGAAGCATTGTAGTGATTTTCAGGGAGTTCCTTCATACTTCAAAAAAAGGAAGCCTTGGTGCATACACCCCTCCCCTGCCCCAGACCATCACTACACAGGGAAAGGAGCAGGTTCGAGCTGTTCTATGCTGGATGCTGGGCTGGGGACAGGATGAACCCTGGTGATCTTTCCAAATAACTTTTGAAGGTGGGAGGTGACAGTTCTAGTCTGAGCAGCAGGTGGCACTCGTGTAACGGTACATAAACCAGAAAGGTGGTCTTGGTTTAAGAAAAACCATCCTGTTTGGTTTCCTGATCTTAGAGAAGTGTTATGTTCTAATAAATAGTGCTTTTTTTTTCCCCACCACTCTTTTAAGACACTGAAATAAAAATTTCAGATGTTTATTCCTAAAATACAGATGATACAGCACCAGGGCCAAACCAAGAACTACATTTACCTGCATGGCGATAAAGATAATAGAAATTATTTTTTGGCAGTTTTCTTCATTCTGCCTTTTCAGGTTGCCATCTTGACACTTGCACTTTAACACTTTCTGCACTTAGCCTGCCTCCATCCCACATATTGTACTGAACATTCACAATTAAAATGGAATTGTGGCTGTTTTGTTAATATCAAAACCTACACCCTGTTTATGTTGCAAAGGCTATTTCTTGCTGAAATAGTTTTCTATATATTTTGTTTAAGATGCACAGTTACAAACACTTTAATGTACTTACTGCCTTAACTTTCCTGGCATTTACATTTATACTTTACATTGAACAAGGGCAATATTAACCCACCTGATGAAAAAAGGATGACTGGCCTGGTTCCCCTGGAAGGGTTGTTCATAAAGGGACAAGTCACATGCTGAAGGCAGAAGGTGCCACAGCACAGCAGTTTTCCAATGCAGTTTTCCCTCCACTTTTCCACCCTGCCCTCAGCCTGGGCTGGCTGGTGCTGTTTGGCAGATCAGGCTATTCCACAGCAAAACTGAGTTCTAAGTCTTATAAAAGGCAAGATGACAATGTACAAGTACATCCTCAAGCTAAAACTTCTGACTTGTCATCTTTTTCTGTGTTATTTTACACAAATAGCAAAGATAAAGGAAGATGCAGTTTTTCTAATCCAGAGAAAACACCCTGCAATGGAGGGAAAAAACCACATGCAAAGCAACATCAATTTAAGCATCCTTTCACTAGAGACTCACATTCCAACTATGACCAAAACACACTTGGTGTTATTTCATATCATTATTCATTGCACATCACTTATTTCATCCTCATCTTGTGATATTTATCCCACACCACCACCCTGCATTGTTGTAGCACCATTTATTACAGCTTCAAAGACACTATTAAGTATTATATTACAAGTCTTGTATCCTCCTCCCAGAATCTATACACCACATATAGTGGGACATACCAGGTGTAACAGTTTTTTAAAGGACTTTGGGACAAGTATTACAAAATGAACTAAAGAGAGAAATTTACTACATACTTCTACAAGTTGTAGAAATATACAGAATCATTCCTTCAGAATTTGTCACAGAAAAATGGAGGAAAACATGGTTGTTGAAGTCAGGAGAAAATACCTGACAAGGCTGTCTGGATACATCCATCCACACAGGATATCAGAAGGCAGGCAGTCTTAGCAAGATCTATAGAGAACTGAAAGCACAAGAACTACGACCAGGGAGAAGGAAATTACGTGTTTTCAGTTAAAGTGAGACATGGATAAATTTTCACTTGGCCTCTGAAGAATTTCATTCTTTTTCAGTAAATCCATAAGTGATTCTCCTCTGGCTATTTACATCCTGCAGAGCTTCAGTGGGAAGTTCTCTGTGATGAGATGATCATCATGCAGGAGGACGACAATGTTAACTTCAAACTCTGGAAAAAGGGAACATAAACCAGAGTTCTGTATGAATCTCGATTGTAACAGTAAGATGAGGCAGGCACTTCCTGCCATCAGGCACAGCACTTCACAGGGCTCTTCCAAACCACTTCAACACCCTGGGTTTTCCTGTGGCAGAGATGAACAAGGTACTCTAGACAGAACCTTAACCACATGCATCCTAGTCCTTTGACCTTTCCTAGAGAACTGTGGGTCATTCTAGTCTTAGGGACCTCTGGATTCACTTCCGTATCACTGAAAAACTACAACATACAGTCTCCTTGACAATAGGCAGAGTTCAGATATCTGAGATTAAAATGTTTTGGGAGAGATGCCTGACACCAATACACACTGTTCAGAAGCACCTAAAGTGGAAGAGTCAGGGAACAGACTCCACCTGTGCTGTCAGTGTATAACGTAGCCTTAGAATCCTGCATTGTGTGTGGCCTCCTGACACTGAACACCAAAACGCCATATACCTGCAAGCTATAAAAAACCATTTTTCACAAAATAATCGATTCTTCAGACATTCTATTGTATTGTTCAAAATGAAAATCATATCAAGTCTATAATAAATCCTAAATGTAGACAGAATACAAAGTCAGGTAGAGTTAATAAATGACAGAAGCAGAGATCAAAATAAACTGAGAATAACTGCCCCTTTTTAAAAAAATCATAAGTATTTTAAGACTTCTTATAAAGAAGTAGATACTACTCTAATAGTAGTCACTGTAGTCATCATTTGTCACTGTACATTACTATTTAATAGCTAGAAATAACAAAAAATAGACAAGAAGATGGTTTTGGGGAAAATCTCAGTATATATCAGGTGCAAAAATGCTCTTGGGAGAACAGATAAATGGGTAGGCAAAACCGAAAAACCAGTTGTGCACATTTATCCAAGGTATAGAGCAGCAAAGTGGGAGGGGCTTCAGTTGGGAAGTATCCTAAAGGCAGGGAATTCTAGATTCAATTTGATACAATAAAATAAAAAATACAAAAGGAACCAACAGATTCCAGCAGGATGAAGGGAAGAAAAAGATGCTAGCAAAGAGAATTTCTGCAGTGATTATTTGAACAAGTGAAAAAAATACTAAATTTCAGCTGTTTCTGAAAATGGTGGATTTTGGCAAAAAAAACCAGCAAGAAGCAGCTGGTGCTGACCAAGAAAAGCAAAGTCACATACATCCTGACCTTAATTTTTCTACTTCTGAGTCTGGGCAGCAGGACAATGGGAAACAAAAACAGAAAGAGGAGTTCTAGCTGGTGATGAACAGGAGAGGATCATGTTGGCATTTTATTCTTGGGCCATTGCTCAAGTGTTTAATCATAATTTTTTGGCAGAAAAAAAGAAAAATCACCTGCCATTGCACTGCTTCTCCTGTCCCTTTACTATATAATTCTATTAGAAGTAGCTTAATAGTTGCACAACTGTTTTTATTTAGAAGTATATGGGCTGTATTTTATCACTCTGTATAAAACACAGCGAACTACAATCCTGTTCAAGAAACCTCTACAAGGAAGCAGATGGATGTCCTTGGTTGTTCTTGCAGTGCTGTCAGTGATTTATCCCATCCTGCCACAGGCTAAAGTGAAACTAGAAACTTATCTCAGATAAAAGAGACCAATACAGCATGAAGTCAGATTCACTTACCAACTTTGAAGTTTGTCGTTTCCAGGGTAGGGCAGGTGAACAACCTGGGAAACACCATGTATATGGGAATAGGGAGGCCCCTGCAGACATCTCCATCAGCAATCTGAATATTCTGTATCTCTGTGGCATCTCTGGCATAACCCTCCGCACACCCTGGTGGAAGTGGGAAATTCAAAGGCAGAGGGGGTGAAGGGAAAGAGAGAAGAAAAAGCAGTGGCCAAAATTTACAACCAAGATACACCAGGGTTAGGGGAGAGGTATGTGTGTGCAAAACATTTTGCCCTTTGACCTCCAAGTTTTCACATTAACACTAGGAATTAAAGATCACAGATCTTACGTTTGGACTGTTCCACCTAAAGTGCAAAACAATCTTTTGCAAGTCTGTTTAATGATCTGGCTCTGGACAATTTTTCATATTTAAACTAAAAGAATGCAAGTGGTCATTACTGCAGCCTCTTCTATACATGTGGCATTTATAGAGACACTTACCACACGTCTCCACACGTACTAACTGCAGCTCAATGCTTTTGACTGCAGCCTCTGCGCTCTCCACGACCAGCTCCCCTGTTAATGGCTGTGTAATGATACAGTTTGTAGAACTGAGATGACCTTTGATGAGAAATTTTGGGAGTGAAGCTCTCTGAAAAGATTGAGGGGAAAAAAACCACAACAAACTGTAAAAGCAGGCTAAGAAAAAAGTACCTTACAGAAAGACAGTTATCAAAATATGTAGAAAACTCCAAAAAGCTGCGAAGTTATCAACTCAAAACTTCAGATATACCTCATGAAACTTAAATGATGTAAGTTGTTAAATATGCATCCTTATGCAGATACATTACAGTATTTCCTACTACCCTTCCCCTTGACATGCAGCCCCCCGTGCATACCATCTATCCACAGGAGCATTTTTCCTGGGATGATGTGACAAAAGTTGGCTGTTACAACTAATCCAGATGTCGGGAACCTCACTGTTAAGGAGGGAGGCTGACAGGAACTAACAGGATGGCCAAGTTAAGTCAGCTGGCAGTGCTTTAGAGAACTGCATTCTGGTTCCACTTTGCAATGGATTACATTAAGTCTCAGTGATTGTTTCAGTGATTTTCCCACCTTTTTACACTGCTGTCTTGTGGCCACTGCTATTGGAAGACAAGCATTTAAAAATCTTTGTGTAACGCAAGCTGAGCATACTGCTTATGTACCAAGACACCAATTGAGGACAACGAACAGTTTAATTTTAATACAGAATCACACTTAACTTTCAAAACTTTTGTAACAGCAAGCATGCTTCCTGCTTTTTAAGGAAGGAGCAGTAAGAAAAGCTGATCAAGGATGAAGGTTTATAAATCATTTTCCATAAAAGACCGAAGTGGGAGGCTTGCTCCCCCTGCCCTGCCCTTCTTCAGGCCAGCAGGTATCACAGATACTCTCTGCCAGCATAGAAACTCTTATGCCAGAAGCTCCATTTACATGTCAAGTTCTGGCAGGAGGCATACTGAAACAGTCAAGTTTTCTACTCACATCTTCAGCTCGTATCTTCACCATCCAACTTTCTTCAAGCTCTTTGAGCATCCTGCTCTAACCTTCCCCTTCTTTTGCAAGCCTTTTTCTTCCCTCCCTCCTTGATTTTTTGTTATTGACAACTTTCATGTTAGCCCCTTCTCTCCAACCATCTGCTCACACTTACTTGTGGCATGATATCTCATTGCCCACGTAACTGATTTTTCCCTTCTTCCGAACCAACTCTCTGGTGGCAAACTTTTTTTCTCCCAGTCTGTTTGTTTTGTTTCCTTAGTCCTGGCTGCCAGCAGCAATGGCAGAAAAGTTCTCCTCAGCTATTGTTTACTGCTTCACTCAGACACCCAACACCCCTGCAGAATTTAGCTGTTCCACTCAAAATACACCTTTGGGGGAAATAAGAAGAGGGGAATTTTCATGTGTTTAGTAAATGTGACCTCGCTTGGTTATTGTCTCCCAGCTTAAATAACAGAAGTTCCATCCGTGATAAAACCACCCTATGAAATATTTGGTCCTAATAATGTATCAGTAAAATGCTTTTTATTGTATGATCCCTACTAGGATCTTCCCATCACCATTTAGTAAGCAATGAGTTGCTTCCTTGCTTCATAGGGACATCATCATCCCTGGAAGCACAAGTTGTCAGGAACCTCAGAGAGAGATACAAAAGGAACTTATGGAACAAGAACTAAAGGCCATTTTGCTCAATCCTAGTCTATGAGACTTGTTTTTTTAAAGGTGTATTTCCCCTCAAGTCTTAGTACTCTTAATATTTTAATCCTAGCCAGCTCATCTCTCATAGGACCTACCATTTACACTCCAATTCATAATCCTCCAAAAAAGAGAATCAAGAACATATGATCAAATCTATCCTGTTTGTTCCATCTAACATCTTTGTGCTTTATTTGGCTACTGAAAATCTCCTAATCAGTATTCTAGTACGCTACCAGAAATCATAGGTCAATCACAATCTCTAGACAAGCAGAGAATTAAAATGTTAGTATTTTAAATATGCCAGAACAGTGACTTTTTTTTACCTGTCCACCGGGTAGTCACTTCAGACCCATACAATTTTCTGAGACAGAGAGAGGAATGAAAAAAAAAGCCACTGCTTGTGCTACCATACATGTTTCAATACCATTATTTAGACAGCTTCACAATTAAATACCAAGTTCTGCTGGATCAGAGATGTCAGAAGTTTTAGAACCTACTTTTGTGGTTATGTACAGAAAAAGGCACAGGGTCTGCTACTGAACTTAAGAAAAAGCTTTTAATGGGCAGGACCTTCTCATGATGTACACCACTGAGTCTTTGCTAAGCTAATGAGAAGAGAATCAAGACACAGAAGATAAAAAAGAAACAGAAAAAACATTTATATAAAAACACAGCTTGTAAGAAGAGCAGAATGATGAGAGCTTAGTATTTAGCAATAGTCTAAAAACTAATTTTGCCACCAAGAAGAGTCATTATAGCTTTTATTTGGAAAACCATATCCTTTCAGTGTGCAGCAGTCTCCAGAGAAATGAGAGGCTGCTGGACACAACCTGCTCATCCTTTTAAGTTCAGCCATGACAGCTGGTTGGCTTTCCAGAATCACCTCCTCCATGCTCAAAAACAGCCTATTCCAACATGCAGAAAGTCAAGCAAAGGTAGGAAGAGACCTGAATGGGTGAACAAGATGGTACTGATAAAATAATAAAAAGGAAGTACACAAAAGATGAAAGTAGGATCAGGTGACCCAGAAGGAACAAAAAAACACCATCTGAGTGTGCATGCATCGTTTTAGGAAAGCCAAAGCCAACCTGGAATTAAATCAAGAGACAAGAAAGGCAAAAAAAAGTGGGCATCTGCAAGTCTACCAGCTGCAAAAGGAAGACAAGGGTACATGCCAGCCTGCAACTGAATATGGCAGCATCCTAGTAACAAGACATGAAAAAGACAGAGGCACTAATGTCTTCTCCACCTCAGTCTTTATTGATCAGATTTGCCTTCAGGAATCCCAGGCCCTTGCAACCTAAAGAAAGAGTCATTCTTGGTAGAAAAGGAGCAGGTTAGAAAATATTTAAACAAACCGGATGCACACCAGGGGATGGGACCTGATGGGATGCACCCACCCACAAGTGTTGAGGAAGCTCACCTACAACACCATAAGGCCAATCTTTATTATCCTTGAAAGGCTGTAATGAACAAAGGTTTCCTGAGAAATGCAAGACAGTAAATGTCACTCTTCAGTTAGGAAGATCTAAGGGACTATAGGCTCATCAGCCTTGCTTCAGCCCCTGGAAAAGCAGTGGAGCAAATAACCCTGAAAGCCATTTCCAAACAAAGGACAAGAAAGTAGCTGGAAGCAGTCAGTATAGATTTATGGAAAATAAATCATACTTAACCAACCTGACAGCCTTCTATGATGAAATTAGTAGCTTGATGGACAAGTAGAGAGCAGTGGATGCTGTTTACATTGGCTTCAGTGCTGGATTTGATACTCTTCCTCCTAACAACCTCACTGACAAACTGATGGAGTACAGACCAGATGTACAGATCAGACACTGAGATGGACTGAGAACAGCCTGAACTACTGGACTCAAAGGTATGTGATCAGTAGCACAAAGTTCAGCTGAAGGCCAGTCACCGGTGGTGTACAATAGTGACTGGGGTCAATACTAGAGCCAATACTACCTTGTATCTTGCAGAAAATAAAAAATTTGAAGGATTGGTGAACCAGGTCATTGTGCTGCTCTTCACAGGGACCTCAACAGGCTGGACAAATGGGCCTACAGCATCCTGAGCTGCTTTAGAAAGTATTGCCAACAGGCTGAGGGAGGCAATTCTCCCCATCTTTTCAGCACTGGTGAAACAAAACTGACGATAGTGTCTCCGAGATTCAAGAGTTCCCAGTACAAGAAACACAGACTTCCTAGAGCAAGTCCAGCCTTTTCTGGATTTGGCCATGAAGATGGTTAAGAGCACATCACATAAAAGTAGAGGCCAAGAGTTGGGATTGTTAACCCTGCAGAACAGAAAGTTCAGGGGGATTTTATTAATATGCATAAATACCTAATGGGAAAGAGTAAAGAAGATGGAGTCAGACGCTGATCAGTGGAATCTAGCAAAAGAACAAGAGGCTATGGGAAAAAATTGAAATAAAGGGAATTATTATTTTTTGCATTAGTTTATTTTATAATCCTTTGAGGGTGGTCAAACAATGTAACATTGCCAAGTGGCTGCAAGTCCCCATCCATTGAGATATTGAAAACTTGACGTGGGTCTGAGCAACCTGCAGATGACTGCTCTGAGCACAGTGGCTGGACTAACAAATCTCCAGGGGTCCCTTCCAACCACAGAGATTCTGTCAATATGTAGAATAAGTAAAAAAAAGGCATGAAACAACCAAATAGTTGATTAAGAGGCCTGTTTTGACAAAAAAGTGAAAGACTAGATCTAAATTCAGAAGTTTGGGACTAAGAGCAATGGAAGACAAATTGAGGATGCAGAAAGGAGACCTAAAGCAGGGAAGCAGTCTTATTAACAAAAAGATCACAACAGGAAAACCGGGAAAAATAGAACACAAGTGTCAGTGGACAAACAGTAACGAGTGTTCAGAAAGCCAGATGACCCAGAGAGTTACTTCTGGTCATACTGACTTCCCAAAGCCATGTGGGGCTGAAAAAAAAAAAAAAAAAAAGACAATCAAATATCAGAACATATATTTTTTAAGGATCTTGGCTAAACATAGTATAGTACATCTTTTCTTGCTTCACTGTTATCTTTCACTCAGAAAAATGATAAAAATGTCGCACCATTACTGAACAAAGTTCCACCTTCTATCGGTCACCACTGTCACAAGAGATCAGACAGAATCACTTTATTGCTTACAAAAGTAAAAAAGGAAAAAGGGGAAAGAAAAAAAAAAAAAAAAGCAGGGCAGCATTTAATCATTCCTCTCCTGTGCTCACTCAGGATCACACAAGCATTACATTTAAAAGAACATAATAACATAACACTCTTACCTCTTTAACATTTTGCAAAGTTTCAGGAGTAATTGTGAAGTCTACTGGGCTTGGCATCAGTTTCCCTTTCTGCGACTACAAGTGAAAAAAGAGTTAAAACTGTAAACTATGATTTACAAAACAGAGAATATTAAAAAATGCAACAAAGTCAACCCACTGTTGGATGTGTTAGTTTTCAGGCTGAAAGTATGCACCTACATAATAAAAACCCTGAGATTTCCTGCCTTTGTTATTAAATAGCATTATGATATTGTCTAAATATGTGTCACACGCATCACAAATCCAAACTGCGGAAACCCAACTGTGTCAATTTTTGGTTACTTTGTGTTTGCCATATACCAACAAGCTCTACATGTGTAAGTTTTTGGCATAAGTTCTACCTACTATTAAAAAAACCCATGTGGTTCACTACTCTAAACTGCCTGGAAAAGAAGAAATACATTACCTATCTGAAACACAGCGTACGTTCTAGGAAAAAGCTGAACTTCACATTTCTGTATTTACAAATAATTACATTTTATATGTCAATTGCAGTGTTCCCCTTCATTATTAATACTTATAAATTTGGGTAGGGGAGAAAGGGGGAGATAATAAATGAATGCTCCATTGCTTCAAATATGTTTTATAAACTCTCCCTCTCCTTCTCCTGCCCTTTCAGTACCAGCTCAGAGCTCAGGTCTCCTAAGCCATTCCCATATTACTGGGAGATCCTCAGCTGACGGAATTCAGCATAGCATTGATTTAATGGGCTTAACATTCCAGCCTCTTTAATTTTAAAATAAACCAAACTTGATCCAGGTTAGCTTTCCACACCAGGAAAGCTATATTAGGGGCACATTATTACAGTTGTTCAATATCTATTTAACACGTTTATGACAAACCCAAGAAGCCAAGTCTTTCTGTAAGGGGCTGAACGGGCTCTGAGCCCTGCTGCAACATGCAGCTCATACTCTGCATCAGAAAGACAAGCTTTGCTTGACATTCACTGAGCTCCCACTCCATCCTTACCCCACTGAGGTGCACTGCCTTTTCCCTAACCAGTGCAGCATCAAATATGAGACCCAGCTGGATGTGACTGGGAGCTGGCAGAGCATACCACCACCAATGGTTTAACTTGAATGCTTAAGTTAGGATCTACTCTCACTGCTTAAGAATTCAAAATAGCTTCTGCTGCCCAGCTGCAAGATGGAAGATATTAGCAAAAGATTGATTGTATTTTCCCATAAATGACAAATTCTGGCAAAGAATAAGGTTAAGTGAAATGGTACATTGAGCACTGACAGTGAGAATTATATGTTCAGTAAAACATCATTAATTCACCCTAACTGGGAGATTCATGATTTACTGACTTGTGATCTAAGAAGGGCTGTAGTGGGAACAAGAAATAAAAGCATGAAACAGCATAATATGTAATTTGTTCACTATTTTGACAAGTGTGGCTTACTTATAATGCAATAATGGACCAATAAAATGTAGCATAGTATGTTTTAGAAAATAATGAAATCTAAAGAACAAGAAACTTCTTTATAGCACCTAGCCAAACTTTAAAAAAGGTACTATAGAATTAAAATAATATATTTCCACTGTTATTCATAAGTAAGACAAAAGAATCTAATACTTTACTGTCCTGTTAAGAGTTCAAAGGAATGATCCAAACAATGTGTTCCAGCAAGTTGTGGGTGGGAAAAGAATTTACTTAATTAGGCCAGCACAGTTTGTACTGACATCAGATGCCCTGGACATGTGTACAAGTCAATATAAACTAAAAACCAATCTGACACAGGAACTTCAAATAACAAGCAGCAAAGCATTTTTTGTGAGATAGTCAAATCTCATCCCATGTGGCATCTCCACAGGAAGAAGGTTGACTCCATGTACTGACCCCAGGATGTGGATATTTGGTAACCTAGTTATCTTAGCATATTACTATTAAGTAAGCCAACAGTTGGCAAAGATGATTAAGGTGAAAAGCTTCTTATTTCCACCTTAATGTAGTCCCAGCTTTGATACTTTGAGTCAGGGCTCTAAATCCCAATTAGTCATCTGAAGAAGAGAAATCAGATATTTTCATCAACAAACTCCCATTTCTAAGACAGGCACTGTGGGTGCCTAGAACCTTTGGCTAAAAAAATGCTCAGATAATCTGAAACACTGTCTAGAAGAACATCATAGTATTTACCTACACCACTGTTTCAGAAGTGAAAGGATGAATAAGAAAATAAACTCAGCACAGTATAAAAAGATCTTATAATCTAAATCCTCTTTGTACCATTTTCTTTAAATAAAGAGGTAAGTTATTCTGATCAGAAGCAACTGATGCCCTGGCTCTTCTGGATGTTTTGTTGGGGTTTTTTTTGAGGCTAGCTTCCTTTAATCATACATATCCCATGTGTTGCTATTACAGATTAAATTAGTTCACCTGGTTTTCTAAACCAACATTATTGCCAAACTTTACTTAAAGTGAAAAACAACCAACAAAAAATATCTCACTTTATATAGTTAATACAAACCACACTTACCAATGAGTGGACAATGAATTCACAAGTCTTAGTCAGATCTTTTGCCAACAGAGAACGTCGCATATCACACCGTAGGGTATACTGACAAGAACAAGATGGCAGAGAAAAAGAAAAGAGCCTTAGCTGATATTTCCTCTATCTCTCTTAACATTTCATCTTTTATTGCATATATACAGAATATTACTGTTACTAAAATTGAAGACATCATTTACAACAGATTGGTAGGCAAGGTATATACCAGTGATGAGGAGAGGGGGAGCAGATAAGAGGTATATGATGATTTTTAGATGCTCCCAAATGAAAGATGGTTTTTCTTTATGTTTACAGTCCCATAGCCCTTTGCAAATGCTTTCCATACCTTCTGTGCTATGTGACAACACATGAGATTGAGGGACAATTTTTCTGACAGACAGTAGTGCTCTTGAATGGCTTCGGCACCCAAATGACATTCAATTAAGTGATTACAGTATTGCTTTTCACCATACTTTGGATAAGTGATTATCAATAAGATTTATTAATAGCCCTCTAATTTTAAATTCAATCTACAGTCAATTTCACAGTGGTAACAGTTATAAGCATATTTAATGAGGAACTGTTTTTAACCATATAGTTGAACTGAAAAGCAGCAGTGTATAGTAAGTCAGACATCAGGCAAAAAGGTTAGTTTTCCTGTTCACTGTTCAAAAACTTATTGCCTGTTTCCTCCCCTTTCTCCCCTAAAAAGGGAGCCATAAACCAGTGACTTAAAATAGCACGACCCTGATTATCACATAGCATCTAAAACACAGCCTTTCGACATCCTTACAAGATAGGGAATTTGTTAGGGAGGGTTTTTTGTTGCTTTGTTTTTAATTCCTTCTTTACAGATGAGGAATTGGCAAAAAATAGGTACACTCAGACTAAGGTACTCAGCTTTGTAACTTCTAGTTTATGGTCTCTCTCTGCAGGTAACCTGAATGTGTGTGCAAGAATAAGATCAGGGAGCATATCTCTTTCCCCATCACAGACTATGGTTTCCACTGAAGTTGATCACCGTTGAGCAAACATTGTATTGCTGCGCTACACTTCACTCAGACCACAGAATACAGTGTAATGAGGCTGCAGGACCACACATGCCTTGCAATTTGGCCCGCAGCCTCCCCATCAGTGCCTAATTAGAAGATCTCTGCATGAGAACACAGACTTGAATCTTGACACTGAACCCCCAGCTAACATACTACTAGCTAGATCAAGGAAGAAAGGCTTGCTTTTAAATTACCCAGGACTTGGACAAAAGCCTAGGGAGTGTTTCTGCAACAGCACCTTTCATTACTCAGCTGAAAAAATGAACAGGTGGTAAACTGTAGTCTATTTTTCTATTTCTTGATTTGCACAGACAAAGAAGTATAAACATGGTCCAAGCAAATGAACTGTTTACTTTGAAATATTTAAAACTAGTGAAGTATTTTTAAGTTGTTCAAGCCTGATTTCCTAGAAAACAGACTTAACATTCCCCAGTTTGTATCTATGTATCTGTTTTATCAGGTATCAGTGCACTTTAAATAACCTTAAATAACGTTGGGAGAGACTACATCTTCCCCTTCAGGAGTGCAGGACTGGCTGAAATCTAATGGTTGACCTTTTAATAACATTTTATCCCCAGCTTGTAAAGAGAAGCTATGTAGAGAGGGGATGACAAAACAAAACAAATATTCAGCTTTAAAGTATACCTTAAAAAAACTGACACTGATCATAGATGAGTTATCTGGATTATGGAAAGCAACTCAACCAGCTTTGCACCACTTTTGACATACCTACCACAAACAGTAGATGTTACATTAGGAAGACAACCAAGACTGAAAAAACATCTGGGAAGTTCTTAAACAAAACATCTGAACCTAGACAAAAAGCAAGTGAATTTTTCTTTGGGTTACTTCCGATAGGCTAGCAGGTAGGGGGATTTTTGTGGGGTTTTGTTGTTTTTTTTTTAAATGCCAGACTGTAATGTAAGACATGCAGTCCAGCTAAACTGCTAACCGTTTTATACTCTGTCATCAAATCCAATACTCTTATCAGTGAGATACAAGTGGAAGCAAAAAAAAAAAAGTTTCAACCCAGAGATTCTTCACCAGCACCGGTCTGAACATTTTCACATTTAGTGGCTTCTTCAACTTTTTCCTTGAGGAAAAAACAAACAAAACAAACAAACGAAGAACCCAAACCACCACTCCTCGGTAAGAAAAAGCATTGTCTAACATAATATTAACCTTCAAGACATGTCTGAAGAAAGACTTTCCCTCAAAAAAACCCCAACAACCTTCAACAAATGAACCCTCCTACGTTAAAACAATTTTTAACCAAAAAAGGTTAAACTTAAAAATTGTTTTTCCACAGGGTGTTAGAAACATGTAGTACATACAGATTCAGGCAGGAAATTTTACCAGTCACCTTCACAAGAAAGATGCTAAAAGCTCTCAACACTTTATTTTGAGTCTTCATTATGAAATTACATAGCCATATTTGTTTTGAACGAAAGGAGACTGGTGGAGTCTTTTTTTCATGAAGAGAATGGATGTAGTTGTCTACAACATAAGGAGGGATCAGACACATGATACAGTAGTTCTGACACGGTATTTCAGGCAAGACATCTTGTTACTGCTTGTGCCATCAGTCTTTAAAGATTTACTCCATATGGAAGACCAGAAACAACAAGCAATGGTAGGATTTCCTTTAGCTAGAGGACGCTTCTCAAGACTGAATGCAAGAAAACAGAGTTTGAACACTAAGTAGCTTTGTTCCTGTAGGATTTATCCCAGTATCTTGAAATGGATCTGGTAAGTCAGTACACTTAATTTTAATATTTAAGTATTATTAGCAGTAATTGGTTATCTACTATGCTAACAAAGTCTCAGTGGTACTACGTTAACAGCAAAGACACTGGTATCTGTATATTTGTATATGTACCAGTATATAGATTATCTACAAAAAGGTAAATGCAACTTCTTCACAATCAAATCAGAACTAGATGAAAACATCATCCCGTAACAGAACTGCACAAGATTTAATGAGCACAACAAACACGTTTTTATCCTTTCTCAACTCGAAGTCCCTCTTTCCAGTATGCTTTTAATTATTTCTTGTACATCCCATGTCACATCTGGTAAGTTTTATTACCATCAAGTATTTCAAATGAAAAGCTTAAACTTGCTGTAAAAAAAAGGAGGAACAGACATTGTGAACAATTGTTTAAAGCAACACTATATTGATGAGATTCCAAGATCCTGGGATGGTTCTTCTGCAACATTTAAGAAGTGTCACCACCTGTGGAAAGTGTTGACTCCTAGAAACTGAAAAAGGCAACTAGAAACTACTTACAAACTAGTACTAGAAGGTTAATATGTATCATGATTTTTTAATGTAAAGTTATATCTAGAATATACAGTACACACCAGAAGAATACTATATTAATAAAGGGAAGTTTAAAAGCTATCTACATCAAAGGATCTCTAACTTTCTGCTCGTTCTTCAAACTGAGAAAAGAAAACATATTGCATTATGAAAAGAAAACATCATTACAAAACTTTATCCTCTGCTTCCATGGAATAAGAGATGCTTAGAATACATTCTGCAGATAACAAGAGTCCAGATATTCTTCACGGATATGACTGCCTTACCTGAATATTAACGAAGACACCATGATAGGTCTCATACAGAACTTTGTTCCCCTTCATATGCAGTGGAAATTCAAATGGAATTTCTGTCTTCCCACTGGGAAGTTTCCCTGGTTTTACCATTTCAATAGTGCTGTTGATAATTTGAATAGGCTGTAAACAGAATTATTAAGAGGTTTAGGCTGAAGCAGACTTACGTTTTTTCATTTCAAGAACTAAAAACACCCACTAAACTCTAATAGACTTCCTGAATTACCAGGAACTCAGGTATTTCTTCATGACACACAGCTCTCCAGTCTTACAATGAAAAGGAATAGTAAGAATGCTTTCCTCAAGAAAACAATTTGTGATCTATTTTATGGTTGTACCATACTAATGACCAGAGAGCTAAATAGCAGCATCTCAAGCACTTTGGAAAGCAGAGTTTCTAAATTATAACCCTTGACAGTAGCAAAAGGAATCAACAAATATGTGTGCCAGTTGAGTAGTTAGCCATTCCCTCCCACCTTCTCCCTGTCCTGTTCCCACCCTAAAGATCTATATTTAGGGATAGTCTTTCCCTGAAACAATGGTTAACTATGATTCAACCCAGGAAGTTTGCTTAAAGATTACATTTCTTTTCTGTCTGGAGTTCTACTATTATTTTCCCTTTACTGATAGGAATAAGAAAATCTATTGCTTCTGCTCTTTTTTCTGTTTCTCAATCATTCATGGACAGATTATTCATGCTGTAAACACATTAACTATGATACAAATGAAGCCAATTTCCCTTTTTACTGATTTTTTTTTTCTTTCTTCAGTGAGCTTTCTTTTAACTAGCAACATTCTGTTCTAGCTAGGCTGATAAGACAGTGGAATGTTTTTCTAACTGCTGGGTCTCCAAGGTCGCACCTTCACTCTGCTGGTTCAGACACTACGGGGAGATCTATGACCCCCCCATAGGAGACTGAGTTAGACAGACAGCAAAACTGGCCAGAGATATTCCATTCCATATATCTATGTAAGCTCAAAGGAAGGTCAGAGATCACAGAAGACAACTTCCTTCCTGCTTTTTCTTGCCTTCTCTTCCATCCTTGGCCAGCATTCGGAGAGGACTCTGTCCATCCAGCACCGTCAACCCTTAGGCTCGAGCTCTCCTGACCCTCATCACTCTCTGCTTTCTCCAGCAGCAACTCCGGGATTTCTTGGGACTGTTCCAGCTCAGGGGAGTGTGGTGGGAGCTGCTGGGGGTGGGGGGAGGCGAGAGGCTTTTGCACATACCTGAACATATCTGTATATAATTGTATGTATTTTCTTATATCATTAGTGTTTAATTAAAGCTGTGTAGTTTAGTTTTCAAACCAGCCAAGTCTCTCTCTTTTTCTCTCTCTCCTTCCCTACCTGGGTGGGAGGGGGAGAGGATCAAGAGCGTTGTTGTCAGACCTGAGTCAAACGGTGACACCAAGGCTATCCTAACTTAAGCCAACTGTTTTGTAAATATAACTATACTGTCTCTAGACAGAGCCAGCCTTGCTTCAATCAGCACAGCCATGTTCGTGAGGAGCCTGAGATAGCCTGTCCTGCTAGATTCCAAATCCCATACTTGCCAAACCTGGAGAGCGGTGCAGAGGCCTTCCAGGAGCTCTGCAAATCAGTCTGTTCACAGTCTCATCCTCTACAGAAAGAACATGTGCATGTCCTGTAGCATGCCTAGCAACACACAGCTTCAATGACCTCTGCAGAAACTATTCTGATAGTGACTGATCTGGCAAAAAGCCCAATTAAACCCAGTACTTAAAAATAAAAAGACACAATTTTACTTCAAACTGTGGTCCTTCAATGCATCATCCAGTAATCATACTATTTATGATACTGTATTTCAGCCCTAAAGAAAACTCTCCAATCAGTGCAAGCTCCTCCTCCAAAACATCATCATATATCCCTAGATAATGCTGAGTGTTTCTGTTTTCTATCATTTACATACCATGAAGTGCTGTAACTCTCAAAGTGAGAGAGAGAGACAAAAGTCTTGTGCTAAAAATATAAACTTGCACAGGTCTTACCTTGACAGAGTTATAGAAAGCTTCAAACACACCCACACTTTTGGCACTAAGCTGCAGATTTACTGATCCTTCCATTGTTAATGAGATACCTTGGTGCTGGACTGCATCCTTACTTGTTACGACCACGACTCCAGAAAGAACTTCCTAATTGGAGAAAATACAACATTAAAGCATTTGTTTAAATAAATTTCTTCTATAGCTGTTGCTCAGTGTGCTAACTGATTTTCAAACTCTAGAAAACTGTTCCCAGAGAACAGTCTAACCTTGCCAGAAAAGACAAATACTGATAATGAAAGTAATGCGAAGGAACAGATTTCTGTACTTCTAGTTTGTTTGCTTTAGAAATGTTTTTCTTCTCCTTCCAGAAGTATTAAGCCAAGCTTTAATTTCTTCCCAAAGTTTCAAGATCTTCCTCTCCAGAAATATGAATAGTATCCTCATAAACAACTATCAGGTCAGTTGGTAACAGACAAGTTCCATTTCACATGTTAGAATGAAATCCCAGGAGGAATTTTTTCATGAAGAGTGGGACAGTCAGCCATAGGAGATGGAAAAAAAGGCATAACTGTAAAGGTGATGGCCAAGCTGAGGATAAGAGTTACCTCAAGAATGGAGTGGAATATATTTAAGATAAAACAATTAAATAGTTTTTCCGCTACATGGGAAATGGTCTAAAAGTGCATCTGAATCCAAGACACAAGCTATATGACTGAAGAGATCCCATTTAAGAATGTTTTGTCTACAAAATTGTATTTGCACAAGAACACTGCATCTTGGAAGTATCAACTGAGAAATTTTAACACTGAAAAAGAGATTTACTGAAGGAGAGCAACACACAGTTCATTTTACATACCCCACAGTTCATCGTCTCCTACAACAAAGAATCCACTCCAATGCAGAGTTCCATGTCAAGCATTCATATACATCTGGATTTAGCAAGTGAATTGAGAGACTGAAGTAAGTTTCTTGGGGCTAACCTTCTCCTGCTCGACAGTAATGCACTCTGAACCTTCACCAGGCTTGCAGACTAGACACCAAACTACAGATCACTCCTATCAAAGGATAAGTCAGACTGCCCACTCTACACTCGACCAGTTAAAACCAGTCTAGCTATGTACATCAGCTGCTATTCGAATTTTTCCAGCCTTTTGTCTTGACTGATGGTACAGGGTGACAATACAGAAAATGGGTCAGGCAGATTAGAGCAAAACAGGACAGAAGTAGAACACTGAGCATCACAATGAAGGCTGAGATGCTGCAAGTCTGAAAAGAGGACCTGCAGCAACTGGGAAATGCCAGGAACAGGAGGCACAAGCACGAAAGGACACTGAAGAAAAGCTGACCTAAATACTGTACTGCTTTGCTAACAGGCTTTAATTAGTACAAGCAATTAGGTTATTGCTTTGAAAAATTAGTACAGCTGAACTATAAGAAGCAAGGACAATCCTGAACATATGAACTGCTCTAAGAAATGAGAACAGTCTCCCACCACACAGCAACATCCTACTCCAGCGCTACTGCCTACATACTTTCATGACGTAAGGTTGTATGTGTTAGGGGCAGAAAGCAGAATGACTTGAACTTAGATACTAACTTTTCTTATAACATTCAATGTCTCTTAAGAAACTCAAAACTGCTTTCTAAAAAAAAACTTTTAAAGCTCGGTAGTGTTAGAGAGAGGGAAGCATCATGAAAAAGATGTTGTAATATTCACTTAATCTGTGTGTGTGCTATCAGATTATATTTCTGTTTGATGAATGTGGGGAAGTTGTCTATGCCTTTCCTGGAGAGGTACTTTGTCTTTTTTTCTGTAGAAGCAGGGTACTCTCTAAATATTAAGCAGTATGTACACTTGTCCTTCTAAAAGCTACAAATCAAAGAACATAAGCTTATCAAGATGTTCAAATACTTAACAGTTAGCAGCACACAATTGATGTGAAAATTATTTTTGCAAAATATATGCAAACATTTGTAAAAGTTACATGGCATCATCTAATACTAAAGTAGCACTGTTTTAGTTCGTATCAAAAGGGGTTCATTTACCTTTAACACCACAAAACTAAACATGTAGAGAAAGTCACCTCTGGAATTAATCTGCACTTACTACAATATATTAACTTATGATCAGTTGCTCTCCATCACTTTTTCTTTTCTGTCTTTATAGGGACTCCACATGGTTTCACCAGGCAATGCCAAAACTTTGCAAGATGGAACTATGCTAACAGGGTTCTACACAGAACTATTCATCTAAAACAGGGTACCCACCCACACAGGAAAGCCAGCTTATTGTACAAAGCAGTCAGAGAAGTGAGCTATGAAGGCTAAGCTACAAACAGGACACTCCTGTGAGAAGGCTGTCCCAGGTTAATGATCCCAAACAAGCTTTTCAGTTTTCTGTTGTCAACTCCTTACCATTCAGATATGCTCATGAAAGTGCCAGAAATATTGACACTTTCAAAGTTTCAGTCACCTTCAAAGTCACAACTAAGCAAACATCCACTTGATCTGATCTGGCAGCACAATGCCTCGTTCCTCTAGTTGTGGAGTGGAGTTACCCAAGTCTGGCTGAGGAGAGTTTGGAACTATCTTCAATCAATAACATGAAACGGTGCATAACACAGATCACAGAATCTCATCTCAAGAGTCCTAAGTCGCATCTAGACTTCTGACTGAACTAGACAGATATTCTATATCTATAAACTTCAATAAAGATGGAAGGATCAAAGTACACGATACTGTCCCATGAATTGTTGCAAAATTTACATTTACTGTCAAAATATAGACTAATTCGAACCTGACTGTTTACACTGACAGGTCTGTTTGCTACATCATAGAGCTATAAAAATAATTTTAACTAGATACTATGTATTTCCTGATTGTACCTAATTATTTTACAACATCCCTGGTAAGAAAAACCAGCCTTTTATTTTTCAAATGCAAGGTAGTTTTTAAAAAACAACAAACAAACCACAAGGCAGGTTTTCAAGACCACTTGAAATCTGTCAGCACACTTTTTGAGGTGCTGACAATGGCACAGGACATCACAACTAATGCTATGCCAAATTATTAATGTTTCTCTAGCTTCATTTGATATTATCTATAAATCTATAGATTAAGCTTTTCATTATTTTAGTAGAATGGAAGTCCATGGTAAGTTGGTTGCCAACAAGGTGCCTTAGGTTCCTTCTAGATTCCACTTTCCACATCACAGGCATTCGTTTTTTGGACAAAGATCAAACATTTCGCAATTTGAAAATTCAGATTAAGTTTATGTAAGTCACATTTACTAAATATTCATTTTCTTCTGTATCTATACCTCTACGCAAGTCACCTGCAAATCTTAACTACATATTCTTCTGATTATTTAGAAGGAAACTGAGTGCATTCTATAGAAAAAGTCTGCTAGACCAAACTAACCAGTCATCAGATGCTTTAAAACCTTGATGCTCAGATTTACTAATCAGTTTGCTTTTTTAGGAAAAAAGGCTTCCTTTTGGCAAATTCTGACTTAAGCATATTTTGGACTCACTTATTAGAAGTCTTGGCTGACACTAAATATCGCACCTTCACAGAATCCCAGAATCCTAGGGGTTGGAAGGGACCTCGAAAGATCATCTAGTCCAACCCCCCTGCCAGAGCAGGGTCACCTAGAGCACATCACACAGGAATGTGTCCAGGTGGGTTTTGAATGTCTCCAGTGAAGGAGACTCCACAACCTCTCTGGGCAGCCTGTTCCAGCGCTTTGTACAATGCACCTTGCTTTGTACAATGCATTTTCAGGCCTTTCAGCCTAGAATTTTCTTAATTATCAATCTCAGACTAACTGCCACAGTCACTCGAGTCATCCTGTTTAGGTTTTCTACATAAAACACATCATTAGTTGTGCCTCTCTATTAGTTCTTCTAGCATTCCACAGTTTATTAAATGAGGCTCAATGGCTCAAGAATTCTCCATCCAATTAAAAAAAAAAAAAATAGTCTCCTGAACACACATCTTCTGTTCCTAGGAACTGAAGCAGTTTTTGTGCAATAAGCCTTACTGTGCTATTAGGATTCAGTTTATTGTCTTTTTCTTCTTAAAACCCTTATAACTTCTTATTTTATTTTTTAACTATTACACTTTTGGTCCAAGAGGTGGCAAACTTGTTTGTTCACTCACAACTTACAGACATTTATTTAAACCAGCTTTTCTCAAAGTGAAGTCTGGACAAAATAAAGGTCTTTATTTGCTTAGTTCCTCCAGTTTCTGATGATTGTAACTAATGAATACAGAAACTGCTTACTGTTTAACACAGCAAGTTATTTTAACCAACTTCCTTTTTAAAAGCAGGAGCACAATCTCAGGCTTGCATGACTATTTTTACAGATTTTGTATAATAATTTTTTCTAATTCAAAAAGAACCATCAGCGCAGAAACAAAGAACAACTAAAAAGAACATAATTGTTGTCTACTCAACTACCTAGAGCTAACGGAAGTTTTAGGAAGTGAAGTGACTTCCACTTGGTGTAGGAGACTGCTTTGAAACACTGAAAAATGTTTTAATTCAGCTGGATTTAGTATAACCAAGGTCACTGTACCAGGATGAAAAGTAGTCTGACCCAACCCAAGACAACAGGGAAGAGTATCTGAAGGTTCTGTTACATGATGACTTCTTTTTAGGAACCATTGCTTTTTTTCTGAGACTGTTCAATACTTCTTCGCCAAAAGTGTTATCAAACACGGGAACAGGCTGCCCAGGGCAGTGATTGAATGACCATCCCTGCAGGTGTTTAAAAGATGTATAGATGTGGTGCTTAGAGACATGGTTTAGCACTGGACTCAGTAGAGTTAGGTTAATGGTTGGATTTAGAATCATAGAATCACTTAGGTTGGAAAAGACCTTTAAGATCATCGAGTTAAAGGTATCTCCCAACGAAAACAATTCTATGATTCTAGGATTCTATGATAATTCAGCACCAAAGAGAATTTTTAAAGATCTTGGCCTGATGGGGAAAGCTTATAATTAAACATATACATAATTCCAATCTTACAAAAAGCAAAAAAGAAGTTATTCAACATTAACTTTCCTTGTCAGCTATTTGCTTTAGACACATCCTCATCTCCTCCACTCACCAGTCTTCTCACAGGTACTTTTATCAACATTTTCCCCTAACAAGACTCAAATTATTAAAGCTAAGTTTCTCGATCTGTAGAGTTCTTCTTTAGAAGCTTACATTAAAAACTCCTGCATCTTCAGGGCCTTATTCGGTATGCAATTTACCAGTACGAGATCCTCAAAACAGTTGCTTCCTAAATATGAGTCTCTCCTCTGTTTCCTCTCACCCCTTCCCTCTTGGAGTCAATAAAGACATATGGCAAATACATTCAACAGTTGTAAATACGCTGGTTGATGTACATGCAACAAAGCAAGATATGCTGATTGCTAAAAATCCCTCAATATTTCACCTGGAACATGCACTCTCAAGATGAACAAAGACAAGGGCTTGAATGGAAGAATCAGCAACTATTGCTGCTACCAGTTCTTTCATCTATTATCACCTAAAATCACAGTATGAGATCCTTTAGACTGTTCTTCATTCACCCTACTTTATTTTGTTGGTCTGTTTTTCTGCCGTTGGAGCTGCTCCATACATCTAATCTCTCTTCTGTAGACCATCCAGCACAAGAGCATTCTGACACCCATTGTTAAATAAACTCTCTTCTACTCTAGAAGACGTTAATAAGAAAAACAAAAAAGAATGCATATTGATTCAACAGATTGATTCTTTAATTTATTACTATTTACTTCTCTTGGGTGTCACACCAACCAAATACTATCTGTTCCTCTGATCTGGCTCACTGCATAACCAATACTACCAGCACAGGAAAGGCAGCAGAAATGGAATGGCCAGGGAGGTGAGTGGCATTGTGGAGTAATGCTGGATTAATCATTCTCTCAGGCAAATTATGACTTAGAAAGCTCAATAATATTTTAGCACATTACTGTGCTATTAGAAAGTAACAAGTGTAACTAAAGGACTTTTATATCAGCGCATAATTTAGACATCACCTCTTCCATATCCAAATGCAGTTTTAAGTAAGGACAGAAAGCAAAAGATCGAGTCTAGCCACAGTATCCCTATTGCCTTCAAAATTAATAGCCAGACATATACATTGTGATGAACTACTGTCTTTACCACAGGACTCCCAAGCAGCATTGACACAAGCGTATTTTGTGATGAAATTTGCCTTAGACTGAAGGTATTATTAGCATAGTTACTGTCACTAACATACACAACAATCAGTAAATTTCTAAAACAAACAAAGAAACTAAAACAAACCTCCATACACTGCACACATAATTAAGAGAGATTTGCGATTCCTTTCTGTGCCTAGGAAATTTCTACCAAAAATCCAAGTTGTACTTCTAGTGTACAGTTATTTCATTTGTGTATTTTCACATCACTCAGACCTCCAAATTTCAGGACTCGTTAACAAACTATACTTATAAACCTTTCCACATGGAATTAAAGTGGAAGCAAAAAGACAATACTGACAGATTTACTAACCATAAATATCTTACTTAATTTCAGTTTACAAACAGAGGAAGTATCCCTTTCCTGTATTAAATATATATATATAAATCCAGTTTAGAGTGATATAAAGCAACCCCAGTGAGGAAACTGGGAACAGGCACAGCATTATGATACTGAAATAAAAAGATCCTTATAATAATGTGCTCTAACAAAACACCATGAAAGTGAGATACAGAAAGTAGTGTTCATCACTATGATGCCACACCTACAGGGATGTTTTGTTCACAAAAGGGTAATTTTGCTTTATTTAAGTCATTCTCTAGCAGATTTGACAACTGTAGAACAGATGCAGCATACTCTTCCATTCAAATATATCTAAAGTAGTTTTCCAGCATTAAAAATATTCAATAAATTGAAACACACTTTATCCACTGTAACAGCTGAACTACTAACATATGAGAAAGTTATGTGTGAAATGGATTTTTATAGTACAAGTATGTAGCTGGATAGAAAAAAAGAAAAGAGACCTGAAAACTTCAGAAAACTTCAACTTCTGCTTAAAAAACAGAATACTTTTTGAAAAACAGTGATAAATCTCGAAAACAACTACCAGGTGATTTTTTTTTTTTCTAGTTGTACTTGAAGAACAGAATTTCTTCAAGCAGCGGCAAAAGTTGAGATGCATACAATCACTTTATCACTATCAACATCAGCGAAAAAAAGTTAAGAAATCAGATGCCTGCCGAGTGGCGGGGGGAGGAGGGGGAATCTTCTCTTGCCGCAGGACTTGACCCAAGGAGCTCTCTTATGAGGTACAAGCAACAGCTTCAGGAGACTTTCAGGTTTCTTGCAAAGTACAGAAACGGAACGAGACTCAGGAACAGCGACCGGCCACACCCGGACGCTGTTCCAACGCCTCAGTCCCGCCGTCATCCACAAGCGGGAACAACTTGGAGCGACCCTGCCCCAGGTAGCCTCGCTCCCTGCAGCCCACCGCGAGGGAGCGGGCCAAGCGGGACGGAGAGCAGGCCTTCCTCCCCGAGGCGAGCCGGAGCCGGGCACTGCTTCGCGACGGGAGCCAGCGGGAACCCGCGGCGTCCCCGCTAGGGACCGCAGGGGGAGCAGCGGGAAGGGGAGACGGTAGAGGGGGGAAAATTCTGAAGAGGGCAGCAGCGGAGCTTCCCCCGGCGCGGCGGCAGCCCCCCGCACGCCCTGCCGCAGCCCATCCCCGCGGCGCCAGGCGCCGCCGCTACGGAGACACAAGGGGGCGAACTCCTCGGCCTGCCCTCCCCGCGCCGGGGGCAGGTCCCAGCCGAGACCCAGCGGCCGGGACGCGGCAGCGGGCGGGCACACCCCGAACCGCGCCGGAGACGGGCGGGGGCGGCGGCGGGCGCTGGGCGGGGGCCGCACTCACCCCGCAGCGATAGACCTTGTTGGCCCGCTTGATCTTGATGTCCAGCGCCGTGCCCATCGCCGCGGCCGCGTGACCCGCCGGCGGGGAGGGGGCCGGTCCCCGCACCCGCTTCCGCGGGCAGGGAGGGAGGGAAGGCGGGAGGGAGGGGCGGCGGCCTGATCCGTGCACATCCGGGTCCCCGCTGCCGTCATTTCTCGGCCGGCGACTCGGCTTCCCGGTCGGCTCCGCCCGCTTCCTGGTAGTCATAGCAACCGGAGGGGAGGGGGGGTCTGGGGTGGGGGGGGGTGGTGAGGAGACACACGGACGACTTCCCGCCGGGCACGTCGGCGCCTTTCTGCCGCCGCCGTGGGGGCGAAGGGCGGTGGGGCCGAGCAGCCGGTGACGCGGGCACTACGGCTCCCGAGGGAGGTGCTTGGCGAGCCGGCCGGGCGCTCCGAGCCCGAGGGGCCGCCGCGCGGCCTGACGGGACGTGTAGGCGGCGGCGGCGGCGGCGGCGGCGGCGGCGGGAGGGCGGGGCGGGGCGGGGCACGCGCGGCCGAGCTCGGGGCGGGAGCGGCAGCGGCAGCGGGCGGGGCTCTGGGGGCGCGCGCGGGGCCGTTGGTCTGGCTCGGCCGTTAACGTGCGGTTGAGGAGAGCGCGCCGCAGCGGGCGTCCCGGCCGCTCTGCTGAGAGAAGCTCGTCGGCAGCCTGCTTGATCCGCTTGAGAGGGCGGTGCCTCGTAAAACGTGCGGGGAGAAAAACCTGTCCTGAAAAAAAACCACCTGAGGCACGGAAAGCACCTTGTCTGGAAAGCGCGGCAGGTGAACGGCTAACGTGTGCGGTCACGTTTTGGCGCTGGGAAATGCTTCAGTCTCTTGCAGCTGTGCAGCACAGATAGGTAGTTCTTGGGATTTCAGTGGGGCCAGAAGTTGCCCCACCAGCAGTATCCCCAGAGCAATCCCAAAAGGAATCTGTACAGCACGAACCTAGTAATGAATTTTAATGCTTTTCTAAAGTCATTTTTCTTCCTGTGTTCAGAAGTGAGGGCAGCCATTTCACTGAGATATTCTAAGCAGAAACCAGCTTCAGGGTCTGGCAACACCATTCCTAGCTCATTTGAAAAGGTGGGAGTTCTTCAATTCACTCTTTCAACTATCGCTTGGTGAGGGAGCCAGGGATTGTGATAGAGTTCTAGGTTTTTGAATACCAGCAGTCAAAATAAGAGAACTACTGAAAGCCTGAACAAAAAAATCTGGCAGTGGACTGTGCAGCTACTGTAAGCTGGCCCTACTCTAACAAACGTGCATAAAGTGCACAGCTGAAGGGTCAAGGCAAATCTGTCTGTGGAATGCTGTCTTCTGAGAAGTCTTTAGATGGTCCAAGACATTGGGGGATTGGTTCATTGGTGGCGTTACAGATCTTTAAAGCCTGATTGCTAGAGCTGGTTCTCTTGATAGGAGCTTGAAGACTACTCTGATAGCATTTTTATTATGGTTCTCCATGAAAACAGTGAATGAAAATGTATCTAGATGAAATTATAGAATGAATGTCTTTCAAGTACTCTGAAGTTCTCTGTATTTTAATTTTATTGTGTTTATTTTAAAGATTGGTATTTAGAAGTAGCAATCTAAAGATAAATTTTCTTAAGCCTCACATAACTAAAAAAAAAAAATACAGTCTCTATCAGTGGTGGGAGTTCCATGCCCTAGCAACAGTGTGCAGAGAGACCATTCCTGAGCATGCAGGGCCTCTAGAAGTGACAGGAGGGGAGCGCTCACTGCTTACATGAAGCCATCTGCAGCACTCCAAGGCTGCATCCAATCCTCTTGGCTATGTGAAGCTGAGAAGATGGTTCTATCCTGTTCCTCCCTGCCTCTACACACGCTTCAGTACTGAAGGCCACCTCATCACTGTGCCCCCCTTCCTGCTTGAGCGCTTACAAAAAGCTTGGCAAAAGACAGTAATGAGGAGCATCTTTTGTTCTGGGAAAATAAGTGAGGTATCTCAAGTCATTCCACATTCTGCAGTGTTTGTTCAGAGAAGAGAGGGCAAAACTGGGCAATGTAAAGAGGAGTGCTTAACTTTGATTACTGAATATTAGTACCATGTGTCATATACCTGGTTACTGTTTTTACTTACTGTGAGGCAGCTAAAGAGGGAAATTTTTTTTTTTTTTCACCCCAACAAAGGAGAACACTAAAGAAAAACATGTTAGCCTAGATAATATAGTTGTCTTCTGAGTATGTAGATTTTTCTGCCATCACTTTCACAGTCCAGTGTTTACCCCTCTTAGGAAACTTTTTAAAGGTACTTCAGTTACTGATTTCTAGGAACTGAAGTCTCATGTCCAGAAAAAGCTCCCATTGCTACAAGCTGTAACTGCCCATCTGCCTAGCAACACAGATCACAAACAAACTGCTCTGGAGCATCCTTGGCTCCCAATGAGTGTGGTGTCCAAATACAGTCTCTGCATCTGCGGTTTAACACTCTCATGGCAAGTTTGTTGGGTTTTTTTGCCAGCACTGGGTATCTCCTTCATGACCATAAGCTCTGACGCAAGTTATGTTCTGGTGGACTAGTGACGCTGCTGGCTAAAATAAAGAGGTTTGCAGATGCGGCCATCAGAGTTTCTAAATGTCTAGTCCAAGTTGATGCTAGTTACAACAGCTAGAGATGCCCTAGTCAAATACCAACCTCATCTCTTCAGTTCAGCTTGCCAACATCTGACACTGATTTTTACTCTTATTTCTCTTTAACCACTTTTATCCCAAGATGTTAAAAAAGAAGGTCTGTCAGAGTAAAATCCAGCTCTTGGAGGAGAAGATCATGGATCACCAAGAGATCATCTCTTGTTTTATTTGTTTCTGTCAGGTTACTAGCTACAGGTCTAACTAGAACCATTCATAGGAACTGATTTATTTTGATTTATCCAAGTTAAAAAATTTCTTTACCGAGTATCCACTTCATACTGAGTCATTTTGGGAGGTTTCAGCAAAATCAGCTAAACAGTTCAAGTTTGAAGGCAAATGCTTGAAATTTGGCAGTGAGTCCTCTCATTGTCAGGACAGTGCTGCTTCTATCCTCTTGAAAAATCTACTCCAAATTTGGACAAATGATGAGAATGAAATTTTTAGGCTTCATTTGGCCAACGGGAGGTCCTTCAAAAAGTCACAACTGCCTTTTGTTTGCACCAGCCACACTTGAGGGTGAAGGTGCAGAAGCAATAAAAAGGAAAAAGGGGATAAGAGGCTTCTTGAGGAAACACTGTTGCCCACATGCTGGAGTTGGGAAGGCAGCTTACTGGCCACCCTGCCTGCGTTGATAGCCACTACCTGTGAGGACTGGAGCAAAACATGTGGCTTATGGCCTCTAGGGCAGGCCCAGGGCAACAGTTTGTATTGCTCTGAGGCAATTGTAGCAGTGGCCTGTGATGGGGGTTAAGATGTTCCCAACAGGTGATGTCTGTGTGGATCACTGCTGTGCTGTTTAGGGGAATTTGGGAGATATTCTAGTTGCTTTCTTCAGTTTTTAGGAATTTGTAGGTTCTAGTTAGATCCCAAAGTTAAAGAATCACAGGGTAGATAATTACAACATTAAAGGTACTCTGCAATCTTCCAGTGCTCTCTCTGTATATGTACTTTAATGACTAAATTGTATGGAATATTTCTCTCCCTTAAAGCAGTTCTTTTATTCCCCCCTTCTTCTGTTTGGTTTTTGGTTGTTCTGTTTTATTTTAACATAGATTTATTTAGGAGATCCGAATTCCCTTAGAAACATAGTAGTTACTATGATATGACAGCTCTTTATTACTTAATTTACATAATTGTTACTGTCGTTGGTTCATGCAGTGCTGTATTCAACTACAAGAATAATATTAAATAAATATATTCTGTTTATTCTTGGATTTATCATGAAGAACTAGACTAAAAGGGCATACTTTTGTTTGAATTAATCTTGTATATCATTCTACTTGTGGAGTTGGCCAAACCCAATCTTGACTTTGAAGTTCAGTCATTTTTTAATTTTATTTTTTTCTTTCTAGTTTTTCTGAGCCTAAACCAGAACTGAACTAGAATAACTCTGGTAACAGATGAACTTAAGTGAAACCAAATGGAAATACTGCATTAACTTGAACAGTATGATACATACATTTGTTTTCCAGATATAACTGATTGTCTTTGGGACACTATTTAAAAAACAAATGAATGTGTAAGTTGTTTAGAATAATCAGACTTCTGTATTTGCCTCAACTTAGAGCTGATACTTATGCATGAATTGGTACAGAATAATAGCATTAATAACTTAGAATAAGCAAAATTTAGTCTGTGCAAATTGGGTAAAAGTCCATGGGGATGTCAAAATGGAGTTGTTTTCCTCCTTTTTTAATAGTTCAATAGTCTTTGCTTGGGGAACAGTGGTGTACTTAAGGAATTTAATGGGAGAAGTTGTACAGGTAACAAAGTCACAACAACAGAAAAGTGCTTGAAAGTTCACTACTTGCTACTAGAAGAATATGGAGTATATACTAATGAAAGAGATCAGAGATTATTAAGTTTAATAAAACAGTAATTTCAAATTTTGTTCATGTATTGGACAATTTTTAGAGCACTGTATGGTTTATATAAACATGTGTTTGAGAAGCTGAAAGGTTTTTTTTTACAACACCTCTGTGGAAAGACTATTCTTTACTCTTAAGTAACACAAAGGAATTAGGTGAAGAAATGACTGTAACTGATACATTCAAAATAGGATGCATATTGAAATTCATTACCTTTGGTGGAGAAATCATACCAAATCCCAGCACTGTAACACATAAGTGGTAGTGCTTCTGAGTGCCTCAGAAATTAGGTAGATAATAAAAAAGAAATTAAAATCTCTGTGCCACATAGAGGGGCTGCATACACATTAAATCTTGTAACACTAAATCTTATCCATGTTTTCTAAAACATTTCCCATTGTACATAAATTTGTCTTTAAAACTTATCCTTTAAAATATATCAGACTTAAAAGAACACATGTATGAAAACAAGAAAAGGCTACAGAAGAAAAAAAAATATATCTGCTTGTTCAAACGTCAAGGTAGAAAAAGCTAGTCAAGATGAAACTAAGCTGGGAAAAAATCCGTATGGAAGATCTAAAGGAAGCCAGATAGTAGTCATGTTAAAATTAAGAGAAGTACAATAAAAGTAAATGTTCAAAGACATGCAAACAAGAGACATAAATATAGTAGAAGAATGCAGATGTAGATTCTTTGTCCAGGTTAATTAGAGGGCCATATTCAGCCACCAGAAAGTAAAAAGAACAAGGACTAGATCTAGTGCTATTGAAACCTAGAGAGCTTTTAATGTTTACTTCAGTGGCAGCATGATGAGGACTCTTCTAACGAGGGTAAAAACACTGCAAACTGATGTGTCACAGGAGATTTAGGGATACTTAATTTATTTGTGCCGGGCAACAAAGTAGTGCTGGAAGCTAGGGTGTTGAAAAAGCAGAAAATGGTGATAGGAAGGTAAGAAACATGATGCCCATTTTTTAAAAGGGTAGAAAGGAGGACCCTGGGAACTACCGACATGTCAGCCTCACCTCTGTGCTTGGGAAGATCATGGAACAGATCCTCCTAGAAGACATGCTAAGGTACATGCCAGCACGGCTTTACTAGCGGCAAATCCTGCCTGACCCACTGTAAGAGTCGATCATAAGATCAGTATTGTCTCAACATTGTCATCAGTGACTAGACCCCAAAATCTGGACTAACATCTTGACATGAGTTTGCAGTGACTTGCTGAACTGGCTTGCAGATGCAGAAACCATGGAGAATGGACTGAGGTACGGACAGTGCCAGTAACTAGTACGGGTCTATTCTACTGGAGCAACAAAGCCAAGAACTGCTGATGAGGAAGATGGATTGCGCTTTCTGTGCCAACACCAATGAAGACTCAGTTGAACTTTCCTCATTATAATGTTATTATAATACAAAACCACACCTCCTGGTAAGAAGCTACCTGCCTCCAAAGCTGGCCATGCCTCAGACACTCCTCTCTGGGCATGTGTGGAAGCCTCACTCCAGACAGGTGGAGATTTCCACGAGACAGAGGTGGAGTGGAGGAAGGTCCAAGGAGGAGCAAGGTGTGCTACCCAGGATAAAAGATGGTTCCTTAGTTCCAAACTTCAAAGATCCTCCCCACCAAGAGATCACAACGATCGAAGCAGCAGAACACCTGCTGGATTCGGGACCATAGGGACACCTTTGGACCCGTGGTGGTACCTATTATCCTTTTTCCCCCTCCTTTTTACCTCATCTTTCCTATTTTTCTTCCTTTCTATTGCATGCCGCTTTATGGGCAAGACCAATAAAGTCATTGTGTGTTGATAACTCCTTGGCCTGGTTGCCATTTTGTTTTTGCACTTTGGGATCACAGCTGAAATGAACCATCATGTGTCCACCAAGGAGTGGACCGTGACACCAACCTCGTGGCTTTCTACAATGGAGTGACTGCATCAGTGGACAAGGGAAGACCTACAGATGTCATCTGTCTGGATTTCTGGAAGGCCTTTGACATGGTCCTCCACAACATCCTTCTCTCCAAGCTGGAGAGATATGTATTTGATGGGTGGACTGTTCAGTGGATAAGGAATTGACTGGATGGTCACATCCAGATGGTAGTGGTCAGTGGCTTGATAACCAGATGGAAAATGGTGACAAGTGGTGTCCCTCAGGGGTCCATACTGGGACCAGTGTTTTTTAATATCTTCATTAACAATACTGACAGTGGCACTGAGAGCACCCTCAGCAAGTTTGCCGATGACACCAAGCTGGGTGGTGCAGTCGATATGCCAGAGGGATGGGATGCCAGCCAGAGAGACCTGGACAAGCTGGGGAAGTGGGCCCAGGTGAACATCATGAGGTTCAACAAGGCCACGTGCAGGGTACTGCAGCTGAGCTGGAGCAACCAGAGATATCAACAGAGGCTGGGGGAAGACATGCTAGAGAGCTGCCCTGTGGAAAAAGATCTGGAGGTACTAGTGGATCAAAAGCTGAACATGAGCCACCAATGTGCAACTGTACTCCAGAAGGCATCCTGGGCTGCATCAAAAGAAGTGTGGCCCTGGTGAGACCTAACTTGGAGTACTGTGTCCAGCTCTGGAGCCCCCAACACAAGAAGGATGTGGACCTGTTGGGAGTGCATCCAGAGGAAGGCAACAAAAACAACCAGTGGGCTGGTGCACCTCTCTTATGAAGAGAGGTTGAGGGAGTCGGGATTGAGAAGACTACAGGGAGACCTTATAGCGACCTTCCAATACCTGAAAGGGGCCTGTAAGAAGGCTGGGGAGGACCTGTTCACTAGGGCATTTAACTATAAGGACTTTCAAGCTAGAGAAGGGTAGATTTAGTTTGGACATTAGGAAAAAGTTGTTTAATATGAGGGTGGTGGGTCACTGGAATGGGTTGCCTAGAGAGGTTGTGGAGGCCCCGTCCCTGGAGATATTCAGGATCAGGCTTGGTGGGGCTCTGAACAATCTGGTCCAGTTGGAGATGTCCCTGCTTATTGTAGGGGGGTTGGACTAGATGACCTTTATAGGATCCTTCCAACCCAAGACATTCTATGATCCTGTGATTAGATAACTTAAAAAGAGCTTGAACTGACTGAAAATTGCACTGAGCTTTACTTCCCTCTTAAAGGGATTAGCAAATATGGAAAATAACATTATGAAACATGTAGGGGATGACAATCAACAGCGAATAAAACAAAACAAGTGATTTAGACCTTAAAAACAATTATTGAAAGAGTCTGGCCCAAATAAGAGGTACTTTAAAATCAGAAAACTATAGAAATAAACGGTAGTGCAAAAGGTTAATAATGGGTGTTGTGAGATTCTGTATGATGATGTGCAAGGTGGTATCTTTAAAAATGTTGCAAAAAAGTAAGTTCTTAAAAGAAACAGTAAAATTTGCAGACTTCTGGTGAGACTTAATTGATCTAAAGGAACTGTCTGATAAGTTGTCAGTCTATCGGGTGATACAAGTATGTAGAATAAAACCAGCAAAAAGTAAGTTACACACTCCTACCAAAACTTGCATAATCTGCTAGCAGCCATACATGGAAGTAGGCAGTGTCAAAAAAAAAAAAGGTTTTGTCTAAAATAATGTTAAAATAATACGAAAATAATCTCACATATTTAACGTGTAAAATTGACTAACTCTTTGAGTGCTGATGGCACTTGAAAAATAAATTGATATTTTTATAGATATTGAAAACGTCCATTCATATTAAACAAAAAAAGTGTTGCCCAAATATTATCTGGGAGTTGGATACTCTGTAACTCTCCATGCTGTTTTTTTATTACAAGCCTTATATAGATAGCACAACCTTTGATCAATCAACTCACTAGTTTGATTTATCTTGTTAATTTTTTTATTCCTTTGGTCATTAAGCCCAGTGCTTAGGTCAGAGCAGCCACTTAGAGGAGTAGAAAATGCCATGTGTTCCTAGGAAACAAGCGTATGGACTTGCTAATAATGCAACAGAAACCTCACATTTTACATCAGCTTGTATTATCAACAAGCTTAGATATGCCAAATTTTGTAGTGGCCTCAAAGGAGACTTGAATGTAACGGAACTTTTTAATATATATTTTTTTAAAAAAACATTGATTTGGGACTGAGAAAGAAAGTTATATCAGTCACATATCAATATTCTCAGCTTTTTACATTTTAATGTGATATAAATAGCTTTTAAAACTGCAAGTCTAAAGTTACAATTTATATGTTATTTTTTTATTTACTAATGTTTCTCTAGTTTTAAGAAGTATGCAAATGAGCATAAAATTTAAGGTATGTTAATGACTGGGTATTTACAACCATACTAATCTGATTGTTGGATACGGAGCTAGCTAAGATAGTACACAGATCTTGTTTAGTTTTCTTTTTGGCACGTAAAAATAAAACTATGTAACTTGATCCCTAAATTAGCTTCTTCCTTTGGCATATTGTAGCTATGGTGGCAATGAGACACCATCACAAATGTTCAGTGGCACTATGCTTTTTGAATGACATACTCTTCTGTATGTTTGGAGGCAATATTTTAAAAGGGAGTGAGGGATGGTATGGAAATTATTTTTAACTTTCATACAGGTACATACACAGAGTAAAGTTATCTAATAATTTTCAAAGGCAGCAGAGCACATATTCTTCTTAAAACATCACTAGTGTTCATTTTTAGGTCTCATTCAACATTGTAGAGACACATCCTCAGCTGCTTGTTGGGCAGGACCGGGCATCGACTTAAGCACGTCAGACAAGAAAGAATCCTTTAATTGTGGAGAAGAAAGCTTCTGTTGTCAGAAAGATGCAAAGTAACACCCCTGCAAGGTAAATTCTGGCCTTTCTGGTCTATTCTTTAGTATTCAAGAGAAACCTAGTTTTCAATCTCTTGCTAATAATGAGCTATTCGAGCTTTTTAGAACATCATACAGGACATACGAGAAGAGGAAGCCAGCATGTGACTAAACAAGGGAGGTCAACAGAAACAAGAAGGTATCCTTGGGAAACTGTATTGGAAATGCAGAAAACAAATGAGTTCATACATTCTGTTACATTAATATAAGGTAGATCACAAGTGAGCTTGAGGAATGACGTGCAAGGACATGAGGAAAAAAAAAAAAGAAAAACAACAAAACGACAAAATCTAAGCCCTTTTCCTGAACTATCAGGAACATGAGACTTGCCACAGAATGGGTAGGGCCTGTAGACCACCAAGGAGTCACCGAGACGAAGTCACCGAGGCAGAGGGACCCCCGCGGTGGGACGGATGCCGCGGCAGGGAACGCGGCGGCAGCGCGGAGGTGCGGCAGGAGCGGCGGGAGCGGCGACCCCCTCCTCGCGGCGGGAAGAGAGCGCTGCGGGGCAGCAGGGCCGGGCGCTGCCTCAGCCTGGGCGGGGCACGGGGGGGCGGGGTCCGCCCCCCGCAATGTGCCAGTGCAGCCCCCCGGCAGCCCGAGAGCGGCGGGCAGGGAGTGGCGAAGCACTTCGCCCAAGGCGGGGGTGCGGGGGGGCCGCAGAGCCCCTTTGGCTCCATAGGCTAACGTAACGTGTGGTCGTCGCCCTCCCAGAAGAGTGTTAGCTGTGGTTTCCAGTCGGGCTAAAACCCGTTGGCAGGAGGAATGCGGCGATCCCGACGGAGGTCCCGCACAGCCGTGCGGGTCTCTGGGTGCAGCAAGTGCCGGAGCCTGGTACTTGCAACAGAGGGCGGCACAGACAGCACCGGTGTTTGATGTGACCGGATGGATGGTCTGCTCAGCCTGGTGGCTGAGCTAAAGGAGGAGGTGGAAAGGAGACTAGTGGAGTTAGACCCTCCCATCCCTGAGGCACGGGCAGCAGGTTCCACATGAAGCACAGGATCCCCTGCCCTCTTGCCAGCAGGTGGAGAGGACTGAAGACATGAGGGGGGTTGAAAACAGGTCCTTCCTGGGGAAGGCAGGTGAATCTCCTCCCTGCCTCCCTTACCTCAATAGTTACTACTGCGCAACAGGTGTGGGGCTTTGGAAATTGAGGGTTAGATGAGTGAGGATGGAGGGAAAGGTCCATCTGGGAAGACACCCAGGGTGAATCAGTCACCCCCACACCTTAGGAGTAGTTGAATCAGAAAAAAAAGGAGAGTAATCATGGTAGGTGACTCCCTTCCGAGGGGAACTGAGAGCCCCATATGTTGACTGCATCCTTCCCACAGCAAAATCTGCCTCCCTGGAGCCTGGGTTAGGCATATTAGTAGAAGACTCCCTGCAGCCTTCAAACTACTACCCACTTTTGGTTATCAAAGCTGGTAGTGACAAGATTACAGAGAAGTCCAAAAGGATTAAAAATTACTTCAGGTCATTAGGGAGATTAGTTGCAGGATCGGGAGCACATGTAGTGTTTTCGTCAATCCCCTCAGTGGCAGGGAAGTGTCCTGAAAGAAACAGGAAAACAGGCTTAGAGGCTGGTGTCACTGACAGAATTCTGCGGTTTTTGATCATGGGGAGGTTTACATGGCACCGGGTCTACTGGCAACAGATGGGATTCAGCAGTCTCAAAGGGGAAAAAGGATCCTTACATGTGTATTGGCAGGGCTTATAGAAGGGTCTTGAAACTAGACTTGAAGGGGATGGGGCTGGGCTGACTGGAGAAGAGCCTGTGCCAGTGCTTGTGGGATGGTGTGCTGGTAGGGCCTTTCAATCTGCTGTCTCAGTGGAGGGGGGGGATGTTGATCCATGTGGCAGCAAAAACACCAGGCTCCGTTGCCAGGTTAGTAACTGGAAGCAGGCAAGAACAGTCAGGTAGGTACTAGGGCTCCTCCCCCCAGAACGGTAGCAGGACCCTTAGCCCAGCTGAAGTGTATCTACACCAGTGCACATGCAGCATGGGCAAAAAACAGGAGGAGCTGGAGGCCATAGTGTGGCAAGAAAACTATGATATAGCTGCCATCATGGAAACGTGGTGGGATGACTCAGATGACTGGAGTGCTAAGAGTCATAGCTACCAACTTTAATAGGGAGACACAGGAATGCCTGCAAATTAATGAGAGTTGAGTCCTTATGGGTAAGAATTAGGGGGAAGGGCAACAAGGCTGATACCGTGGTGTGAGTCTGTTATAGACCACCCAACCAGGATGAAGAGGCAGATGAAGAATTTTATAAGCAGCTGGGAGAGGTTTCACGATTGCTACCCCTTGTTCTCATGGGAGACTTCGACTTCCCACATGTCTGCTGGAAATAGAGTACAGCAGAGAGAGCACAGTCCCGGAGGTGTGGAAGATAACTTTCTGACATCTGGTGAAGAAACCGACCAGGGAAGCTACTGCTCTTTGTGAACAGAAAAGAACCTGTGGGGGAAGTAATGGTTGGAGGCTTTCTAGGGCATAGTGATCATGAAATGATAGTGTTATCAATTCTTGGGGAAGTAAGAAGAGGGGGTCAGTACAACTGCCACCATGGACTTCCAGAAGGCAAACTTTGGTCTGTTGAGGGGATGGATTGACAAAATCCCTTGGAAGGTAATCCTGAAGGGTAATGGAGTCCAGGAAGGCTGGGCATACTTCAAAAAAGAAGTCTTAAAGGCAGGAACAGCCTGTCCCCATGTGCTGAAAGGTAAGTCAGCGAGGAAGAAGACAGGCCTGGCTAAATAGAGAGCTTTGGCTGGAACTCAGGAACAAAAGGAGAGTTTATGGCCTTTGGAAGAGGGGGCAGGTCTCTCATGAGGACTACAAAGATGTAGTGAGGCTAAAAGAAAGGCTGGAAGGAGGATGTGGGAAACTACAGACCTGTCAGTCTGACCTCAGTGCCAGGGAAGGTCATGGAGCAGATCATCTTGAGTGCCACTATGCACCATGTACAGAACAACCAGGTGATCAGGCCCAATCAGCATGAGTTTATGAAAAGCAGGTCCTGCTTGACTAACCTGATCTCTGTCTTTGACAAGATGACTCACCTAGTGGATGAGGGAAAGGCTGTGCAGGTAGTCTACCTGGACTTTGGTAAAGCATTTGACACTGTCTCCCATAGCATTCTGATGAAAAAACTGTCTGCTCATGGCTTGGATGGGTGTGCTCTCTGTTGGATAAAACACTGGCTGAACAGCTGGGCCCAGAGAGTGGTGGTGAAAGGAGCTAAATCCAGCTGGTGGCCGGTCACAAGTGGAATTCCTCAGGGTTCAGTGTTGGGACCACTTCTGTTCAACATCTTTATCAACGATCTTGATGAGGAGATAGAATGCACCCTCAGTAACTTTGCAGATGACACCAAGTTGTGTGGGAGTGTTGATCTGCCTGAGGGTAGGAAGGCTCTACAGAGAGACTTAGACAGACTGGATTGATGTGCTGAGGCAAACTGTATGAGCTTCCACAAGGCCAAGTGTCAGGTCCTGCACTTGGGCCACAACAACCCCATGCAACGCTACAGGCTGGGGGAACAGTGGCTGGAAAGCTGCCCAGAGGAAAGGGACCTGGGGGTGGTCATTGACAAGCAGCTGAACATGAGCTGTCAGTGTGCCCAGGGGGCCAAGAGGGCCAATGGCATCCCGGCTTGTATTAGAAATAGTGTTGTAAGCAGGTCTAAGGAAGTGATCCTTCCCCTGTACTTGGCCTTGATGAGGCCCCATCTTGAGTATGGTGTTCAGTTTTGGGCAGCTCAATACAAGAAGGACATTGAGGTGCTGGAGCAGGTGCAGAGAAGAGCAATTAGGCTGGTGGAAGGCCTAGAGAGCAAGTCTTATGAGGAGTGGCTGAGGGAACTGGGGCTGTTTAGTCTAAAGAAAAGGAGACCTCGTTGCTCTCTGCAACTACCTGAAAGGACATTGTGGTGAGGTAGCTGCTGGTCTCTTCTCACAAGTAAACAGTGATAGGACAAGAGGGGATGGCCGAAAGCTACACCAGTGGAGGTTGAGGCTGGAAATTAGGAATTATTTTTCTCGGAAAAGGTTCTCAGGCTTTGGAACATACTGCCCAGAGAGGTAGTTGAGTCACCATCCCTGGATGTGTTTAAAAGTCATATAGATGGGGTATTTGGGGATATGGTTTAGGGGTGAACATGGTAGAGTAGGGTTAAAGGTTGGACAACCTAGATGATTCTATGGTTCTATGATTTTAAGGTGTAAAAGGAACACTCCAAGAAAACAAGACTGTAGAAGAGAAAACTACATGAATCTTCTTGTATCTGTATTCACAGTGCAACAACTTAACGGAAATCCATGCCAGAACTTTGCATTGTGGAGAATTTAGGAGATCTATTTCAAATGTAAGTGTAGGGCAGAAAAAGTTAGACAACAAACAAATGAAATAAGCTAGACATCATGGGGACCAAGTGGCCTCGATCTAGGTGTTCTAAGAGAACTCAGGTGTCAAAAAGCTGAAGTGCTAACTGTAGTCTGTAACCCTTATTTTAAAACCCCTTCCCCTGCTAGCCAGGTGGGGAAGGCAAATGTGAAGAAGACACAGGCAACTACATGTGAGTGAGCCTCTTGTGTTGTCTGTGCTGTGCAAGTAAGTAATATCTGTCCTACAGAGCAGTCACTGGACACATAAATAAATATGACATATCCAGGAAGACAACACAACTTTTGTTGAGTTATATCAAGCATTGCTTATCCATAATTCTTTGGAAATGCTAACATATATGTGGATAAGGGAGATCTCATGTTTAAGGGTTTGCCAGGATTTTCATGGGCAATAAGGTTCTTAGACAAAGCTTAATTTAAAAAAAAAATAATAAAAAAAATTAAAGTACGTTCATGCAATAAGAAGCAAGAGGAATTAAAAAAACCCCAACACACCAAACCGCTAAATGGCAGAAAAAAATAAATAAAACAGAAATAAAAGGTCAGTTTTCATAGAAGAGGGAGCTCACAAAAGGGGCCCACAGGGACCTGTGCTGTGACTTGTGCTGCTTAATGTATTCATAAATGATCTGGAAAAAGAGGGTGAGCAGTGAGATATCACAGATTGTTAATGATATTAAGCTAGTCAGGTAAAGAAAAGTTAGAGGACAAATTGTGATGCAGCTGAAGGGCTGACTGAAGCAATTAAGAAAGACCTTACAAGACTGAGTGACTGGATAATAAAACAGTAGCTAAAATTTGATGTAGTTTTGTGTAGTGCACATGGGGAATGTACATACAGTGATGGGCTGTGAGCTGGTTTTCCACTCACAAATGAGATCTTTGGGTTATGATAAACATTTCTCTGAAAATGCCAGCACAATGTTCCCTTTTACTCAGAAAGAGAAATAAAATATTTAGAATTATTAAGAGTGGAACAGAGAATAAAACAGAGAACACTGTAACACATCTGCCCCAGTATCAATCAGTAGTTCTCTGTATATTGAGTCCTTTGTACAGTTGTTCTTCACATCTCAAAAAGGGCATAACAGAACTGGAAATTATTCAGAAAATATTTGACAAGGATAACCAAAGAAACAGAATGGTTCTGCGTGAGGTCCTTAATTCTGAAAAAGATGACTGAGGAGAGATATGACAGAGGTCTTCAAAATCACTAGTGGCAGAGAAAAGATGACGATGGAGACACTGTTACTATATTTTCCCAATATGAGTACTAAGAATATTAATGAAGCTCGTAGAAAGCATGTTAAAAAAAATGGATTTTCTACATGATTTTAAGCTGTGGAAATCTTTGCTGCAAGATACTGTAAGGTACTGCAATATGCTAAAGGTTTGAAAGATAAATTCAATCAAATTAACAGAATAAAGTCTGTTAAGTATGAGGACTGTTAAATAAGAAAACACTACCCACTGTTTACACTGCAGAAGCCTCCAATCCACTGATTACTGGAACTGGGAATGCTTGGAGACTAAATACTTACCTTGTTCATGAGCTCTTCCTTGGCCATCCCCTATTGGTTGCTGCTGGAAACCAGACACTGAACTAGATGAGTTTTAAGTTCCCAGTATAGTAGTTACACATGCAAATACTATAGAAAAGAGAAGATTCAGAGGCCATGAGGTTTACCATTATGACATGATTCAGAGTCATGAAAGGTTAGGAGAAAGACCGATGACTTCAGGAAGAAAAAATCTTAATCCATATAGCTGGAAAATAGTGTCAAAACCAGTTAGGCAGTGAAGTAGGTCACCCGTGTGTAAATACCTAACACCAGCCCTCTGCAGGGAAGGCATGCTGGTGTCTGATGGTTCTGCTGGTGATCACTGGGACAGCTGCTAGCTACAAAGGCACATCACTGAGCAGAGGGAGAGAATTAATTTAGAAAGCAAGAGAAGAAGAAAGAGCGAGCGCATGGTGGAAGAAAGGCTAACTCCTTGTAGAAGAAGAGGCCACTTCAAAATTCTTCTCCAAAAGGAAAAGGAAATTGTCCATAAATTCTCCAAAATAATTTGCTTTTTCAGGTGGCTGCTGCCACTGTGAGAAACAGGAAAGAAAAGAGTGCAAATATGGGAGGTAGTAATGCAAGAGGGAGCGTGACCTTCAGATGAGAAAAAGAAAACTTATTTTCCTCCATTTGTATACTCAAAACTTCTCTCCTTTTGGATGTATGGTCAAACCTGGCATAATATTACAGTGCAGCCTGAATGAAAACTTTTTTATTCAGTTGCATAAATGTAATCCAAAACCAGCTTATATAGCTGCTCATTTTACCTCAACTCTGCACATTTACCAGATTATAATGCTTGCTACACTGAACTATATTAGCTAAGGTTGTAGTTGAGTAACCTTTTTAATCTCCCTTTTTAATAATTTTTAAAAAAACCTTTTGCACTGTGTACTTTGTTTCAACATAGAAGTTTAGCAAAATCATTTTTTTGCTTATATAGCATGAAAGAAAATACATTTTCCAATAGTCTCCAGTTGAAATGTCACATAATCATAATTCAAAAGATGTAATTTGTCTTGTGAGGCCATTAAGGGAAGGAAAAGAATCAAAGTATCAATAAAATAAAATAATTATTTTGATGCTGCAGTTATTTAGAATTGAAATATCTACATTGATGTAATAAAAATCACTATTAATTCTAGGTGATATATAGGCAAAATTGTTTATAGTTTTATATGAATAAGCAGGTTTGGGGTTTTTTTTTGTTTCTATTGTGGAACACATCCAGTGACACTTGTCTGTTGCCTATAAAGAAATGTATATTGTTGTCTCTTTGTCTAAGAAGTAGATGCTTATGACCATGTGGGGTTTGGATAAAAAATTAATGACAGAAGAGTGGGAATATTGACTATAATTTATTATATGCTGATTTCACCACCCTGAAAAGCAACAGTACAAAGACAACTAAAAGATTTTTCTTATTAAAATCTCTGCTAGAAATTTTTTTATGCTGTTTTCAGAATTCTGAACTTTTGTTTGCAGTTGCTTATAGATTTCCCAACTGAAATACTACCCCTTCCAAAATAACCTAAACTTCTGCCTATTCCTTCCCCTTTAAAAAACAAAACAACAAAAACCCCCCTAACAACTGAAAAAGAAAAAAAAAGGTGACACCCAGGACAGAAACTGTCTTTCAAGTAGTCAAAGCTTGGCAAATCTATAAACAAGGGAAACAAACAAACAAGGATTAGCTGGATGTTTGCCTCAGCTTGAATGTTTTGGACACACACGAAAACCCCAAACCACCCCAAAACCCAAAAAAGCAAGGCCAGAAAAGGAAAAAAAATAACCCCATATATTTTAACTGAAAACACAGTCCTCTAGAACCAGGTTTTAATAATACAGGTGCTGCCCTACTGGCAGAGAGTTTCTTTGTTCCTTTCAGATTTACCCCCAATGTCATGTTACGGGTGCTCAAAGCTCTGACACCATGATGCAAGTACAGCATGTCTGAGGCACCTGCTGTATTCCACGGGTGTAGAATATGGCTTTGCATCACACATGCAAGAGAGTCTTGTCTCAGTGACTACACACCATGTACATGAATGGATTAAGTTCATTGTCAGACTTATTGAACACTGCTTGTGGAACCTATCTGAAACTGGGACTTGGTTCTCACTCCAAGGCTTAAGAAGACTCAACCCTTCTTATTATCCTCCCCAAGCAAAATTATGAATGTCTAAAGACTCATATTTGCCCATGCACAGTAGAAACTTTGCCAAGTTCCCCAAAGTCTCTGCTTCTCCAATTAGCACAGCAGCAGGTTATTTGAAGTTGCTTGCTCCAGAATGTACTGGCCTCTGAATTCTGGGCACCTGCACCTCCAGTGGGGAGAATGTCTCTTCTGTTTCTTCAGCATTGCTGCTGCTGAGGTCCAGAGGAACCAAACATCTCACTGAATGTGAGAGGACAGGGACCAGGGTTACTGTGGTGAGGGGATAGGTACAAATGAGGGGAAAAAGTATGGAGGAAAAAAAGATCTCTGATGGATACTGATGGTAAAGACAGGAGTTTCAGCCTCAGCAAAAGAAGTGTCAGTAAGACCAGCCTTGGGCCTCAGGCTTCTTTCAGTAAATACCGCTCTTGCTGTGGTTTCATGGTTGATAGTAGCAGCGCGTGCTTTAAATACACTCTGTGATGTTTTGTAGTATTAGGACTCTGCCTTATTTAAGAAAAAGTGAGTAACTTCCCATAGCACAACTCAAATACGACATCTTAGTTCACCTAGTTGAGCATTTGATCAGAGTAGCTGGCTTCTCCCTCAGAGCACGCGGCAGCGGTGAGAGCGCAGAGCGGCAGCGGTGAGAGCTGCTCCTTTAATTACTGAGGATTAGAGAAGAGACCGGGCTTCCCGGAGACGGCGAAGCCGGAGCAGAGCGAGGAGACCCGAGTCTGAGCGGGAATCCTGAGAGGAGCAGGAAGGCTGACGTGGCAGGGGGTGTGGCTGAGAACCGCGGCAAGGTTTAAAAGCGGCCATCTCGGCAGCTCCCTCAGAGCACGCGGCAGCGGTGAGAGCGCAGAGCGGCAGCTAGCCATCAGAGGAAGTGAAGTGGCGCGAGGGCAGGGAGCGCGAGGGCAGGGGGAGAGCGGCGTGAGTGGAGGCAGGAAGCAGAGAACACCAGTAAATTTCTCTAGCATGGTGGCAACACGCCCTAAAACTGTATTGAAGAAGGATATGGGAACTCAGACGGAGGTTCTGAGCAGGCACGCAGCCGTGCAGGTCTCTGGCTGCAGCGAGTGCCTGAGCCTGGCACTGGTGCCAGAGGGAGCCAGTGGCACCGCGTGTGTGCGGTGCGAGCAAATCGATGATCTCCTCAGGCAGGTGGTTAGACTGACAGAGGAGGTTGAAAGACTGAGAATTATCAGAGAATGTGAGAATGAAATAGATTGGTGGAGTCAAACCCTGAGGCAAGGGCAGGAGGAAGAGATGCTAGAACAAGTGATGGATCCCCTCCCCTCCTGTTCTCAGACAGAAGGAGAGAACTTTAGGAACATGGAGGAATGGAGGGAGGTCCGTCCTCGGAGAGGCAAGAAAAAACCCTCCCAACTCCGTCCATCCTCCGAATTGCCCTTGAAGAATAGGTACGAGGTCTTGGAACTTCAGGGAAAGGAAAATGAAGCTGGAGTGGCAGATTTGTCTAGTGAACCGCCTAGGACTTGTCGCTCAGCTCCACGACTTAGGACTTCTTCAACTAAGAAGGAAAGGAGGGTAGTTGTGGTGGGTGACTCCCTTCTGAGGGGAACAGAGGGGCCCATCTGTAGACCTGACCCATCCCACAGGGAGGTCTGCTGCCTCCCTGGGGCTCGCATTAGAGATGTTAAAAGGAAACTCTCTAGTATGGTAAATCCATCTGATTACTACCCACTGCTGATTTTTCAGGTTGGCAGTGACGAAATTACTACAAGAAATGTAAGGGCAATGAAGAGAGACTTCAGGGCCCTGGGACAGCTAGTTAGGGGGTCTGGAGCACAAGTCGTGTTTGCCTCCATACCTCCTGCAAGAATGGGTGGAGAGATAAGCAGGAAGAGTTTAATGATGAACGAATGGCTAAGAGACTGGTGCCAAAGGCAGGGCTTTGGCTTTTTTGATCATGGGCTGCTCTATGAGACACCTGGCCTGATGGTGGCGGGTGGGATGCACCTGTCCCAGAGGGGGAAAAGGCTTTTGGGGCAGGACTTAGCAGGGCTCATTGAGAGAGCTTTAAACTAGATGTGAAGGGGGAAGGGGAGAAAACTGGGTCTGTTAGGGACAAGCCCAAGAGGAACATACCAGGGCCTGTAGGAGGATGGGCTAAGGAGGATTTAGTCCCACCGATGTGCTCTACTTGCTTCCTGAAATGCCTGTACACCAATGCACGCAGCATGGGGAATAAACAGGAAGAGTTAGAGGTCTGTGTGCGGTCTAAGGGTTATGATCTGGTAGCAATAACAGAGACATGGTGGGACAGCTCACACGACTGGAATGTGGCCATGGATGGCTATGTGCTTTTTAGGAAAGATCGGTCGGTGAAGCGAGGTGGTGGAGTTGCTCTTTATGTGAGAGAGCAGCTAGAATGTATTGAGTTTTGTACAGGGGCTGATGAGGGGCGAGTTGAAATTCTGTGGGTAAGAATTAAAGGACAGGGTAGTATGGGTGACACAGTTGTGGGGGTCTACTACAGACCTCCTGATCAAGATGAGGAAGTTGATGAAGCTTTCTACAGGCAGCTGAAAGCAGCCTCACAACTGCAGTCCTTGGTCCTCATGGGAGATTTTAACTATCCTGATATCTGTTGGAAGACTTATACAGCCAGCCTTTCACAGTCTAGGAGGTTCCTCCAATGCATTGATGACAACTTCTTAATGCAAATGGTGGATGAGCCGACTAGAAGAGGAGCGCTGCTGGATCTTGTGCTCACCAACAAGGAGGGCCTTATTGAAGCAGTGGTGGTCAATGGCAACCTTGGCTGCAGCGACCATGAGATGGTGGAGTTCAGGATCCTGTGTGGGAGGAACAGAATTTCCAGCAGGACCAGAACCCTGGACTTCTACAGAGCAAACTTCGGCCTCCTCAACCAATTGTTAAGGGAAGTCCCATGGGACAGAGTGCTAGAAGGTAAAGGGGCTCAAGATAGCTGGACAATATTCAAGGACCACTTCTTGCAAGCACAGCATCAGTGTGTCCCAATGGGTAGAAAATCTAGTAAGGGAGCTAGGAGACCAGCGTGGTTAAAAAAGGAACTGCTGGGGAAACTCAAGTGGAAGAGGAAAATCTATAGATCATGGAAGGAGGGACTGGTCACTTGGGAGGAATATAGGAATGTTGTCAGGGAATGTAGGGAGGCAACTAGGAAAGCTAAGGCCTCCTTGGAACTTAACCTTGCAAGTCGGGTTAAGGACAGTAGAAAGGGCTTTTTCAAATACATAGCCAACAAAGCTAATACCAGAGGCAGTATAGGCCCACTGCTGAATGAGGTGGGTGCCCTGGTGACAGAGGATATGAAGAAGGCAGAGGTGCTGAATGCCTTCTTTGCCTCTGTCTTTACTCCTGCAGGCTTTTCCCATGAGCCCCAGATTCATATAACCCCAGAAGTAGTCAAGATAGGTGAGGACATAGTAGATGAGGATTGGGTTAGGGATCAGTTGCATAATCTGGACATCCATAAATCGATGGGTCCGGATGAAATGCATCCAAGGGTGCTGAGGGAGCTGGCGGAGGTCATTGCTAGTCCACTCTCCATCATCTTCGGTAAGTCATGGGTAACAGGAGAGGTGCCTGAGGACTGGAGGATAGCAAATGTCACTCCAGTCTACAAGAAGGGCAAGAAGGAGGACCCGGGTAACTATAGACCGGTCAGCCTCACCTCCATCCCTGGAAAGGTAATGGAACAACTTGTCCTTGGCACTATCTCTAGACATATCAAGGAGATGGGGGTCATCAAGAGCAGTCAACATGGTTTTACCAAGGGTAAGTCATGTTTGACTAACCTCATAGCCTTCTATGAGGAAATTACTAGGTGGATAGATGATGGTAGAGCGGTTGATGTGGTCTATCTTGATTTCAGTAAAGCATTTGACACCGTCTCCCACAGCATCCTTGTAGATAAGTTGATCAAGTATGGGTTTGATGATCAGGCAGTGAGGTGGATCAAGAACTGGTTGAAAGGAAGAAGTCAGAGAGTTGTAGTCAATGGGGCAAAATCTAGTTGGAGGCCTGTGACTAGTGGAGTCCCTCAGGGGTCGGTACTGGGACCGGTGTTGTTCAATATCTTCATCAACGACCTGGATGAGGGCACAGAATGTACCCTCAGCAAGTTTGCTGATGACACCAAGCTGGGAGGAGTGGCTGACACACCAGAAGGCTGTGCTGCCATTCAGAGAGACTTAGACAGGCTGGAGACTTGGGCGGGGAAAAACCTGATGAAGTTTAACAAGAGCAAGTGTAGAGTTTTGCATTTGGGGAAGAAAAACGCCATGCACCAGTACAGGTTGGGGGCTGACCTGCTGGAGAGCAGTGTAGGTGAAAGGGACCTGGGGGTCATGGTAGACAGGAGGATGACCATGAGCCAGCAGTGTGCCCTTGTGGCTAAGAAGGCCAATGGCATCCTGGGGTGTATTAGAAAGGGTGTGGTTAGTAGGTCAAGAGAGGTTCTCCTCCCCCTCTATTCTGCATTGGTGAGGCCACATCTGGAATATTGTGTCCAGTTCTGGGCCCCTCAGTTCAAGAAGGACAGGGAAGTGCTTGAAAGAGTCCAACGCAGAGCCACAAAGATGATTAAGGGAGTGGAACATCTCCCTTATGAGGAAAGGCTGAGGGAGCTGGGTCTCTTTAGTTTGGAGAAAAGGAGACTGAGAGGTGACCTCATCAATGTTTACAAATATGTAAAGGGTGAGTGTCAAGACGATGGAGTTAAGCTTTTTTCAGTGAAGACCAGTGATAGGACAAGGGGTAATGGATACAAGTTGGAGCATAGGAGGTTTAAGATGAATATCAGGAAAAATTTTTTTACTGTAAGAGTGACAGAGCACTGGAACAGGCTGCCCAGAGAGGTTGTGGAGTCTCCTTCGCTGGAGACATTCAAAACCCGCCTGGACGCCTTCCTGTGTGATGTGCTCTAGGTGACCCTGCTCTGGCAGGGGGGTTGGACTAGATGATCTTTCAAGGTCCCTTCCAACCCCTAGGATTCTATGATTCTATGATTCTATGATTCTTTTCAGTGTATTGGGAGGTATGTGCTCTGCTCAGTGGCCACTGGCATTAGCCTAACAATTAAGGTAGTATTTAGAGTAGTTAAGTACCAGGAAGGGAGAGTTTGTAATTATAAAACAGAAGAGCTAAGTAACACAGTGTTCTGTGCTGTTTCACATAGAAAAGAAAATTGTACACTTTGTCCATTCCAGATATAAAGTACCTGTGTACACTTGAGCACTGTTTTTTTGTGGTGGTTTTTTTTATTAGTCTCCCATGTATATAATTGGCACTGTGTAATTACTATGTTATTAAATGAATATAGTCTAGCTCTTCAGATAATGTATTAATGCAGATTTCTTGGTGTCAAGTATGGAATTTACATTCAATACTGATACACACAGAATAAACTAAAAGTTAGTGTAGGTATGTTACATTAGGATTTTTATATACTTTACATGGACACGTCTTGGCTACAGCAAAGAGAGGGTTGTGTTAAAAAAATGGCTTAAATATTAACAAATTTGGGTTTTTCTCTGAGATTAGCAGGATTTTGATACAAGCATTCACATTTTAGTTTTTAGGCACTTTGAATTTTCTGTATGCTATTAATTTTGCTTTGTTATGATTTTTAACTGGAAGTCTTCAAAACTATGTTCTGCCTGAAATTTGGCTACAGTAGCCCAATTTAACATACCTGAGGTAGTATCTTAAAAAAAACTCCTCTGTCAATACATTAAAAATTCAGTTGAGGCTTATTGTGAAAAGACCTGCTGTAACATATAGGTTGGAAGGGTGAAAAAAACCAAGGAGTTTGAAGTAATTTTTCAGCTTTTGTTTTTTCATAATTGAGTTTTATATGCCAAGAGATAAACTTCATGTGCTGTGAGCATAACTGTTATGTGTTCTGCTTATAAACTCGACGATGTGTGCACTCATAAGCGTGCTAGTCTGTGCATTCATAAACTTGATGGGCCCTACACATAAAAATATTAGCTAGCTGGAGTTATGTTAATTTTATTCTCCAGAAGGGAAAGAATTTATGGGCAATGCACTTAACAGAGAACAGAGAAGTGGTTTTGTGCAACCACTGGCATAGTAAGTTTAATGCACAGCTGCTGCTGAATGAAATCTTTCACATTTCTGCAGACTTGCCACCTTTACCCCGTCCGTTCTACACTTCAAAAATGAGAGATTTCTTGTGAATGACAGATTTCTTCTGAAACACTTAAAAATACTATTCCTGAAGTACCACCAATGCAAATGCACAAAACCCAGCAACAAATGAAACAGCAGCAGAAGACCTTTTTCTCCTCCCCTCTCAATCAGGTTTCACAGCGCTTGGGCAAACAGCTCACCTCATCTTCAATTGTACTACCAATGCTTGCCAGTCTTCCATCATCCCCAGTATAAACCACTCTATCCACCTTCCACATTTAATATTGGTGCAGATAAAGGTGAGCTGAAGGAGGTCTATACTATTTACATACATATAACAGACATAATGGGATTGCCAGTAGCAGGGGATAAACATAGTTCAACAAGCTTAGCATCTTGAAAACCAAACCATTACTGTTTAAGAGCCAAAATGCAGATTTAGTAATTTATATTTAAACCAGATCTAAGACTTTATTCAGACGTGCACTCCAAACATACTGACACTGGGAACACTTGACTGCAAGTTTAGGCAATCTGTAGTTATGGCATTGTCATTGTGTAAACATATTCTGAACAAATCAGTGTGACTACAGGAGTATCAGAGAGATGTAACACATTAGTGTACTCGTTGTGCATCTTGTGTTACCGTAGATTTACTCAAAGCCTGGAACTGACCTTAGTAGAACAACCTGTGGCAATAAACAGTCCTGCAGAGGGAAAACCACTAATAATAACTGACTATCTGTTCTGCAATGCTCATAGGCCAGTTCTTGCCCAGCAAGGGTTGCCAAAATGCCAGTATCTGGCCCAGCTCAGGATTTCCTGAACTGATTTGGAGATGATTCAAATAATTTCACAAACATATCTGTGCTGAATAAATGAACAGACATGTCCTGACTGCAGCTGAGGAAGGAAAAGGATGCATTACCCCCACTTCTTTTTCTTGGGGAGCTGGACCCCTTGCAAGGTTTTTGGATTACCTGAGACCTGAAAGCCATAATTTCTCCAACCTTCCCCCCCCCTTTAACTCATCCTGGCAGTTCAACAGGCAGTTTCTATTATGCTATATTTATAATATAATATAATAGTCCCAGTACAAGGGACTTTGGGGTAGAAGTCACTAGCACTGACACTGAAGATGGATCACCCTGTAGCCTCTTTAAAAAGAATGGGGATGGAAAACTGTTAAGGTCCAATGAAATCAAGCCAGCCTAACTCATTGCAAACCACCTAGTGACCTTCTGGACTATCCCCCTGCTACACCTCTAAAAGGGGACTGGGACTTGAATTAAACACAGGAAGAGGTGCTGGCTGACATGCTAGTACCACATTCTTTGTATGACATTAATTTTCTCATGTCAGTTTCAGATTTGTGTCCATGTGTGTGTTTCACCCACAGATGCTTATGGCATTGTGTCCTCCCCAGACAGCCTGGGGAACCTACAGTGGGAATACTGAAGGGATATCCTCGCACTACCAGAAAAACCCTGCCAGGCAGCCAACACACTATTTTAGTAGCTCCATTCTGGCAGGACTACCCCTGTGGGACTTGACACCACAGGCCTGGCATGCAGTAGTGATCATGATGTGGTGAGCAGACACATTCCCAGCACGGGGTCAGCACCAACCTTGCCTGCCTTCCAGTTCCCTGGAATAGCTTGCAGTAAAACTGCAGGCCCCTAAAAAACATGTCCTACAAAAAGGAGTGCTGGCCCACATAGCAATTAGCCTACATTAGTGATGCCACAGAATACGCTCAAGGGCCACAACAATGTGGACAGCCAGGGAACTCAATCTGAAATATACGTTACAGCAAGGTACTGTACACACAGCTGATTGGTTTTACCTGCACATTGGAAAGAAACAAACTATTTTTATTTGTGTTTCATAAAGCTGGGTGAATTGCCTCTTGATTAGATGCTCAATTCATCTCTTGTGAAAGTTTTTAAACTCCCAGTAATGATTTGCCACCTCACGATTTGACAGACCCATCCTGGGCAGAGATCTTGAATAGAAGAGGTTCAAAGAACTTCTGTGAAAAGTGGTGACTGGGTCAAGGATTGATCCTGGTTAATTAGTTAACCGTTTCTCACTCTGAGAAAAGCTGAACTGTTAATGCTTCTTTTTGGTTGGCTAACTGGCCAAGCTGCACACATGTAACCCCAGAGAAGTCACAGTTTACAGTCCCCTTTGTTCAATAGATAGTGCAGGGTCTCAAGCTGGAGCTTTGGGGTAGTTCAGTGTCTGAGGTACACAGGGAATCTGAAAAACTGAAATAATATATTGGACTGGGAGGAAAAAGGGATGGACAACCAAGCATTCCTGCATTTACTGCTCAAAGAATGATTTTTTTGTATGGTGAAATACATAAGTGGCAACTTTAGAGAAATATAATTTAAAACTTGTGACAATTTCTTCTTCCTAGCTAGCAGGAGGTTGTATGGTCATGTAGGCACCTAGCAGAACATACTTCTAAGAACTTGCTTGAACAGATTTGTGAAGTCACAATATTGCAAATATCATGTAGGTAATATCCCTCCAGAGGGAGAACAAGAATCTTTCTCCCCACATCAAGAACAAAGTTTTCCTTTTAGCCAGCAAAGACATACGTTCTGCTGCACAACTACAGAGTAAGGAAACTGTATTTTGTGTAACTGGATAAGCTTCTAGAGAAGCTGCCAATGAAGGATCTAATTTTAACAGGATTGAGAACGGTTTTTGACTCTTCAAGAATTCTTACAGAGAAGGAAAAGTTTTACATTGAACAGGTGTAGGTAGATTCAACTTAGCTGTGTTACTATCAGGAGAACCAAATGCAAATAGATGAATTGTGTTGTACTAGTCCTTTTGGATGTGAATGAAACTTTATGATTAAATTAACATAATGCTTTTTTTCATCTTTTCAAACACAGGGAAACCTTCCTGTAGAAGTTGAAAACTGAGGATGTAGAGGAGTTCCCAGATGGGAAACACTTGACATTATAGCACTTGATTTGCAAAATTTTTAAAGAATCACATTTCCTGACTTTAAAACTGTTCTGCACTCCTGCAAATGCATATATCAGAAAAAGCGTTTTCAAGAGAACTTCTGTGATAAAACTTTAAAGTATGTTTCCCCTAAAATGAGTAACACAGCCTCTTTCCCAGAGGCTTCTTTTCCAAGAACCTCCATTGTCCTGGTGAAGGACTTTTAAACTAGAAGGAAGAAGTTGTCATACTAAGGAGTCTGTTCTTCAGCCTGTCCCTTTATAGTATGAGAACACCAAGGAATACAAGCCTGCCATTCAAGAGAGTATTAGAGAGAACTCAAGAAGCTACATATTTTTTTTCATTGCAAGTCTCATCCGGCAGCAACAGCAGCAATTCCAGGACCTTCTGGTCCAGAGGCGTGCCAACCTACACAATATGCAGTACTGGCTGTCAATCCAAGGCTTGTGCTATCAAAGCTGGGCTCTGCTGATGACTCAAAAGTATATCTATCTACATTTGAATAGGTTACCATGGCAACCTCTCTGGCCTAAAAAGAGATGGACCACATCAGTTACTTAGCAGCACCTTTTTGACAGGCGAAACACAAGCTGCTCACTCCAGATGATGGTTTGATTTAGAATTAAATCTGTCTGAGAGCTGCTATGGCATTCTCTGAAGTGTTAATGATGTAACTCAGAGAGGAGAACTTCTTTTGGGACAGCTTCAGATTGTGGCCTAGTACCAAAGGTGTATTTGCCTGAGAAACACAAGTTAACAGAACAGTTGACATAATATTTTTTCTATACAATGAAGAAATCCTTTCTGAAGATCCAAGCTGGTCTGCTGGCCTAAAAAGGCCATTCTTGCAGAGGACATGCAGGATGCCAAGGATTATTTTAATTGCTACTGGCACAACACATCATCTAGATTGAAGCATCTATCCAAGGATGAATATTAAGTCCTGGGAAGGCCAGAGTGCCCATGACTAGTGTGGAGGTAGCCTGGAGTTCACATAGAAATGCACACACTCCAAAAGACACACTGCATGGATACAAGGGCTTTTTAAGGTTTGGATCACAAAATGACTTCCAGAACATATGGTGAAGAGGCAAATGGACCACTCTACTCAATGTAGAAAGGCCGAAAAGGAAAACAATGGGACATATTACCCATAATCATATTCCACTATCAGGCAATTGTGTGGCTAAAAGAACAAAATTAGTCTCTGTAGTTTAAAGCAGGAAGAGATGGATCCAAGCTGATAAGATACTGAGGAGCTTCCATAGCCTTGGGAAGTACTTTTCCCTTTAATTAGGAAAACGTCTTCATCCCCAAAATGGTAGAGGTGGTCTTACTGATGTAACATGTACTCTGAAGGCCACAATAATTACTGTTGACATAACTATAGTGCTTTAATTCTATGATTGGCAGAACACTGAGTTGGGTAACTAAAAAGCTATTTTAAAATACTAGTTACGTGAGTAGGCTTTCCTAACTGAGGAGTTATGAAGTCCTAGTAATCTTCCACAGGAAGTGAGGAAGGATCTGGAATTGCCTACTGCTTCCAACATGTGGGAAGCCAGGTAAGTAAATCTGGCATCATATTCAGACTTGTAGACTATGCCCACAATCAGAGGCAAACAAATAAACTACCAAATAAATGAGCAGAATTGACCACTGTGGATATAAGAAGTGCCACATTCAGTGCACTAGTAGTCCATCCTCTCACTTCCCTAAATTTTAAAAACAATTAGAAAGCAAGCAGACCTAACAAGTAATTTCTAATCTTTACTGGGTAGAAACCTCAAAGGATGAAAGTAACATGATGCAATTTTCAGTTTTCCCCTATGATTTACTGATCTCATTGATCTTTGCTAAAAGTAAATAGGAACACACAAATATTTATTTCTGACCTTATATTAACCTGCCAGGCTGCATCCTATTGTTCTTCACTTAGATAACAAAGTGTGTGTTTTTTTCCCCTAATATCAATAATAGTAATGCTAGCCATCACTCTGGGAAACCTGTTGTTTCTACAGCACACTTTCTGTGGTAGTCCTGCACCTCCAGGAACTCCTGAATTAAAATTTAAGTTCCAATTACAACCATTTCTTCACTCGTCCTAAGTCTACTTTGTTTACAGCATAGATGTAAATGCACACCAAAAAAACAGAGGAAAACTGGAAGCATTATATTTCTCAGCATAATCATAGTGAAAAACAGGAGATGCAGAATAGTCAACCAAGGTTGATTGTGATGTAAATTACTGTCCCAGCAAGATACTGTAATAAAATGTTTTGAATGTTGTGCATCATACCACCTTGTACCTACCAAACTAAGAAAAAATTTATACTGTTTTGTTGTTTCTTTTACATCTATTCTATTTCTCTGGACTGTGGTATATTATTTTCTCTCGTAGATCTTACTTCTCCATACTGTATTCTTTCCTCATTTTTATGTACTTTTTTCCTCTTTTTTTCTCAAGTTTTCTGCTTACTGTTGTTCTTTTTGTCCCAAAATACTCACCTTTCTGAGGGGTTAGTCTCTTAGGAAGAGAAAATCAAGTATTTTGTGGGAGCCTGTCTACTAATTCATAAAGAATGTATGCAAACTCCTCTTTTCAAGTGTGATACTGAAATACTGTCAACCTACTCTAGGTGGTTTTTGATGAAGACTTTTTTAAAAAAAGGACTCTGTCTTGACAGTCCCTTCTTTCCTAAGGGAAAAAAAACCCACCCAAACTAAGATACAGTAACTTTATGTTGAATAAAGTAGAAGAAATTAGCAAGCATTTGGATCCCCTTCTTCCAAATCACAAACTGCTTCTCACGGTTCCATCTTCAGTCTCTATTATCTCAGCTATGTCTCTCCACTTGATCCCTTAGAAGGCAGTGTCTCTTGCTGTCCTCTTTATTTTTGGCCTGTTGCATGGAGTTCTCTAGCAAAACCAGTTAGTGTCCGTGGATCGTCCAGCCCTTACTCCCACCCCACATTTATGCACTACCAACTTCTTGATTACCCCGGTACAACCATTTATGGGATGCATTACACAACGGATCAGGAGGCTGACCTGGTTTTAAAATAAAAACAAAACTTCTCTGGATGGAGCAAGATTCTAGCTGAGTCCCAGCTTGGAAGACCCTCACTTCCCACATGCTAGAACCAACCTTCACCCTAGCTGTTATTGCAGTGCAGAAGAGGACTCCTAGCTCCCAGTGGTAATATAAAGCTCTGTCCTGTGCTCACCCCATGTGCTAGGTTTCCAGATGAGGCAGGATTCTGGAAGAGTTGCAGCCTGGACAATACTCAGATCCCTAACTCTAGCCCTAAGCCTACTGGCAGCAGAGGACACAAATACTCCTCCCAGTGCACACAGACAAACAACTCCATCCTGACACAAGCTCTGATCCCAGATTCGGCAGCTGGAGCAGGATTCTGGCAGAACTCCAGATCACAACAGCCTTTATCGTTACATTTTAGTCGTTACCAGCTCTAACACTTCAGCTGTTAAGGACCTAAGCAGAAAATGTTATAGACCATCCGTAGTGTATACACGTGCTTTTAATGAAATAGACGTTTAAGAGAATACTGTTGTACATGAGAAGAACTATACAGGTTATTCATTATCAAGATAATATTAACAAGACAAAAATATTTAGTTGTTTGGGCTGGAAAATAAAATTTTTAAAAAGGCCATGACCTTTTAAAGGACATTTTATCTCAGCCCAAGTTGCCATAAATATATATATACCATATATACCATAAACTTGGGTGTGGCCAGCAAAGTAAAGGTGGAGGACTACTGAGTGCACAAACTCATGAAAATGCTGCAATATTTTTAAGTATCAGCAAAAAAACCCAGACTCTCAAGAAACTCAAACAAACCCCAACATGTGACATGGTGCAACATTCTCTAATACAGTACCTAGTGTGACAACATTTTATGCACTTTACAGTTACTTACACTGAACAACAGCGAAATTACTCCACCACTGCATGTCACCATTCCCACAGAAAGGCAAAGAGATTTTAGCAAGATTTAGGAAATCCTCATGGGGATGGGTCCCACTGTCCTCAGAAGCGTGGCCTTTCCTTACTGATGAACTGAGCGGAGCCCAGGGACGACAGCCCATGCCGTGTGTTCTGGATTTCCTGCACAGCGCACTGTGCGTGCAGGTGCTCTAGGCCAAACTATCATATTAACTTGGGGGTCCCTCTGTAGAAGCCAGAGATCCTGTGGGGCTTTGTTTCACTGCACAGCACATGTGTGTGCTAGCTTTCCTCATCCCGGGGTAAGAGCTGCACTGTAGTCACACTGGAGGGGAAAGAGAGAAGTGTCAAAGCAGCTCAAAGCGTCCTCTCTGTCTTTCTGGGGCTGAGGGGAATGAGCAATGACTGCTTCAATCATGGTGCTCCCCAACACCTACCACAGCTTTCAGGTTCAGCTTCACGGATGATACTCAATGGGGCGGTCTCACAATTCCTTTATGACATGTTCCTGCTGCCTCCTGTGCCTCAGTATTTCTCCTAGCCATACAGGGAACTTTGCAATTTTGGAAGGGTGTTTTTGTTAGCATTCCTGCCGATGCAGAAAAAAGAGGCAGCAGTACTGTGTGGCTGAAGGTGAAAGAGGCTCTGGACTGTAACAAATTTTTAGCTTGGTTGAACCATGTGTGATACTGCATTTGCAATCAGTGCTTAGGTTATTTTGGGGGCCCTATGGTTCTGGCTGTTGCTGCACCTGTCTCCCTCTCCTTGGCTGCTTACTTCCACTTTATAAGCTGAGATTAAGAATATTAAAATGGAAAGAAAGGCAAGTGGAACAAGTGTCAGTACTATGTCCTCATTCCTTCACGGAGGCTGGCTGTGAACTAACATGACTAGGTGAAAGTATCACATGCTAAAGTATCAGATGAAACCCATGCTCTCCTCGTTTTAAAACCTTCGTGGGCATCCCAGAAAAAAACAACCCCGAACAACCCACATTAAAACAACCCCTGTCACAAGACTTGGGCTTGCTGCACCGCCACCGCAGCTCCACCCCGCAGTCACAGGTGGAAAGGAGCCTTCCTTCCCTCAGCAAGCCGGGGCTCGTGTTTTTTTTTTTGGGGGGGGGGGAGACGACGAGGACCACCCCTACCCGCCCGACTCCCCCGCACACACCGCACCGGCCCCGCAGTGCAGGGGCGCTGCCCCCCGGCGCAGCCCTGTCTCCCGGGCTTCCCTCGGGCCCCCGGACAGCCCCGCACAGCCCCGCTCCCGCTCCCACCCCCGCCCCGCCCCGCCCCGGCCGCCGCGCTGCCCGCGCCCCCTGCGGGCCGGGGAAGGCGACACAGCCCCGCGGGGTGGCGGGCGAGGAAGGGGGGGGGGGGGGGGGGTGTGTGGGGGTGGTGAGGACGGGCCGCCCCCTCCCGGGCGCGCACCGTGCAGCAGGGGCAGCCCCCGCCCCCGCCGTTCCCGCCCGGCGCCCCGCCCCGCCCCGCCGCCTCCCCCTCCCCCCCGCGCCGGGGCCATCCCGGCCCGCAGCGGCGCGGAACCCGTCACAGGCCGGAGGGCGCGGGGAGGGGCGGGGGGAGGGGGGGATGGGGGAGGGAGCAGCGGTTGCCCGGGCGACCCAGGCCCGCCCTTCCCCCGTCGCGCGCGTCCCCGCCCTCCCACGTCAGCGCCGTCTCCCGCCCGGCCGGGGTGGGGCGGCCGGGCCGCTTGATTGACAGTTGCCATAGAAACAGGCTCTCCCCGCCGCCATTTTGTCAGTTAGCTGCCTTTTTTTTTAAAAAAAAAAAAAACCAACCCAAAACCCTCTTCCCGCCTGAATCGTGGTGTGTGTGGGGGGTTCCTTTCTTTTTTTTTTTTTTTTTCTTCCTCTTCCTTCCCACCTCCACCTCGAAAGACGTTATCTCCCGAGAAAAACGAAAGAACACCCCGGGGGAAAAAAAAAAAAAAAAAAAAGCCAAAAAACCAAACAACAAACTGTCTCCGGAGGGTCCGGCGGGGACACGCCGGGAGTTCGCCCCGCGCGGAACCAGGAGCGGCGGGAGGCGGCGGCGGGAGCGGTGCGGGAAGGGGAGCGGGGCGGGAGCGGCGCCCGGGCGAAGCCGGTTGGCGAGGGAGGGAGGGAGGGAGGGGGAAGGAGGAGCGGGCGGGGAGGGAGGGAGGGAGGGGGAGGAGGTAGAGGCTGGCAAGCGGGGGAGGGAGGGAGGGAGCGAGGAGTTCCCGGGGGCTCGGTACGGCGCTGCGCTTCCCCCCCACCCCCTCCTCCCCCCGCCCGCTGGCGCCCGCCCGCCGCTGTCCCCGCGCTGCCTGGCCGGGGCTCAGGCCGCCGCCGCCGCCGCCGCCGCGCCGAGGGGAGGTCGGGCCCTGCCGTTGCCGCCGCCGGGCGCTGCGCAGGTTTGGAACGCGCGCCATTTTGTGAGCGATAGAAAATCCAGCCCGGCCAGGAAGCGCCGCGGATCCGCCCGCCGGGCCGGGCCGGGCCGGGCCCCCCTCCGCTCTCCCCCCTCCCCTCCTCTCCCCGTCTTCGCCGCCCCGAGAGGAAGGCGCGCAGCGGACAGACCCTTCGGCCGGTGCCCCCCGCGCCCCGAGCGGCACCGGCGCCAGCCGTGCGGGCCCGAGCGCGGCGGGGCGGCCGGACTGCGGAGCGCACAAGAGGGAGGCGCTGCCGCGCCGGGGCCCCTGGCCGAGGCGAGCGCTCCCTCCTCGCCCTGCCTTGCGCCCGCCGCCCAAGGGGAGAAGAGGCCTCAGCCGGGAGAAGCCGGGCCGGAGCGCAGGGCCCGCCACCCCCCGCACGGGTAAGTGAGACGCCTGAGCCGGTGGCGGGGAGCTGCGCAGCGGGACGAGCTGGTGCCACCTCCCGGCCCGGCGCGGTCGAGGGGGGCGCAGCGCAGGGGGCAGCTCCGCTGCCATCTTAGACAGAGGAGGTGGGGAGAGCGTCGGGGCCCGCCGAGCCGCAGGTTGAAGCTGGCAGGGCCGGGACCCGCACCGGGCTTTGGACCTGGTCTCCTTCCCCGCTCCCCCTACCACCGCCCCTTTCTGCGGCAGGCCAGGCATGGCCGGGGGGGCAGCGGCGGCGGCCTCGGCCTCTGCGGCCCTTTTCTCTTCGGCGTCCGGGAGAGGCTGTCGCTGCCGGGGTTGGGAAGCGGAGCGGCGAGAAGGGCCGCGGGAGCGGCAATGGAGGAAGGGAGCTCGTCTGGATCCTCTCGCTCCTATGCGCAACGCCCTGCGGTGGGCGGGTGCGAGGTCTCGCCCCGGTCTGGGAGCAGGGAGAGGGGAGGCGAGAAGGGCGGCAGGAGTTGAACCATCGTCAGCTGAGCAGGCACCTGTTGTGGTGGAGGCTGTGGGTGCCCCTGCTTGCACCCGTGTGAGGGACTTGTGTGGTACCTCGGTGGGGAAGTTGGAGGCCGATGTGGAAGGAGTACCTGGGAGATGACTGACATCTGGGCGGGGGGGGGGGGGGGAAGGGTGGGGAAGGGCAGGGAGAAGCAGTTGGGAATAGGCACAGGGACACACAGGCGCTTCTGTATTTTAATAGCGGGCTGCAGTCTTTTAGGAATTTAGCTTTGTGTTGCTCAAGAAATTTGAGTCCTTGTCTGATACGTAGGGTGCTCCTTCTCTGTAGTGGCATTCCCTCCTGCCGCCACAAAATCAGAAAACGCAATTAAAAGTACTGTAATTTGAAATTTCGAAATTGGTGCATTTTTGAATCTCAGTCAGCTTTGAAGTTTTCGGTTTGGTCTGTCCAAAGACTATGTAGGGGTTCTTTGATCGTGTGTCTAGATTGCTGCTGTTACTTAGTTCTCCTATTACTCCACAGTCATTGGGGGAAATAAACATTCATTGTTCTTTAAAATTAACAAAGACAGAATATCTGACTACAAAATAAATCAACACGTATTTTTGATTACCTACTGTTTTAATCCAAATGGGAGTGTGCTGTTAACTTTTGCCAGTAGGTGCATATAGTCACGCTTAAATGAATATAGCATCATAGTGGGGGTCTAGATAAGTAGATGTTAACAGCTTATCTTGTTATAGTGCTGGCATTTCGTTCTCCTTCCCTTTAAGAAAAGGTGTGTGAAGCTGAAGAATATGCCAATAATATCTGGTGATAAATAAGCAAACGTTTTCTTTGTAGTAGTATTTAATTATCTGGCTGTCACCAAGCAGAATTCAGCTTACCTCACTGAAATAGTCTGAAGCCCTAAAAAGTTCTGTTAAACTTGTTTCTCTTTCTGTCCACATCCCCCTCCCCGCAGCCTCTGTAGGTTGGATATTTTTGGAAAATTAATTATACTTTATAGAATTAGAATAATAACTGAGTAGGAGCTAGTATTTGTTAAATATTATCTATATATATTTGGTGAACTTGGTGTGTGTGTATATATAGACTACTTTTGTAGGCTACGCTTCATGTTTTCGGCTTATATGAATTATTTAGAACTAGTGTTTTTATTAGCAGTCTGAAGTAGAAGATGTGTGTGATGTGTTAAATTTACATTTTTCTGCTGTGAATTAAAAATTCTGTCAAAACTTGTGAAGCTTATCTAGTTTAATTCATCTTTTTTGGGTAACGCACGTGTGTCTTGTTCAAAATTGAATAAAGAGCGTGACCTTCTTAAATCAAGAAAGGAGGGCAATTCCTTCTGTTAAATGACTGTATGTGCATTTACATATGACAATAATTTAATACTGTTTCCAGGCAAATAGGTGAGAAAGACAGTTTGTTACATGAGCAGCAGTGTTACAGTTCCTGAATCAATACTTGGGTGGATTTAGAACTTGTCATTGGAATCCCCTCCCCCACATTGGACAGTGACAGAGAAGCCACAACAAGGATAATTTTACCTAATAGCAGCCAAGCGTTCTCTATTTCAGTGTCAGTTTATGGGTAGTATTCTCTTACTTGTGTAAAATAATGAGGTAGTCAAGAGGAATTTATCAATTTTTAAAGTACATGGGTTTTGTGGATACTGGGAAATTAACACATGTTGACCATAAATGACTTCTGACAAACTGGTTGATAGTTTAAACAAAGTATAAAAATATGACTGATATCTAAAAAAAAATGCCTGCCTCATGTGAGCTTTTAAGTTACATTTAATTAGGACATACTTGCTAACATATATAACATATTTTAAAATATTAATTCTGATAGGGCCTTGCAAAGAAATATGTGTCCGGATTAACTGTATTATTAGGCTTTGCCTTCATGGATTTAATGTGATGTTTTTGTCATTTTAGTTCAATTAGACAACACCTTAATGTGAAGCGAAAAGTCACTTTTAGTTAGTCTAGCGTGTTTAAAACTGTACCACTTGATCTTATGGTAGTATGTGGAAAGACTAAACACATGAAAAACTGTACCTTTATTTGCTATGATAGCATTTTACAGTTTCATCTGAACTGAAATGGGTGGTGATTTGAAGACTAAAATGTACACTTACCAAATAAGCAATTTTGTTGCTATAATTAAAATTATCTTTTCAACATTCCTCTTAAATCCTCTTTACTTCAGACATTTTTAACCCTGGCCATGGGACTGTAGGTAGAAAGTTGTTACAGCTTACGTTTTTGAGTAAGAATCAAAGACTGGTATATGTTTAGTTTTTTTATGGTAATTTATAATACCATTTGGACAACTATTCTCCAAAGTGAATAAAAAGACTTTCTGATACCTTTGTTTTATGGGAGCATGGGAGACTTGTGTAACTTCTGAAATCCTTTTGTAAATAGATTTGTAGAATAGGATTATTTACAGAGAACTGCTGCATTTGTTGTTATAACTAAGTACAATAGATTATTAGTTAAATTTACAGTTTCATCCTCTTTTTTGTAAGAGTGGTAAAAACCATATTTAAAAAAAAAATTAATAACTTTTTTGCTAATCAGACTTAGGAAGTCTACAAGATGTGATATGTTTATGCGGTGAGACTTCTTTTTTGTTCTTAAGACTATTTGAAATAGTACAAGAAGCCTTTCTGAGCAAATATGCCTTTCTCGTAAGCTTACAAGTGAAGAAAAAAGTAAACAAGACATTCGGAGAAATGGAATACTCTCCTTTTCCTTCCTCACCTTCATGGGTCCTTTAAGAGGAGAGTTGTGGGAACTGTAGTCTATTGATGGTTTAAAAACAACTGAGAAACTTCTGCAAATTAGAAACAATTGTTACTTCCAGGAAGATATACTGTATATATACAGTTATATAGTACGGTCTCTTCATGATGACACAATATACCAATAGAATTGCAGTGACCTTATCATTAGTTGTGTGTAACAATTAATATAACAGTTTCTAATTGATATCCATTGGTTGGTTATCTTTTTCCTTTATAGAGAGGGAAGTAACATTATGTGTTTTGTTCTGTTTTATCCAAGCATGACTGAAAAAGATTACTCAACTGCTTTTGCTAGTACAAATGTATTTCATTACTTTAGAATAGGTCTCTAGTTTATATTTGCCCCAGCTTTATTTGGAGTTAAGCTCTATTTCCCCTGATATTCTTGTATATGAGTCTTGTCCGGTATCTGTGGGTGCTTAATTATGACTTACTTGTCTGAGAGTACCAATCAAAAAAGGAGCTCCTTTTTCACTGGGAAGCACATAGAAATGAGATGGGCTAAGCCCCATTGTCTTCATAAGGTTTTTTCCCCCTCTTATGCTTCCTACCTCTCCCCATCTCTAAAGGATAGGTGTGTTTTTTCCACAGTTGAAAGTGTTGAAGATGGGGTGGCTCAATATGAAAAGTGCTGACATTATTGTATCCTCATTCATTCCAAAATGTTCTGTCCATACAGCTTACAGGATGAATACCCCCTGAAGGGCTAGGGAAATGTAGGGAATACTCTGGAGCCTCTTGAGTCTACATAGTAGCTATTTCAGTTACCCTTTATGAAGACATAATCAGTTTAATTTCAGCTCTGAATATAGCATTTCTTAAAAGCAGTGAAAATATTTCTGTAATTAAAATAACATAAGCTAGTACTTATTTATAAACATACTGCTTGCAAAGTTTCCCGGATCTTAGTAGCACTAAATATCTGAAAATGAAACTGAGTAAATGAAAGTGAAATTAACTCCATTAAGTATCAGTTTTGTTCCAGCTGTGAGAAACCAAGCTTTCATTTTATGTGTTACATAAAGCTCCAAAACCTTACATTTTTTTCTTATTTTTCACCCTCCCTTTTATTTTCCCCTGGAGGCAAAGACTGTGTTTAAGGTCAGTTAAAGGAGTAGTTAATGACATATTGATACGTCTTACCTGTTGAAAAGTTTCCTCTTTCTTTTTAGCCACTGTTTGAATGGTGAAATAAGAGAGGAATGGAAATGTACAAAATGATTTCTGATGGCAGGGTTATTCTTTCAAAACAGAATAGAAGAAAATTAGTAAATGTTGATAAGTTACTGAAAAATATCAAACTAGTAGAATGGCATAATCACAGTTAAATACACTTAAATGATGAAATCCAACTTGCCAGTGGAACTTTTAAATCCTAACGTATCCCAAAAACATATTTGTTGTTTTTTGACTTCCCGGCTTCAAACATAGGCAGCTAGAGTTTTTGTTCATTCAAAATCCTATTTACGTGTATGTGCTTAAATCTTAATTTCTGTTCCTGTGAACTATGTAAATTCATAATAACTTCTCATTTGTTTTGCCAGTGGACCTGTTCTTGAGGACCCAATTGGAGCATAGCGCATCCACTTTCTTTGTAAAGAAAATAGTTCTGTGTCTATGCTATTTACTGTTTAAACTGAAGGAGGGGGTGAAAAGAGGAAAAAAAATATTGTCAGGTGTGGAAGTTAATGTGTTAGCACTCAGTTCTGTATATTCCTGACCACTATGAATTTTCTTACACTGACCTGTTTGGTCTGTCCAAGTTGTAAACTACAGCTTTTTTCCTGTTTATAAATGTATGAACATATATTCTTGGTTTTAAAATGCAGTTTTAACAGTACTTATACATGAAATACATATAGAATTTGCATGTGATTACAAAGCAAGCAGTTTCTAATACACTCTTTCAAAATCTCATTGATAATGGAAGCTCAGTAACCTTCCTGGATTATGTCTGATTCTGGCTTCTTTGTTGTTCTTTCCAACTTGGGGATAAGTAGGCATTAATTTAGTGACATGCCAAAAATTACAAGTTAGTGTTTATATATATTCATGTCTTTATTACTGTTACAAGAAGTGATTGTTGAATGAAGATCTTGGCAGTTTCCTGTTCTGTAGAAGTTACTCATAAATACTACAAATACTGGATCATAGTTGTGCAGTAACACAGCTGAATGTACATTTTTTACCATGATCAGATGTTCTAAGCTTAGAATTCTGTGTTGTTGTATTTAGGGTGACTTTCCTGTCAATGTCATATTGTGCCTTCAGAAGTTGAGATTTTTATGGCAAGTCCTATGCAGGAAAACAAGCATTACTGCAAATTCAGAGTGTGTACATAATTGCATATATCTATCTATGTCTTATCACTGAAATCAGATTTTTGCTGAAATTCTATGTATTCTGAAGCTACAAACTTGGATTACAGTTTCCCTCAAAATCTGCACTAGTAGATGCACTTCTAGGGAGTTCTGGTCAGTTAGCTATGCAGTTACTGCAGCTTAATTTTGAATTACCCTTGTATCTCCTCAAATTTTTCTTGATGGTTTTATTTTTAATACACACTGCTTTTTACAAGCTTAGTTTCTAAGTGAGTTAATGTCTTCTGTGAACTATGTCTATTAGAGAAAGCATCATAAATGATTCACTTATGTTGAAGGCTGAGTGGGAAGAGTATATATGATACTGTGTTATAAACTATAGTTGAAGTTTGTAATATAAGAGCATAGTTAAAAATTTCTTGGTTTTGCATTGTTGTACTACTTAGGGACCTTAGCTGGGATCTGATCCATTTTGCTTTGTACTGTCCAACATGAAGTAAGTATTATTTATTTCTCTATTTTACCAGGATTTCATGACTTTGAGATGCATAGCCATTAATTCCTAATGTTCTCCTTTGTAGTGTTTTTGTTACGGTGTTGTTTAAATATATATGTGTTTTTGGTTTGTCTTTTCTTCTGATGAATAAAAACGATTGTGAGTTACTGTAGTTTGATAATCTGTTGTACAAAAGCTTAATGGTAGAAGGTCTAAAAACTAATAATCTGGAGATGTGAATGGAAATTGTTAATGATATCTGATGTCCTTTCAAGAGGGTTTATTTTCTGTCTCTGTAGGATTTGTTTGGGGATGTTTTCACCTGTGTGTTTCACTCAGCATGTAGTCGTGATTTGCAGTTCACAGTGACCATATGAGTCTACTTCTAGTCTTTTTACCCATGAGAACATTCATTTGCATATGTCTATGTAGTTAAATTAACCAGAGTCATACTCACAACATGGACACTTTAAAAGTTTATTAGCTTAGTTTTGAAACCTTGAGAAATCCAGCAGCACATATGGAAACAGGTTTTTGGAGTACAAGTACGTGTCTGCCTTACCTTAGTGGTTAATGATAACACTGACAACTTTTGTTGTCATTCTTGAATCAGGATTAGCTTTGCTTCAGATGAGGGGGGCCAGAAACTTAGATATTCCTTTTGTCAGAATTTGATACAATTTCTAATTGTGGATTTGAAGGTAATACTTTTGCCCCTTGAATTTGCATGCTGCCAGACAATTGTAGTAAACCATAATGCAAGTTCTCCCTGAAGTGTTTCTGTTTAATTTCTAACAGAAGTTCTAAGAGAAGCAAGAAAAACATGTTGGCCAAGTTATATGTGTTATCTTGAGTTCTCTGTTTTAAAGTATAGTTTAAAATAATTATTTTTTCCCCCTCTTCTTATAATGCCAGGAAATAGCTGTATACCTCTGTAAAGCAGGTATATAATTCCAGTTTTGTTAGATGATTTTAACCAGTATCCAGTTATTTCAAGAAATGAGAAAACAAGTTCTACCGATAGTCCACAAGATTCAAGTATTGTGCTTTGCAATAATTCTCTGTCCAGCACAGTTCATAAAAATGCTTTTCTAATTGAACAGAGATTATTTAAAAATGTTTGATTCAGCTTCGCTACTGTTCTAATGGAAGTTAAATGTAAAATGTATATAGTGATACACAGGGACACTCAGTGACAAACTGACTTTTTAAAGAGGTCTTCTGAAGCTCTGCCAGTGTATGCGTGTGGTGCTTTGAATTTGGAAACATTGGAGATCATCAGTGATCTCTGCCCCTTGATCTGTATACATACAGACTATCAGTATTTGTAGGGTGTTGGGCTTTTATTTAATAGCAGAAAAAAAAATTAATAAGCTTTCTAAATGCTTATTAAAAAAACATCTTAAGATGAAACACTGGATTGGAGTAGTTCACGTTAAATATTTTCTTAGTATTGGGAAGTTTAAGGTAGACTTATATTCTGAAGCACAGGAGATTTGTTCCCCTCCCTCCCCTTTTTCCCCCTTTGTGTCCAATATAATATTATAAAGTTATTTAAAAAAAAAATTGTTTTGTTTTTCTTTGCATTGGAGACATGTTCTGATGTAGATTAGTTAAAAAAATTTTGTTGGGAGAAAGATTTCCTTGGCCTTAGTTTACATTTATTGCCCTTTAGTGTGTATTTCCAAAGTCCATTATGACACCAAGGGGACTTAGTTGACCTTCCCTATGTTATTAATAATTTTGTGTGTCTTTATCACAAGGTGGGGGTTTTTTCACTTCAAAAGTATCAATGTAGACCTACATAGCTACAACAGTATTTTGTCATACTATTGCCCTAACTCTTTAAGATTTTGTGTCTTTTACTTCCACCCTAATTCTATTGAAATGTGAGAATATGCAGTTATTTCTGTACAATAGTTTGAAAAGTGGGATGTAGAGTTTAATTTGTAGACTTCCATATTTGAAAAGTTTTTCCTTGGTATTTTCTCATACAGGATTCTTTATATGGATGGCTTTCATTCTCTTTCTCTAGACTACTGCTACTTAGAGAAAAAACCCCAAAACAACCCTTAATTTTAATCTTTGTATGTTAAAGCAAAGCTTTGTTTGCATAAAAGTACACAATCTGAGATCTCTGGTTTGAGGTGAGGTGGAAGCTTAAGATGTATTTTTAGCAAGCATACAGTGGGCCCGGAATACCATTTCTAAGTTACATGTTAGTCATTATGTATGTTCTGAAATGTGTGAGCTCCCAACTTGACAGTGCCAGTTTATTTATGTATTTGACGAAAGAGGTATGCATTATATTCCATATGTTGTTAGGACGCTTTGTCTTATTTATAAATCTTGAACACTTCTGTAGTTGCATTTATTAGTTATTTCCATAAAACTTCCCAAACTAAGTCAAACACTCAAACATTGACAAAAATGGGAAAATCATCTCTTGCTCTTGGTAGTCTGAATTTTCTTTAATTATGCAGTAAATATATATATATATTTAGATGCAAGCTGTTAATAGTTGCACACTGTCTAAACCTTGTACTTAGTCTCAGGTTTGTGATTTTCTCATGGGCGTGTGTAAAGAAGTAACATTTTGGTATGTGAATCTGGCAAATGCTAACAGATTCTTTCAACATCTTGTGGAAGATTAATATTTTTCAAGGATTTCAGGACCTAATGTCTAGAAAAAAGCCTTCCACCAAACCTAGAAATATTTATGTATCTTGGTTATTGGCAGCCAAGCCTAAGGCACTGAGTTCTCTTTTTGTGGGATGGAGACAGAGGTTTCTGAGATTTTAGGCATTTTGTACAGTGCTTCACATTGCTTTCCATACAGCAGTTGCTGCTTTGCTAACAAAAGGTAAATACCTGTTACCAAGCTGCTTTTTAGCGAAGCAAATGAAAGCAAAAAAGGTGAATTGCCCAAAGTTGCACAGTGACCCTGTGGGCAAAGCTGAGGTTAAGGGTTTAGGTTGCTTATGTCTTAATAGCAGGATGCTGTGTATTTGTAGTTGCATTTTACTTGAGTTTTTATTCCGAGTGCTTTTTAAGTCAGAGAAGCAGTCTCTACAGTTGGCGAGTGACTCAGCATATCCAGATAGAGGTCTACTCGAGGAAGTTAGGATTTGTTTGGAATTTTGGGGGAATTAGAGTTCAAAAGAATTTTTTCCAAAAGGAGTTTGCTTGTCGTAAAAATAATTTTTTTTTTACTTGCAGTCTTTTTCCCCATTTGATATGTGTACCTCAATTTCAGAAAGAACCGATGGAGTATTTCAGTAAATAGTTTCATTTATGGTATAGGTGGCATTTACTGTATAACTTTGTTTTGTATGTGTTGTCCTGATGTGCATGGTAAGTGTTGGTTCAATGAAAAAAATAGCACTTCACTGTGTAAGTAAAGATTGTGTTGCAAAATATGTAAAAGATACAGAGTTGTCTGTGAAGCTTGCCTTAAACATTTCTTAACTAGATCTGTGATTTTATAACATTTATAAAACTTATTTTTCAAATGGAGAGAGAAAGAGTCATATATGGTATTTACCCAGTTTGTGTGATTGAAACGTTTCCATCTGATTAGTACAGAAGCTCTCACCTCTCCTACCTGATCTGGCAGGGCTGATTTCTTAATTTTATGGGTCAACAATTTGAGGGGAAACAGTTTGGGGAACTATGGGTTACCTGTGCAAGTGTATACTGGGTGTGTAAACCACACTTTTGTCTGCATGGGTTTGGTTGGCTTTCATGAGGGAAAACTGGCTAATTTTTCAGCTGATCAAACTTGTCTCAGAGTCTTGAGACATTGGTTGGCAGTAGTGGCAGTGAAGGGAAGTAAAGATTGAAACTATTGGTCTTCTGCTACTCTACCTTCTTAAATTTGGGGAAGATTTGAGAAGACTTCATTGTCTTTTTTTCATCCTGATAAATTCTGTCTTCTGTGTATGGTCGACTGGTAGCTAATTTCAGTGCAGAGAGAGTGCTGAAGGGCAGAACAGCAAAGAACAGTATATTGAGAGAAAAACACAAGTAACATTGATTTTCTCCCCCATTCCTTGTATCCTAAACCATTTTCTTCTTCCACTCACCCAAATCTGTGTATGTTTTCATGGAATTAGTGAAAATTACCTTGCTCTACCTGAGGCTGTATCTATGCCAAGTTTGAAATAATAAAAAATATGGAAAAAGATGAAAAGCAAGAACTCTGCTTTTGTATCTCATCTATGAGGGGTATGGCACATGCACAGTATTTAATCTGATAACATTACATGTTTTTTGTATTAGAGTATAAGTATTAGCAAACTGAAGTTCGTGTTGCAAGGTGTAGAGGCACTGAAAGCACTTTGAGGGATATTGTTGAGTCATTCTAAGGCAAAGTGGGCAACAAGGAGTTCTTTGAAGGCAATTACCACTTGAGCAGTTCCTCTTCTCTCCAGATTCTGGCTACTTGTTCCCACCTGCTTTGTATTGGCACAGCTGTTTGTAAGACCAGCCAGTGATTCAGACTTGGAAACTGAGTTGGCTGAAATATATAATTTTATATATATAACATTTGGGTGTGTGTGTGGGGGTTGGAGAATCAGGTTACTTTTCAGTCAGATCAGTTCCCAGACCCAGTACACTGTGCTGTTGCTCAGACGCTTGACAAGATAAAGGAATAGGTTGTGTGGGTGGACAGGAACAGGGTGTCTAGAAGAGGCAGGGGTTGGTTAACTGGCTCTGATAGCACTGTTACTTAATGGAGAACAGAATTCTGAGAAATTTTCACCACCCCTTCTCTAGTAAATCACTCTCCTGTCAGTGTCTCTCTCTGTCCCCTGCCACGCTCTACCTCTCTGACTTACGCTTGCTTCCTCAACTCTTCCATGCTTATTCCCACTCTAATGCTGTCCTGCTTGCGTGCACTTTTAATATGTGCTACCACAGTCTTACATGATAACAAGTTCTCTTTCTGAATCTCCTGCTTGCTTTCTAACTCTCCTACTTACTTGTGCTCTTCCTTCTAGTTTTTCCTCACTCTTGCTTGCTCTTTTTTTACAATTTTCTAACTTAGGTTCATTCCCTTTTTTTATTATGTCATTTCTATTGCTTGGTCTCTCAAGTGCCATTTTTTTTGTCACTTGGTGTCTCTTGCTTGCTCAGTGTTTTCTCCTACTTCTCCTTTCTCACTTATTCTTTCTCTCTCCCCCTTCCCCCTACCCCCTTAAGAATAATGCTTCTGAGGGGAAAAAGTATTTATGTTTTAAATACGAAAACCCAAAGTTTTAAATTTTGTTTCCCCCCTCCCCAGACATTAACACAAAACAATGCAATATATAGATTTTTTTTCTTAATTTCATTCACTTCTGAAATTTTTGCTTGAATTCTATATTGCCTTAAGATAGATAAGCGCACTCAAAATACATCTTGTTACTGTTTGGACAAACCGGAAGGTGCATTGAAGTTTCTAAAGGTAATGTTCTAATGAAAGGTATTTTTCAGTTTTCTTTATAAGATAAGAGCATAGCTTTTTGACACCAGAAGCTAAATTGCAGTGTAAAGATGCATAGTTTACTTGTTCCTGCTATACAAAGGAGACATTAAAAAGTATTTCTGTTGATAGCCCGGTTTTAGCTTAGCCACCAGCTGGACTGGTTATGTTAACAAACAACACTCTTGGAAATTTCATACTTGCTTGTCCTCTTAAATAAGTGACCAGAGCTGCTGGGGTTATGTTGTTGGTTCACTTCCATGTATTCAGATGCTTCATAGTTTTGTTCAGGTTATTTAAATGTTGTTGATAACTATTCATATGTTAGTTGGAAAAATAGGCAGGAGTGCTTATTGGTTATCTGAATCCATCCATATTTTAATATTGATCCATTTTTTAGTAATCCAAAGTGACTTCAAATAAAAACATGGAAGACTGGACAACACACGGTCTTTATAGCAGGAAAAAAGAACCTTGCAAGACATGCTTGCATGTCTTAATGAAAAATTTGATGGGCAACATCTTATTTTTTGCATTCTCATATGAGAGTGCACTTAAGCATCATTCTCTGAACTTGCAGGTTTTTGTTTCATTAGGCCAGATGTTTAGTCAGATTATCAAGCAGCCTGCTCTCAGGATGTATGTACCAGTAGGGCAAACACTATTCTGAATTACAATACTTGTGTTTAGAAATGTTCAGTCAGTTCCTTCTTGGTTAGTAAATAAAAATGGGACTTGCTGTATCGCTTCAGTGGTTTGTGGCCTGATAATAATACTTGTTATTATTATTGTTACTGTTATTATTTTAATCCCATTCATCTTCACTTCTGATTTAGGTCTTGTTCTAGTCTATTCTTCAGTAAACTGTTCATTGTGCTTCTTAGTGTTTTTTTTTTTTTTTAATTATAGAAACATTAAGGTTGGAAGGGACCTTAAAGATCATCTAGTTCCAACCCCGCTGCCATGAACAGGTAACCCTACCACTAGGCCAGGTTGCACAGAACCTTGTTCAACCTGTCCTTAAAAACCTTCGGGGATGGGGCATGGTTTAAGACTTTCGGCTTGTGATAAACTTTCTCAGTTTCTAGGAATAGTTGAGGTTTCTTAGTTACACAGTGGTTTAGCAACTTTGATATTTAGCATCTGTCTTTCCCCCCCCTCTCATGCTTCAGCATTCCACTGCACTTTTCATAAAGTCTTGTATCTCTTTTTCCCTAACTTGCTTTGGGTTGACTATTCTGCATTTCAGAACTTCCTACTTTGACTGTCTTTGTTGCCCTTCAAGATATCATTCATCTCCTTGACTCCTTTAGGAAAGGGTGGAAGACTACTTAGTGTTTTCAGGCAGTGTCTGTGGCAGATACAATCTGTACAGGTTAGCATGTCTCTTGCTCTTTTCTGAGCTCAGAGGCACCATGAGGAACATCTCCATGCTTTCTAGTAATTCCTGTAAATCCAGTATGAAGCTGACTTGAAATATTTTTAATATGAACTCCCTAAGCAAAAAAGGAAGAGTAGGCCTTGGCTGTTAGATCCATGGGGGGATCCATCTTCCCTCAGATAGATTCAGTATAGTGAAGTCCGTAGAGGTTTCTTTCTCTTAAGCTCTGAAGCTATTAAGTTTCCTTTACGTTCATTTAAAGTAAAGTCTCAAATTAGCGGTGTGGAGTTCTGGCTTATTTCCAGAATCGGGGTTTTAAAATTATTTTTTATTTTAAAAAAAAAAAAAAAAGTTGGGAAGAGGAAAGTTCCACTTTTGAAGCCATTAAATGTGGCTTTGTTTCTTCTAACTTAGGTTGGAAAGGAAGATGTCAGTGTAGTTTATAGTGTTATGAATTGGGACAGAGTTTGCTGTTGTGATCATCTTCACAACTACATTGTCATGTTTAGTGTTTCCTTTTTGCCTTGCACTGGAAATGAGTCATATGAAGGGCTATAGGCATGAGTCTGTTAGACTGCAGTTGATCCATTTGGTGTACCTGGTATAAGCTCTGAATCTTGCTTTTCTTATGCCTTTTGCTATGTCCCTGTGATTTCATACAGTGCTCTGCTGTTTCAGCTGTGTCTTGAAAAATTAAATTCTTCCTAAGAATACCTCTGCTGGAATCATCCACAGAGTGTGTCACATCACACTTATGACCTCCTTGTTGAACCCTTTCACAAAATGGGGAAAAGAGCAGGTCTATATAAAAAGTTACCTTTTTACAGCAGTCTTTCTTAAAAATCACATTACATGAAATACACCAGTTCAATAACATAAGTAGAAAATTGAAGAAAAAAATCTGCTGGAAAAGTGGCTTTGTTTTGAATTTTTTCCATCTAGTGAGCTATTCTTGGTAGTTAGTCTGCAAGGACTTTAGTGGGACACTAAAGATTTTATTGCCATTTTATTTCCTGGTTACCTCAGGTATGGTGACCTTGAGTACTTTTTGGAGGTCTGTAAGGTCAAGATTTAAAAGCTTTTTCTTTTTTTAATTTCTCCTCATTTTCTTCCTGCAACTTACTGTATTAAAATAATTTTAGGAATTGTTATCAGGGAAAAAAAAATGCTACAGGAAACCAGACTCTTCTGGTCAGAATCCTAGTAACTTCTGAGACTGGCAGAGATACTGCTAAGTAATCAGAAGGTTGTATAATCTTAGTGTGTCCTAGAATTACTGAAATTGAGAAGTTTTAGTGCAATGTTTGCTTCTTGAAGAATGACAGATCGCTCAGTGTTAGATTGATCAGTTTCTACCCATTATTCAGATGCTGGAATTGGCAAAGTTCATATAAATTGTCCCAAAGGTTCAACTTTTTGGCCTCATAAGTCTAGTTAGACAAAACCCATCTGAAAGGCCTCTGTTAAAGGAAATTTTCCTGGGCTTTTCCCTCAATGAGAGATGTCTTTTAGACTTGTTTTATGACTGTCATCAGAGAATATTAAAAAATGAATTCCATACATCTCCTTAGTGACTCTACTCAGGAAGGGATTCAAAACAACATTAGCCTAACTTGACAGACTAAGCTTGAACTATACATTCAGGACCATAATACCACACAGTTATTAAAAATAGAATTATGCTGAGTTCTTAAAAGCCTTTAGTATATGAAGAAATTACATATATAGTAAAATAATTTGGCATCATCTGTGTGTGAGAGAAAGCCAGTAAGCAAACTTGAAAAAAGTTGATATTCTTTTGGGTCAATTAGTTTTAGAGCAGTGAGGATTGGGAAAGGGAGGAATGTGGGCAGAATAGGAGCAGGCCAACAGGCCTACCTTCCCCCACCCTGCCTTTTTTTTTTTTTTTCTTAAAAATGTACCAGCAAATGATTATATTGGCTTAGCAATCATACCACTTCATCCTTAACCTTAACTTTTTCTGTTGTCTGAGTGAAAGTGAAGTCTCTTACATTTGTTGTGAGCTCAAGGGGTGTGTGTGTGTGTAGGTAGGTAGGTAAATGTATGTGGTCAGTTACTGAGGATAAGCTGACAAAAGGTAACTTGTAAACATGATTGTCAATTTCAAAATCTTAGCTGTCAAATTCAGTTACCTTATCACAAGGTATCTGCAACCTCTTGTTACAATCATAAAACCTTTTCCACACCCAAAAATCCTTGATAAGCAGCAAATAACACAGTTTTAGTGGTGATTGGCAATCCATTCCCCTTGATGAAAGTGTCACGGTTTCTTGATCTCTGAAGGCTTTTAAACGATTAGATGTTTTTGTGGGATATTCCATACATTGAAGAAGGCTTGATGAGGAATTAGTGGATGATACTCTAAAAAAAGTTGTGTAGACAGTCAGATTATGATGAGTATGTTCTGGGCTTAATGGTGTGGGTTTTTGTCCAGTTGTTTGTGCTTTTTAAAATCTGTAGCAGAAAATGCAATTATTTGATCTGTCAGAACAAGTGCTCTGGAGTCTCCAGTGAGCAACTTGTAACCGTATTTTGTAGAAGTATAAAGCTGACATGAATTTTTTATGAAATCTCTATTCAATGTGATAATAAATGTACCCCAGTAAAGCTTTTGTTGGTTGATGTGTACCCACTGTCTGTATTGACTCTTCTCCCTGTGTGTGCATACATCCACGTGCATACATGACTTGAATAGGGTGTTTGAACTCTTCTTAAATTATTAGAATACCATTTAAATTCAGCAAAATTTTTCAGCCTGCTATGTCTGCAGTATTATCTTGGTGTAGCTTGGGATATGCCAAGATTTGCTTTAATATTGTGCTTAACAGCAGGGATGGAGGCTAGCAAGATAATAAAACAAGACCTTGGAGTTTTAAATCTGAAAAATAAGGTATTTTGACCTCATCACTAGATTATGTGAAAATTTACTGAACTTGGTTATCTCCTTCAATGAGAGTTGTCTAGGTCAGTGGTTCCTTAGCCAGGGAAAAAGGCCATGGTAAGTGAACTAAAGATGGAACTTAAAAAATATGTTGAATCATGTTGTTAAAAAATATTATGTTAGGTTCATTCATATTTTGTTAAAAATTTTTGGAGTTGACTGATCTATCTTCTGAGAAATGTTAGTACTGTGGTTCTGGAGTGAATGGTGTGGTGAAAATGTGGAATATTTAATTATTCATGTATTTATTTATTAGACTGACGGAACAAAGAAGGGCATTTTATTGTGTGTTGTTGTTGTCTACTTTCAACACTTTACCACAGTTTTGGAGTTCCTTGTGGTGTTACATGCATTGGAGATTACCTTTTGATCATGATACAAGAGTTACAGTAGTTTCCTCCATCAAAGATGGCTTACAAAACAGAGAGAAATTAAGCTAAGGCTGCAGATGGACTTGCAGCCATCATCATTGCAACTCCTACCTCTTTTGTGGCTGTTTGACAGCAGTCTAAATTGGATCACAGGAGGCTGTCTCTGTCCACTTTTTCCCTTGGTTAGGCATACTTTCAAGTTCTCTATGGTGACATTTTTGTTTTACTTTTACATGCCAACTTAAGAAGCTAAGCACAGATAACTTACATCATATGTAAGTAAAGGTAAGAACTTCATTGCAAATTTAGCTGCCCAACCTGTTTCATCATGAGGTGGAAGAGTGCCAGGAGGATGAGTCTTGTCTCTAACTTGCTCTTATTAGTAGCCCTGAGTCTGGTGAGTTTGTGAAGGCATACGCTTGGAGGGAAGTCATATTATGTGTCATAAACGGAACTAGCACCTTTTTTTTTTTTTTTTTTTTTTTTTTTGGCACAAAAAGGCCTATTAGCCTTATTCTTCTAGCTTTCAAGTTGTGTTTTGGTTTTTTTTTTTTTTTTCCCTTTTGCTGAGCCAGTCCAGTTTACTAAACTGGCAGGAAATAAACCTGACAAAGATGGTAACAGTTTTTAATTGGGTTGTTGTGTTTTGGTTTATGGCATGTTCCGTGTGAAAGCTGAGGCTTTCCAAGAAAAGGGGACACAACTGTGCACCTGAGAGTTGGGAAGGACAGAGGGCTGCTGCCTTCCTGGCAGTTTAGTGCATTTCTCAGATGGAGACAGTCCAAACTCACATGGTTCAATACCAATGAGAATAATTAGATCACCTGGCTTTTCAGATGTTCTTGGCAAGGTTTCTTGAGTACCATGTAATCTGTACTGTTTGTACAAAAAAACAAATCATGGGATAGAGGGAGAGAAAAGGAAGCGTGATGCTCCAATCCAGTCATTTGTGTGCTCATTTTAAGGGAAGAGGGAAAAGAAACTTTGTGGAATTAATCAGTGCATACACATTTTACAGGAAATGGCTCCTGGATAATGTTTTACTTTCTCAGTGGAAAGATATAATGTGAATTATGGAAATGTAGCACAACCACCAAGTTAGGAATGTTATGCAAAGAAAGTGGAGACAGTGTGGAAGAGTATACATGGAATTTAAATACTTTGTTGGGATTATATTCTACTCACTCTTCAGTTACTTGTTAAGGGACTTTAACATAATTTATTTTTTTTGTAGTGAAGTTAATTTTCTGAATGACCTTCTCTGATAAATTGTGTGTCTTTGCATTTTTTAATTTATATTTGAAATACAAATAATAGAGAATTTTTTTAAATGTATTTGAATGTATGTGGGATGTGCAATTTATAAGAAATAGATCATGTGCTTATGCTAGAGGTGTCTTGAATTTTGAGTAGTACATTTCTTGAGCTCTTTTAAATTGGCATCTTCTAAAATAATGGAAATAACGTTCCCTGTGTGATTGCTGCAGTAATCCAGTATTTTTGCTTTAGAATTCAAATTTCTCTTTTACATTACTCAGCCTGAGCCCGAATTAGGACTGAAAGCATATTGTGGAATTCTCTATATATACTTAGGCTGGGACATTGAGAGCTGAATGTTCAGGATGCTGAGTTTTACTGTGGTAAAAAGTCTTTCATTTGTTTTGCTTTCCAGTATCATAGAAGTTTGTAGTTGGCATGCCTGATTAAATTAATGTCTTCAAATTTATTTATGTAGTCTATTATGACAGACACAAACTATATATGGAAAACCCTATAAACATTTCACTTGTATTCCTGAGGTAGAAGTGGGGTCTATTACTATGGATATCAAAGCAGATGTTAGCTGTTGTCTTCAAGGTACTCTGTGGCAGTTTGGCAAGACCTATTGTAAATACCTTAGTTAGGCTGCTCTTTACTTCTCTTGTACTGTATTCTTCACCTATACAGCAAATCTTACTATAAACTATTGTCGTTCTGTGGCTAAACATGGTCTGTTTAGGTAGGGGGCTTTTTAGGTGAGGATGACTATTCTATTGTGTCACACAAAACCTAACACACTGAGGTTCTCCCTCCATGAGCAGAATGCCCTTTTTATTACCCTAGATTTAGTCCTAGAGCATCACTGCGTCACATCCCTTATCAGTAAGTATTGGGACTTCTGGCCCTGACCTAGGAACTGCCAGTTTCAAAGGTCCAGGACATCAAAAACTGCAAAAAAATGTGAATAAAGTTCTCTGTGATTCAGTAGTTATTATGCAGAATGAGAATGTGTTAGCTGTATGCACACACTAAAAAGAACAGTTAGGTTCATGTTTACTGTGTAGATTTTTAAGCTGAAAGTCAGACTAAGGCTCTGGAGCTGTGCAGAGTCAGCAGAAGACTGATCAAAAACGGTGAATATTTTACATCATGCTAAATTGCAGAACTGACTCAGTGAGACTGGAGAAGGTGCCAGATGTGGTGCAAGAGATGAGCTTGCACTGAGTGGTTAAGGACAAGGAGGGATGTGGGTGCAAACACAGAAGCCAAATCTAAATCAGCTTTGGCTTTTGGGGATCTGCAGCCTGAGAATTGTTATTTTAATGAAATAATTCAGTTTGTTCACCATCAGTTTTGAATACATATGGTTGTCACAGAGCTTGAACTTGACCACTGTCAATTTTCAAAGCTATTTAACTTAATGTAAACTGCTATTTGAAAGCATGTTGAACAAGATTTTTAAGAATGGTGTTTCTGTACTGACATGTCTAGTGAAAGCTGGAGCTTGTTTTTTTGCTTCCAAATTAAAAAGAGCTGGAAAAGCAGTTGTGTTATGTATACTTTTTGAAATAAGGTCTTCCTCCTCTTTTTATTTAAACAACTTTTAACTTCACTTTCCCATCTGTGAACTTTGTCAGTATCCTAAAGTCCTAGAAGTAATCCTAAAATTCCCTTCAAGGACCTTTTAAACATTGATAGTTGTAACTATAAGGCAAATCTGTGTTCTCTAAGCAAACTTAAGTTGTGGCTGTGTCCTCTTTTACTACACTTGTATGGCTATTCTGTATTGCATTTCAGTATTAGGCTTGGAATATGTAGAAAAAACATAATGCACTGGCACTTTTGAGTTGTACAAATAGAGAAAAATAATATCCTTCTATTTTGAAGAGTGTTTAGAGTTAGTTTTAGGAATAGCCATTTGTAAGCCACAACTGCTTTGGTTGCTGCTGTCAACCTGCTAAATTAGTCTTCTCCCCTGACCTTTCTGGAGAGGCAGTGTGTACCCTATTTTCAGAAGTACTGATTTCTACTATTTTGATGTGTGAAGCCTGTGAACTTGTCCTGCATAAAAATCATCACCTGATGATAAGACAGTGTCTTGTCTGTTTCCCTGGGAGAATTAAAAAAAGGAGAAAGCTTAGAGCTGAGGTTTTCCTCTGTGTCAAGCTTCTTAAATGATTGCACTTAAGATATAGTAATTTTAGGTTTTTTTTCCTAGTGACTGTTGAGTTTGCCATCAGAATTAATGATGTTGTGGCTGAAGTCCTGTTGAAAACACTAATGGTTTGACTAGCTCGTTGATTGATTTTTAAGAGCTAGGTGTTTGGGGTTTTTTTGGGTTTTTTAAGAGAAGGTTTATATCAAGGTCTGCAGGACTTCTAGCATGATAAAAGCATGTAGAAGAAAAAATTACTTCATTTTTCTGCTACTTCTAGATGCAGCAACTCAGAAACATCTGTGAATGAGTGTCCCCAGAAAAGTCCATCTAAGTGGGTGAAGTCTGATAGATGCAGTAAGAAAAATTCTAATGTTTGAGAATTAAGTATTTTCATTTAGGTTTTTTTTTGGTACCAGATGGAAATAGACAAGTTTCAGTTTTTCAGCCTGAACAGAATCTTGGGCAGTTAAATCTAATTTACCACGTTGAAGTCGAAAGGATATCAGCAGTACATCTCCATTATAACTTTTTATATCAAAAGTATACCTGCTTTGGCAGAAGGTATGAGGATTTGTGAGGTAAAGTCTGTTTTAAGACCCGGGCATATGGTTAACATATGACCAGAGAGTACCTAGCTGTGCATGTGCCTATCCAGTCTGTTTCCTGACAGGCAAAGGTACATTATGGCATTGCAGTTGTCAATGGGAGCTGCTGTATGGGAATCAATTAAACAGAAGTTAGTCCATGGTGTGTTTGAAAAGGTGAAAGGTATTTAAAAAGGCACAAATCAAATTATGGAAGTAACAAGCCACTTATCCAGAGTCTCAGATGTAAGCACCATCTGGTAAGCACCAGCAGTTTACATATGTGTGTAATTTCTTGTTTTGTTTTTTAATTTGGAAGACTATAGGAGTGCATATCTCTATGTCTTAAAGTATTTTGGAAGCCTTCAAGTCCTACTGTATCCGGGCAACAAACATCCAGGCTGTTATAAGTGTACCTGGAGTAAGTAACTTCATCTTTGAAATTAATGTCAGAACTATCTGCTGCCAAAGTTGAAACAGAGGAGCAGTCTTACTTCATTTAGACATATGTCTACAACTCTACAGAAAATTTCCCAGGAATCCATATATATATAAGGTCTTTTTGTAACTGAGTTTTTAATGATCTGAGTAAGATTTTACATTCTCTGTTTTTGATGAATACTGTTACAGTAATGTTTACTGAAACGTGATGGTAGCCTGTGAGTTTATTAACTTCTGGTTCTTGTTACATGTACTTTGCTGCATGATAAGGAAATTGTCATGCTTGGGGGCAGAATTAAAAGGAAAAGAAAAAGAAAACAATTAAGGAAACAGTAGTGATGTCAAAACACAGTAACATCTGAGTTTGATAAGGATGGGTCACTTAGAAAGCTGAAGTTTCTTGAATGTGTGATAATATTTTTTTTAAATCCCCAGTAGCTGTGAATATACTGTGCCATTCAGATGCTCATTTTATTTTCTTCAATTTCTTGGAATTCCTCTTTTTTTTTTTTTTCTTAATACCTATTTTAGCAAAATTCTGGACAGGAACCCTTGTCTTTGCCTATTGAGAAATAAGTTTTTTTTTTTTTTTTCATCAGTATGAAGGTATTGCAGTTAAAAAAGCCAGTGTTTGCAGAGAGGAGCAACTGCCCTTACCTCATATATAAATATATAGTATGCGTGTGTGTATGTATAATGTGGGTATGAGGTCTTTCAGCTTTTGAGAGTTAAAAACATTTCAGTACACCTTACTCGCCTGGAGAGCAGTACAAGTGCTGTCCCAACTCTACTCTAGGATTAAAAAGCTGAAGTAGCTGCATCCCAGTACCCTCTTTTGCCAGGTCTCTGAGAAGCAGTGTCTTTTTTTGTAAATAAAGGGTATAACAAAGAATAGAAGTAATTGTTAGTGACCACTAAATTGGAAGAATAGTATGCTGCAGTAATAAAAGGTTGTAGTAAAGTAACTTAAGTGATGTTTGGCCACATTCTGTGAAATCTTAGGTATTACTTTAATTCTTCGCTTGCTTGCTTGCTTTATGGCTGAAAAAAATGAGGGAGAAGTAGGAATGTTATACTCTGCTGAGACTTTTCAGGACTGAAATCCTTCCCTTTCCTGGAATTCTGTTGTCTTCATGCTTATGTGAGTTTGCAGTGAAATTATTTTCAAGGATAATATAAATGGAGCTCCTTAGTAATCACATTTGTACTCTGTGAGGCCATTAAACAGTAGAGGAGGAAGTACTTTATTCTGAGTTCAGTGCCATCCAACAGTTGGGAATGTTTTAGCTGATATTACAGGAGATGAGCAACTCATACTGTAGTATCTCTTTGCTTCTTTTGCATGAGGGAGGGTAATGTAAATACAGTGGTGTGAATTTGCTGTTCCAAAACTGTTAAAACATAACTATATCTGTTTTGCTTGACACTATTAAGTGGGTGGAAAAAATAACCACTCCCTGCTCTAATTTGTGGTTCCTTATATAGTCAGTATACTGAAAAATATTTTAAGTTTGTGCTTCTAAAATGAATATTTTTAGTCACTGAGTAAGGAAAGAAGCATATGCAACTTATCTAAAAATTCTGAAATATTTGAATTTTTATATTAGCATAACAGTGCTGCTTTTCCCTCTCTCTTGACACGCGCGCGCGCGCACACACACACCCCCCATCCTAAATTGCATCAGTTTAATTCTTCCTAAATCCATAGAGTCTATTCTGGGGTTCACAAGAACAAATAAATATGTAAAAAAGAAACTTGTCTGACTGTATGGGTACGGTAGAAGTTTTACAGTTTTCAGTTCCTTCATATACAAAAGAAGCAGTACATTTTTGGAAGGTATGTATTTCTTTTCATAAACAGGATAGGTTTAAAAAATAATATGTTGTAAATGACGTATGTCAGAATGTCAGAGATTCAGACCACACTCTGAAGTCTTACAGAGTTAACAGTGGTGTGATACTGTTGTAGTTCCTTCTATGATAAAATTAGGTGCACTTCCTTGTCTATTATTTGACACCAATACTGCCCTGAGAAGCCCCTTTTGGTCCCAGCTATTGTTCCTGCTGCCAGGCTCTCATGGACCAGATTAGGTATCTGATATGGGATAAAAAATGGTGGTCTTCTCCTGCTCCCCATTTTTCCACCTGCGTCAGTTCCCCAGTGCAGTTTGTTGAGTAACCCTGTAATAACCAAGCATGTAGTGATGGAAGGGATACAGGCTGCTTAAGTGGTACTGCTGCTGAAGAGAAATTCTTGCTCAAGTGCAAATGTAGTTCCGCCTTTGCCAGGTTTGAATTTGGGTGAGAAACTTTGTGATTTCAGTAAAGCTGCTTGTACATGCTTTCACACTTAAAGGATGGGTTCTTGCATCATATGTTGTGAATTTAGCATAAGAGCAAAACTAGTCATTCACAGTATATTCTTTTAAGATGAACTAGTGCTTTTCTGAACACTGAAAATAATTCTAGAGTGGAGAAGAAAAAAAATATTTATAAAATGTGTTTTGTTTTAGGTACAATAAGCATTCGTAAATACCGATCTAGAAACTAGCATAGTCGTCTGGTTTAGCAGTGTTCATTTAAAACTCATGGGGAGTACAAAGTACAATACAGGCGTTCAGGATGAATGGTGTGTTGGTGAAGTCTAGAATAAACTCAGTTTTCATAGTTATCTTTTCACCTTAACTTGAAAATGAGTCATGTACAAAAACGTACAAAATCTTCCCAAAACTTTAGCATTCCTTTTCTTAAGCATGGGGTAAACTGACGTACAAAGGTGAGTGTGCTGATAGTTCTATTGAATACATAAGCTAAAATGAAGAGAAAATAATTTTATTTTTTCTTTCTGAATTATGAGTTTTAAAGCCTAAAGATAGTCTTAATGTAGTTGCTGATTATGTCAGTGAAAACATTTGGCTAATACATTTTCCATAATACCAAAGCATTTAAGCCTACAGACAGGGATCTGTGACTTTTTTGGGAACATGCTGAATGTGATGCTGATCACAAATTACTTGTATTTTGCTTAATACTGAGTATATTTGTTATTAGGTATAGAAACATGCAGGTGCCCATAAAAGTGGAGGGATATATTGAGTTTTCATGCTGAAAACATACATGCTTTTATTTAGGTGATTTTTTGGGTGATCCTGAGATGTACTGAGTTCTGCTGTATACATTGGACATAGGAAGTAGCATGAGTTTTTTGTTTGTTTGTTTTTTCTTTTCACCCTCTTGAATTATTTGTCTGTAACATTACATCTGTTGGTCCTAAGTAGAAAAGAAGCAGTAAAGAGGTTGTAGGTGTTCTGTTTTCAGATGTATGCTAATTTGTACATATAAACACAGGGGATTTTACCTAGTAACAAAAGACACCATGTATGCTAGGTGCTGTAAGAGCAGTGATTTTGGTATTCTTGGTTGTGTCTCTGTAGGAGCTAGTCTTGGAAATCAACAATGCTAGGACCCTACGAGAGCTGTTATACACATTTATTTTAAATTCTGGTGGTGTTGGTTGTACTTAATATTTTCTTATACAGTATTCTAAATAATACACCATATCTAGTGTGTTTGGCCAGTTTTTTGCTCTACGTCAAGCAACATCATTGATTGTCTGTAGTTTCAAGAGCAGGTTGTTCAGATACTGAATAACAACAGCCTAAGAAATTGCTATTGTATAGATTTATATATGTTTAGATCCAGTATATTCCAGTATATAAATCATCTCAATGATGCATACATCTGGATAATTTTTCTAGTAAATAAATAAATATTGTTGCTTTTAAGTAAGTATTTATATTTTATGTTGCTAGCAACAGGCCTGCCTGCATTTACCGAAGGTCAGTGACCTGAATTATGTTCATCTCTGACAACAGTGTGTGTAGTCATGAGATATGCAGAGATCTCTCTGGTACTTCAGGAGTATGACTTTCGAAATAGCAAAATAACCTTTTCACAGAGGAAAGGCTTGCAGAACTTCATTGTGATTAGTTTGCAAAATCTTTTCATTTTTGTACTAAAGGTGCAGTGTTGAATCTTAAAATATAGTGATACTGAGTAAGGAAAATAAATATATATGCAGAGTATTTTAATTAGTAAAAGATATAAAAACAAAAACCCTCCCCAGCAGACTTTTCTTTTAATTCAAGCTCTTGGTTGTGCTGCTGTTGATATTCTGAGAACTCCTTATTTAAATTTGTCGTGGAAAGAATTCTTCATATATGCTTAAAATTAAAGCAAGATTGTTGTGAAAATGTGTTAATGATAGTTGCCTTTAACACTTTGCACACTTGCACTGGATAGAATTGGATAGAACCCTTTCACTCTAGATGCTCTAAAATAATATCTATTATATAGACTAAATATGCAACATATCACTTACATACATTCTAAAGATTACTAAATAATACAGTTTCAAAAGTACAGTCTCAGTGCTCTGCTGCATCTAGATTCAGCCAAACTGGCTTACTGCTGTGTTCATATGTAATAAAATTCTCCACATTTGCAAAACCTGACAGGCTGATTGATATCCAGGCAAACACAAAAAAGCGAAATGGGGAGGATGATGAAACTTCTCCAGAGAGATCTTAGTAATGGTTTTTGTGCTTTAACTTTTAGATTTTTAGAAGTGTGATTACTCTGAAACCAGCTTTAATCTACAGCAAACCTATTGACTTCAAGTTGGGTATTGAGTGTTTTGAAGGCAGGCATAGATGCTCTTTAAGGAATACAGTTGAATAAAACATTAGTACTCAAAAAGGCTAACAGGCAAACTAGGCTTGTGGTGTAGGGAAGAGTCAGAGACGTGAAAACCTTGCTTTTCATTCACAGTCACCATCTTTATAATATGGTGGAGTATAACCTGGGATAAAATGTGCTCATCAGCATCTTTTGGCTTATTTAACAAAACATTTTATAGCAAAGCTGAACACCACACTTGAAATTATTAATGAATGTAGAATGGTTTTGGATAGGTAATCCCATTATCTGTATTTTGAGGAGATCAGAGGAGCATTGTGGGGATAGGAAAAATGAAGAGTAGAAAGCAGCAGTAATTACAATAGGAAATAAAAGCACGAAGTGAAGTTTTAGCATGGTAGCTTTGTATGCAGTTGATTTCTAAGAACTCTTGTCTTAGTTTAAATGAATGACTTCAGGGTGGTTTTTTTTTGTTTGTTTGTTTTTTGTTTTTTTTTTTTTGCTATACCACTTTCAGTAATTTGCTTTTCAACACATTTCTCTTCGTCTCTTCCTCCCTCTACTCCTTTATTTTCAATTAACTTCTGTTCTGTACCAGTAAGAAGATGAAACTGGGTTCTTGAAGCTCAGTAAATGTCATTATTAAGGGAATTCTTCTAGTAATGATCTTATAGACTGTGTGACGAGTGGGATTTGTTCTTTCCTCCTCTTACCATCAATTTGTTATCTAAACCAGAAAGCCCTTGTACAAGCTGTGTAAAAGGCCTTTTGGCTTTAAGAACTTGGCAATGCTGAGACACAACAGAAGACAGTTACTGAGTTTAATATGTTGCCCCTGGAGCTACTGTATGTGATATAGTTGTATCTATCAATTTTTAAAAAAGTTTACAATGTTACCCTTTTATACAGTGTGATACTGTTACCATCACAGTAACGCATTGTCTTTGTTCTCTGCTTATGTTTTAAAATTACTTTTTATGATCCCTTTTAGAATACAGTGCTACAATAGGCGGCAGCCTTTCTACCCTGGGCCTTAATTTTGTGTTAGTTTTCCAGTTGTTCAGAATGTGGTATTAGTTGAGGAGTTGTAAGGAGGCCAAAGAAACACATTGATTTGTGTTAGAGATAGTTTGCTGGTTAGCTGTGAAGTGAGTGTAGGTATTCATTCCCTGTTAATAAACTGTTAATGATTTAATAGTTAAATCAGCAACTCTTCCTCATTGCTAATAGCTCTGACCTAACCTTCTAAATTCTAAAATAGTTCAGAACTGTGTGTTGCCTCTCTTGGTAAGTTTCTCCTTTTGTATACTTTTATGAATTCTTTGCAAGATAAATACTTTTACAGTTAATATTATAAATCATCTTCAAATGTCCTAGATTAATGTCCAAATCAGCAAAAAACATAGCTTCCAATATGTATGAAGTTTCTTTACTGCTTTTACAAAGTCAAATGTGTGATTTCAAGTTCTGTAACTTGATAGTCTCTGTGTTTATTGCATAGTATGTTCTTAACAACTGATTTCTCTTACGGTTTGGAAAAGTTGGCAGTCTGTTGCCCGTGACAGTGCTATATGTTGTGAGCACTGTAGAGAGTTTGATACAGCATTAGACTGTTGTAAAGCACTGGAGAACTGCTAATGTGCTGCTTTTGGAGCTTACTATTCCCATTGTAGAACTGGCAGAAGACAATGTATGAATGCTCTACAATCTATTTTGGTTGAAAATCAGATAGCTTTGCTCAAACTGTGTTCAGTGATAGTTTAAACTGAGCTGGCTTGGTATTGAAACTGGCCTTGTACTGGTGCAAATGAGAGGTGATCCTTACTGTATTTGAGGTGCAAGGTGGTAAAGGCAAAAGAATGTTGACTTCAGTCCTTGCATCTACTACTGGAAAAGGCTTTCAATAATTTTAGTGTCCTTAGATACGGTATTTTAAAAAACAAACAAACACAGTATCTTGGCCAGAGGGAGCTTTCAAAAATGGGACTAGAGCTTTGTACCCTTAAGATACACATGTAGACTGGACATATCTGTTGCTTCAGGACTTCTGTTGTTTGTTTACACTAAATAGACCCTGGTTTTAAAGAAGAGACGAGTTTGCTCTTCCTTCCTTTTTTTTCTTCTTCTTGAACACAAGTGACTGCCTCTGCTGAGTTTAGTGGGACTGAGCTTAGTGCAAGACACTGTGTCTGTCTTTGCAACGTATACACACCTAAAATATGTATGAGATGGAATCTTTTATCCAAATTTAAAAGATTCAGGCATGAGAGTGCCTAGTTTGTAGAATCTTGTTAAGCATTAGTCAGTATTCATCAGCCTTGCCAAGTTTATGGCTACTATGGGTGTGGCAGTGACATTGTAGGCCTCTCTGGAACTTCAGTAGTGAAAAACCGAGGCCGGTGATTCATGATGTGGGATGGCCAGTTTTTGTTTGTCCCCCCTGTCTTTTGGAGGCATGACAGCAAGAATTCACCTGCTCATAAAATAACCATGGAACTATTCCAACATATATTCCTGCATGTATTACATAATTAATTATTCATTGTCTTACTGTCACCCTCTTTTGTGTGTGTGTCACAAGGAAGAAACCAGTGTGGTGGCAGAAAAGCTAGCTCGGCTTAGGATATATGTAGTTCTTAAACAGTCATGGTTGATGAAGAAAGAGAGTAAATGCAACTTTTTCTGCCCAGATTGCAGTATCTAAGTGTGTCTTAGGCTAGACATGCTTTCTTGAAGTAACATATATCAGGAGGTGTTTAAATAGTTATAATCTAGACTCCACAATTTGAGCTGTTAGGTTCTGTAAAATTCTCAGTAGTTTGTATGTGGTTTTGATATTTTAATAGGTTGCAGAGTACCAACAATATTTCATTGGAGAATGAGTGAAAAGGAAACCCTTGAGAAATACTTTGACCAGGGCTTGGTTAGTTGTTGGGTGTTGTGCTTTGGGCAGTTTGGATTTATTTTTAGGCTTTTTTTTCTTTTGTTTTTGCTCTTTTTTTTTTTTTTTTTTTTTTTTTTTGCATATTCCCAACATTCGTTTAAACTTTTGTTAGAGATTTCTTCTTAGAAACTCATGTCTTTATATCTCTCCGTCTTGTAGAAATTATATTTATATGTATTTATTTATTTTTTTCTGAGTGTGTTTTAATTTGATGTAAGGGAAACCTAACTGGCTTTCATTTGAGATGTGAGGAGAAAGTTATTTGTACATTTATGGATTTATGTGCACTTGCAGTTCTGTAGTGTGTTGATTTGGTAAATTCTCACAAAAATTCTGTTGTATTTTATAAATACTGTCCTGAGTTTCTGTAAAAGTCCATATGTTTAAGAACTTTGCAAAGATGGGTAGCTAACAATAATTTCAATTTTATAGGTTTGAGAAGAGCTTTTTTTGGATTGCCTTAATTTTCAGAACTGTTCAGTGAAATTTCTGTTAATCCCTGAAATTTCAACACTTAGATTATTTTTTTTCTAACAATAGGTGTCAGTGGAAGGTAGTTTTTGTAATGTCTATCTCTACTTTTACTGTTGGAAACCTTCATTTTCTGTTGAAACTTCCTGTGGTTACACCTGAGAACTAGGGTTGAACCAAGCACTATGTGGATCTAGTAGAATGGAGGTGTAAATTTCTTTAGGTATCTTACTAGTTTGTACTTACATTTACTTTTTTTTTTCTTCTTTTTGCAGTGTTTGCTGCTGGACTCCCCCCACCCCCCACACCCCCACAGGATGATATGAGACTTGAAAGAAGACGATGCATACAGGTGATCTTATTTTAAAGACTTTTAGAAGGGAAAATCTTTTATGTTCTTCATCTACTTTTTGTTTCTGTTCCATTCTCTACCCCTAAAATTGTGTCATTCAAACTTTAGTAGAATATTTAAGAACCTGTGGAATTTTTAAATCTTTCTTTGCCCTTTGAAAGTCTGTTTGGGAAGAGAATGGTTTCCCTGAATGGAAATGTTGTTTCCCAAGTTTTATGCAAAGTAAGGGTTTGTTTTTGAAGATGCTTAAATACATGCACTGCTTTCTGTCCTGTCTTGTTTGTTATTACCCCCTATTAATGTTCCCACTTGCCAATAAGTATGTCATCAGTTTAGTGACACTTATTTAAATAATTAATTAACTTTCTTTTAAAGAAATGTTATGGATCCGTCTGAAAAGGAGCATAACAAATTAATAGCTAAGGTGTCTCAAGAACTGAGGATGGGATCTTTGAAAGTCACTAGCCATTCTTAAAACTGATGTTATAGGAAGTTCTTCCGTTTTTTTGCTAATCAAAATACTGCACTAAGTCTACTTGCAGGTTGCTGTTTTTACTGGAAATATGGTTAATATTTTGACAGGAAAATTCATGATCAGCAGAAGTAGAATAAAATTCAGGTTGCGCAGGAGGCATTGTTGTAGTTCCTTACACCCAAATGCCCTTAATTTAAGCAATGAATTATTCTATGACATCAGGTTTTGAGGTCTGTAGTAGTGAAGTACCTATAAGACAGATCTTTCATTTGCTTGTTCAGCTTTAAAACCCATGAATCCTTGGGGTTGGGAAAAAAGCTAGATAGATTTACGTATGCATGCAGATCATCTCCTGATTGACAGTTTTCAGTTGCATCAGCTGTTCGTGCATAAACAGCTTTAGAGGGTATATTTACACGGAGTATGTTGGATTAAGGCCAAGATGCTGTAAGTGGATATTTCATTCTGTGAAAACTAAACATTCGTTCATTTCAGTTGAATGTTTTAAAGTTGTATGTTGATAGCTCAAGTAAAACTGGGTATAAGAATTCTAAAATTAGGTGCAGCAAAGACAAGGAGAAAGAAGGATTCAATGTTGAGACTTTAAATGCTATTCCTCTAGATTTATATATTTAAAACAAAACAAAAATCTCTTTGGAATAATTTTTCTATATCCAGTCAAATTTGTGGAGCTCTATCTAGTAGACAGTCATTGCAGTTGATAACATTGTAGGTCATTTGCTTGTTACAGTATAGATTAAAGTACAGCCCAACTTAAATATTGAGAAAATGGCTTGAAAGCCTTAAAAGAATTAATCCCACGACTGAAAGGAAGGATAGTAGTATGAAATACTACCTTACATATCTTACACTATTTGAGAGAATTAAGTTTCATATTGTAATGCATTAATCTGATTTAAAATTTAAGCACTTTGAGTCTTGGTCAGGATTTCTGATGATGGTGAGCTTGCAGAATTGTGAGCTTAAACAATAGAAATGTATACAAGATTTTGAATTTTAGGTAGAAATTCTATCTTCTAAAGCCCAAATTTGTTATTTAAAGTCCCATGATGAATACAGAGTGAAAAACAGTGGTACCCTTGACAAAGACTTTCAGGCTTCTGATGTGTCAGAAGTTGGAAGTTAGACAAGTGAGATTTATTTGCAATTTTTTGTTTATCAGGAGAGCAAATATTAGTATGCTGGGATTCTGAGAATAAACACAATCCGCATGCCTTAAAATGAAAAAATGTACTATAATTATTTTGTGATGCAGTAGTAACAAGAGTCATATGATGACTCTGCTGACATCTTTCTTAAGTTCAAAGTAGCTAGTGAGAGCTCAGGCCAGAAATTGAAAGCTTTTGTGGTTATTGAGGATGGTTCTTTTGCATTTTCAACGTGGCTTGTCTTGTGAAGGTGGCTGATCTGGGTGACTGATCAGAGATGCCTGGTAATGACTAAGCTACCTTTGGTTAAGGGATGAAAGCTTCTATAGGGTAAATAAATTCTTTGTTATAATGGGCATCACTTCATTTCACTGGAAACTGACCTACTCTAAAACCCTAAAATTAACCACAGTATAACTGAGGGAAGCAATACTCTTGAGGAAGAGGATTTTTTCAATTTTTTTAACTTGAAATACTTGATTTTTAGATCACCACTGAAGCTGAAAACACAGGAATGTATTAAGATCCACTGCTCAAAACAAAACAACAAAAAAATGAAAATAGGGAGAAATTGTTATATTGAACCTTATTCTCCAATTTGATTAACCAGGAAAACAAATCTGCAGCATGTCTGATCTGACTACTCATTTTGCCCCATTCTTAGCACCTATGATATGTGGGACACATAAAGAAGGGCACTTTAGGATAATATTTGGAGGACTGAAAGATTTTCAGTAATTGCCTTTTGTCAATCATGTTCACTTGTAGATTTTATAGGATCTCTACTGCTTTTCTGTGAAACACCCTGCCAAAAGTGAAGCTGGGGGTCTAGCTCGTTACAGGAAAAGCTACGTTTATATTTCAGACATGCTCATCTATTACGAATGCATGTTGTGATAACAAAGTTAATGCCTTGAATGAGGCTTATGATTAAAAAAATATTTTACGAATGTGACTTTCCATTTAACTTCTGTGTACTTTGAAACTCAGTCTTGCCAGGACATTTCGTGAAAGGAAGGAAGCATAAGTGCCAGTGATAGTACTGCCATTATGGTTATAGTTATTATGCTGATAATCATACCAGCAAGTGTTTACTTTTTATGGTGTAAGTAGTATCAAATTTGGGATTGTTTTCTGTACTTAAAAGCAAGGATTCATCTCATGTTTAAGAGTTTGTGTTTTACTGCTCTGTCTTGTCCACACCTGTTGAACAAGTATAGCAGTGTGATTGCTTGTTACTTTTTTTCTGTCTCTTTGTGGAGACTACCTTATAAAAATAGATTGGTTTTATAACATTCTGGGTTTGGCTTTGAGTTTTCTAGTTAGCAACCTAGGAATATATAACTAAAAATAATTAGTTGTCTGATCTTTAAGCTATTGTAGAGCTTAGAACTTCTTGTCTGTTTTTACCTTTTGTAAGAAAAGGACTTAAATCTCACTTGAGAGTATAAGGGACCAGTAGAGAGCTTCTAAATCAAAAGTACAAGTTCCAGAAGGATCCATTCCTTAACACCACGTGCTGATCCTCTCAGAGGAGATTAACTGGTAACAATTATTGCTGAAGTATTGCTCGTGAAAGCTGAAGGGAAGAAAAAGAATCTGCATATTCTGAACTGCTTTTTGATGATGATGCACTTTATATTAAAACACAACAGATCTCTCTTCCTGATGTAGATCTTGCTCAAGACCATTGAACAACACTGGGACACTTAAGCATACTAAGGGAGTCATGGAAGCAGGGTAACTGTTACCAGTTATGTCTTAAATAGACATATAGAGTATATTAATATTGTAGTGTTTCCATCCAGTTTTTATGCCTGTGTAAACTGATCCAGAGGTTTGATCATGTAAAACCACTATAAAGAGGTATAAGGTGATTATTTTATTTTTAATTGTGTGTTAGAACTTATAATATAATAACTTCACTTTTTTAAACATGTTTTCATTGATAAATTTGCATGTAGAAAATGGATCAAAATAATAGTTGTATAAAATTTTCCACTTCATCATGAAAATATATTGAATGCAGCAGAGAAGTTGAGAACTAAACCAGTGATACAAAATATGAAAATAGTATACTGAAGGTCAGTAAAATATCAGGAGTGATAATACTGCTCTTAAATTTAAGAAAATATTGTTTGTATTTGGAAAAGAAAAGAAAAACCATTGCAATACCACTGAATAAGATCAGTGCAAACAATGAAATAGTAAATATTTGCATAAATACGTGCCTTTTTCTCCCCCCCCCGATGTTTTGCTTATTAAAATAGAATAAATGCAGACTAAAGACTTCTGGGAATTTCTTGGATTAGGTTGAATTTATAGTCTTGCAAGTGTTCAGGTGTTAGTTTTATATAAGAGTAGAGTGAAAATTTAGAATTGGGCCATGTCTCTCATGTCTCATATTCCTAATATTTTAGCTACTGATTTCATTGAGCCTGTAGCTATTTTGAAGAATGTTTCTATATGTCAGTAGTAAAAAAACAAACCAAAGCAAAAAGCCCCCACTGTGATTGTGTAGTCAGAAAAAAACTGTGTCCAGTAGTGCTGCTCTGTATCTTGAGGTTCATCTGTATTACATTATACCAGCTCTACTAATATGCCTTTGAACTAGTTTGTTGAGAGCTACTTTTAAGTTTTACCAGGGAATTCGAGAAACTTACTGGGGCATCATCTTTTTATCACTTACCTATATTTTCTTGTGGAAATTATGACTGTACTATCTATGGTTCCACTTAAGTAATTGCATGCCCAGAGTGTCTTTTTGAGATGTATGTTGTTGGCATAAAATCAGCACTGGGTTGTGAAGGAGCAAATGTTTGGCCTGTGTGCTAATTCCATGTGGAAGCACGGTATGGACCGGTTCTGGTTTTGTTCCTAGTTGGTGACTTTCATTCCAATTAGACTGATTCTGTCCATCAGTAACTTGGTCACATATTTGACTCTGTCATTACAGGCAGTTTTTATTGGTTATTCAGGTCTTGGCTGAACAGATGAACAGAAGTTTAGCATAAACAGAAGATAGCAAGAAAATATAAGAGACAGGGTTGCTCATTAGTAGGGGAAGTTTTAAATATAGATAGCTAATGAGCACTTCACATGATTAAGAATGCTTTTACGGTTAACCACTATTTTTACATAGATAACTCCGTTTGCAGGAGTTGTTTGTGCTGTCTTTCTGCCTGTTAGTTTTTGGTTGGCAGCTGTGAGAAAGCCATTGGGAATGAATTGAAAGCAGTTGCTTACTGAAGGGCAACAGTTATCATACTGAAAGTGGAAGTTCTGCTTTTCATAGATGGAGTCATTGACCTCAATGAATGATAACCTTGAAGTCAAGAGACTAGATTAATGCTCTACTTTCTGTATTTGGGATCAGAAATGTGAAAACCTGGACAGCTAAAGTTAGATTCATGCATCCATATTTAAAAAGAAGTTGCCTATTTAAAAGAAAAGGGATTTTTCCCCCCCCCCCTCCTCCAAAATTGCTTAATACCTGTGATATTGAAGATTTATGTTTTCAGTTTCAGTCCTCATCTAAGAGAAAGCAAATTACAAAAATCGTCTTCCAGGGTTTTGACATGGAAGTATAGCCTGAGTGGAGAATGCTACTTTTCAGGAACAGTCAGAAGCATCTAAACCTGAAAATCTTAAGAAGCCTCTTTTTATTTAATTTGCTTCTCTTAAGAGAGAGCAACTCTCTTCCTCTTAAGAGAGATAGGTATGAATTCCTGGAGAACACCCTGTTAGTAGTTGTTTTGTTTTGGTTTTTTTTTTTCATTTCTGGAAGTTTCATTTCAGTTTTACAGCAAAAGTAATTGAATTACTCTTTCCTGGTCTGTTAAAAAAAATGTTCAGTGGGGCTCATAGAGGCATTGGCTGAAAGTAGTCAACAGCAGCTTGTTTCTTCAGGAGGGAAGGGAGAGGAGGGGGTTGCAGAGCTCCAGTCTCTGCAGCTAAGTCCCTGTGTTGGCACAGTTGAGATGTTGTCAGCTCAGGGTACCATGAGATAGGAGATTGAGAGAAGCCTTGTCCTTTCTGAGGCTGAAATTGATTGGCTACCTATTTCTAGAAGCAGAGACTCCAACTTGAGAAAAATCCTGTTTTGAACAAAAAAATCAAGTTCAGATTAAGAATTACAGTCTTAAGTATTACAAAAATTATTATAGTTTTCCAGAATTATTGGTCAGTCCACTGAGAAGGCCTGAGGTCTACAGTGAACATAACACTACAAGTATAGTCTTTCTTATGGCCCTTACAGCTGCTCATTTGATGACTTTAAAGAAAAAGCCCATGTGGTGTCAGAGTGTTCAGCCTGTGAATGAAAAGTAAAGGTTCTCTTGGGTAACGTGGTAACAGGATGGCTGGGCTGCATTTAGAGCTGCTAATATAGTCTCGGCATTGTGCTACATCATGTTGACTTACTGGCTCAGGTACTTGCTAGTGGGAGCGTGCCTGTCATGCATCATATTGTATAGCAGACAGCTTTTTTGTCCTGTTCTCATGTGCTTTTAGTAGCAAACTGCTTTTATGGACTGATACTATTTGCCTGGATTGGGAGGTTTTTGAGAGAAGTCAGGAGTGGGGATGGTCTTTGAAGTGAATCTAAGCCCTATGCTTCTTGGTTTATATCTAGAGGAAACGTCTTCCCTTGAACTTGGTAATGGGCAACACTAGTTCAGGAGCTTGCCTGTTACAGCTTTCTAAGCATCCTATCTGAAGCCTGGGATTCCTAAAGTACATCCTAGGGTGCAAATCTTTCGCTGCACACAGCAATAGTTGTATTTGGATTTGCGGTCTGTGGGTACACAATATGCTAATTTAGTCAGTTTTGACCAGCTCTAGGACTAAGGAACCTTAATAGTGGCTTAACATAAACATGCACCACTTTAGTTCCTAAGCATGTCCTATGGAAAATCGATGAGCAGAGGAATACATGTTTGTAGGAGATGTCCCATTTTATAAGTCATGGAATCAGATGTAAATGACCTCTCTCTCCATCCCTGAACAGTTATATTGTTTTGGGGTTAGGTTTTAAGATAAACAGAGGCAATAGGATGGCTCTCTTAAACACCAGTCCTGAATACTTGGTAGGAATTCTGTTGATGATACTTTATCAGGTAGGTGGGGTCTAAGAACTGTTCAAATACTGTTCATAAATCTTACTGAAATTGGACATTCTTTAAAACTGTTAATTCTCTGTTTCTAATAATCCTGCTGTTTCTTATTTAGTTCAGTTAATCCCTTGATATGTATTTTTAATATGGTTATTTTAAATGCTATTCCAGAGAGTTGCGACCACACATTCTTAAATTCTTTTAGCTTGATGCCTAACAGGTATGCCAAGCTGGTATGTTACCAGCTTGTCAAAGCAACATATGCTATGCTAAGACTTAATGGTGGAGCTTTTTGCCTAGTTACATGTGGGGAAGTAAGTATTCCTCTCCCCAGGTTTTAAGATAGTTTACATAGCTTAAGATGCAGTCAACTGTCCATGCCTATTAGCTTGGATATTTCTGTGAGACAACTTAAGGACATACTTGTCAACCATTTTATGTTACTAGATGCAGTTCAGATATAATCTAAGTGGGTCCAGTTAAAACCTTCTGTAGTAAGGAACATAATTAAACATGGAAAATGTTGTAAAACTGAGAATGTTTCAGCTCTCAGATTCTCATCTTGACACTGTTCACAAAAATACATATTTGTTGATAAGCTGTTATGGACAATGATTAGATTAGAGAGCAGAAGCAATTTGTTTTTGTGAGTGGTGGTGAGACATTAAATTTGCAGTTTTGACCTTTCAGTTATCCTGGCAACAGTGGGTAATACATAGCACAACATCTATTGATCAACCAAAGTGACATTCTGAAGCCTTGTTTCTTAGACCCAGCACTTCATTGATACTTACATCTAACTCCTGTTGACATTTTTCCTGAGTTCAGTACCTAGATATCTTTGAAGATCTAGATTTTAGTATGTTGCAGAGACATCTGTGGAACATATTTGCTATAAAGGTGAAAGAGGTGGCAGCAGTTTTGTTCCAGACATAGAAGAGAGATTTGTTCTTGATTTCTTCCTTCCTGCCCCCTCCCCAGCCTCATGGAAATCTACTGGTGCCTGTGTTTTCCTAATAAATTCATTATTAAAAGCCCCTTAAAAAGCTTGGGATACAAGCGTAGTATTAAGTTCTATTTGTACTGGTTAGTTCTGTTTTTTCTAACTGGCTTGGGTTAATATTTTTTGTTTTCATACTTCTGACTTCTGTTTTGTTGTCTTACCGAGTCTATTTTATGTGTGAACAGATAACGCAATGTAAAGTGTGGTACACCACCCAACACTGTTACCTTGTCTCACAGTGTCTTTACTAACATCACAGAGAATTCTGTGTTTGTACATTTTGCCTATTTGAGGACAGTATCTGGAAGTGAACTTGCCACTTGTTTGCACTGCTATGAAATGTAGAGGGATCAACTGATGTATTTTGCCAGAAAATGAAGGTTTGCAAAGGTAGGTGAAGTTGATTTCATTGTTACCTGGTTTGGTTATGTAGAAAATAAGGCATTTGAATAGAGAAACAGCAGTTTCTCAGGCTGTCTGACCATCCTGAAGGAATAAGTAACTGTTTCTGGCAATACATGAAGATCCCGGTACAGACAGCAGCAATTATAGAAGCCTAAGAAGTGGGATTAATACAACTATATTTTTGATGGATTCTTTTTTAAATGCTAGCTTATCTGTAGTAGGACTTTCATCCATCTTCATGCTCCTCCAGGGTCACTGATGGCTTGAACTGAGACTGCAAGTCTTACATATTAGTAAAAGTATATATTATTTTACTTGTATTAATATGACTTCTGACTTGCTAGTAATGTTTCTCTGAAGTAGGTAAGATCTTTCTCTTGAATTGGATTGAAAATAAAACTGTTAAGTGGTATCTTCACGTAGGTATGGAATATTGGCTTATGTGTATTAGATCAGCTTATTAAACCATATATATATTTAAAAAAAACCCCACAAATGTTTAGTAAGTTTTGTACCTTCCCATAATATGAAGGCTTTGTGCTAGCTTGAAAGGAATGGGTAAGTTTGCCCTCCAAAGTATTTCCCTTACTAAAGTTTATGAAAATACCTGTGAAAAGTAACAGATATCCATTGTATATCCATTTACAACTTTGGTTTAGGTAGTGTTCCATTTTTTATGTTAAGATGATGGTTTAAGTGGGCTGTTAACTCCTTAATGATTGTATAAAAGTAATCTATTAATTGATTTACTCTTGTTTCTTAATATTGTTAAACATTTCTAAAACTTCCTGCATAAAATTAAGTAATCATTTTACAGTGCTGAATAATTCTTGGAGCCTTACCTGAGTAAAATGATGTATCCATAGCATATAGGTTAAGTGTATTTCTGGAGCTTAGTCTGAGAAGGTGGTGCACAAAAGCGAGTGTTTCTTTTGAGCTAAATGTTGACATCTCTGGAGTTTCCTCCAAAATTCAGTTTTTCAAAATTAGCATGTTGAGATGTTGAAGGAAAACTTCTATCATTAAGATGATTCTGATAGATAAATAACTGAGAAAAATATAAGGTAGTGTTGCGTATTTCAATTTAGACTACTTTTTGAGGGTTATTACTTTTATGTTTTCTACTGTGCAGTTGTCTGATTAGACCACTAGCTTCTTTTAAACCAAGCACCTTGCAAAGGAGCAGATTCACCAGGCCAAAAGCTTCAAGCAATTAGTGTGGTTTTCAGACTATAGCTTTTGACATACCTTCGTTCTTCTTTCTTTGCACCTCAGTATTTTACAAAAAAGATATGTTCACAGTGAACTGTTTCTGTTTCACCATTTTCACTATTTTGAAGGTGATTTTATCAAGATAGGTAGAAGACACTGTTTGTAAAGTATTCCAAAAGAGAGCTGCAAGAGCAGATGTAGTCAGAAGAGATTAAAGAATAAAATTTCACAGACAAAAAGGACCGCTTCTCTGTTAGTAAATTGAATGTTCCCAGTCACTGAAGCCGATCACATGGAACAGCACACATCTGTGCTAGTTAACTGTCCCAGCCTGTGAAACTGGGTGGCTGCCTGAAAGCTGCCTATTGGGAAGAATTCCTGGAACATGCTGACAGCCACACATTCCCAGGAGTTACTGGGGAAGAGTGCTTGTTGAAATGGATGCTATGAATGCTCTTAACATTTTACGAACGCAGTGGATCATAGTTATGTGTTTAGGAACCTTCCTTGACCCAGGTGAATCTGTTGATACAGATGTATGCAGCTGGTAGTTTTATGTTTATTGAACTTTTATGCCCACTGTTGCCTACTAGTCCTTAAAGGAGAACTGGTAGAATCCTTTTTTTCCTTTCCCTCTGGACTTAATGTTGTTTTGGAAGAAGATAGCTTTTTTTTTTTCTTCCTGGTCAAGATAAAGAAAACACTGTTGTTTTACTTTTTGTTTTGTATACTTCATATACATATAGGTGTGTTTGTGTAAATTTTTCTCCTGACCTGGAGCTGGAGGAATATTCCTTTGCCTCCTTCTTCTCACTTACAAAACCTGAGAGAATTTTGTATTGCTTTCCTATAGGATTTCTTAGAAAGTTCTCTTTTTTCCATCTTCTGACAAATTTTATCTGTAAAGTTGTTCTTGTCGTAACTTCTTTTACAAAGAAAAAAAATTATCCTCAGAAAAAGAGGCTGTTTCACACCCAAATCAATCGGTTAATTTTCAAGTGAGGATTCTACAGCTTCAGTTTAGAATTCTGTGTTCAGCTTTGTATTCTTACAAAGATGCTGGTAGTAGAAGGCCCCAGGCAACAACTGTTTGAATCTTGAGAAAGGCAAGTAGTAGTTGTTGTGTTTTTTGTTTGTTTGGTGTTTTCTTCTTTGTCTGGAGGCATGTGGAGCTCCAGGGGAAGGCAAGAAGCAAAACTTTTTTTCTTGGGAGAAATCCAGATTCTATAGGCTGCCATCCAAATGCAAAAATTCTGACACTTTCTGTTCAAGAAAAAGTGCCACCAAAATGTAGCTAGCTAAATACGCAATTTTGCAATAGAAGGCAGTTTCCTTAAATAGATTTGGGGAGCTAACTTAGTCTAGAGCAGTGATTTGGGTTAAAAACACGGCCAGATTTCTAGTGATGTCTTTTTACTTGAAGTCTTTCACTCTGGCTACGAGCATTTAACTCAGATGCACGTAAACACTCAATGTATATTAAGAGAGCTAAGGAATATTTTGTGTCCTGTAACTCAGTGATTCTATTATACCCTATATAATAAGAATGGAAAATCTGCTTCACCATTTTTTCCAGAGAAGTAGGGGAAGGAGTTGGTAGAGAAGAGAATGGAGCTATTACTTTGCACAAATGCACCTCCTTGTTATTTACTGCTTGGCTATAGTTTTAAGAGTATTTTAGTACAGTATTTAATTGTTTTACTTTGTATTACACTTTTTTCTAAAGATGTGAATTAATTAGCAGTATCTTTTTAGAGATAGCAGATTAGCAGTAGCTTCATCTTTCCAAGAAGCTGCAGTTAACCATTAGGAAACTGGTTAATCTCCTCCTTATCTAAGGCTTCTGATCAATTTAAAGAAAAACAAATAGATGTCTTATGAGCAAGTCTATGTACAGGATACTTAAAGTGATTTGGTCTCCCTTCAAGATTAGCGTTAATGGTTACTTATCTAATGAATCTGCTGAATTTCATCAGACTAGCTAATTAGACAGGTAGTGCACCTTTTGGATTAATGGGACGTCTGACAGAGTTCTGTCCTTTTTGTCTTATTCAAAGATACAAACTATCTTCAAGAGTCGATCGATTTTTCAAAATACTGAATTCCTTACAAAGTTACTAGAAGCATCTGATAAGATGATCTGTTGAGAAGCATCAGTATGTTAATTTTTGAAGAGTCAGGGCATCTCTTTTCTCAAGTTCACTCTGAGGTTCTCAGTACAGTTACAGCGTGTTACATGTAAGTATGAACCTGTATGCCTAGCGTGCTTCTGGCCTTCAGTAATTAAATCCTGTCTGTCTAGTTCCTCATCTCAGTAGACAGAATGATTGTGGTATCTAATCTACTTTATTACAGAAGGAGGTTGTACACATGTCCACTGTCTACTGATCTTTCTTCCAAGTTACATTCCTTGCTTTTCAACTTTATTCTTTGTGAGACTCTGAGATAATTTATTTGGAAATCAAGTAGTAGGCATGTGTGCGCATGTCGGCACATACATGTAGATGTTTCTTACAGGCAGATTGCTGCCCTTTCTGCTGATGAACATAGAGAAGATAGTTTGGATTAAATTGTTCCCAATGGATGAGCTGAACTCAGAGGTCTGGCATTTTGGATAAACATAAGCTAAAGAAGGATGGAAAGTCTTCTGGTTTTTCGCATGAAACTTTTCTTCATTTGTTTGAACAGAGTGGCATATGAAGCAGAACCATTAAGAAATCGTAACTTCCTTTATCAGAGTTGAAAAAATCTAGCAGAATTTTGCTGGGTAAACTCACTAACATAAAGTGAGAGAAGTTGGGAAGGTCTCTACCTTTCCCATGTTTTGAAATTGAGTCTAGTGTTTAGAGCAGCTCTGCAAACTTTATAGATTAGATACATAGATAGCTATTAAAAATGTTTGGTAGTAGTAAACTCTTGGCGGCATATTTGGTTACACCAAAGGCAAATAGAAACGGATTGGGACATACACGTTTTTTTATTTTATTTACAAAAATTATTTTATTTACAAGCTTTTCAAAAGCTTTGTTTACACAGCTCTGTGTCTGTGATAATCAAATTATAAAGCTCCAGATTATATCAATAGTAATTTTGGTCAATGTTGAGAACTTCTGAAAATTCTGTTCTGTATGCAGAAACTTGTTTGCGAGTTTTCTTTAAAAATTATAACTGTATTGTCCTTGATAAAGAGAGACAAGAGAATCTCCTGTGAGAGATTAAACTGCAAAGGCAAAAGTGTAATCACGGAATCATAGAATGGCTAAGGTTGGAAGGGATCTTAAAGATCATCAGGTTCCAACCTTCCTGCTATGAGCAGGGACATCTCACCCTAGACCGGGCTGCACAAGCCTCATCCAACTTGGCCTTGAACATCTCCAGGGAGGGGGCGTCCAGAGCTTCCCTGGGCAACCTATTCCAGTGCCGTACTACCTTCATGGTGAAGAATTTCTTCCTGATGTCTAGCCTAAATCTCTCTTTCAGTTTAAAACCATTACCCCTTGTCCTATCACTACCCTCTCTGATGAAAAGCCCTTCCCCAGCTTTCCTGTAGCCCCTTCAGGTACTGGAAGGTTGCTATAAGGCCTCCCTGGAGCCTTCTCTTCTCTAGGCTAAATAGCCCCAACTCCCTCAGCCTGTCGTCATAGCGGAAGTGCTCCGCCCTTTGATCATCTTTGTGGCCCTCCTCTGGAGCCTTTCCAACAGGTCTTTCTTGTGCTGAGGGCTCCAGAGTTGTACACAGTATTGCAGGTGTGGTCTCACCAGAGCAGAGTAGAGGGGCAGAATCACCTCTCTCATTCTACTGCCTATGACTCTTTTCATGCAGCCTAGGATGTGTAATGAAGTGTAACTATTTCTTTATATTGGAGGGACTTCAGGTAGTCTATGATTTTTTTTTTTTTTCCTTGCTTTTTCTTCTTAATAGTATTTAATACAAAGCTTACTTTCTTACTTGGCACACATTACCCCAGACTTACTTTGTTATTTCTTGCACGTTTCAAGGTTAGATTGTTGAGTGGTTTTTCTTTGTCGTCACTAAGCCAATATATTGAAATTTTTTGATCCTGCATTTCTATAAATAAAAAACATTGTAGCTTCCCACAGCAGTTAGTTCCTATTCCCTCTTCAAATAGGATGTTAGAAACTTTGTTCAGGTAGGATATTGGACACTTTGAAGAGAAAATGTGAAGAGAAATGCTTCAACATAGACTAAACAAGCCTGTAGGAACCTATCAGGTCACATTCTTGCGTGGAAGAATTCACCCTGTGACAGTAAGATACACTGCTTCTTTTTCAGCGTTGAGCACAATCTAGCTCAGTCTTCTTTTTATTGGAGCTTTAAACCCTGGGCAAGACAGGAGCACCAGCAAGTTTCAAGATTCTCTCCACAGAAAATGTTTTTCAGCCTCAGAATTAAGCAGACAGGCGTCTTGAATCCTGTGCCTTTTGAGAAGGGCTAGTTGGTGCCTGATCATTAGTCTGCAGTGCACCCAGGTGCTGACCTCTGATTTCCTTTGTGGCGAGAAGACTAATTTCCCTTTCTTATGCAAGGTGTCTCCCAAGTTTGACAATTCAAAAGATGTTCACTGTGATGTCATACCCATAAGTACAGTAGAGACAGACCATTTAGAAAAGTTCTAAGAGCATATGCAACCAAAACTGCAGCCCCTGCAGTTAAACTCTGGGCCAGCCTTTTGGCAGTTTTTGTGTCTATAAAAATCACAGTTCTCTGGCCAGATAGGAACGTGCTTAGGGGTTCACTACTGAGGACTTCATGTACCTTGAAAATCTGCGGAGGCTGAAGTGGAGCTGATATGGGACTTTATTGCTACTCAGACTTGTTTCTCATGCCCAAGAAGATGGTTTAGCTTGCTTTGTCTATTTGATAACATGAGCATTTCAGAAAAATCCCTCCACGGCCTTTGGGACATGCTTATGTAGGAAAACAGATCAGGTTACGTTATTCTCTATCTTCTTTACAGTTGTGGAACTCACAATGAAACAATTCTCAGTATATGAAGAAGGCTATCTCTGACTTGAGTCCTTTTAATATTGTTTGTTCATCATTAGTCTCTGTGCAGCTCTGCCCTTCCTTGTGATTCCCATTTTGTAGCATGAAGTTTAATAATTGCTGACATTTTGAAACATGGGATTATTGGCTAATGCTGGCCAGCACCATGACACTGTTGAGAGTCTGCCATGCTTCCTTCTTGAAAGTGCAAGTTTTCCATTCCCTTTTTTTTCTAGAGATGTTAGGAAGTCTGCCCTTACCTTTTGTGGGAAGGAGAAAGAGAGGAAGAGAAGTCCTCTATGGCACCTTCTGTTTGTATGTGATTGGGCTCTCTGAGGTTGCTAAGAATTGAAGCATTTCTGCAAATTCTTATAGAAGTCTTGAAGAGCCTGTCTGAGATTGACTGACATTTTGAAGCAGTTTTGTGCTAGCTTGTACAGCAGTGCAAGTGAACAACACCATATTGCTTTCAACCCAGATGCTTTGGCAAATAGTAGCTTCATGTGTTGCCACTGCTTGGCATAATGACTGATGGTACAAAGCAGTAGCAGGTGGTTTGGATTTTTTTCTGCTCCTTTTGCACCAAGTCCCTGTTTTTTGCAGTGGCTTTGGACCATGATAAGCAGCAATGCTCTTTTTTTTTTTTTTTTTTTTTTGTATTTGTGGTATGGATTTTAAACCTTTTTTGTGGTAAGCATTTAGATGCACTTGGTAGGAACCTGGACTCAATGGCAGTCTACTGGATGAGGACACTAAGTTACCCATTGTCTTCTCATTGTCTTCTAGGTCACAAATACTATGCTTGTTTTATCTTTTTCCACCAAAATTCATCACTGTAGTAACAGAAAGTCCAATTAATTTCAAGATTGTTTTATAATTGCTAGTTTATGCCCTGCTGTCAGTAACATTCCTGCTGTACCTCTTTTCAAGCATCTTTTCCCACAATAATTTAACATAGCCCTCCATCTAATAAGTCTGCTTTTTAAGTCACGGGGAGGAGAGCACTTCAAACTTCTTCCCTCTTATCTTAGCATCTACTTGCTAGAGAAGGGTCATGCTGTTAAACTGTGCATCTTTAAGTGTATGTTTGCCAGAGTCCTCAATGTGGTAGCTACCTGCCATACATGAAGCTGAGTGTTTCATAAATGTTAGATATATGTGCCCATTCTTTCCATAGAGCTGAAGAGATAACGTGGCTTATTACAATAATGCTTGGATTAGAAAGTTTTTTTTTTTCCTTAAAAAAGAAAAAAGATATTTTGTTGTTTCTAGATCAGGTGAAATTGTTTCATTCTCTTACTTCTCTGAAAACACACTTTAAAAATTTAATATAACGCTGAAGCTTTGAGGTGCATTGGTACCTAACCTTTTAAGATAAAGAGATCATGTGTTAATAGTTTCACTTTTATTGACTTGCGGTGCTTAGACCCTTCTTGGTAACATGACACGTTAGGAGATGGTGGTTCTTTTGCATTACAGTAGTCGTGTCTGGTGCCTATAAATGTAATGTTCAGTATGTGCTTATGAACTGGAAGTGTACTCTGACCAGACCTCTAGCACAGTTGTGTTTGAAACTCCGTAAGAATTAAAAGCCTGCAGGGGTTAGAGCTTTGTTAGCATTTATGCTATGAACTGAACTTGTGATGATCTTTTCACAGAACACAGTTGTTAACCTTGGAGAATTGCTTGTCTGTTTAGTGTTTGGATCCCATTAATATTTTTATATAATCTCCTTTCCTTAAAAAGGTTCTAGTCTCTTTCCTTAGGTGGAATGTTCTCCTTATGCATCTCTGTGGAGACAAGAAAACCCAAACCAAACTCAAACCTATGTCTAAGTATCTGTTCAAATTTTTCTTGGTGCAGTTTGTTTATGCTTCAGGGAATGATGGAATGATTTCTTCCCTCTCCACCCTATTTCTGCACCCCCTTTGAAGTAACCCATCTTTTTTGGTGGCCAGAGTGTAGTATCAATGTTGCAGGGACATCTGACAGGCAGCTTTCTCAGTAGCTGGTCCTGAGAATTGGCATGTAAAAACAGAGACTGATGGAAAGAGAAGCTTAAATGTTATAGTTCAAGCATGGCAATTGGAATACATCTTTGGTTTATGCGTCTTCCATAATGTATATAGAGAAAAGTGGCACTTTTTGGAAAGAAGGAGCCCAGTCATAGCAAACATTAACTCCAATCTCTGCTTACAGAGTTTTTGTAACCTTGGAATAAGATATATGGATACGTGCAGCTAAAAATTTAGACAAAATGTAAAGGTTTTAAATTTACACAACTCCGGTACCTAAATGGTGTCACTTTCATGATTATTATTTGTGTGGAAAAAAACAGTTTTAATAGCTGTAATTTTTTAATATGTACTGCTTAGTTTATACTAGAGAACAGTAAAGCCTTTGAAGGAAATGTACGAGTTACACTTCAGAAATAATTTTCTTTGCTCACAATATTATCCTAGAGGAACAATGATACTTTTTTGTTTAGTTTTGTAGGTGGATTTTGTTGTTTTTGGTTTTTAATTTTTTTTTTTCTCTTCTAAAATTTGTGCCAATTGTGAGAAATGAATGCAATTTACAGTGAGTCCCTCTTTGGGGTTGTATTGTTTGGATTAATGAAACCCGGTGTCACTATCTTTTGGTGGTTGCTAGTTGCAAGTACCTATTCAACTATATGTGTTTTTTCTCATTGAAAGCTAGTATGCCAAAATGAGACAAATAAAAAGAGTTAATTACTTGAAAGTGTGTATACTAAATACAGACGTTACTACAAAGGCAGGAAATTGGTCTTTCAATGAAATGTTTTGGAATAGTGAGTTTTCAGTGTACCTGTGGAAGTTTGGTTCTGTTTCTGATTTTAGTTTGAGTTCTCTGTGATGAGCAGTCGCTAGATATGGAAATGTTCTAACTTTACTGGGGAATAATTTGTTGTTTAATGACGTGAGCAGTTTGTCAGGAAGTATGGACTAGCTTGAGAAGGCTATTGTACAGGGCTGGTGTCAGAGTATCAGTCACCAAATTGTTAAGAACAAAGCACAAAAATTATTTAGTTACAACTTACAGCCTGTAAATATTTTATCAAAGAAAACAGTTCTGGTGCTTCCAGTCTACTTTCGAGTTAGGAGAAACCCTTTTTGAATGTTACTGTTTTTATGAACTCTAATATGGACAGCATGCCTAGGAGTTTCGAAGTACTGTGTTTTTTAGGACCTATCAGAATTTATGTATAAAAAGTGTGTGCTGTCTTCAAATGCAATATAACTGCTCTGTTAGTTGCCAAAACTGAGTATGTGCAATGAACTTCTGTTAGAGTGAAATGTGCTATTTTAAGATGATACATGAAATCAGCCATTGATGGCATTCCCTGGAATCATTACACCAGCAGATTCTCAATAATCAAGGGGTAATTTATAATTGTGTATTTTTTTGTTGTTCAGTTTGTCACTTAAAAAGCATTTTATCTGTGTATCTAAGTCTAGAAAAAGCTTCTGTTTGACATTAATTAGGTGTATGGTAGGTTAATTTTTTGCCATTGTAGCAATCCTAAATGAAATGTTGTATAGACAGTTTGAGTAATGCAAGAAGACTTGCAATATCAATAGGGCTATGCATTATCCAAATCTTTCAAGTGCAATGAGGGAACATAGCATAAGTTCTGACAATACATGCTTGCCTACGAACCAAATAATTTCATTTTTACTGTTAGTTTTAAATTTTTCAGTGCCATATCATGTTAAATTTACCTTTATGGTAAACATCAGAATACAAGTTAGATTGACGTAAGGTAGTAAAATAGTTTGAAAATACATGTGATTTTTTTTTAACTGTGGTGTAGAGTTAGAAAGATTTTGCATCAGTTCATAATTTTGTATTTATTCAAACTATGAAAGTATTTTCAGATCCTCCCCCTCTCTCCTGAAAGCTGTTTGCTTTGGTCAGGTATTGAATAATTTATATCATGTGAGACTATTGCACATGATGTATTCATCCCTTGTTTAGCTCTTACATTAATGGTTTGGCATGCTAGCTGTACATTGATATGGTAGATGCTTTCCATTTTTTCTGTACCAACTGTTTAAATATATCTTGTGCCTCAGGAACTACAAATGGGAAATGACTTGAATTATTCTATTTCCCTTGATGGTTTTTATGCATAGGAAAAAATTTTTTTAAAATGTATTTGTTCCATAGATTAAGGAAAGCTTTAAGCATTATTCAGATATTTATATTTATAACCTTGTGTTATGATCAGCTGGAAATGCATGTGAAATCTGAAAAGTGAAGTTAGACATTAGGCTAGCTGTTAGCCACAGGTATTGATTAGGTACAAGACATTTGTGTGTTTTTTTTTTTTCCACCTCTTGTACAGATCATATGGTTTGATGTGTTGCTGTGTAGCAGGTAATTTGTATTCAGTCTTGAATTAGTTGTGCACTGTAAACTGAAAATTGTAAGTACTGTTATTTATATTATCTTTAGAGGTGAGGAAAGGAGAAGGCACTGCACCAATACAAAGAAGTCTTACTTAACTGCTGATAAAAGTATTACTTTGAGAGGACAGTTGAGCAGACTAGGAGAAGGATTAGTGCTGCAAAGTACCAGCCCAGGCTGGATTGCTTGGAAAATCTTGTAAGCCTATGGTCAGATAACACTCTGCTGCTGCTGTGCTGTTACAGGGTTTGCTAGATGAGCATAAATCAAAAAGCAGTAATTTAGTTTAAAAAGTTAATATGAGAGAAAGAATAGATGGAATTGATTTTTCTGTGTTTCAGAGGAGCTGGTGCATGCACTTAAATAATTGTATGTATTTAGGACATATAAGGAAATATTTTAGTAGTGGCACTGTTGAGAAAATGTTCAAAATTACATTAAATTTTCTAAAGGAGGGAGCCAGTAAAACTTTAATTTCTGTTAGCATCAGGCTGTGAAACTGAAATTTTGGGCTCTTCTAAAAAGCAGTTTCTGTGATTGAGATCGGAAAAGTTTTGAGTGTCACAGGGATTGATAGAGAAATAGAGAATCTCTCTTTAGCAATGACCCAGGTTAGCGGCTGACAGAAAGGCATAGCTCTCCTTTAGATGACCGGTGGGCAGAATAATGTCACCATGCTTTGAGGGTTTGAGACATAGAGGCTGCCGTTGCTTTGCATCCTGTACCTGGTGTGTACCTGGGCAGGAGATGTCAGTTGCCCGTGTCAGACACCTTCCACAAGCACTCGAGAACGGGAAACACACAAACCCCAGCCTCCCAGGTGAGTGAATTGCAGTAGCACTTTCTCACATCACTGTCAGGCTGTGGAAAGTGAAGTAAAACGTGCACAGGATCACTTGCGTCCGCTGCGGTGTAGAGGAAAGCTGTGCAGCTGTGTTCTGCTTTTGAAGAGAGAGAAGCAGTTGCTTCCAGAGTAAGTCTGTCAGTCTTTGCATTTAGGGATTTCATTTGAAGGGGGCTGAGCGATGCCAGTTTTCAGAACACACATCTATGTGTGCGGGGAGGGAACCTCCTGAGGAGAGCTGGAAGTGGTTGACGGTCAGTAGCTGCTGTGCTCCCCTGTGTATTCACTCTGTCATATGCAGAGACTCATAATGGCAAATATTCTTTCAGATAAGGTTAATTTTTGAAATTGGTGGGGAAAAAACCATCTTATTTCTTGTAGGTTACTTCATTTTCTCATGTTGAGTCTTTATTGGTGGTTCAGTTTGGTCAAATGAACTGAAACTCATTTACCTAAAATCTGGCAGTGGGGGAAAAAGAATGAAGGAGGTTCTTTCTTTAATCTATTTTCCTCTTCATTAAAGAGAAACAACCAGAAATTTAGTACCTGGGAAAAAGAAGGTGATAGAAAGTAGCAGGCACTATCTGATGCAGTATAGCAGCCAGTATGATTTTATGAGGCGATCTGACTAGTGAAAGGGAACTTTCCTGCTCTCAGCTCCTTTCCTGTTCTGTGTAAAACCTTCTGAAGAATTTTAGCAGAGAGGTATCATTCCCGAGAGTGTTTGAATACAGTCGTCTTCGGCTATTTCCATATCTCGGCCCTTCAGAACGCATTCCTCAGGCCGTCCCGGAGCAGAGCTATTTTGCGGGAAGGGAAGTTTAAATCCTAATGCAGCGCTTAGCTGTAATCCCCGTGTATCATTGCTGCATTGCCCTGCCCTTGCTGTGGGGGTGAAATGTAGAACATGAGTCTAATCCTCGGTAGATGGAGCTAATTTTGCTTTAAACTTGAAAGTGTTAACAACAACTTGAAAATGTGACAAAGCTCAATTGCATTTCTTGTTTATTGCTTGTTTTCCGATTGGACAATAGGCAGCAGCTCTACCCTGGCAACTGAGGGCTGCGATTTGCATAGCCTGCTCTGATTGGCCGCGGGGCTGACGGGCTCGCCCAATCAGGCGGCGGGGCTTTAGTGGTAGGCTATGCTAATTACCCGCTGTTGCTGGGGTTCGGGGTGGTTTCCGCGCGCCGTTCTGCTGCATTGTGTTGCCTGGTGAGCGGCGGTGATAAATGAGCAGTTAATGATCTGCAGCAGCGCCCGCGTACTGCAGGCAGGCACGGGCTTCGGAGCAGGAGCGAAAGGAGGATTTAATTGCTCTTCAGTCTCGCCCTCTCTCTGTATTGGCCCTGAGAGTATGTGTGTGTGCGCGCACCTATCTCTGTGCATGTATGTTAAAAAAAAAGTCTGTGTACGCACCACATTAATTAAAAAAAAAAAAATACAAATTTCACTGGAATGGCTTGGAACCAGGAAACACTGCTGCATAGATGGAAGAGGGCTGTTCTCGCTCTCCCTCCACTTACATTTTCTATTTTTTTTCCTTTTTAATTAAAGCGCCCTGTATTGAAGTAACCAGATTTATGCAGAAAGCATGGCTACGGAGCGTTAATAAAGTCAGCTTTAATATCACTACTTCCTAAAATGCAATAACCTCTGTATCCGAGATAAGTATCTCTAGCTGGTGTGAATATAGAATAATCTATTTCTAGAACACACACTTGCCTTTCAAAAATGGTGTATTCACATGTCTCCTATCCCCACCTTCCCCAGCCAAATTAAAAAAAACACTGCACACCAAAAACCAAACCCCATCTCAGCTGTAGCGGTTGAGTCTGATTTTTTTTTTTTCTTTTTCCTTCTGTCCTATATATCATTCCTGCCTAAGAATATTGGGAAATCTGGTCTTAAAATAGTTTTGTTGCTTAAATCTGCATCGATATCTTTTTTTGCTGCTTTAACAACCTGCCTTTTTTCTTGTTCAATCATGGATTAGTTTACCTTCTTCAGTCCCTTTCCCCAGTTCCTCCCTCTGTCTTCTTTAGCTGTTCAAGTTTTGGGCTTTCTTTACCTAACTACTCACATTTTCTTTGTCCAACTCAATTAAACTGACTGTAAGGTTGATGAATTATTTAACTGAGTAAATCCATCTACATAGGTTCCATATTAGTGGGTTTTTTTGTTTGTTTGTTTGTTTTTCTCTCCTTTCCCCTTAGCATAGTTATCAATATATGTCTGAGGTTTGATACCACCTAGCATTTACTAGTAACAGTGAAAATTATTTTCACTGGCATTTCTTAGACGGGGTATAAAACTATGTTGTCAGCAGATCTGGAATCCTTTCATTTCAGTTGGAATTGGAATTTCGGTGTAAGTTGTTTTGATGACAACTATTCTATTGAAATATTTTTTTGAAAAACATCTGTGCACTTTTTTCTTTTTTAAAATTTTTTTTAGATTTGGCCTAATTGGTACTTTTTTTTTTTTTTCATTTTAATGCTGCTTATACTTGGGACTAAACAAGTTTTGTTTTTTAAACTGAAGCACCTTAGTTCAGATGAGTGATAGTCTACAGCCATTTACAAGTTGCACTCATCATGAAGACCAAAGCTTACTGTTAAAAAGTAGCCTATGATTAAATCTTTTACTTTGATGGAATTTTAATTTTTTTTACTGTTTTGTGAACCCTTCAAAAAACTGACAGCAGAGGTAAATCTAATTGCTCTTGAATGAAGCAAATGCATCCTTTTAATAGGGAAACTTGGTGATTTCTAGTGCATTTTAGAAGCTAAAAATGTGACTGTAGAGATTCTTTTATGGCATGTTTAATGGGATGAATTTATAAAATCATGTAAGTTTAAACTTCATGTCACTACATTTCAGTTGTCTGTATTATGACATTGCAATCACTTATATTTTTCTCTTGTACATTTTTTAATTATTGAATTTGACAGAACTTTCTGTATAAACAGTATTTTCTATTTGTATTTGTGTTTTTCACAGATTGCACTGGGAACTGAAGGACAGGTGTGGGCCTTTCACCTAGATTAAATATGCTTACATAGTTGGAATTAAGTAGTTGCTTTTAAACCTTTGTTCAGAATAAAATTCACACTTCATTTGTTGTTTCTACCTCAAGAGCTGTTATGAACTTTCACTGTGATCATAAAAATGTACATCATAATTTTCCCTTGTCTTTATATTCCATCTTTTTAAATGCCAGGCTTTTAAAATAAGATTAGACAACTTATAAACTGCATAACCTTAGAATAATTGCATAAAAATAGTAAATACACATACACTTGTAGGGAGAGAAGAAAAAAGAAGTATCAGAACCCTACAGTTTCACCAGCTTTGGTGTTCTCTGAAAAATTAGTGCTTTATTCTTTTGATTATTTTAATAATTTCTTTTAGTTCAGTTTAGAAGCACATGTTCGACCTCTTTAATGGTTTGTTAAGTATTCAATAATTATTGATGGCTCAGCTATTTGGTTTCACTTACTTATTTGACATAGTATACCATATTGGGCTGTATCATCAGAGAAACTACTTGAATATGACCAGTATTTCTCAAGCAACAGTTGTATGTAGTAGGAAAACTTCTGAAAAACATTAGATGTGTATTAGAAAAATAGAAAACCTTCAATAATAAGTATGTTGGTGTGTATACATTTGTACAGTTGACAACTGTTTCTTCAACTTTAAGCACTAGAGTAACCTCTCTTGGAGAATCACATGAAGGTGGTGTGGCAAAAGTGAGCTTAAACAAGAAACAACAGCAGAATAAACAAAGTTGCAGATGTGAACCCTCTCATTCATTAATTTCTTCATGTCACTGTCATTGCCTCTTTGCAGGGGGGCAGCCTTGATTTTTGTTACTATTCATTAGAGGTCATCAGATGAAAAGGGCAAGTTCACAACAAACAGAAGGGGATGGTGCTTAATGCTGCCTATGAGTATGCTGTGAAGTCTTTTGCTGTGCGATCATCTGGATGCTGAAAGTTGAAGTTTAAAAAGTGGTGTTCAGCAGGTCCATGGAAGAAAAGGATGCATGATACATATGTGTATATATACCTGTTAATCACAAAGAGTCTGCTTCATGTAATTCCTGGACTGGAGACTAGGTGACTATGCCAGGCGCCTACTACTGTATGCTTGTCCTGTTCCCTTCGAAGATGACTGTTGTTGGCCACGTTTAGAGATAGAACACTGATTTGAATGGATCTTTGGTTTGCTATAGGAGTAATTCCTATAGTAGTGTCCTGGTGCTTAAAAGAACTGTGTCACTTCTCAGTGTTCAGTCCAACGTAAATCAAGCGCCCCTTCTCGTTTGGTTTTGTTTGCAAGCAGAAACAAACATCCATTTCCAAGTTCTCATTTGGTATACTTTTTCCCAGATTCTTGACATGTAACTTGTAAAGCTGCTCCTCTGTGGAGCTCTGTAAAACAGAGATTTACCTACTAGTATGTGTTCCTTGTATCTGTGAAGTCTTTTGAATACATGCAAAATTAGAAATTTACACTCACTGAACCCTTCTGTGTTTAACCTGTGTCTCCCTGTTTTTCTGCAGAACAGGATAAAATCTAGTCTCGTAAGAGTATTTCAGAAGGAAATTGTTTTTTGTGAATTACATGGATAGAAAAACAATGAATATTCTATAGAATATATATGCACACAGTAATAATTTTAGTTGGAGCACAGTCTGAGAAGTGTCAAGAGGTATGTTAAATACAATGAAAAGAGAAATACGTATTGTATAGCAGCCTATTCAGTAAGTGCTACTTCCATTCTGCCCCTTAAAATAAATAGGGTATTCACGTAACTAAATAGTATCCTAACTTATTTATATAGAGGCACTAAATTAAAACTGTAGAAGTATTCTGGTGTTCCCTAACTTCTGTGCATAGTACTCTTCAATTTTAATATTCTTTCAGTCCAGTGTATACCTAGGTGGAGCCTTCTGGTCTATGTGAAGGCCTGTACATAGGTTCAGTTCTCACTGTTTACTTGTGGGGTTGTAGGTTTTTTTCAGATGTGCTCTTAGGCATCCTGCTTCTCAAGAATAGAAATGTGAAAGCAGAGTTCTCATAGAGTTTTAAGATTTTACTTTGAAAGTTAAAGTACTTGTGTTTCAGGCAGATTTTAGCTAAGAATTTTAGCAATCTTGGCCTTCATTTCTAAAAAAAAGTAGTTTCACAAAATTTTCTTAGTTCTAAGATTCTCCAGAGTATACTCAAAGTAATATTTATATGTTAATGAAGTATGGATTTATATAGTATTGACAGTGGGTTAAGTAATAAGTTGCTTGTGAGTTTTAGAAATTTCATTCTCTTGTTGTGGGAGGATTACAGGGAACAGGGGGATTTAGTAATTCTGGTGGCAGTTTTTTGAAGTGCATTTGTAGACATAGCACAGTCTCCCACTGTCACAGGTCTTAGCCACTGTATTTCTGCAGTAAAGGGAACTAGTGTTCCCTGAATACAGGCCTTACTGGACAAAAGCAGTAAAGTGCGTGCATGTGAGTCCCGTCCAAAGTCCACCTCCTGCTGCTGCTCATCCAGGGAAGAAGATAACCAAGACAGGTACAGCAGTGTCAGAACAGCTAATGAGGCCTACTCTTGGCCTGTCTTTTCCAGATGTTTCTTGCTCCATCTCTGCCATATGACTACACGTTATAAGCAAGTCATGTCAAAGGTCTGCAGACTGGCAGGAAAGATGGCACCCATTAGATATTCTGTGTCACCTCCTAAGCACATTGTTTTCTCTGCAGCTCTGTCTGTTAGGAATAAGCCCAAGCAGGAGGATTCTGTGGACTCACCATATTAGACTAGTGAACAGGACTTGAGAGGGTGATTGTTTCTAAGTTTAGGGCAGAATTTTGCTTTGAGAGAAAGTAGTGTTTGGTAATTCTGTACAAGGAAGTTGACTGAATAGTTATTGTAGAATGGTTTCTTAATATAATTCCTCGACAATTATATAGTTCCTTCAGAGGAGGAACTAGTGTGGGATCTTTATAATGGACTTGTTTGTCTACAGTAGATGCTGCAGGTAGTTCCGTTTGTTCCCTGGGCTCTCTCAGCTTTCTTCATTCCAGAGCCAGCTGAGTGAAGCTCATGTACCTTCACAGTCTCAAGCAGTCGTTTTCAATGCAGTGCATGAGGACAATAGGTAAAGCTGTGTTTCAGTAGAGCAGTAGTTCACTTACAGTTCAAGTTGGCATTTGCTTATTGCTTAAAAGATGATTATTCTAAACTCTAAAATCCCAAGCGCTTGACATTTATTATGCTTTGGCAGAACTTGGGCAGGTCTACCTTGTCTTAAATGTGGGTTTATTTGAACACAGAGTTCTCAAGATACAAGTGTTTGTCTCTTGCTAATTGCTCACTGTCTGTTTTAGGATGTGCTAATACAGTGCAGAGGTGGTTAGGTATTATAGTAACGCTGAGCCTTCTCACTGTTCCAAACTTGTTTCTTAATGTAATAGCCGAGGTATCAAAATGCTTATTGGTACTGAGAACTTTTCCAAGAATGGATTTTGAAAAAACAAGGGTGACCAAACTCTGCAAAAATAATTAACTGCAAAAAAATGTGGATCTTCTGTGAAGAAAGAAGGCTGTACAGTTCCTCGGCTAATACAGGGCTTTCTTTGAGGAGCCATAGGAAGGCCTGGAAATAAAAGGGTTGAAGTCTGAAGCAGTCATATGCAGTACTAAGAACTGCCATACTTGGTCTGTGTTGTAGGCCCACAAGCCTCTTGTGTGTGGAAATGAGAATACCCAGTTCACACTGTTACTCTCCGGTCATGTGTTCTACCAGGTTCTCATTCAGCTGCAGACATATCACTGAGATGGATCACCTCTGCACATTACTGTATGACCCAAGTAGTAGATGGCAGAGATAGGATAGGAAAAGGGGGGATGGGGCAGGAGGCAGAAGAGGTGAGAGAAGCTCAAAACATGTAGGGTCAAAGCTATGATCTTTATAGGGAAAACACTGCAGAACAGAAAGAAAACTACTAGCAATACCCAGAGAGTGAAAGACGGTGAGTTTTGCAGGAAAGTTCCATACTTCAAAATGAGATGACCTCACAGTCTTGGATAAAGTGCAGGGAATATTGCTACCGATTCCAATTTAGTTCTGCATTATTTCTTCCAGTTAAGCTATTGTGCCATATTTAATGGTCTTTACTTAGTGGATCCAAAAGGAAATACTGCCTTTTCTTTGAGGCAAGTTGAACAAAGAAGGGAGGAAAATGGGGACAGTGATGTTATTAGGTAACTTTATTAACCAAAGAATTCTCTGGAAGTAGGAAGTTCACAAACATGGGGAATTACTACATTTGAACTTCTTAAAGTATGAAATAGAATGCTGATGTGGCTTTCCTGGTTTTACCTGCTTCATCTTGCACAACAGTCAATAGACAGTGAAGTATTTTTAAGGCTGTTGCAAAGGTTACATTATCAAGTAGAGAACTCTCTTCTGGTATAATGAAATCAAGACGAGCTGCTGCACTGGAAGATAGATGTTTTTTCAGTCTTGAAGGCAAGCTTGTATAACTCACAGGGTCAGAAGTGTTACAGTGGTCCTTTTTGGTTTAATTTTTAATTGCAAGGTAAGTAGGTATGAAGAAATATTAAGGAAGGGTCTTGTCTTTTAATGTTGTAATTATTTGAATGTCTGAGTTTGTTTTCTTTTTTATCCTTCATTGTATGACTAAATAGAGTTACTTTGGTAGAACCATCGTGGACAGAGAGAGTCACATACATACATTGAGAAGCAGAGTGTATATTTAATGACTTGGGTGATAGCAATTAGTTTCTTTGCATTTCTACAGAGATTTTCAGATACAGTCCCACATGACAGAGGAGCTGATCTAATAATTCCTTTATCACTTACTTTGTGATGTTAGTGACACAGAATCACTGAACCACTGAGGCTATAAAGGAGCTCCAAAGGTCACCTGGTCTAACCTTCCCCTGCTCAAGCAGGGCCACCTAGAGCCAGTTGCCCAATACTGTGCCTAGCTGGGTTTTGAGGATCTCCCAGGATGTGCTATCCACAGCTTCCCTGGGCAAGCTGTGCCAGTGCCCAGTTAGTGACTGTAGGAAGGGCTCTAGTATGGCTTCCAATTTCATTAGACATCAGTCAGTCTCATTGAGAAAATAGACTTTACAATGACGTAGCTGTAGGGAAAACTTCAGTTTAAAGTTTAAATTTCTTAGATACCAGAGTTAAATGACTGCAGTACAGACATTCTTTCAGGAACAGAGATCCACTCTTGGGGAGAGACACTGTCATCTGCAGCTCTTTATGGTCGATTGCTGGATCTCTGTGCCTTGCTTTCTGTTTAAAGGAGAAGGTCAGCAATGCATTGCACCACTTGGATACCTTGTAATACTTTTTTTGGGAGGGAGTAATGTTTAAATGAATTGTGTAGACTGATGTCAGAATGGGAATAACAGAAGTTAAAATGGATGAAGTAGGAAATTGAATTTTAAAGCTGCATTTAGTTTTAAAAAAAATCTATGCAAAACTGTACAAAAAATTTTCCTGTATTAACCCAACTGTAGTTCATTTATGGAGTGTTCAATAACTACCACCTCAAGTATTTTTCTACTTTGAGTTGCTAATTTCTTTGATACTTGGAAAAGTAGTTTAAATCAAACCTATTTTGAATGAGGCAAGTGTTTCGTGTTCTCACCAAATAAAGAAGTATATTCTTGAACTTGTGCTTTTCCACTGTGTCAAGATGGTGCTTTAAAGAAAGAAACCCTACCTTCTTCCATATGATAGGGCAGTCCATTTTTGGACTTTATTTTCAGATAGTTCTGAGTTATAAGCATCTTTTGAGATTTGAAGTTTTTGTTATCATCATATTTGTGCTATTGGTCTTTTTTAAAACATTTTCATCTAATTATAGTTACAGTGGTTTGCTTATACGTACTGTTGCATTTTGTTAATGCTCACTCCTTCCTCGTTACTTTCCAGAGACAGTAAATTTACAAAAGTTAAGAAGCTACTCTTGTTATAAATTACATTTTGCTTATATTATGGTGTGTGGAATGTCACTAATGAAATAGTGTTCTGAACTGCTTCACTTCAGAAGACTGTAGGAGAAAAGGGACAGTGCGCTCAAGGTCGAAGGAAGGGGTGCCTTCTGTGGCTGGACCTTCTTTATGACAAGTTCTGATTAACTCTCATCACAAGCAGTAAGTGTTTGTTGTAAACTGTAAACCCGTAAACTGTAAACATAGATTTTTATGCCATTCCCTGAACTAGCACATTAGGTAAGGCCCATTCACAGGATAATTATACTTACTCCCCATCTGGAATCTCTTCCCTGAATGTACTTCATGCCTACAGATCTTGCCATAGTTTTCTCTTACTTTATTTCCTTCCCAAGGTGCTTCACAACACATAATAGTTTGAACTTGCAGTAATTAGAAGGAAAGATTGATATTTGACTACACCTTGTTCCTTAGATTTTTCTATTGTGTAGAAGTTATGGTTGTGGCATGGTAACAAGCTCCTGTGGATTTCAGTACTTCCATAGTGGTCAGTACCTCAATTACTTTTTTGTGTGTCTGGAGCTCTCCCAGTGAACTTCAAGCCACCAGGGGTTTTGTGAACTTCAGTTCATGGATGTACATGTTTCTATTTCTATAGCTGACAGACTCCTCAGCCTAAAACTAAAGGAGGCCAAGATTGTTATTCTGGCCAGTTCTTCTTTCTTCCCTAATATCTTCCTAACATGTAATTTGGTGTTTCTTGACTCATAATAGTAAGTTATGAGTGTTGTCTTGGGATTAGTTGTACCAGAGTTGGATTGCAGGGATAATGGAACAAAGTCTAAAATGTGACAAGGGCAGGTAGTTCATCAGGGACCATATCCTGACCATTAATTGTTTTGGTTGATAGCTAAAACTGCTTTCAGCAAGAGAAGTCTGTGAACTTGTGTCTTCCCTTTTCAGTGACAGTAAAAAAAAATCTGTAAAAGGAAAATTATGTGGCTACTGATCTTTTGACCCAGGTAGACAGTAAAAAAAAAATCTAAAAGAGGAAAATTGAGTGGCTACTGATCATTTGACCAAGGTAGTTCTTGTTTGTTTCTAACATGGTTAAGGGTAGATACCACCATCTCACACAGACTGTTAAAATGCCTTTCTGTTCAGTATAAGAACATGCTGTGTGAACTAGCCCATTTCCATCTGTCTACTTGTAACAGACTTCAGGTCATAAGACTCTAGTCAGGCTCTTGTGTTTAATGCCCTTTTTTCTGAGATTCAGTGCTGCTCTGTGAAACCGGGTTACATTTCTACCAAAGAATAATGGTTTCTAAGAAGTTTCTTGTTGGATATAATTTTTATTCATGTATGTTGACATCAGAAGTTGTGCATGACTTACCTTCTAGCAAACAGGTAAATGCTTGTTAATCACAAACATTGAAACTAAAAAATAAAATTAAATTAAATTTGAAGCTATTTGTCAAACCGTGGCTCTTAAAGAAAGTTTCTTTGTGATTCTTTAGTCTAGTCACTGCTACAAACTATGAAGCTCTCTTTTCTGGGGCGTTGCTGTTGAATTGACTGAGTTTGTCCAACTGACCGTCATCCGTTGGGAAGACCAGGAAAGCTACAATCTTATTGTCCTGCTAGTGGACTCAGCAGATGAAGGCTGTGCAAGTGTCAAAAGTTTAAAGCTAAAGTGAAACATCAATATTATGACTGTTTTTTGTGGGATAGTTTCACTTCTAATCCTTTTCTACATTTAAAAAACAGCAACAAAATGTGTGAAGTTCTGTTTATCCTCAGATTTGTTGTGGTATTTTGAGTTGAGTATTGGAAAATACTATAAAGTCAAATTGTAAATGAGAACTCCATGCTACCAAGATTTTTGTGTGCATATATGTGAGCTTTCTGCCTTTTTTTTAGGGACATGTGCAAGTGCAAAATTTTTAAAAATAAAATTACTTTTATTAAGTTATCTAATTTGCTAGATATCTAGTATGCTATTGGGAAACTGGCCTTGAGTAAAAAAACAAAACAAAACAACAAGAAATAAAACTTCTAAACTCATTTGCTTTACAGTTTAGAACTGATGGTTTTTTTTGACTACGTGATTTAAATACTGTTTTGACTTATTACAGTCACTGTGATGTTGCTAAGTAAGGTTTTTTTTTCAGGTTAAGCAGAAAATCGGCAAAAATTAAAAGAGCAGAAAAGTAGACACACCAAATAATGTCTTACCATGTTCAGCCATTCTTACAGGACTGTTCAGTGTATCTTGAAAAGTAAATGTACACTGAATTTACCAAGGTGTATAGATGGAAGATTAACTCTGATTCTCCGGTAAAAATGGAGTTTAGATATTAAGAAAGTACAGTAGTGATGAAAAAAACCCATATTTACAGTTTTTACATTATCTAAGTGACATATCCATTAATATATCTAAAGGAGCCATGTTATCTTTGAGGGAGAGCCACTGATACATTAGGATCTTTGCGCATTATTTTCCCCCTGTACTTAAGTGTTAACTTGTGAGGTTAATAATACATAATTTCAAATTTAAAGAAGTGACAATCTGATACTCAGTTTGTAGGTAAACATAAGCTGTTACTTGGAATGAAAACAGAAAAAGTTGCAAATATCTTAAAAAGCTTACACTCATATCTAATATTTTCACTGTATCTTTAAATGTTTGAGGGCAATTTCACTTTCAGAGCTTACTAGTATCTGTATTTGTGTTAAAAATCATTAAGTGATTTTTAATGCAAGTTTTACAGGAGAGTTAGAGTAATTTTCTGTGCAGTGTTAAGCAGAATTCGTTAATAATGATTTTAGGTCAGGAATTTCTTTATTTTATTTCCATTTGTAAGGTCACCCTCATACTTCATAATGTTACCAGAGGCACTGTAATGAACACAAAAGACAGGATTTTTCCTGTATCATAGTTATTTTGTGGCAATGAGGTTTTTTTGTCCGTTTGGGTGTATTGGGATATTTTTTTGATTGTTTGGTTTGATTTTTTTTCTGTTGTTGAAATTTTTTTTCCTTTTTAAATTATTTTTTTTCAGTAAAATGTTTGAAGATTTAGTGAAACATTGTGAAAATACGTGGATGCTTTTGCGCAACCAGTTCATTTTCTGGAGCAGTTTGTTCTGTTAATCTTTTAGTAGTACTGAGTTGTAACATTGGAGAAAAATACCAGTGGTCTGTTGGTGGGAATTTCGCTGTGCAGTTTTACTTCACCCCTTTAAAAGTAATAGTGATTATACTAAATATAAGCTTTCTCATTTCTACCTGTTTTATTATTTTTTTTTACTTTTTCAATTTAATGTATTTTTCTAAAATCATTTTAATATAAAACAATGATTAATCACATACAGGTCTTCTTCTGCCCTGATAGGTGCTGAGTCAATGATACCATATAATTTTCAATATTATATTTTTTTCTTAATATTGAATAGGTCACGAGTGGAGTGGTCAGTTATTTTTAAGAAAGTCAAATTGATCGGTGGCGTTCATCTGCTGTTTTCTACTGATTATATTTTATTGCAAGTTTTTGGTTGTAAAGGAAATGAGGATTTCCCTTGCTCATTAAGGTGCTTGTATCTAAATTTAATCTTTACCAATAATTGAGCTTCTAAGTTTCAGCTTGTGATTCCCCATGTATTCCTTCAGTGGCAATGTTGGCTTAAGTGTGCCTGGCTTCTTGTCCCATCCTGCACTGTCTCTTGTGTTGTGCCAACATGGCATCCGTTTAGAGAATTTCCCCCCTCTGGCATAGTCAGCAGAAAGCAAAAGGATGGTTCTTAAATGTTGATTATGCTAAATTGTCATTAGCAAACAAAGAAAATCAAATGGTACTTTAAACTGTCATCCACTGTTAAGAGGACAGTGAAGATATAAGTGGACTATGAAACAATTAAAATGTCATCTGATGGATGTCTGAAACAAGAGCTGAGAGGTGCAGGATCTGTCTGTCTTGGTTAGACACAGATTCTGTGCCTGGGGAATCTGGTGTTTTTCGGGATGTTATGGAATCAAGTACTTCAGTCTTACAGTTCAGCATTCTGCAACTTGACACCAAGTGTTTTGTTTGTCTCTTAATTTGCGCTTGCTTGTTGCAGTCTTCTCTCACCTTCCCCAAAAGGAACTAGAGGAAGTTACAGTGCTTGCTATGTATAGCTTGATGAAACTCAGCAGTAGGAGCCAGGAAGCTGAGTTGAAGTACAGTGTGCATTGGAAGAAGCGTCAAAGTTAAAAATCTAGGCTAGTGAGCTAAGCGGTTTGTAGGAAGGCATAAACATTTAGGCTAGGGAAGGTAAGCTGCTGAGGCTGGGCACTGGCTTTTCTTTTTTTTTTGGTATGGTCAGTCCAGAAAGTTGCTGTGAGCAAACTTGAAAGGCAGAACTGGCTTTCATGGAATCCATACACAAAATTCATACGTTTGAAAATAAGTCCTGTCAAATTCCAATCGAATTAGGACACATTGGTGATGTCCTTAGAAAAAAGGATGTTATGGATAAATTGAAATAAACCATTAATGAATAATTTGTCACTTTGAAAGAAGCACTACAGCTAGGTAATCTTAGGTAATCTTTACAAGAGGACGATTTCTGAGTTCATTGTCTATGAAAAATCTTGTCTGTGTTAAAATGGTGGAACTATTACTGTTTGTAAGCTCTGTAAGAGACGAGACAGGCTAGCTGAGGTAAATACTTTCGAACCATTTACTGCATTAAAAGCTGACGTTGTCTTTGCAGGAGGAGAGACTTCAGCATGCAAACCTTCATCTGTTCGGCTTGCACCATCGTTTTCATTCCATGCTGCTGGCCTTCAGATGGCTGGACAGATGTCCCATTCACATCAGCAGTACAGTGATCGTCGGCAGCAGAACATAAATGACCAACAGGTTTCTGCCTTATCATATGCTGACCAGCTTCAGCAACCTCTAACGTTAACAAACCAGGTAAGTGATTACAAAAAAAAGTAATTTTAGATGTCATAATGCTTTTTCTAAATATATTATACATCCATAAATCATGGGATCAGAGCATGGGTTTTTGTTGTATGGTTGTTGTTGTTTTGTTTTTTTTTTAAAAAAAAACCTAATTAACTCCTGATTCTTCAAGGATGGGTGGACATATAAGTTTCTGGAAGCTCTTTTTAAACATCTGGTACATATTTATTGTGATTATTCCATTTCTAACAATTTTTAGATGAGAGGGGAGAAAGATTGTCCATGTGGAGACTTGGAAAGAGTTTAATAATAGCTTTTTCTTAGGGCTGTTTGATGTTAGAATGTGATTGTTTTATTACTTGTTCTAATGGATGGTGTTTTAATGCAGTCACTTATTAGTGTGTTGGAATAGAGGTTTGCACAAAAGACACATTGTATTAAGGAAGATACACTTTTTTTTTTTAAAAAAGGCAAAATCTAGAGCTATAATATCGTTAGGGTTTTACTGCTAATAATTTACTACTTACTGTTGCAAGTATGTATAATAAACACAGGGAGCTATCCTCATAATGACTGTGGAGGCTTTTGAGCTGTCAAGATCAGTGTTTCTTCCTTAGTGCCTTTGAGTTGCTAGAACTGCTGAAGTAGCTTACTAACTAAAAAAAAGTGTTGGGTTGCTAGCCATAAGAGCTAGTATTGATTGCCCTGTGTAAGAGATAATTCTGTTGCTTTCTTAAAAATGGCACAGCCCAGTTGTGGAAAAGTGAACGCAGATGGGTTTCAAAGCTTGAAATACAGAATTCTCTTAGTCAGAGCTTCAAAATTTGGTGCAGACTGAAAAGGCATGTTTCACTTAAAGAGCACTGAGAGTGAAGTCTACCACTGCTGCTAGATTCAGGTCTGTTCTTGTATTCACGATGGCTTCAGCAGAAAAATCTACAGTACCATCAAGAAATGCTCTGTTCATATTGCTCCATAGGAAGGCACTTATGCAGAAAGAGGGAAGGTTTTGAGGGAATGAGAATGGTCAAAGTAAGTGCCAGGATATCTTATACTAGGATTTGGAGATCTGTAATGAGTAGGGATCTATGAAGAAAGGCTAAGTGAATGGAGCTGGCAAAGGATGTGTTTACTTTCATGAGAGCTACTCAGTAGGAAGATTATCTGCTGTTATGTAATAGTGTTTAACTTCAGAAATGTACAAGGGTATTTTATGTGACTTATTTTGGGTTGAAGGTCCCCCCAAAATCTCCACAATGAGGTTAGTGAATCAGTCTGCCAATTAAGAAAAGCTGATGAGTTATTAAACCTTTCAAGGTACTTATCTAAGCTTTACAATCTGGCATCACATTTGTGAGCTTTAGTGTACATTAGTGCTTAGTTGTTCTTGTTTTCAAACCAAAAAGCAAAATCGAGGAACTTCAGGATGTATCACCATCTGTTGCTGGTTTTGTTCACAATGGATTTAAAATGGTAGCTGAATAGTAGAAAGCTGAAGAACAATTTTCAGAGAATAGCCAAGAATTGTTGACCAAAAAATGCATCTCACTGAGATGAGGATGTAAATGTAGGGAAAAAAAGCTGTGATTGTCTCTGACAAGTTATCTATGTGAAGAAATGATCAGCTGGCCACCTTGATAATGGCAATTGAACTGTCTTTCACCACTAACACTGTTTTATAGAATGAGTGTTTTTATTTTTCCAGTTCCATTTTGTTTTTACTGTATTGTAGCTTCTGACTTCCTATTTTACTGTAATTACATTGTTGAAGTATTTATAGTCCTCTGCCTAAGCAGCTCAAAATTGTTACTCCTTTATCCTTTGTGAGCTGCTTTCAGAACCCTTAACTTTGATGGTTGGCAACTTTTTGAAGTCTTCTGACTACTTGGCTTTCATAACTCTTTCCTCCTTCGAGTTCTTGTGCTTCTTTCATCAACAAGTCCCATAGTGAGTTCTCCTCACCACATTCCACGTTGGTATGGAGGTTCTATATGAGCCTCTGTAGGGGAGTCTCAGTGGCTATGTGCCTTTGCACTGCAGTTCTGGTTAATCTTATCTGCAAAACTAAGTCCAGCTAACATCTTTATCCTGGTGAGTCAGATCATCTGGTCTAGACCTTCACTCTGTGCAAAAAATTTTGTTCTTTCTCTTTCATTAGCCATTTTGTCATCTCTAGTTCATCTTGATTAAAAAAACTCTTTTCTTCTTTTGAAAGCCATGACCCTGTGTTGTTGAAGGCTTTCTACTGTCTTACTAATTGCTGTGGACTGCCATGTTGCCTTTCACTCCAGATATCCATCTGCATATTGTCTAGGTTTTCGTGTCTAAATGATACACACGTCTTACAGATTCTTTCTTTATGACAATTCTACAGGAATCCTTTTTATTCAGTGTTGCCTTGAATATGCTGCAACTTGTTTCTGTCCTTGATAAAAGCAGCTCTGTGCTGTATATTTCAATTCTGAAAAACTCTTGCAGAGATAATTTTCTGAACTGTCCTCGTGTGGTTGTTTCATTCCTCTGTTGGAATCCCACCATTACCTCTTTCTTTTTCTGTGTGCTTGCCTTTTATTAAAGCTTGTAATACCAGACTAAACTTTTGGTAATTGCAAACTGTTTTCAGTCACAGAAGGTGACATCCTTCTGTGTTTTCAAGTACATATGGTTAAAGAGATTATGGTTTTTAACTTGGGCAGTAAAAATAACAGGTTGAAAGTCTGTTGTAGGAGGCTTGATAGATTGATCTAGTAATAGTCATAAAAAATAAGAGGAAGAAAAAGGTGGCTTTAGCAGATACAGGATGTGTAATTCTTAAAGGCTAGATCCTTTTAGTGCCATGTCTTGCATCCCTTAAAAGAGGTGAGAAGTTAGGTCTCTGAGCTTCAGTTTCACAGACTTTCCTAGTGGAACAGTAGTCATCAGCGGCATAGACCATTGAATCTACTTTGGTGCTACAAGTTTCAGCAGCCTAAAAGTAGCCCATATGAGTGCAAGCGTCTAACAGTTGATTTAATAGCGAGTTGCCAGCCCCTTTGCTCCTGGGAGTGCTCCATTACCTTGATTCAGTACCCAGATGGGTCAACGAAGCCGGAATCTCCCAGGGTCGGTGGTTGTGCCAGGACTGCCAGGCAAAATTCTTTCCCGAGCTCCAGCCACCATCTGCTGGCCACAGTGCCGCACTGCATTGCCAGTCTTGCTGCAAGGCTGTGCTCTGCCTAGGCATGTTGCCTTTGGCTGGGAAGGTCTGCGGTCTCTGAAATATTCCGTTGTTTCAACAAACCCACCTCTGTTAAATAATTTGCGGAGTAGCTTAGCATTTGTTTGACTGAAACTTTCGTTACAAAAGTTACTATCTTGATTGCTACATTTGCTGATCTTTGTAGACCAGAGTATTTTGTCCAAATTCAGACAGAACTGAAAATAAAATGTGCTTGAAAATAAAACCCAGAATGAAGTCTCAGCTTTTCAGATGCTGATGTTTGATAGAAATAATATATACCAAGTAGTTCCTCTCTGAAAGGAATTATCTTCAGGCTGCAGCAACATACATAAGGATACTGCTTGTCAGTTGCTAAGAGTAGCTGGTGTTAGCATGTAAAGCAACAGCATTTTCTGTAAACAGTGCAATTTTGGTAAATAGCAAAGATGATCTGCTTCATTATTTTTTTCCCCCGGTTATTTTTATGTGTGTCTTTTTACTGAGGACTGACTCCTTTTTGGAAGAGTATTGTCTTGTTCAAGTTCCTGTAATGATTTTCATTCATAACCAAATAATGGAGAAGCTAGGCTTTGAATGTTAATTTATTGTTTTTATTGCCTCTCTGTCCTGCTTGTTTTTTGATTTGTAACAGCTTGCAGACCATGTTCTGCTATTTTATTAATAATTTGTAGTTACAGATTAAAGGTTAAGAAACAGTAATGACAATTTGTAGTAAAGATATATTAAATTATATGCATTTATATAAAAGATTGCCCTTAAAATATTCTTTACATACTCTTCTCTTGCACCTATTACTTTATGGCTGTGTTGGCCAAAACTTACTCATCCTATCACTGGCAAGGAACAGATAAAAGGAAGATACTTCAAAGCCAACCCATTTGCTTTGTTTTTCGCTTATTTATGAGATTTTAAATTACAGTTAAAAACTAAAAACTTCCAGCTCTGTCTTTTTTTTTTTTTTTTTCCTTCCATGGTTAGGCTTAAGGCTTTTGTTTAATGAAAACCGCTGGATTGTGAGGGTTTACTTTAAATCTGTGATTCACCAGGTGCCAGACCTGCTGGCAGCATGGGGTACTGCTCTTGGTTGTGTTGTCTTACCTCTGACTAGTGCCACAGCCAGCTTTAGGAAAGCAGCATGTGTGTGTGGCCTAGAGTGCATACCCATAGAAAAGATGAGATCTGTGAGACCTTTCTCCTTTCGCGGTAACAAATAGTAGTATTTTCTTTGTCCAGTTTCAACTGGTTGCATCTTGAGAGTTCAACATAGCTTCCTGCTCCCTACTACTTCTTTAAAAAAATGTTTGGGCTGAATCAGACAGGATACAATCTTGGCAAATGATCCTTCTTTCCTTGCTGACTTTATTTGACTTTAAACTTACCTGTTTCTTGCTATTATTTTTATTCAGCAATCTTATTTGAGGAAAGAAGCCAGGAAAGGAAGGAAATACAGAACACAAGTCAATTAGTAAAGTAATTAAACTGAAATTCTGTCCCTATCTGCATGCATTTCTGGCTCTTGAGTATAGTCAGTTTGACGAACAGTCTTGGATTTTTCTTATTTTGTCCTCTGGCACATATGTTTTTTTCTCTTTGGTAATTTTTTAAAAAATCTGAAGTTTGCTGTATATTATGGAGAAGTGGTACTGTGGCATGTGGTTACAGCAATTAAACATCTGTTTTGTTGACCCTCTGGAGACATCATCTATTATGTGGCTGCCCACCACAATGGGATTAACGTTGATTTCCTCTTTTATATTACTATGATGCAAGAAAGGTTTGAATAGCAAATGGCATAGGAGATGAGACTGGTCCATTCAGTTTTTTCATATGGGAGTCTATTATGAGTCTTATGAGGAAAGGCTGAGGGAGCTGGGTCTCTTTAGTTTGGAGAAAAGGAGACTGAGGGGTGACCTCATCAATGTTTACAAATACGTAAAGGGTGAGTGTGAAGAAGATGGAGTTAAGCTTTTTTCAGTGATGACCAGTGATAGGACAAGGGGTAATGGATACAAATTGGAGCATAGGAGGTTTAGGGTGAATATCAGAAAAAATTTTTTTACTGTGAGAGTGACAGAGCACTGGAACAGGCTGCCCAGAGAGGTTGTGGAGTCTCCTTCTCTGGAGACATTCAAAACCTGCCTGGACGCCTTCCTGTGTGATGTACTCTAGGTGACCCTGCTCTGGCAGGGGGGTTGGACTAGATGATCTTTCGAGGTCCCTTCCAACCCCTACGATTCTATGATTCTATGATTCTATTAGATAGGTAATTTCAGTTGGAATTATAATATAAAATCTTCCATTTTGCAAAAAGAATAAATAATGAACATGTACTGTACACAAGCAGAATTTTATGTTCCCTTTTTTGATGATTGTGGGTGGTGATGGATCTTTATTTAAAAAAAATAAATCTGAATTAAAGAATACCTTCAACAGAACATATATATTTGCTCAGAATTTCCTGTAATCAAAATAAAATGCATTTAGTAAGGAACAGTGCCATCTGTTTTTTCAGGTAAGAAAGTATGTCTAAAGAGAGAGAAATATGTTGTCTGTTTCTTCATTCATTAAGCCTCAAAGACTACACTAGTTAAAATAACATACCTGAGTTGAAAACTCAGTTTCCTTAAAACATGATTTGTTTCAAATGTGTTGAGTACATGTAGGTGGGGCTTTTGACAGCTTTTTTTGGTGCTTGTTTTATTCTTCTTTGTTTACAGTAGTTTCAGGTTGCTTCTAAGCACTATATCATGTGTGTTTTGTTAATATGTAAGAAAAGGAAATTTCAGTTTTATGTTTTCATTGAGGTATAAGTGTGAACTGGTCAGAGTATGAGGGATATTGACTGACATATATACATATATTATTACAATAAAGTAGTTTCTTGTGTCTCAATCTTAAAATAAAAGCATGTATTTTGATTTGTGTTCCATCTTTAGAACTATCTGAAGTTGCAGTGATGCTGTCTGGCCACCAGATAGAGACTGAAGCTTGTGCAATAGAGATTTTTCATTTTCTATCTCATTCTTTTCCTTTTTTTCCTTTTTTTATTTTTCCTTTGAGTTTGAGTATTCTTTGACGCCAAGATAGAAATCAGTATTTCCCAATGATAAAGAATTTGAGAGTGTTAGTCTATAAACTGGATAATAACCACTTTGTTCCATAGGCTTCCATCACCAGGAACAAGGAAGCGAGTCTCCAAAAGGATCTTTGCAAAAGCAGCAAATGTTTCCTACCCAAAACTTTATTAATTTAGAACAGCAAAATAGTACCTAGTAAAAAGTTCAGACAGGTTAAAATGTGTCCTCAGAAATGTGTGACTGTCTAAATACACAATTAAAGCAGAATTTTTATACAAGGTACTGGCTGCAAGCAACATAGGGAGTAGCTTTCAGAATTTTAGCTATTTATTATTAGGGAACACCAACAAATTAGATTTTTATTTTCACCAGTCGCCTTATTTCAGAGTAGAAACTATGAGTTGTTTTTTTTTTTTAAGTAAGCAAGCAAATGTGACTTATGTATTAAAAAAAAAAAAGAATATTTGTCCTGCAAATTCCCTCTCCAACAAATTGCCCCCAACAACAAAGAACCAGCCATGTTGCCGCTTGCCCCCCCCAACATCTCCTCCACACTGTGGGGAGGACAAAGGCCTACTAGAAGCTTGTGGGTCAAGACAAGGACAAGGAGGGTTCACTCACCGTTGATGTTCACAGGCAAAACAGACTCGGGGAAAAAATAATACTTTCATTTACCACTAATCAAATACACACAGGACACAACACAAAGAGCAGGGCTTACGTACGTTACCCCCACCCCTCCCTTCTTCCCTGGCCCAAATTACTTTGTTCCTGATTTCTCTATCTCCTTCCCCCCAGTAGCACAGGGGGACAGGGGAGGACGTTTAGAGTTAGTTTACAGTCTGTTCTTTTCTGCCACTCCTTGCTCCTCAGGGAGAAGGGTTCCTTACAGTACTCCCCAGTTTCCCCACGGAGTCCCTCCCATGGGGAGTGTCCTTCACGAACCTCTCCAGCATGAGTCCTTGCCACGACGTGCACCCTCTCAGGAGCAAGCTGCTCCAGCATGGGCCTCCCACAGAGTCACGGGCTACTTGGGGAGCAGGCACCTCCCCTGGTGCAGGGTCCTCCACGGCTGCAGATCCAAGTTCAGGGGCTGCAAGTCTACATTCGCTCCTCCTGGGGCCTTCAGGGGTTGCTCCACCATTTTTCTTCTCCACGGAGTACAGGGGGACAGCCTGACACCTCGCCGTGGAAAAGCAGAGGGAACTTCTGCTTGGACACCTCTTTCCCCTTCTTCCTCACAAACCTTGGGATCTTCACTCATGCACATGCTCTGCTCCTCTCCGGCTCAGCTCTTGCCCTCTCTCTCTGAGGTCTTATATATCAGTTCTTTCATATGTTAATTGAAGAGGCGCATCTGTTGTCTCTAATGGCTCGGCCTTGGCCACTGCCCCTCAGGGCCCTCCCCTGCTACCAAAAAACCTGCCAAACGAAACCAGCACATAGAGCAAACTTAAGTCTGAACAGCTGATCTGAAGTATGGAGTTCTTCTTCACTGACATTCTTCCCTCGAAACATGTAACCTGCATAAGGGGTTACCTGATGCTGGTCACATCAGCCTAGGACAGAGACCAGTCCCTGCCAGTATCTATGCACAACAGCATGGTTTCTTTTACCAGCAAAATCTACCAATGTTCCAGTGTTTGTTCAAATAATCTCTTAAAGTCAGATTAAGAAACTGAAAGGAGATATCTGCGTTCGAAAAGCCTGTGACAGTTGAAATGAGGACTAGATGCTGTTCACTTATTAACAGTATTGTGGGAAAGAACTAGAAGAGATCATAGTTAAGTGTGGTTTGTTTAGTGGTTCACATTTGTTTGACAGATGAAAGGAAGAAACAAAAATTTTTTGTAAATGTCAAATAGTTTGTTTTGGAAACTTTAGAACAGACTTCCCTGATGTGTACAAAATGGTTGTGTTTGTAAAAAAATAAAAATAAAAAAAAATAAGGAATTAATTTGGGAAACCTCCTTAAGAGAGATGGATGCTAGTGGGCATATCCAAAAGTGAATTAAGTAGAGCAAACACCTAGGGCAGGACTTGGATTAAAATTCGCTGAGGGAAGTGTAACTGTGTATGATATTGTCTCTGAGAAACATTCCCCCATCAAAAAGACCACAAGTCTTGCAGCCAGTCTAAAAATGTTATATGGGTGTATTTGGAGTGGTGTGCATCAAAGCTTTGAAATGCTGTTTCTTGGGAGCTTTCAGTTCCACTGAGTTTTGTACCTGATAGGAGTCCCACACAAAGATGCAATAAGCTTTCTGGAAGTATATTGCCTTTTCCCCTGCTCTGTTTCATTCTCTCACTTGCTCACTGTCTGTATTATTCTCTTGGTCTTGCTTGTGCTCTCCTTCCCCCCCTTACGTGGTCTGCACATGCACCAGAGAAGAGTGTGAATTTAGCTTTCTGGTATGGTTTCTTGGGTACCTGACTTCAGGCCCAGTTTCAGAAGCACAAACTCTATCCATTGTTTCTATTTGTGAGAACTTTTTTGGGTCTTTTTTTTTTTTAATTTGGTCATTGAACCAAAAAAAAAAAATAAGGCTATTTGCACAGCCACCCTTTTAAGTAATAAGTAATGCCATGAAAGATAGAGAAGCAATTGTGCTTCTTCAGTTCATTTATTAGTTCAGCAATAGTGATACGAAAATAATTTCCATCATTTTTGTTGATGGCTTATGCTCTTTCCTCAGCTGTGCAGGAGGCTGTGTATCAGTTTAGCTGTAGTAAGACGCAGCAGATGAGATTAAGCACTTAAAAGTGAAGAGAGTTATGAGCATATTTGGTGGCATGAGATGAGATAATGGGAGATGAGAGTTGTGTAAGGCTTCGTGTGATGGTGCTCAGTCACCGAACCCACTTAATGAGTAAGGAAGTAGCGGAGGCTTTAGCCTATGTGAAATAAGCTTTTCTCCAATGGAATTGCTTAAACTTGCCCTGTGTTTTTTTGTTGTGAAGAGATGGAATAGATGGAGACAGGTTAGGGGACAAGTCACACTAGCTTCACCATTCTCTTTCCTAGCTCCCCCTCGGGCACACTCACTAGGTGAGACTGAGAAGTTGCCAGAGTTTTTCTGGTGATACAGTTGTGCTGTTAAGGAAGTGTCTGCTAAGCATGTAGTCAGCTTCAGCCAAATGAAGTGGTTGGTAACTTAGTTTTTTCAGTTTTCTCTTTACTCAGAATACTATTCATATCCAGCTTGCCACTTGGAACTTTATCTTTTCTGGAACTTGTTATCTTAAGACATTTAAAACAAATCTTAAGGAGAAACAGAAGTTGATTGGCAGATCCAAAATTTACATGGTGTATGTGTGCAAAGGGAAAAAAAAAAAGGCGCACTACTGATTTTAGTCTTGTTTCTTCTGGAAACCAATAAGAAAAAGGCCTCCTGTTGAAGATGCATTTGTTTGACATGTAATCAGTTTCAGAAAACACAAATGAGGAATGTAAGTTCCCTTTCAGGGATGTTGTTAGAAACCTTTGAAAGTAGGTATGTTGTTCATGCGTATGCTTTAGATTTCTTTCAGTTTTCTATAGGTTTTAGATTTAAGCCTGGATATTGAAAAGCATGGTAGACCTGAGGTTTTTTAATTGGGATTTAATACAGTTTAAATGTGGCAAACTGCCACAGTTCTGCAGTAGTTATTACTGTTAACTTCCACTTGTGGTTTTAATGCAGCTATACATTTATAGAGTTACAGTTCATGTATCAGTCCTGAGGTAGAGGAGTAATGTCAGCAAGAATCTCTTTTGTCAAAGGAGCTGTATTTTTTAACTGCAAGAGAAACTGTTTATTGGGATTAAGCCTGTAAGGCATAATGGTAGAAGTGGTAGAATAATGGGATTTATTAAACATATCAAGAGGTAACTTAACTGTTATTTTATTTTGATTCCCAGATTTGTTTTTTTAATGTCAGCTTAAGGAGAAAATACATTGTGATGAAATAATCCTGAATATCACCATTTGATGTAATAGTGATATCATTACAGTCCTAACTTTTTCTAAGTTATAATGTGTTCATATTACAGAGGCGAATGCCCCAAACTTTCCGTGATCCAGCCACTGCTCCTTTGAGGAAGCTCTCCGTAGATTTGATCAAAACATACAAGCATATTAATGAGGTAATGACTCTAGCTATCTTAGCAATGTGTATTGATGTGAAGCTTTGTTTACAATACATCATTAAGTGTATTTTCTATGAATAACCTTGTGAAGAGATAATAAGAATCAAGCTTTCTCTCTGTTGTTCATGTCTCATTTGAGATTGTGGATATCATGCTCCTGCTTTCTGTCCAGCGTGTATTTTTTTTAGTCCTTGAATTTAGTAGCTCTTGTTTTATAAACAAATGTTGAGCTCTTCTGTTGCATGATAAGGAAATAGAAGTGGCACAAGCTCATGTGATAGACCTTTATGAGTGTGCTAAGGACTTTTAAGGGAAATAGTAAAGTGTTTTCCCTAAAATATTTAATTAAATATTGCTGGTAAATATATAAAAAGTAAGTGGTTAATATAGGGTAGAGTCAGATTCAAACTCTCTGGCAATTGCAGGGAATGTGAAGGGATTTCTGAAGTGGTTACTATCTTCCTTGGAATTTTTGTTTCCCAGTCTTGTGGAAAGAGCTACTGATAACTTTTTTCCCAGGCTACTTAGAATTTTTAATTTTGCTGTGTGTATAGTGTACTGTGATGTATACTCTTGCATCTGTGAGCTCTAGGGATCAGTGTTATTAGACATCTATTTAGATCTGCTTTCTGAGTTTTTAAATTATTCATCAAGACTTAGCTTTGGTGTAACAACTTGACTTCAAATAGAGTGATTGCAAGAGAGGATTGTTTGTTTTTCCAGTAATTGAAGTTGCATTTTAAGATCACTGGATTAGGTGCGTTGGTCATAAAAGCTGATTCTGTTCTTTATGGAACCCATGTTCTAAGAAGTGCTCTTAAGCAATATACTTTTCACATTTAGGTTTACTATGCAAAAAAAAAAACGGCGGCATCAGCAGGGCCAAGGAGATGATTCCAGTCACAAAAAGGAGAGGAAAGTTTACAATGATGGCTATGATGATGACAACTATGACTATATTGTAAAAAATGGGGAGAAGTGGATGGATCGTTATGAAATTGACTCTTTAATAGGCAAAGGATCCTTTGGACAGGTAATGTGTATCAGCTAGGCAGTGTGTAATTTATATTAATAATATCATAATCATAATAACCTTTTCATTTGAAGTGGTATTCCTGTTTCATTTTGAAATTAAATTTTTTCTTAATCTGATGATGCCGAGTGCCTGCTCAGGACACTCATATTGTCTTGTTACTACAGATAACATTTGAATATACTTAAGTATGTAGATCTGGAAAGCATTTTGCAATGAGCACATCCTCAGCCTTTTGCTCTCGGTTCATGTTTTTAGCTGTTTGGCTTGGGTTTTAAAATTAAAACAGTAGTCTAGTGCTAGGGATTACGTATTGTAAATGTTACTTAGTAACGTCTATTTTGGCTGTCATAGCTGTCGCCGTGGCTTGAGAAAAAGGCTGGAAGGAGGATGGAACTTTTCTTTTTATATTTTTCTTAGTTTTACTCTGATTTTGCCAGTTGTTTTACAGTATTATTTTTAATTATTTGATCATTTGGATATAGTGCTTGCCTTAGTGAAGCCTCATTGGAGCCTCAGTTCTATTTTGTGATGTCACTGCAAGAAATGGCACATGACCAATTGTGGCGTTATTGTAGTAGTAAGAGAAGAAATTTAAGAAAAGAAAGTTTACTGGAAAGAAGAAAGGTTCTAAAAATGTTTTCTCTGAAGAAAGTTTAGAAAGTGAGTTTTGCTGTATTTTGAAAACTTTAGAGATTTCTCTGATGTATTTGGCTTTTCTCTTTCAGGTTGTAAAGGCTTATGATCGAGTGGAACAAGAGTGGGTGGCTATCAAAATAATAAAAAACAAGAAGGCTTTCTTAAACCAAGCCCAAATTGAAGTCCGACTGCTTGAGCTTATGAACAAACATGACACTGAGATGAAGTACTATATAGGTATTTGAATAGTTTATATTTATTTAATAAAATTATGAAGATTTTATGTCTTGCTATATGGCGTAGGATGCTCTGATGATAGATAAATTAAAATAAGAATATGACTTTTATTAATATTATTTGATGCAGTTTTTCCAGTTTGCTTTGCAACAGGACTAGATGCAGAAGAATAATATATAAAATTGTTTGGGATAACAGACTTTTTACTTTGTAGCGTTAAGATATTTTGTAGAATTTTCTGTTTACAGCTAATGCTGTGGACAACTGGGGAAGTTGCCATGGACCAGGTTTTCCACAGAAGCTGTTATCTGTTGTAGTTGGTGTCTCTTTCACTGCTAGGAATCTATCTTAAATTATCTCAGAACTTTAATAGATAAGAACATGCCTATTTAATGTAAACCAACATCATACAGTAGTTTTATCTAGCTTAATCATAATTTTTTGATTGTATGTGATTAAAAAGCTCAAGTTTTTCTGTAACAAAACTGAAATGACTTATGTAAATGTTAAGACTTGCCCATTTATAGCTCAGAAAATATTTCAAAGCTTATAATTTTGACAGGTCCTGTAGATTGGAATGCTTATTATGATAATCTACTTAAACTTTATAATAATGATGAAATTAAGTCAGCTTGTCTAAAAAGTCTGTTAAATCCTATGGAGTTGAGAGTGGGGCAAAAAGATGATGGAAGGAAAGCAACAGCACGACATGAAGAGAGATGGAGAAGTATGAAAAAGTTATTATGGAAAATGAAATTGGTTTTAATAATCCTTTAGTTTGTAGAAGCTGAACTACTAATAGCTATGCTTTTCTGATTTGCATGTGTATATTATATTACTAATTTTTCTTTCTGTAGTTTAGAAAGAAACACTTGAAATAATATTAATATACACTGGCATTAAATTATCTGATAAGTATTCAGTTACATTTTAACTTTTTAATAGAATATTATAATACATTTTGTATATTAAGTGTAAAAGTTTATGAGCTATTTTTAAGTTAGATTTGTTAATAACATGTTTACATAAAACAAAACCTAAACTTGACAGCATGTTATGCCAAAAGGATGTTTCAGGATCGTTAAAGACATGATCACTTTCAAATTAATATGGAGCAAATAAGGACACTGTGGGCATCATCAATTAAACTCTTGAATTTTAAATTTTTTAGAGAGTCTGTTTGTAAGATCAGGTAAAATTAATTGGATCGAAACGTCATATGATCTCCATCTGTGAGTTAAGGCAGGATGGCTTTACATAGAAAGCAGTGCTGAAACCAAAAAAAGGAAGAAAAAGTTGTCATCATTTTGAACAGTGGAGAAATAATATATACTGCCTGAGCTTAGGCAGGTATTTTCAGCTTGTTTTAGGCTTATTTCAGTCTTTCAGAGTATATTTTAATAGTTCCTCTTTTATTTAACACAGTATTTAATGAACAGGACAGCATCAGTAAAGACCACAAAACCCAAACAGATAATGTTTTGAATGAATACCTTGTATTCCATGCTGTGCAAAAACTGACGCTTCACCAGAAGATAATCAGAAGTTTAGGAACAGTTGCTTATGAACATATTTCTGCAACAAGACATAATTGAAACATTCTGCATATTCATGTAAAAAATAAGTTGTCTGAGGATGCGTGGACACTCTTGCATGGGCTTTCAGATACATGATGCTGAGAATAGCTGAATAAGGCTGAAAGCATTGCACATATCACAGTACCCTGTGTGATGGAAAATGGAGGCTTCAGGGAGAACATGGTTAAATACACTGTAGCCTGATTTTAAGGACATAAAGTTTAACCGCTTATGCTTATCTCAAATCTCCTCTAGTACCTTCAAACCAGAGGAGGTTTGAGTTACTGGTCTCCTTCAGATCTAACACAAGTGTGAGAATGCATTTAATACCTTCAAGTTTTATGAAAATTAGTGGCAGAGGGTAGGAGAAATATTCAGATGCTATTATTTCTCTGCTGAAGGAAAGGTGTGGCAAGGGCAGCTCTTATCCACACTATTTGAGCTGTGTGGCAGTTGCAAGTGGTACTAGCTGGCCAGTAGCATGCTGGTAGTTACAAATCAGTTGGAGTAAGTGGTGCTTCTTGCCAGGTTGGCAGGTCCAGCAAGCTTAGGTGGTGTGGGGAGGAATTGGAATCAAGTGTAGGAAGACCGCAAGGAAATGAAAAGTTGCTTATGCTTTCAAATTGAAAGGACAGTGGAAATACCGCAAAGATGAAAAAATATAAAAGGAATAGACAGTGAGGTATTGCAGGAGCTGGCATCAGGGGGAAGCAAATGGTGTTGCTACAGGTGAGTTGTAAGGCATACATGAAGAACTGGTTGCCCAGAGAGGTTGTGGAGTTTCCTTCGCTGGAGACATTCAAAACCCACCTGGACGTGTTCCTGTGTGATGTGCTCTAGGTGACCCTGCTCTGGTAGGGGGGTTGGACTAGATGATCTTTCGAGGTCCCTTCCAACCCCTAAGATTCTGTGATTCTGTGTAACTGGGTTATGATAATGGAGGAAAAAAAAGGCCATAGGATATGAAGTAATGACCTTATTTGAATTCTCATTTTGCTAATATTGATTCAAGATCTTATTATGACAAAAAGGGGAATGCATTGCTTTTTATTTGAGGGCTGAAGTGTTTTTCCTGTTTCAGTTTTCCTTTACTTATGGCAGCTAACCCATATTAATGTCAGACTGATAAGCCTTGCTTACGTCCAAACAGATAATTGTGATAACTTTTTTCACCTGTTTGATGAAAAAAATAAATTTATTTGATTTGGACTGGATTGGTTGCTTTCATATATCAAAATTATGCCTGATTGAAAGGAATATAATGCCTTTAATTAATTGAAGTAATCAATTAAAATGATAGCTTATAAATTGTAGTAATATCTTAGTATATTTTAAATTAATCTGACAGTCAAATATTTTCTCTGTAAATGTAAGGGAAATTCTTAACAAAAAACTCGGTCTAAAGTGCAATATCTGTGTTACTGTTGAGAATATTACTCTATGTACACTTTTTTTTCAGTCTGCTTGGACTTGAATACTGTTTTAGCTTTACGAGTGTGGAGAAATGAACTTTCCACTGAAAAAGATCAAGAGTGTTGTGACAAAGGTTGTGTTACAATTTGCAGTTCTCATCTTTTTTGCTTCTATTTTTATTTACCCACAAACGTGTTTGCCTTTGATTTTAGGGTAGAGATAGAAGAGGTATTTTTTCAAAATAAGCTATCTTTTGAATAATTTTTGTGTTAGTATAGCTTTACTGAGGTACACCTGAGGACACTTCAGATGTGTAAAATGTTCCCCTGTACCCTAGGCATGGCAGCAATATTCTGTACATAATCATAGATCTAGGAAAAAAAAATAACACTGTGTTTATCTTACAGGACAGCTTCCTACATATTGATTAAAATGTTTAAGTATTGTGTTGTCATTAATACTTACCACACAGGACATGTATTAATTAATTTCTTCCCCTTTTTAAAGTGCATTTGAAACGCCACTTCATGTTCCGAAACCATCTCTGCTTAGTCTTTGAAATGCTGTCCTACAACTTGTATGATCTGTTGCGAAACACCAACTTCAGAGGTGTCTCATTGAACCTGACACGAAAATTTGCACAGCAGATGTGCACTGCACTGCTTTTTCTGGCGACTCCTGAACTTAGTATCATTCACTGTGACCTAAAACCTGAGAATATCCTGCTCTGTAACCCCAAACGAAGCGCTATCAAGATTGTTGATTTTGGCAGTTCGTGTCAACTTGGACAGAGGGTGAGTATTAGTAAAAATTCTAAGTATGCTACATATGAAAAAATATTTTAAAGCTAGATAGCTAATTTTAGATAGCTAATTTAAACTTTACTAATGATGACTTAAATGAAATAGTAACTAATTTTTACATAAGGTGTTAGATCAACCATCCATAGGAGCTTTAAATATGAATTTTAATGCCACACTATATGAACTTTCACCTTTCCATCTTCCTTTTCTTCTTGCTTATGCGTTTATGCTGTTAATGCAGAATGAATCAACACTTGATTGTAGAAGTATGCAGTGCTATTAAATAAAATACTCCTTTATTATTTTCTTACTCCACATGTATTACTCCTTCCGCTTCAGCATGTCCTCTGTTTAGTGTGCCTTGGAGGTAGGAAAATAATATGAGGCTCAATATGGTGCAGTAAATGGCTCCTAAAGATACTGGTTATAACTAAACCATTTTTAGAAACACTTTAGCAATTGTGGAAAGACTGAATTGAGTTTAGTGATAGTATTACTATGAGTAAAGACGCATATGTGCAAAGTATTTCCAGGACAAAGGACCAGGTTGCTTTCTGTTGACAGTTCTTCAAATTAGGATAGATCTGTACTATGAAATAGTTGTAAAAAAATTTGTAATTTTGTCATGTTCATGTATTGTGAAAATGAGTGCATTTTTCAATTGAGCTGTTAGAACCTGTTGAGCTTAGTCTGTCCAGCATAGCCAAATAGATTTATATTTACTTTAAGAAATGTTAACATTTATAGAATAACTATGAATATATTAAGATTAAAAGTCTGCTGGTATGCCAAAGCCTGTTTTCTTTAGGAGAAGCTTTGAATCATATTCCTCAAGTGTTTGGTTTGCACTAGCAATTTGGTTTGCTCTTTGAAACATTTATCGGACTGTACTGTTATACTTGCACCGTACAGTCTAGTACAAATAGACTCTTTCCTTGTTGAACAAGTTATATTTGACTGAGGAATTAACCACTTCCATTCAGACTGCCTTTTTTTAGTTGTTTGCTCTGAAGAAAAGTTGTTAGCTAGAGAGGTTAGGAAGAATTCTATAGGTAGAATAGACTTTAGTTTCTATGACATCTTCCCAGGTAGTCCCTTCACCTTTTGCAGTTTTACCTGTAAATACGTTTTTGCTTTGAGAAAGCTGGGTGTTAAAAAAACAAGCCAAACAACCAAAAAACCTGCCAGAAATATGCAACATTTGCAAAAGAGATGAAGTTTCAGATGTAATATTGCAAGTAATACTGCAGATGAGATCATTATATGAGAGAAGTTAAGAAACTTCATAGACTTAACCTAAGTCTCCTGATTCTCTTCTGAAGAGTTGGGACTAGCCAGTAACACCTTGTCACTTTTTCCCATAATAAGTCTGGGAAGAGCAGGTCAGAATATTCAATATTGTATTGAAAGCAGTGCTGAGACATACATTTAGGTTGATAAAACGAATTTTTGCTCTAAACTAAAAACTTTTTAGCCCAGGGTGAATGACAATACAAGGAGGCGAAATGAGATCTCTGTAGTTTGGTCAATAATAAGATAATTTTGAGATGTGAAGAAGCACAAACACAAAAACCTAGTGTAATTCCTTATTAAAGTTAACTTAAGTATAGTGGTAAGGAAATACCAGTCCCTTTGTGTAAAGTGCTGGGTAAACTTGTATGTTACTTCAAATATAATGTTTGGTTGTTTTTTGCTTAGGGTTTTGGAAGTGTTTTTTTAATTACTTTTTTGTTTCTTGCTTTCTTGTTGTTTTATATTTTCCCATGCTTTTTCAGTTAAGACAGTCTCTAGGTTTAGAATAAAAAAAATAATTATCTGTCTTGTGAAATTAACAGGGCAATTAGGAGTGGAAGGAAGTTGCTTTTTCCCATGTGTTTTTTTCTAGTTCCTGGAATTACCTGATAATTTAATCTCATTTCATCACATAATAATTGCAACATTTGATCTTTTACTATAGATTTTGTCTGAGGTGTAACATGATTCTGATGTGGTTTGTGGATTAATTTTTCTTTGCATGATCCAAGATTAAAAATTTGATTACCTTGATGATTACCTGTAATTGCATGAGATTACACTCATCAACCCTGAAGTGTAAAATATTGCCATCATGAGTGAATCTGCAGATTTGTTTTGTCCCTTTTTTTAAATGAGACTGTAAATTAGCACTTACATATTTTATACAGATACTTTTTAGTATTATGTGTACCTTGGCTTTCCCTAAACTAAAAATGTGTTTCATGGTAGTTTGGTTTTGTAGTACAGAATCATAATAGTCCTCTTTGGATGCTGTGTATTACCTTTAGATTATTTTATTACAGATATACCAATATATCCAGAGTCGTTTTTATCGATCACCAGAGGTGCTACTGGGAATGCCTTATGATCTTGCAATTGATATGTGGTCCCTTGGGTGTATTCTAGTTGAGATGCATACTGGAGAGCCTCTCTTCAGCGGGGCAAATGAGGTATGTAGCTATATTACAGTACAAGTAATTTAATTAGGGTGGTTTTTTTGTTCATTCTCATAATGACTTTCATCTGTTTCATTGTGATGCATAAATTAGAGAAGTCTATTAATCCTAAAATGAACGAACGTCAAAGACAGCAGTGTCTTTTGTCAGAACTCTAAATTGCCTGTTAATAGTTCCTGTTTCTGACCTCCCCCTCCATACTTCTTGTTCACTGAATTGTTTTATGCATATTGGATTTTTCTTAAACTCACAATTAATTTAGAACTTGTCTGAGTAGTTAACATTTGCTTCTCATATCACTGTTTAGCTGTTTCTCACAAATCCTTCACAAATATTTTTTGTTTGGAACAGGTGGATCAAATGAATAAAATAGTGGAAGTTCTGGGGATACCACCTACTCACATCCTTGACCAAGCACCAAAAGCAAGAAAGTTCTTTGAGAAGTTGCCAGATGGCACTTGGAACTTGAAGAAGACCAAAGATGGAAAAAGGGTAGGTTACCTAACTAGGATGAGAATATGGACTCTTTAATTAAAAAAAAAAATAAAAAATTAAAAAATTAAAAATGGTGTGGTGTTACTTTGCCTTATTAACAATGGAGCTTTGTTGTTATTTATTATTGTTCCATGTAAGACAGGTTGATTAAATAATACTTTCCATAATGTTGAATAATTTCCTACTTTTACTTCCTTCTATGGCAATAATCAAACTGTATACATCCAAGGTTTAATATAGAACTTGACTTCAAGCAATTTCTAACTTCCCAACAGGAATACAAACCACCCGGAACTCGTAAACTTCACAATATACTAGGAGTTGAAACAGGAGGACCAGGTGGACGTCGTGCTGGGGAATCGGGTCATACTGTAGCTGACTACTTGAAGTTCAAAGACCTCATCTTAAGGATGCTTGATTATGACCCTAAGACACGAATTCAACCTTATTATGCCCTACAGCATAGTTTCTTTAAGAAAACAGCAGACGAAGGTACAAACACAAGTAACAGTGTGTCTACAAGTCCTGCCATGGAGCAGTCACAGTCTTCAGGAACCACCTCTAGTACATCTTCAAGTTCAGGTAAGATTTGCTCATTAACGTATTTTAAAAAAAAATATTTCCTAGTCATATGAAAGGAATTGTTCCCAGATAAATGTGATTTTAAAAAAAATAGATTTTTTTTTGTTAGAAACCAAATATGTCAGTCATACTCCTAAAAACAAGTATTTTTGTCAGTTGGAACAAGAAATGAAAAGTAGATGAGCAAAAATATGCGTGATCATCATAGGTTTTGTAGTTTTACCTTGAAGCAGTTTCAGTATCTTCATGCTGTCATTGTTCTACAGTTTACTGTAAATTTTGTGTCTCCTTAGTCATTGTGCATGTTATGATTTTGTAGGTGGATCTTCTGGAACAAGCAACAGTGGAAGGGCACGATCAGACCCGACACACCAGCATCGACATAGTGGTGGACACTTCACTGCTGCTGTTCAAGCTATGGACTGTGAAACACACAGCCCACAGGTATACTTAAGTAGAGCTTTGGTCTATTTGATTTATACAGATTTTCTGAGAATATTGAATCCCTAAAATTAGTTCACACTTTAATTTCTGGAGTGAAGTGGTTTAGACACCTACCCATCAAATGTGTTTTGGTTTTTAACCTTAGCTCTTGTGTAGTCCCATGTATGTTAGGTCAGTATCTTAAGCAAAACTACTGTGGATAGCTGTACAAACTTTCATAGGTTATGCAAAGGTGAAGGTTTTGAATACGTAGCAATAGTCAGGTGGAGCAGTGAGTACTTCATTTTATACAAAGCTTAAGGGTATGCATAACTATATCTTCCAGCCCAGTGAAGAGCTAGCTTGTACTTCAGTGGGCTCCCGCTGAAGTTGTTACTTCAATTTTAATGGTATTCAAGTATTTCACCAGCATTACTAGTAGTTGAATTAGTGTTTATTCAGTACTTCTTCTTGGAAGGAAGTAAAAACTCATTTATTAACTACAAATAATTTAGTAATACTTTTATTTTAGTACAGAACAGATAAAAATATCAATTAGTGTATGATAGCTTGTTTTATTCCTGGAAGAATAAAACTGAAATGTGACAGTGATTTATAATTTCTCTTAATCACTTTTACAGATGTACAGTTACTTTTACAGGTGTAAAGCAATAGCTTCTTACACACTATACTTACACAAAAAGAAATGAAGATCATGCTTTTTTGCAACTGACAGAAAACAAACTTTTTCTCCCAAGCAATTTAGTTTATGCAGCAAATTGGTGTTTAGCCAGATCTTGCTATTAGAATAACCAGCTGTCTTCTTCCAGGGGAGTACTCATTCAATGCTATTGACACTGTTCAAGATAAGAACTACAGCAGATTAAGTTAGCTTAGTATGCTAATTGTATCCAGAGACCTAAGTCAGAGATCAGGCTCTTGTTGTTCTACATGTTCTACAAATATTATGTTGTTATTATTACTATTATGTAAGGCTGCTTCTGTAATTTTGACAGTAAGGTCACATATTGAACTTACTTAAACTGTTTGAAAAAAGCGTCCAAAATGTGAAGTCATTTTTCTTAAGATATATTTAGAAAAGTATGTAAGACCTGCTTCTTAATTACATGCTTACATTTCTAGAATAATTTTGCCACTGGTTACCTTTTTTAGCAGTTAGTGTAGACCTCAGTAACTTAATCTCTCTCATGTATTGGAAATGGACAGATTGATTCAACACATTAACTTTTATTTTGCCTATTAACATAGGTTCGACAACAGTTTCCTCCTCCAATTGGTTGGACAGCCACTGAAGCTCCTACACAGGTCACTGTTGAAAACCATCCAGTTCAAGAAACCACCTTCCATGTAACCCCTCAACAACAGAATGCATTACATCATCATCATGGAAATAGCTCTCACCACCACCACCACCATCACCACCACCACCACCATCATGGACAGCAAGCCTTGGGTAGCCGGACCAGGCCGAGGGTCTACAATTCTCCAACAAACAGCTCCTCCACCCAGGATTCTATGGAGGTGGGCCACAGTCACCACTCCATGACATCCCTGTCTTCCTCAACTACTTCTTCCTCTACATCTTCCTCCTCTACTGGTAACCAAGGCAATCAGGCCTATCAGAACCGCCCAGTGGCTGCTAATACCTTGGACTTTGGACAAAATGGAGCTATGGACATGAATTTAACAGTCTACTCTAATCCGCGCCAAGAAACTGGCATAGCTGGACATCCAACGTACCAGTTTTCTGCTAATACAGGTCCTGCTCATTACATGACTGAAGGACACCTTGCAATGAGGCAAGGGATTGATAGAGAAGAGTCTCCCATGACAGGAGTTTGTGTTCAGCAAAGTCCTGTGGCTAGCTCGTGACTAAACTGAAACTAAGTTTGTTTCTTGTGTGTTTTTATAGAAGTGGTGTTTTTCCAAAAACAAAGTGCAAAGCTGCTTGAATCAGAAGGAGATAAACTCACTGAACCGCTACAGGAGGGCAAAGCTGACTTATTTTTCTAAACTTGAAAAGATTGCAAAGGGACAATGAAGTTTTTTTTGTTGGTTTTTTGGGGTTGGTTTTTTTTTTTTGGTTGTTATTTTTTAAGAGCCATGTCCGGACCCACCTTAACGGATAGCTTAGTGGTGTTCACCTTTTGCTTCCCCCATTTTAACTTGCCACAACCTAGTCATAGTTTGGTTTTTTTGGGGAGGGTTTTTTTTGGTCTCATTCAACAGGGGTTATTGTTCAAATGTTAGTTGTAGTCGCAAACTAGTTTCTTTTTAAAGGCATTGCACATGATTTATAAAAAGGCCCTTGGAAGTTTTTGGGTGGGAGGGGAGTGAGTAATATATACATATATATATTTTTTTTTTTATTTCCCCAAACAAACATGGGCACAGAAATGCAGTACTGTAAGAAAGAGGGACCTTCAGATTACACAAATATATATTCTTCAGCTGTAAAAAGGGACGGTTGTAATGGAGTTTGTAAGGCACATTAAGCATGCTAAGTGGCGGTGATCAGAACTCTCCTTTTCTGAATCTACTGAGGATCAAAGCAGCAATTGTAATGGGATTCTGTGGGTCTCATATTTTGGAGACCACAGCAGTTAGTATTGAAATATGACTGGTTTCATAACTGAGGTGCACTGAGAAGCAATCAACGGGTCGGTCCTGGCCAGTCCTGGGGAGGTCTAAGTGGTGGTCTTTGGGATAACCTTTGGCCTTATGGATTTGGACTCTTAAGTTAGAAGAGCCTACCATTTCAGATGCAATCACTTTTGGACATGCTTTTGCAGACAGTCCTTAATGCTGAAAACACAGAGAATGGGTAATTCAAGAGGCCTTTCTTTTAAAATAGACTTTTGTGACCCACTTATTGTAAGGTATTGCAAGGTCACTTTGCGTGTGTCATAAAGTTGACTTCCTTATTGGTTGAAGGTCACAGGAGTAGTGGTTTGCGTTTGATGGAAATAGCTACAACTGTGTCCCTTCCTGCTTTTTACTTTTTTCTTTTGCTTTTTCTCGGCACGTGGTTTCTCCACCATTACTTCTGCACAAAGACGTCTTCTGTTCATCCTGAACATTTTTAAAAATGCAGAATTTTATGTGACTGCTTTTTTGCCTCACAATTATGCTGTGAATTTTACAAAAATTTATTTTCTTTTTTGATAATTTATTGTACCAAAGCTGTTTTTATAGCACATAGATGTCTGTAACCAATAATGTAGCAGTTCTGCACTTTGACACAAGGTGTAACTAGACCATTTTTAAATGTCAGTTGAAAATTATGGCTGTACTATTGCTTAAACAAAACTGGAACTGTTGTTGAATTCATAGCCAATACATTTACAGCAATCTGTGTACTGAACATAATAGATTGACATCTACTTCAAGACTATAACATCTGTTACATTATAAATGTGTTCAGGCTTCTGAAAGTAAAAGGGACACTAGATCCAGAAGCTATGAAACCAGCAGTTGATTCTTGTATTCCTTATTAACATAATTGTAAGCTTGAAGGCAAGACCTTGATTGCATGAACAGGTCCAAAATAATAGTCTGAGTAAAGCAAAACACTCACATGAGACCTGAGGTTAGCAGGCTGTATTTAACAGGTGCCTAATTTTTGGGTAATGCTGCCTTAATATAACACAGTCAGCTTGGCAGTTGCAAAATGTATGGGCCCATTCAGAGATTTATTTACATAAGAAGTAAAACCTCCATGAAAGACATTTGAAAGAGTAAGGGTAATGCATTGCTTGCCCATCCCAGATTAATGTTGTTTGCCCATTATATATTACAGAAGCAGTGATCTACCTCTGCCAGTAAGCCCTTTTAAAAGTTAATTTAGCAGAAAAATCAGAGTTGATGCTGGTCAATTCCATGCGGCTAAGTCATTTTTTCAGGCTAAAAGATGAATTTTTTTATACTTACCGTGACAATGCAGCAGCTGACTTACCATGTAAATGGGAATGATACTTGGAATTACCATTTTTTGGTAAATCATAATTATTTTTTTTTTAATCAATCCGTATTTCTTTTTGTGTTGAAACATCAACCCTGTGGATGAAAGTGGTTTTGTTTTTGTTTTTTTTTTGTTTTGTTTTGTTTGTTTTGTTTTTTTTCTTTTCTCCTTCAACTCAGTAATTCAGAGAAGTTTACAGCATTTGAAAGTCTGTCACCTTAGAAGCAGGATGCTGAGTTTAGCAATATAAAAAGGAATCCAGTACTTACTGCTGTCTAGGAATATAAGGGTAATACGAAATCTGGGTAATTCTTGTGTGCGTGGGTTGCCACACCTTAGCAAGCGCCAAAAAATAAAGCAGTTAAAAATATCTACATAAAGAAGAGATCATAAAATCCAGTGCTTCTGCATACTGTGTTATGTTACAGTCCAGTTTTGTGTGCTTTACTACACAGTTTGGTTACAGGACTTCTGTGCATTGTAAACATAAACAGCATGGAAAAGGTTAAATACCTGTGTTCAGATTGTAAGATCTAGTCCGGACTTGCTGTGTATATTGTAACGTTAAATGAAAAGACAAGCCCTTTGTATTATAGTCATGCAGTCTTATGTATGATAAACAGTTGAATAATTTGTCCTCAGACTCTTTACTGTGCTTTTTAAAAAAAGAGTAATTTAAGAAAAAAATGTAAACATAGTAAATCTTCCTATGCAATTAACCTACTCCAAGCCATGGTATGGTAGGTATAATTATACTATAATATGTAAATATCAGATACATTGAAACAGACTTAAAAATATGAAAGTAAAAGTTGGAGGCATAACAGATAATTTTGAGTTTTTAATTGAAACAGCAAGGTATACAAATCATTGATGTATGAACACAGCTCTGCTTGATTCTGATGGACTGTACTTGTAGTTTGAGTTCTTTATATTATCATCTGTTAGTTTGAATGTTCTTATATGCACTGCAGTTTGCTGCCTATTACAGACTAGCTGATTTTAAGGCCAGAAGTGACCATGGTAATGAAATAATCTGACTGGCATGCCACTATCCCTAGAATTCAATCTAGTTATTTCTGCATCATGAAGTCCATATCTTTTGGGTGCAGTAGAACATACTTTTGGAAAAGATAGCCGATTTTCATATAGATTCTTCAAGTGTGAGGATTTTTCCATGTGTTTGGAGTGATTCAGCTAGATTATTTTCCATATTCTTAGTCCTCCTTCAGTTTTAGGACCGTTTAGTTACAGCTGCTGGCCATCAGATAGCTGCCTATTAGAATACTATGAACTACTCTAATTTTAAACTATTTCACTTTATTCACATTAAAATATGTTAACTTTAATAACCTATATAGATGGAGTTCCTTAAATCTCTAACTGTAAAGCTTTTATGGCTCTTCTGAAACTTCAGATGTTTTAAAATCCATTCTAAAACATGGACATAAGAACTGCATACAGCATCTGGTAGTAACCTCAGTATTGCTGTGTGCTTCTAATAGGTGCAGGTACATTCTTGAACCTTTCAGTTTATATCTTTGCTTGTTTGTTTATACGTCCAAGGGTTGCATTTTTAAATCTTTCAGCCTCAGTTGTTTGCATTAAAAGATTGTAAATTTAGATGATTATACATCATGATTCCCAAGTCCTTTTCAGAACTGCTGCTCTTCCAGGATGTAGTCTTACATCCTGTAAGTATAATGACATCTGAATGGGACTGGTTTACAGAAGGGTTGGATTCAGCTATAGATGTGACTTGTCATCATTGTTTATCACTCTACCATCGCTATTTTCATTAAACGATCAATGTGCTTATATTTTTTTCTTGATAACTGAAAAATCTTAAATACCTTTGAAGATAATTCCTGCTGAAACCCATCAGAAACATCATTTTTTTCATGAGGAAGTAATCCAAAACTAACCTTCTGACGCAGAGTGGTGAACATGTCTTGTTTATTTATAGAACAAATATATTTCAGTAAGATCATTACATGGAGCTTCTGAACAGTATGGAAGTATCTTTCTACACAGTTTCTACACAATTCTACACAAGTAGAATTATTGCTCTGTTGATCTCAATGACAGTAGTTTATATATGATCCATCATGACTTGGGCAAGTGATGTATTTTACTTAGAAGGATGGATATTAGAACTGCACAATAGCTTGCATCTGTCAAGCAAAGAAAGTCACCTTGCCAAATTACAGTTTTCTGTTATATGACCCTGGTTTTGTGGGGTTCTACAGAAGTAACGTCGTGTTGAAAACTTTGCAATTGGTCTTTATTTCTCCACCTCTTAATCATAGTTGAACTATTTTTTCCTTACTAAAATCCCTTGTTTTTATTTCAACAGTTATTAATATTGGCCATATCAAATATATATTATCTGCCTAAACCTGAGAGGTTTTGCAGCTTCTGTTTTTTTGTTATGTTTTATGATAGATGTTACAGAGCATCACAGAGGTCAATCACAAGACGATCACTGTGATTATCCCCAAGGACCTGAAAGATGTAAGAGTCTGATACACTTCATAGGCCTGACAAAGGTGGTAGTTAAAATTTTAAACTACAGGCTCCTCTGCTGAATGGCAGAGAGAAAATTTAATTCACTTCAAGCAGTGTTCATAGATTCTCAAGGGAAAGTGAGGATAGAAGATACAGAACTGGGTAAAGATTGGAACGGAAAGAATGTTCTATGTGGAAGAGAGTGTAACCAATGTAATACTAAAGAATAGGGAAGGGAGAGAATTACCCTTAGCTGAAGTGGAATTGTGTAGACCTTAATTGAAAGAGAGATGAAATTTTTTTAATGTGGTCTTGGTCCTAGGAAAGCATGTAAGGGAAGCTAAATTAAGAACTTCATGGCCATGTTGAATGAGGCTTAACCAATCTGTTGTAAGTGAAAAAGAAGTATTTCACAGAAGGTTGGGTTCCAGTAATTGGTAGGAGAGAAGTCTAGAATGCAGTTGTGTGCTTTATTTCCAGGTGGGTTTGAATCCAGCCTGTTTATCAAGTGGCAAGACTTGGGTTAATTTTTCAAGTTTGCAAAAGAGCAGGAATGAAAGTTGGGATGATTTTATTGCAGTTTAGAGAGGCTGAATTGAAGAAGGAAGATTTAGTTTCTGACAGCAGATCAAATGAGGATATGCTGGAGAAGTGAGACTGGCAGAAGCAGCAGTAATGGATAGGGTGGATTGTCAGCATGTAGGCAACTGAAAGGATTGTAATTTATTTACTAACTAGGGCTGAGACGTGTAGGTTACAATGGACTCGTAAAAGAGGCAAACTAAACCAGATGTTACAAAGTTTTACAACTACAGGAGGAGAAAAAACCCTCAACCACCAAGTAGTGTATTTTTTTATTATTATTTATTAAAAATTATAAATGTGTTCAGTAGGATGGGAATGGAAGTGAGACTGACCAAAGACATCCTTAAAAAAGTGGTTGCTATGGAGGAGAAAGGACACAGGATCCTATATAGCCTAAAAGGTGTTCTATTATGGATCCACATTACATCCTCATTCCTAAGGCAAAACCTCTTCTGTTTTGCAACAAGCAATTTTTCCTTTGTGAGCAACAGCGAAAAGTATCCCAGCTAAATAATGACAAACAATCTCATAGTGAAAAGTTCGAAACTTTAATTAGAAAGCTAGCATGTAAGGAAACTCATCCTGGTATTTTCACTCTGAATAAGAAAAAGGATGAGGTGTTTGTTTGTTTGTTTGTTTGTTTGTTTTTTAAATGCAAATTCCTCATTGGTAAGACAGAACTGCTGTTACTGTAAAAATGTCATAAATCCTTTCAGAAGTGTATGGACCAGATTTGGCTTTCTAAACCAAATTTTAATAATCCTAAAGGTCAGATGCACCCTGGGCTGAGACAAGTTGGTCTGAATTTCAGTAGAGCCAGTACTAAGAAACCTGCACACAGATGATGCTTTTTGGACAACAGAATGTAACATGGCTTTAGGTTTAACAAGGCAATGCAATTAAACTTCTCTTGTAGTACACTGGAATTTTCTTCTATTTCTCTTTCCTGTACATCTTCGCAGGAGGCATTTCTCATCTCTGGTAAGTCACGCAGTCCAGCTCTTGGTCTCCGAGTACTCGGTAGGAACAGCTTCAACAGGAATTTCTTCTTCCCAGTGCTGTGAATTCCTGCATCCTGGAATACAGTTGTCATGCTATCTGAGCATATGTTTTAGTTATACAGACATGATATTTTCTAGAACGCTACATCTTGCATGTCAGCTTCAGTTTAAATTTATTCAGTTATAACAAAGTACAGTGTTTTGCTTACATCATTGTTTTGCATGAAAATGAACAAATTTCATGCAGTTGTGTATCCTAAGGCAGTGTTGCAGTGTCTCCTAGAGACGTTAGTCTCCAATATGAATGCTTTTATAATGCATGCAGTGTTCTCTTGGACACGTTAGCCACTTGGATTCTTCCTTGTTGCAGTTTCCTGGTAGAGTCTATCATGAAAACTTTCTGGAGGACGTTATTTTGCCAGTGGAGCAACAGATGAGCAGTTTTATTTCTTCTAGAAAAAACAATTTGAGTCTAAAGGGTTGCTTAATTTCTTTTTTAATCATGTATGCATTGCTGGTTATGATTTGTACTGATACCAACATTTTAATTCAAGTATTTATTTGTTTAAAGGGTGCCGAAAGTTATTGTGTCTGACTGTAGGACATGCTTGTTGTCTTAATATGTTTGCATTGCATTTTTCCACTTAAATTCTTTGCACAGCGTCAGCCAGTTCTCACTGCTTAAAGCAGTGTCATGGCAGTATCTTATAATTTTGAAGATCTGGCTTGGCTGCTTTCTTTGAAGATTATCAGAACTCTGGCTTTCTACTGTGCTGACTTTGTGCAGGGTGTTTATAAAGAAATTTGACTTAATTTTCAAGGCAATCCAAAGATGGGTCCTTAACAAAATAACTACAGGATAAGGAAAGGGTTAAAATCATTGCTTCTCAGATGCAATTTCTGTGGTCATCACAAAGATGAGTCCTGCTGAGATTTGAATAATTTCTTGAAACTTCAGATCTTACAGTTTTGAGTAATAAAAAGAACAGTAGCATAGATAAGCCAATTGAAATTAAATTACCAAATTCTCCTTCTGTATGTCTCCCCAGTGAGAAATGGGAGGAAAAGAGATTTTTATGACAGATGTTGACTGTTAAAGGACAATTATCTGGTTAGTGATTGGGAAAATGATACACGAAGAAATAAAAGCTGAGCTTGTTTGTTCTGAAGGAACTAACTGAAGTTGTCAAGGAGGAAACCTCAATACCTAGGCTGCCTTCTTCAAGATCTCTCTTCCCCCTCACCAATGGAAGAGATCTCTCACATACCCCTTGCTTCTGTGTTCCAGAGCCTCTCTCTTCAGATTTTCCTGCCAACTTGTAACTCATTCAGGAACTTCTTAACTCATTCCCAGCATAAGGTGTCAACAGTTGATAGATTGAGTTAATAATTTTGAGACTGCAAGGATGCTGATGAACAGTAGTTCTCTTTAGGGTAAAGCAGGCAGAAAGGCTGGTCCTGAAGGAAGCATATCAGCAATTCTGCATTTTCAGGGTAAGAAACCCTTTCATAAATTGCACTCAAAAGAAACTCCTTTTAGAGACCTTGGAGTCAAGAATAAGCTGAGGGAATTTAGTTTTCAAAGCTTGTGGCACTTGTCTTCTTTCCCATTGCAGGGCTAGTGCAGTTTAGTATCACTGGGATTTCCCCTCCTTGCTGCAATGGGCTGGAACACATGCATTTTTATCTGAATTGGTCTCCTGACCAATACATATACAAGGCATTTGCCTTGTATATGAGGAAATCTTACCACTTTTTTTTTTTTTTTTTTTTTTTCCCCATAGGCTAGCCAAGTTAGCACTTCTTCCAAGAAAAATGCTGTACATAAGTTTATTCTGCACTGAAATAATCCACTTTATTGTTGTACTCTGTGTGCTCTCTTACAATCAGTCGGGTAACTTCAGTACGCAGAGCTAATGCTATTCTTTGTGTTTGTAAAAGGGTATTTGCTCTGTTAATGAAACATGCTACAAGTAGAAACATCACAGTGGCACTGCCTTGAAATCAGCTCTGTCTCTAGAGGTCACTTTGATACAGTGACAGTATATGACGGTTCGTGTCCTGACACAGCCACAGTGACGTGGGAAGGCAAATACAGGAATCACAGGAGCCAGAGCTTTAAAAATCAGAAATATCATACTCAGAATTCTTTCATGGGAATAATGAGAACTTTTTGTCTGAAGAAAAAGTAAAATATAGTAAATTTGGCTAAAATAATTTTAATACCCATTTAATTTTATTTTCAATAGAAAATGTAGTTAATTTCCCTCTTAAGAAACAACACTGCATGGCCTTTTCTCGCCCTAGAAGTTCCTGTCCTTTCTCAAGCTTCTCGCTCCCACCTCCTACTCTGCTTTCCACTCTAATCCTTCTCCCCACTTTGCTAGGCTTTTCAGCTTTTGCGTTTCTCTCCATTTCCCATCTTTCAGCCTTTTTTCCCCTGCGTTTAGTTTCCCTGCTTTTCCTGTTTGTCTTTTCCCTGCTCTTCCCACTGCTTTTCCCTGCTTTCCTCTGTTGCTTTTCCAGTCTTTCTGCTTTTTCACTGTTTCTTTCTTTTTCCTACTTGTTTTTTTCCTGTCTTTTGACAGCTTTTCCTGTCTTGTCCGTGCTTGTCTTCCCTGCTTTTGTTTTCCTGCCTGTTCTTCCTGCCATGCTTTCCCTGTTTGCCTTGATCCCCTCACCCCCCTCTTTTTAATACCTTTCAGGTCTTTCAGACCCCTCCCCTTCTCCCTTGCTTTTCCTCTCCCTCTTGTTGCTCTTTTGGCTTCCTCCCAAGCCAATCTCAAACCAGCTTCCTTCAGGTTCTCCATTTTGATGCTTTCTGATCTCTTCCTTGCTTTGACTTCTGTTCTTTTCCATTCTTTTTGTCCAGTGTTTCAAGTTGTTTCTTCACCCCCCACCTTTTCGTTGTTGTTGTTCTTCACTGTGTTAACTTTTCACTTCCCATCATTCCTGTGTGTTTTCTCCTGCCAGTCTTTCTTCACTTCCTTTTCCACCATTGTTTTGCATCGCTTTCCTTCCTATATTTCCTATATTATGCTGCTTTTCTTTCAATTGGTTTTCAGGTCGTCCAAACCCTTCTTCTCCTCCTCCCCCCCCCCCCCCCCCCCCCCCAATGCTTTCACTGTCTTCCCCTTCTTTTTTCCCTGTTCACAGTTTTTCAAGTGTTTTCTTTACTTCCTTTCCTCACTTCAGTGTTTTTCAGTTTTCTTTCCCCTTCCTTCTCTACTTCGTTTCAATTGCTTTTCAGGTGTATTTCTTCCCTTCACTCACTTTCCCATCCCCTCCCTGCTTTTCCCTGCTTACACATTATTTCCCATCTCTAACATACTTTTCTTTTAGACTTCGGTATTCTCTGCTTTTGACTGCTTAGAGTTCTTTTCCCTGTTTGTTTCTGAATGCACCCCTCTATCCCCCTTATATTATTTTAATTGCTTTTCACTGCTCTGACTTCTATGCACTGGTTTTCATGTCTCTTCTTTTTTTTTTTTTTTTGTTTTGTTTCCCCTCCACCTTCTGTTTTCCCTCTTAGTCCAGCTTTGACATGCCCTCCCATCTTTTCTCCCTTTTGAGTTGTTTTCACTGCTTTTGTGGTTTTCTCTGACCTTTTCTCTGCTTTTCAGGTCTCTTCCTTGCTTGGAACTACTTCGTGTTCTACCTGCTTCTCCTTTTCCTCACTTCCTTACTTACCTTTTTGCTGTCTTTCCCTCCTTGATCTTTTTCCCGCTCTTCAGAGATTTTCATCTCCTTCCCCCTTCTTTTCTATTTACTGTTTTGATACTTTTTATACTGCTTTTCCCTTTGTTTTTTTGTTTGCTTATTTGTTTGTTTGTTTTTTCCCCCCACTGCTTTGACCTTTCCCCTGCATTTCAGATAATTTCAGATAGTTTCCCTCATTTCCCATGCTTTCAATGAGCTTTACTTGTTTCCTCTGCTTTTCCCTCCTTGTTTTCCTGATTTTCTATCCTTATTTTTCCCTTCCATTTCATGCTTTTATTCCCACATCCTCCCTGCTTTTCGGTACTTACAGACTTTTCTCTGGTGGTCAGGTCTCTTGCTTGCTTTTCTCTTAATCTTTTCCATACTTTTGCCTTCCTTCCACAGAACCCCTGGTTGCCATTGTTTTGGCTTTCTTTTCACTGACTTTCAGGTCTTTTACTTTCCCTGCTCCTTTTCTCCCTGGTTATTGCTTCTTGGTTTTTCCCTGCTTTTCTTGCTTTTACTTGCCCAACACCGCCCCCTCCCCCCGGCTCTTTTCACTGCTTGTCACTGTTTCAAGTTAATTTCACTAATTACCAGGTCTTTTCTTTCTCCCATCTTTTCCCTGCTTTTCACTGCTTAGAATTTTTTCCTCCTTTTCAGATCTCATTCTTTTTCTCTCTTCCCCCTCCACTTCCCCATTTCTCTTTTCCCTGTTTTTCCCTTCTCCTCAGTTGTCAGACAAATTTTTTTGCTGCCTTACATTCTTTCCCTGCTAGTCACTGTTTTGATTTACATTCCCCGCTCTTCTGGTCTGTAATATCCCTCAGCTCTTTCTTTTTTCTGCTTTCCATTGCTTTGACTGTTTCCCCAGCTTTTTCCTTCCCTTCCCTGCTTTTCCCTGGCTTGACTTCCTTTCCCTGCTTTTTCATGTTTTAAATTCTTTTCCCTGCTTTGCCTTTTCCCCCCCCTTCTCCCAGCTTTACATTGCTTTAAGATTTCAGCTTTTCAGGTCTTTTTCCTTCTTTCTCTGCTTGTCACTGCTTTGACTTGGGTTTTTTTGCCGCCTATCAGTGCTTCGACTTCTTGTGGCTGCTTCTCAGGTCTTGTCCTGCTTTCCACCCTATCACCCCCCGGGTTTTGCCTTCCTGTTCCCTGCTGTTCACTGCATTGACTGTTTTCCCTGCTAGTAACTTTGATTTAATTTCATTGCTTTTCAAGTCTCCCCCCTCCCCTTCTTTTCCCTGTTTAGCACTGCTTTAATTTCCTTTCACTGCTTTTCTGGTCTTCCCTCTGCCTTTTTTTTCTTCTTCTCCCTGCTTTCCACTGCTTTTTTGGGGTTTTTTTTAGGGTTTCTTTTTTGTTAGGTGTGTGATTTTGTTGTTGTTGTTGTTGGTTTGTGTGTTTTGTTTGTTTTGGGTTTTTTTTGTTTATTTGTGTTTTTCCTTTCTCTTGTTTTTCCACACCGTTTTTTCCATGTTCTGTAGCCTCTTCATTGCTTTGACTTTTTCTTCAACCACTTGTCCAGTCTTTTCCCTTTTTTTCATTGCTCGTTACTGCTTTGACTGCTTTTCAGTTTTCCCTTCCTTTCCCCCTTCCCTTCCCCCTGCTCCTCCACTTAATTCTTTAACCTTTTTGCTGCTTTCTAGATCTTTTACTCCTTCCCCTTCCCCTTCCCCTTCTCTTCTTACTCAGTCCCTGTTTTTCACTGCTTTTCCTTGCTTTTAGCTGCTTGCTCCTGCTTTCACTTCATGTTCTCCTTTTTGCTGCTGTTCAGGTGTTCTTTGTTTTGTTTTGTTTTCCCTCCCTTCTCTGCTTTTCCCCTTCCTGCTTTTCACTGCCTTTAACTTAGGCTGCTTTTCTGGTCTGTGGTTACCCCTGCTTGTTGCTGCATTGACCCCTTGTCCTGTGAGTTTTTTCCTACACCTATACTTTTTCTCTTTTTTTTTCTGTGCTTTGACTGCTTTTACTTCTTAAAAGCTTTACACTATTTTGAATTCTTTTTTGCTGGTTTTCCCTGCTTTGCTGCTTTTCAGGTTTTTCCCTCCTCCTTCCTTTTCCTAACTTTTTTCCTCTTGCTCTCTTTTTCCCTGCTTTGGCTTCTTATCACTGCTTTTCAGATTTCTTTATCTCCTCCCTCCTCCCTTTGCCTCCCTTCTTTTCCTTGTTTTCCTTTCCTTCTTCCTTCTCCATGCTTCCCTTTTCCTTGCCTGCTTTTCCTTGCTTTGACATAATGCTGCTGATTCTCAGATCTCTTCTTCCTGCCCCTCCTTCCCATTCCCACGGATTTTCCTTTCCATGTTTCTTCCTCCTCTCTCATGCTTTTCATGGCTTTGACTTCTTTTCACTGTTTCTTGACTTCTTTTCACCCTTCCTTTTTCTTTCCCGCTTGTTGCTTCCCTTCTCCTCCCCACTTCTCCCAGCTGCTTTGTCCAAGATACAAGCTGCTTTGATTTCTTTTCACTGCCTTCCCGGATTTCCTTCCCTCCCCTTCATTTTTTTCCCTGCATTTAACTGCTTCCTTTGACTTCTCAGTCCTTTCTTGCTTTGCTTCTTTCAATTTTTTTTCTGCTCTTCAGTTCTATTTTTTCATTTCTTTTTTTCACTTTTCCTTTGGCAGTTCATTTTTCTTACGCTCCTTATTTTTCTTTTAATATCTTTGTTTTTCCTTCTTTTCAAACATTTGCATCTTTCAGGGGTTTTTTTGTTTCTATTAATTTGTCTCACTTTCTCACTTCCACTTAGAGAAGGAAATCTTTCACTTTTTTCTTCCACATTTTTTTTTTCACCACTTTAAAAACTATTTTAATACCTGCACCTTTTCACATTTTTCACTTTCCTTTCTTTTCACATAACTTCCTTTCTTTTCACATAACTTCCTTTCTTTTCACATAACTTCCTTTCTTTTTGCTTCCTGCTCTCTTTCCCCTTATCACCCTCTCTCCCCCATTGCTTTTCTCCCTTCTTTCCCCCTTTTCACAGCTTTCCTGTCCTCATAAGCATTCCAGTCAACCTCTTGTTAGCTTCAGTACATGGAAAAGGAAATAAAATATACACATGAAGTATATAGGCAAAAAGAATTGATACCTCAAAGCTACTGCCATTTTTTTCTCTTCAGTTAAATCCATTCCAATCACTTGACTATAGTAAGGAGTTGATCAGGAGTTTTCAAGACTTCAAATGTAGTTGGCTGATCCAAAATAATGTTTATGTTTACAGTCACAGATTTGCAAACAGACACAAGGCAATAAAAGGTCTGATGTAATGACTGAACATTTTGTCCTTGAATAAAGGATACAGCTCTGATTTGAGAGAGGTGGGATTCTAATCTTGCCTGTCCATAAGGGATTCAAAGAGATACTCCCATACCACCACAGGGGTATCACTTCTTTGATGTGATTTCAGAATAGAAGATATGGTGAAAGAAAAGGAAGAAGCAGCACTGTGCCCCCACCTCTTGAAATTACCTTATTGAGCACTGAGGGTTCAAGATTCATTTGGAAGGGTATAGAATCCAAAAGGAGAAATGTATAGCCTGTGGCTTTGACACAAATCCTAGAAAAGGAGAGGGGCTAGGAGTAACACTGTTTGTACAAGAGAGCGATGTGAAATGGAGGTCAAGTATGTTCTATTAAGCTGAAAACTAGAGAAGGGCAGCACAAGGGCAAGGAAGGCCGATGAAAACTCGAGTGGGGAGTTAATGCAGGGGTCTCGGTCATTGTGAAGGGAGGGAAATGTCCAGGTATTCTCTACAGTAGCACTCCATGCTTTCAAATGTCTAGGTTGCAGGCAAAATGATGCAAATTGCTGGAGGCAGCTCTGCAGGCCTCACTCATCTCTGTGGGGTCTATGGACACAGAGTGGTTTTACATTGGTGGGGTTTGTTTCATACAGACTTACCAACAACTTTCCCTTTTGCTACTTTTGCTAAAAATGCAGTAGGCACACAAGTTACTAGTTGAAGAAAATAATACAATCGTAAAAAAATCCCTTTCAGAAAGGCTGGAAAATTAATCTCATGCCATTCATCTGTCATCACAGAAACTTACCTGATTGCTAACTTTTTGTCATGATCATGTTATGACAGTGTTTGAGTGTCACACAATATTTACAATCAGCTAATGTCATGTTCTCAGATTTATAATTTTTGGGGGAGAAAGAAGGAGAAAGGCATTAACTCAAGGCTTCTGGGTATTACTTTACAACAAATTACAAAAAACAAACAGCAACGACACAGCCAGAAGACACATTTGGTTCTATTTAAAAAAAAAAATTACTTACTTTTGTTAGGATCAATATAAGCATGATACAATTATATTAGTTACAGTTTGAAAGCAAACATTTGGATCTAAACCACAGAGTTAAAGGAAGAAGAAGGAGAGAGACTGAATAAAGAAAGCTAATGGTAGTACCAAGAAGCAAAGAAGCACAATGAAATGAATACAAATTATAGCATAATTTGGTTTTTTAAAATATAAAGCATTATTGGGGAAGAAATAAGTCAGTACCACAACAAAATGAAAATTTGAGACAGGATGCAACAGAAAAGAAGGCAAAGACTTTCAAAGAAGAATAATTATACATAAAGGAACATTAATGGTAAAGTACAAGGGAGAGTGAATGAGAGAACCTTTTTCCACCTTAATTCCTGAGGCTCGTTATTATTTTACTTATTTATTTAGTCTTTTTTAAAGGGTCAAAGAATAAAGGCGAGGGGGGCACAAAAGTTTTTACTTTATTCAGCCTTCTACCAGTTTTCTCATTGTCTATTTTTGGTCACCTAAAGAAAGGCAAAAGGAGCAAGAGAGGCTTTTCAATAAAATTGATTTATTTAAAAAATATTTTCAATCTGAAAGCCTGAAAACTGAACTACTTTAAAGTTTGTGAAATTAACCATGGGAAAGCAGTCTTTTGTCAGTAGGCTGAAATTTGCTTTTTCTAGGCTGCAGAAAGTGGCAGAAAATGGATCAAAGCGTGATAGGAGATAGTAAAAAAAAACCCAGAAAACTAATCAGGACTAGGTAACAGTGATTTTTGGAATGTGAAATGGAAACCTGAGATGAATTAGAGAACTTCAGCTTTAATTCTTGAAAGAAAACAATCTGCTGATTAAGCTTCACTATATTTGGTTTAATTGGAAGTGAGAACGGCTAAGTTGTGGTTGAATTATTAAGCTAATTTTCTGCTCTTGCAGTTCAGATTTATAATCTGAATTGCCAGTAAATTATGCTGGAGGACTCTGTCATATTTCCAGTCAACATTTATCTATATTACAACACTATCCTGCATTTTTTCCTTATGGGATGTCTACCAGTGAAGTGTAAAGACCCTGAGAAAATCCATTGTTTAGGTAGATATATAGCTTTATTTTAAAGGTAGTTCTCGAGTATAGATTATAATTTTGCAGTGCAAGAAAATATTTATTCAAATTATGGTTTCTCGGATGTGACTGATTAGTACTCTCTGCCTTCCACTGTCCTCCCTTGGTACCAGCCTTTCAACGACAACTGCAGATTCAAGTGAAACATGTATCTTATATAAGGGAAATACAGAGATCATGTAGAGTTTTATGGCCTGTAACCAGCGTAGAGAAGTCACCACAACCTACTTAACCTTAAAGACCTGAGGTAGCCTATGAATTAATGAGATATAAGGCAGAGTCAGTCCTCCCTCTGCCCATGCCTTTCTTACCCTGCAACGTAGCACAAAATTTTGTTTTTTGTCTCTATTTGGAGTGCTTGAAGACTTAAGACCTGACTCTGCCACATCATCTCATTGCTGAAGAGGATGAGGTGTTTTCCATTACAAGATTAATATTCACACAAATTGTGCAAACAGTCAAGCATAAGTCCATAAAACTTGTGTTCCAGGAGCTCGTTTGAAATGACATTTGATTGCTTGGATGTTCAAGGGCAGCAGACACAAACTCCTCTGAAACAAATTTTCTACCCTGATCTAACAAGTCGTTGTTGAAAAGGCTCTTTGGCATTTGCACAGTTCTGATTATTCTGATATTTTGCATGTGCTGTATCTCACATCAAGGGCTTTTGGCATCTATGGTAAATCCATTTATTTTAATTTTTCATCTTTCTGTGCCCTCAGGTGAGCATATCTAGTCTTTCTCTTTCTGAAAATGAATCTGCCTGTTCACTATTTCTTCCTGTTTATGTTTTTAATAATAACAAATTCCAGTAGTTTTATTCGTAATGCTGAAGGGCTTGTCATGCCAAGGTTCTTACTCTAGCTACTTTATACCATGTGGGACTCAACTAATAATCCAGTTGCAGAGATTAACCTCTGGTTAACATGCTGCTCTCATCCAAGGACCAGTTGCAGGGGCCTTGGCCGTAGTGAGTTTAACATTGTCCCCCCCATTCCAGGCAGATTTTGCTTGCAGTTTTGACCTATTGAGGGTAAAGAAGCCTTCCATTTGGTCAGATCTCTGCCACTTTGACAGGAGTTTTCCTTGATAACAGAACTGATGTTGTAATTTTTATGCCTTGCTCTTCATTGCCTCTTTTACAAAGTACAGCATGGGCGATTTATCAAAGGTCAAAATATTTCCTGTTCAAATGTTTCATAGAATCATAGAATCTTAGGGGTTGGAAGGGACCTCGAAAGATCATCTAGTCCAACCCCAAGAGCTGTTTGGCACTAGACTTTTTGGCTTTTTGGGTGTTTTAAAAACAGTGCAAAGCATATGCTTAAAAAAAAATATGTTTTTCTCAGAGTGGAAAGCACTGGGATTTTAGTAATTTTAAGTGGAACTTATCTGAGTTGGTTTAGTTGATAAATGTAGTAATTATAGATAATTTGAATAAATTATTTAAAATAGGAACTCAGGATAAGGTCATTTATGTAGCCTTATCTGTAATTATCCATCTTGCCATAAAATCAAATACTATTTATGGCACCTTGGATTCTGCTTTGCTTAGTCACTTTTCTCTGGTCAAATATTACAATAAAATTTCAGAAAGGTGCAAAAATGTTTCTGTAAATAGAACTTATTTAGAAGAATACGACCAGGAATGGTGTGTTTTTAGCGTGTATTGACAATACAACTGCAGCTTGTAACTGTGTGTTCATGATATACCTCTCAACACTCAAAGAGATTATTATTTAAACAAGCTTGCTTTTCTGGTTGCTGTTCTAATGTTCTCAGATGTGCCATCTAGAGGCCGCTTTGGTGGAACAGTCTGTAATACCTTTAGGAGGTAAATGTAATAATTTCTATGAGCAGAAGTAGTAATTTTATTCTTACCTTCTTTGAGCTGTACAGTGGACAACGTGGCTGAGAAACAACAAAACACATTTTTTGTCCTCATATACCTTCTTATGATCACTGATGCTTCTCATGGATTAGGAATGGTAGCAAAGAAACACAAAGAAACTTTAACTGTATCATGATCACTCTCAGAAAAAACTATGCTCTACTTCAATCATATTTCTGCATTCACATCTTTTTCCTCATTACTATAACCTTAGAAGTCTTTCTGCACTGTCTGCCCACTGCTTTGTTCCATTTCCACAAAGGATTCCTCTTCTCAAGCTTTTCTAGTTCTGGCAGAAGACGACAAATGGAGGGACACAATCTTACTTACCTAAGTGCTCAACTTCTGCTTTCAAGGATAAGTCATCACAGAACACAAGTTCTGAGGGGCTAAAGAGGAAAGAAGGAGCAAAACAAGCCGTTATTCATTAATCACGTAAAAGTTTATCCATCTACCTGCCTACTGTGATACTGTGTGTCACACCATCTGTGTCCAAGATTATAAACCCACCATGGTAGCAGCCGTCCAGCACCTGAAGGGGCCTACAGAAAAGCTGGGAAGGGACTTTTCACTTCCTTCCTGCTTCTTTTTCCTTTCTCTTCCATCCATGGCCGGCGTCCGGGGAGGACTCCGTCCATCCATCACTGTTGACCCCCAGGCTGTGCATCTCCTGACCCTCATCACTCTGTGCTTTCTCCAGCAGCAGTCCAGGATTTTTCGGGACTGTTCACAGCTCAGGACATGCTGTGGGAGTTGCTGGGGGTGGGGGGGATGCAATAGGGGTTCTGTACATTTCCTGAATACATTTATATATAATTGTATACATTTTATTTTATCATTCGTGTTTAATTAAAGCTGTGTAGTTTAGTTTTCAATCCAGTAAAGTCTCTCTCCTCATTCTCTCTCTCCTTCCCTACCTGGGTGGGAGGGGATCGAGAGCATTGTTGTCAAACTGAGTCAAATGAAGGAAGTTGTCTTCTGTGATCTCTGACCTTCCTCTGAGCTTACATAGATATATGGAATGAAATGTCTCTGGCCAATTTTGCTGTCTGTCTAACTCAGCCTCCTACGAGGGGTCATAGATCCTCCTGTGGTGTCTGAGCCAGCAGAGTAAAGGTGTGACCTTGGAGACCCAGCAGTTACAAAAACATTCCCCTATTTTCAGTCTTAGTTGGAATGCTCTGCTACTACTTAAAAGAAAGGTTACTGAAGGAAAAAAAAATCAGTAAAAGGAAAATTGGCTTAATCCTGGCTCAAACCAGGACGTGTGTTGTGCTGTTATTTCTACATACACAGGAAAGCTGGGAGCATCCTGAATGCCTCAGACCCACAAAAAGTGAGTTAAGCCAAGACTTACTGTATTGCACACACTGTGCCAGTTGTGCACTGGCTTCCCTGGGCTCGCAGTACTCGTTGTATGCATGTGCCATTTCTGTAAGGCTTCCAGAAACTCCATAGATTACTATTGAAAGTGGTTGTCTGACACTTAAAGCTGTACACTTAGAAGGTAAGCAAAGGCACAAGTAATTTCTGGAAGGTCTGGATTTATAATGATCACACCATTTCATTATGGGCAGAAATAAAATTAATTATTAATAGTTTACATATTAATATTTTATCATGAAACTTTGAAGATTACTAGACTAAAAGTCTTGTTTCCAATGAAATTGCAATGAGAAAACAAGTTCTGACATGTATCCAAAACCCCTCTCCTTAATTCTCATTTCTGAGAAAGGAGGGAGCATCCTGTTTTTCGGGTGAGTGCTTATGCTGCCCTGAGCTTATCCCTCCTCTTGGCCGTGTCTATTTTCTGCTCTGAAAGTAAAGGTTTTCAAGAGTATGACCTCTGTAGCTGGCTGTACTTTCAGCAAGGAGAGCTAATAGACTAAGTATTGGAAAACCAAAAGGATGCAGTTTCCTTCCCCTGAGGGAGGAATGGTTAAACAATCAGTCGTCATCCTGAGCCCTAATACATCAAGCTTACATTACAACAAAGGTTCCATGCCTTTGCTTCCCCTGTGAAGTGGAGGTAGTTGTACTTTCCTGTCTGACAGGGTATTATGTGAAGACAGATCTGATAAAGATGTCTTAGCTAGAGAAGAACTTAATTCTACTACTGGGTGATGGGGAGCAGGGAGACTCTAGTCCTCCATGTGTTGTCAATTTTGCCTATGCAGGCACATTTCAAGTCCATTTCTGAGCACTCTAAATGCTTCATTAATACTTTCTAGTTCTTCAAATATGTCACTGTTTTCTCTGCATTTCACTGCATTTCTAATGCAATGTTACAGCATTTTGGTTTACAGGAGTGAAAAAAGGGAGAGAGAACTTTGTTCCCAGAGAACTGATATGAAATTTCACTGAGCAAACGGCCAGTGTTGCTCAGGGAAAAAAATTGAACTACAGTCCACTGTAGTTCAAAGTAGAGCTGTCTGTAATTGTGTAACCTAGGAAGTGCTGAAGTGCAGACTTCATTTTTCTATGACTTTTCAGTTGAAATATATTTATGTCCAAGGCAAAAATAATATCTTTTCTTAGCACTGATGACTGGTGGTGCAATGTCTGACTTGAACCTGACACATTTCTGTGGTGAGCTGACCAATTTCATCTGCAGTGTAAACAGGTTTTGAGCCTCTTGCTTAAAAACGTTCTCTGTTCTTCCTTTCAGGTAATAAGTGGTACCTTCTCTCTGACGCTATGCAAATGCTTTTTTGAAGAATACACTAAGCCCATGTAAACTCATTTTGTAGATGACCCAATCAGAGTGTATCATGGAAAAGGAAAGGAAGATTAATGCCATAAACCATTTAACCAGACATTAGCTTAATTGCTGTGTAAATTCAGACCGGAAGCCCTAAGCCTGTGTTTGTTTGGTCAGATTGCTTCCAAAGCTTGACATGTCCTCTTGACTTCCTTAGTAAAGGTGCTGTTGGCTGGGGAAGTAAACCAGAGTGTGGAACAGGTTCTTGAAGTGATGGTGAGGAGATAAGTGGTAAACCAAATTGTAGTGTCTAATAATAGAACAAATAGGAATAAAAGTGCTCTGAACTTCTCTAAATAATGGAAAGTTGAGCTGTAATTGCTGTGGTTTTTATTGAAATGAAAAGCAAGCAAATGTTATTCTTGACAAAGAAGTGTAAGTCTTTTACCTTTTTCCATCACCTGAAAAGAAAAGGGAACAGAATGATTCCTGCCCTGTTTGTGTAGCTTTGGCTGTGTACAGAATGCTTGAAGCCACATGTATAAATGGTTTCTGCTCTTGTGGAGGTGCTCCATGGGAGCCTGGGGGCAGGGAGGGACAGCAGATCTCTGTTTTAGAAGGCAGAAGTTACTACAGTGCAAATGAAAGCAGTAACAGTATTTAAAGTGACAAGCAAAAGGTCCTGGATTAGGACCTGTATCCTTACCAGACATTTGGAAAGAGGGTGAAGAACACAATGGCAAATCCCGTAAATGACACAGGGTGGTAAACTTGGGCAAAGTTCATGAAAGCTGTGAGAAACTAGAGAGGCCCCTCATCAAGCAGGGGAATTCACTGAACGGCACGCTGCCCACAGTTGGATATCTGCTGCTGAGTGAAAAGGTCCAGGGGAAGGACTTGGAGAGGTGTGAGAAGAAAGGATGAAGGGAATGGAAAAGCTCTCACAGAGGGAGACTGAAAAGGCTTGGGCTGTTGTTTTAATGAGAAGGAGCAAAAGCATGTAGAGGAACTTAAAGGTATACCCTGGTGTAGCACACTGAAACTTTTTACTTGCCTTTTTATTCATGAGGTGAAATATTGTGAAATCATTTTCTTTCAAAAATTGAAATTGAAGTTGAAAGTGAAAAAGGTAAAGCTTTCCTATGCTTTGCTCAGTTAAGCTGATGTAACTCACCCCCATAACTCTCATGGGGACCAAGGACTGAAAAGAAATGGTTAGAGAGCATATAGATAATGCATAATCAGAACAAATAACAGACACTGAAGAGAATGAACACCCTCAATCTTAGGGGCATTAGTCAGTTTTAATTATTGAAAGTTAGGAGAAAACTTCCTTTCTATTTCTTGATACAAAAAGCTGCCTGTACTGCTTTCTACAGTAGCAGTTCTCTCAGAAACCTGGGTGCTTGCTGTAGTTGGGGAGAAGATACTACTGCTCTTTTCTATGTCCATGTAAAGGCTTTATCGAAGCGTGTCTGTCCTGCAACCTTCTCCTTCATCACCAAATCAACATTCAGCTTTAGCTGTATTGCATAAAAAGATCCCTGTCCCTTTTTTGAACGTTGGCCAGAGTCACACAGCTGTGAGTTGAAGAAGGCGTGTTTTAAAATCCAAATGACAGAGCAAAGGATTTAGGAGGGGTAATAGGAGAACCAGAAAAAAGTAGATCTAAGCATGCACATTTCTAATGACTTGTTTTTCCTCTAGTTAGGGAAGAAAACCCTGGCAAGTTAACTCTTCATCATTATCTGAAATAGATTTCAGTCCAAATAAATAGAAGGGTGCACTTGAAAAACCTTAAGAAATATTTGAACTAAAGTGTGTTCTTAACACATTTGATGTGGTTTGTTCGTGTCTAATTATAGCTACTGCTCTGTGTGTGTGTTTGATTTTTGCAGCACGGCTGGAGTAGCTGTTTCACTTGGCAGCTTGTGTGCTGGCCTGCCAGCCCTCTCCTCATTCACTGAATTCTGACACTATGTTTAGAAGCACCAGCCATCTAAATTATAATGGGCCTCATAGTTTGCATTTGGACTGCAGAATTTAAAGCCAATTAAAACAAGTGCCTCAGCATTTGATCTCTCTCTCTCTCTCTCTCTCTCTTTTTTTTTTTTTTTTAAGCTTCATTTTAAGTTTTTCTCTTAAGGGAAATTTCTAGTGAGATCTATTTTGGTATGGTACTGAAGATACATTTATTAAACAGCAAGTAAGGTGATATACTGTACTTTTTCTGAATGGTTATCTCTTTTCATTCACTCTGGAAACTGAAGAAAACCACTGTGTAGTTTGTGACTAGTCTGAAGTACAGAGACAAAGCAAAAGTCTGCTGAAGAAATGAGAACCAGTGGAAGTAAGCTTGAGTTCAGCAGCTCTGGACTTTGTCTAGGTATAATATGAGCAAAAAAACCTTCATAAGGCTAAATTCCTCAGCTTGGGAAAACTAAAAGTGTATTTTGACATTCACTGAAGAATTAAAAAAGCCATTTACTACCAAGTAGTAAAGGTGGAATTTGTGCTTCATTTCTGGGTGGAGAAAGACAAAAGTGCTAACTCAGTCTACGATGCTTCAGCATAATTCAAGAAAGGGAAGACATATCCTAAAGTGCAGAGGCTGCAACTGTCAATACAGAAATAACTGAAAGTGAATTTGAGGTAAGAGATATGAAGGATGAACAGCTATTAATAATAATGAGACATTGAAAAAATCCCACAGCGACTGATGGGAGAAACCTGAGAATGTAATGCTATTAGAAGGATTTGTAAAAATAGTAAGATATGTTTGCAGGGGATGTTTCTCAGTCATGTCAGTGGAGTAATGGAATATAAAATGCAAGTTTCTAGAACTGGTGCATCAGAGGTCCATAAGCAAGTTAGATTTCTGCAGCTAACCAAAACTCAAACCAGAGGAAAAACCTTACAGAAATAGCTGAACTGCTGTATCAGATGACTGCAGCAAGACTACATTCGATATAGCATAGAAAGCAGAAACACTTGTACACATCAGTCAAGAGTGAAACGTGACAGGATGAAAGAGTGGATGAAGCTCAAAGAAAATGAAAAATTTAAGCTAGATAAAAAAACCCACCAAAACCTCCCCCTATGAAATCCATCTATTTTTCTGATGCAATTATAATTTTCAATGGGCAGGAACAATTTTTTTTATTTTCTCAGCTATTGAATCTGGACAAGTACATGGAAGGAAAAAATATAGTGCAGGCTCAATGGAAAAGGTACTGTGCCAGCTGGCTTGAGAGCTAACAAGAGTTTTTTTCCCCCATAAAATACAAGTGAAGGAAGACCTGTCTTGCTGATAGCTCCCCCTTTTCTTCACAGTGAAAGCTGAAGAAATCTGTTTGCACACATTTGAGTGATTCCCACACAATTTTTTAGTTTCTAGGAAAAGTATTTTTTAAAAATAATAAATATTTCCTCTCCTTTTCAGTCATAATATAAAAATACAGAATGTTATTATGGAGAATTGTTAACCAGCAACAACATGACCATTTGGCATAGAGTACCAAATAGCACAGACACCTTCCTGTATGTCCCTTGGACTTTTCAAGTAACCTGAGTCTTAAGAAATGTAAAGCAAAGCATCCGTTTTCATGGATGATGACAAGACCAAGGCGAAATAAAAGATCCCCCTATGAACTAGATTATTTCACATAAATACTCCTTGTATTTGCTTCGGTCATGGATAACCAGGAGAGCCCTACCAAACCAGCAAGATGTTGTTGTGGTTTTTTTCAGTTGCAAATGAAGGAAGTGTCCCTAGAAGGATTTCAGCCAGCTCTGCTGATGGCTTCTGGTGGTTGTGTAAGAGCATCACTCCCTTGGAGGGAGATGTGGTTTCCCTCACAGATTTCTTGGATAGCAAATGGCTCCATGCAGGCAGCGGCTTGAGCGTGTGTCTGGAATTAGACTGGTAACACCCTGGTTATTATCGTTCAGTGAGGAATGAATTCAGTGATGAGCCATCTACAAAACCAAAAGGTTTTAAGATGATCCTGCAATGTGCTGAGTAGCTCTTATAGCGTTTGTAGGCTCTAAATTGGGAAAGGAATTTGCACACACCCATGACCTTAAGTGCACAGCTCCACTCCTGTGCTCGAAGACAAAATTTCCTAAATTGCTGTCACAATACCTTCAATTCTTGTTGAAAAAACCCCACAAAATTAAAATGAAAATGTTGGTGAAAATGTGACTGTCTTGCTCTTCTTAAAGGTCTTTTTAGCAAAGCCTAACCAGTGTTATTGCTGCATGTTGCACTAATGACATATGCATGCTGTTTGTAGGCTGTAGGCTCCTGGTTAGTTTTTATAACAGCAACTGTTTTCTTGGGTTTGTGCAACATCATTTTGTCTGAAGAGACAGCGATTTTTTTTCCTCTTCTTGGTCCTTTTACAGAAGTTATCTAACATGATGTGAAGTTTGGCATGAGGGGGTTAATAATCTATCAATGTCTTATAAAGCTATATCTGAGTTTATTCTGTCTTTTAATACCATCAGGGAAGTGAATTATGGTTAATGTTGTTTCTCCTCTTTGTTTCCATAGCAAAACAAAAGAATAGAAACTGATTATCAGTTATTTACCAACTTCAGAAAAAAATGTGTATTAGAAGTCAGCGGCAGGAGTTGGTATGTATTTTATTTATTCATGTTCCCAGGATTGTTGGGTTTTTTTGTGGTTTGGAGTTTTCGTTTGTTTTTTGTTGCTTTGGGTTTTTTTGCACATTGAATTTGCTTACGTTCTTACCTGCTTTTCATGATTTGTATAAAAAATAGTTTGAATCCAATAGTTCAATCTGAGTATTCAGTTTAGAGGGGATATGATGCTATTGAATATTTTGAAGTGCAATCTCCTATTGTACGGAAAGCAAACATGAACCGAGTACTTGCCAAAAGGTGAAAACCAGCTTGAACTTCAGGGAACAGATGAAACAGCTCATAGAAAGGTAGTTCTCTTCTTTCCTTGGCCCTGGGAGGGCTTCTGTCTCTGATTTCTTAGATGTGCTTTTATTCCATCTTCCCCTTTTTCTTCCTGACTTTGGGTTTTTTGACACTTTATCACAGCATGAACGCTCTTGCCCATCTTCCTCCTGTTCATCCCCCTTGACTGGCTGAGTGGACTGTTTGTGGTTTTTCTCTTTCCATGCTGTCCTCATCCAGTTCTTGAACAGAAGCACCCTCATAGGGTTGCAGGGAGGTTCCTCTGCAAGCAGATCTTGGAAGGATGCTCCATCTGTCTCTGGCCTTTTCTTTGGAGGCACATTGTGGCCTTAGAAACATCAATTTGCCATTGCCTTGATTTCTTCCTTCTGCTGGATTTGTTTGGTGAGGTGTCCTTGGGATTTGCTTTCTAGAATTACTTAATTAGCATTTCTACAGAGGCATCACATACAGAATCACACGTGTATACCTCAGTCCTTCCAAAATTTATTGTGGAAATTTATTTGGTCTGTTCTTGAACCCCTTCTTCTCTCCCCATCTATACCCATTCCTGTCCCATCCCATACTTTCACAAAAAAACCCATCAGCAGCCATCTGTATGGATACCTCTGTAATCTACCTCTCTCTGCTTCAGTCCTGCCTATTCTGTCCCAGGAGTCAGCTTTGGCAAAACTCAGATTTATGGGCCAAAATTTTAAATTAATTTTCTATTTAAATGCAATTGTCTGTATTATAAATGTAAGGGTAAGTTATCCAGTCTCCTCATCTTCCTTTTCTGTCTCTTTTGCATTGGAGAATAAATCTCCATAAATAGTAACAGAATAGTTCTATTCACAGCTTTAATTTTCCTCCTTGTAGCTTCTGTTTTTTTGTCACGGTTACAAAAATCTTAGTACTGGTCAGTCTATATGTTGACTAATATTGAAGCCTTACCCAACTTAACAATGATGCTGCATCACTTGCTTTTCTCTTCTTATTTATCTGTCTGTTGTCTCTATGTTTATAACTGAGACTTGTCTATCCAGGAAGCTAATCTAAATTAGCTAATGGTATAATTTGAAGTAGATTATTTTGATTGCACTGAATCGGTTTATGACACTTAACTCAAAATTTACGTTGCTTCAACTTAATTCAGTTTATTCCGCAGTTCAAATAATGATCAAATAAGGTTGAGTTGGAGTTAATTCTTATGGGATTTAAAAAAAAAAAAGCAAATTATAAAGAACCTGGGCAATGAGAAGCAGAAGACTTGGGATGTGGTGCAATGGGTGGTCAGAATTCAGTACAGCAAAATGACTGAAGAGACACAGGACGTGGTACAGAGGAGAAAGATGAATTGCCACTGAGAAAACTGAGTTCTGGTAAATTAAAATGTGCTTAACTATAAAGCACATTTAAAGAAACAGCTGCTGATTTGAAAACTGATTGTAGTGTATTACATGATAATTAGTGCTGTAATGTTTAGAGAAAATATAAAGGAAAATAAACCTTGATATCATGTGAGAAAGTGCCACATGAAACTGCAACTGTTGAAAACTGCTGAAAAGCAGTTTCAAAATGTCTCAGGGCCCCAGACCATTACTCACCAAACCCCGTTATTTAAAATTCTGTATTTGCAGTTTGCATTAGCAGTTTTTCCCACGTAAATCAAACCAGAACTCTGCAAACATATGGACTGTAGAAAATGTCTTCATCCCATTGTCCTATAATCCAATGAAACGTTGTTACATTTGAAGTATCCTGCTAGCACTAATGAAGCTCCTTCTAGGGCAGTCCTTGGAGGCTGATCTGCACCTGCCTGCAGGTGAAGGCAGGAAATCTCAAGATGCAGAAAGGGGAGTCTGAACTCTAGGCTATCAACTAATGAAAGCAGATCTTCATTCTCACCTCTTGCCTGTAGCCATCTGGCTCTCCTGTTAACAGCACATCAGTATTTCCATGAATGAAACACAAGCCAATTAATTCAAGACAGTGTCCAAAACGGTTTATTGTTCTGAAGAAAATAATTTATTTATTACTATCCTTCTTTTTGAAGTGGGTAAACAATTTTCCTGAAACACTAGTTTCATATATGTTTTATTAAAAAATGAATCAGTTGTCTAAATATATTATTTTCTTGTGCTTTCTTAATAAACAAGTTTCCATCATTACTCATTTACAGGTGTATCAAAATTGTTTCTAGGGAAAGACAAAAGCATGCAAAGGCAGAGTAGTAGTCAAGTTAGTACTTTTGCATACATACCTCATATCTTCTCTTACCTAACAAAATAACTATATAGACACTGCTATGACAGTAAGTAGGTAACAGCACCTTCCCCAGAAGTGTTTTTCTGATTCCTCCTTGTTGACTGACTAAGATGATTTGTGCACATCCATGTGTAGTTTTACTAATTTATTCATAAACTTCTATGTAAGTATTTTAAGGTAGATAAAATTTCCTAATTTTCTACCCTAATTGTGTTAACATTCTGAGATTTATGCAGAAATGCAGACAAAATTTATTTGATACTTGAATCAAAAGAAAGAGGACTGTGCCTTGAAGTGTTTTACAATAAGGGTCTTTATTAGTAGGTTTTGCTAAAAAGCTTCTAAAGTTTGCAAACACGTCTCAAAATGAAGAAGTGTGGGAAAGGTCTCACTTCAAACTGTATGAAATTTCCATCAACACCATAAAACTGGAGTTCTGATTATGTTATTATTTCTTACTGTACTAGGAATTATGTAGCTGACTTCAGGCTGGAAATTTTTGACTACAGATAAACTGCCTTCTAAACTGATGTTTATTTAAAATAATTGCTTTAATTTCAATTTGTCCATTTGCTGTATTAAATGGAAGAAAAAATGATAATAATTGCCTTTCAGGCTCTAACTCTAGCCATAGGTGATATTAAAATGGAATGTTACATATAGGGAACTTGTAAATTCTGTCACAGACCTGTAAAGCACTGGCATTTGGTAGTTCAATCAGCTGTTAAATTACCATTTTGATACTAAAAAATAACTTTCACAGCTAATTTTTGTAAAATGACCATGCTACACAATAGAAAAGTGGTTTTAGGTGGATTTGTGTGTCAAGTGGACATTGTTGAGCCATACCATGAATATTTTTGGGCACATAATTTTCAAGATGTTTGCCTTTGTTCTTACTGTGCTCAGGTGAGGTTCATTCTGTGCCACATGAGAAAAACTGGGAGGAAGACAATGTCGAGGGCTTGTTACCAACTGGCTGCCTGCAGCTTAGGCTGCTGGAAACTTAGCAAGCCGAGGGGAGAATGTTCCCCAGTTTGAGGGCTCTAGCCAAGAAAAGTGTTGATTATGTGCTCTTGCTTATTTAATCTGTCAAGAAAAAAAACTTGATGATAAGTTTTAATTTATTATTGCTGATGATACTCTCAGGTCATGATGTTCACCAGCAGAATGGGTCTTATAATGGTGTTTATCAAGGACAACATCAGAAACACGGTTATCAGATTAAGGTGGCAAAAGACAAGAAAACTAATAAACCCCAACAAACAAAATGCAAAGAATAAAAGTTAGTGAGATATTCAGAGCACCATTTGGAGAAGTGGGAGCAAGCTCTTTTTTTACCTTTATTTTCTTTTTTCCTACCCCCCCCTTTTTAAATCTTTCCTTCCCCACATTATTGTCCTTATTTTCATTTTTTTCCTTTTTAAAATTTTTCTCCTTTAACCCCCTCCCCTTTTATTTTATTTTTTTTCTACTTTTGTTGCCTTTTATGTCTCACAATGGCATTTCTATCATAGGACAGGCATAAGGCAGAAAAAATGTCAGTGCTCCCTTGGTGTTTTGGATGCAACTCAAAGGGGCTGTTGCTGCAACATGCCAACATGCATTCAAGACCAGGTTGGATGGGGCCCTGAGCAACCTGATCTAGTGGGAGGTGTTCCTGCTCATGCAAGCACTAGGTGATCTTTAAAGTCCCTTCCACCTCAAACCATTCTATGATTCTATGATTTCCATCCCTGTTCTCTCACAACCCTTTCTCCTGCTACTCACAGGCTGTCAGCTATGATAATTTTTTAATCATTCATATCTTAAATGCCTGTCCACTCGTTCCAGGTAGACCAGAATAAAGTATTGCCTTTCAGGCTTTAGACACACAGTGCCAGTTTGAGCCAGGAATTCTTTATATCTCAGTGAAAATTTTATGGTAGATCTGCTCAGAATTTTTTTTTCAGGTTAGCCCCAGTTTTTATTTTCTCTGGATAGCTCTTCAGAGATTGCAACAGATTTCCTAGTAATTTGTAACCTGATGGGTAGAAGCTGCCAGGGGAGGAAGGAGATCTGGCTTGAGCTTCTGCAACTCTGTATTTGAGGTGATAGAAGGTTAAAAATTTCTGTCTGAGTCAGTTACAGCAGGAAGTGAAGCCTACACTTCCCAAATACCAGGTGGGTTCTTGACATTTTGATCCAAACCCTTTGCAAGTCCATTTTTGTGGAAAGGTACAGAATGTTATATTTGGAATAGTTTCATTTTAGCTGCTATCAGAGTCATGGTAATGACTGACTCATATTGTAAGTGTGAGCTTGGTAGCAGATTTCTTACTGCTAGATATCTCCAGCAGTGTATTTTGTTTTAAAAAAAATATTAATATATATTAATTTTTTACAGTAGGTAAAATCACAATAATTTGATGGTGTGAATTTTTTCATTATTTGCCCAGCTGAGTAAAAATATATTTTCCAACCTATTTCAAGAGTCTTGTTCTACTATCAAAATGCTTCCTTACTTTATGTTGGAAATATGAGGGGGAAAAGCTGTGAATGGAATATTCCCTTCTGAATTGTTAAGAGATTAATTTTAACTATTTTTTTTTTTCTGAAGCAGTTCACTGTATTGATCTGATTCTTATTATCAGTATTAGTCCAGAGATTAATCAGTAATTAATAATTAAAGAACCACAATGAATTATTTCTTTACAAAACTAGATTGACTTTTGAAAGGTCATATCTTTATGGCCATGGAGTTTTTTAGCAAATCAATCAGTGTTGACTCAACAAAAGAACAAACACCACAATTACACAAGAAAAATGAAATTGCTATTGAAATTTACTAGATAAAGTCACATTTTTCTTCGCTGTTTTTCAGAAAAATTTCTATGTAGTTTTCTTTTACTCTTTCTGTTATGCTGTTTCTTCTCTGGGAAATGCAGCTAAACAGAAGCTTAACACCTTTTACTTCTACTAGTTACCCAACTAGTTGATTTTGCTGTGATTTTTCTTCACCTTCATTTTGAATTTGTACCTCTCAAGGGAGAAAAGCTTTCCTACAACCAGTACTGTATATACTAGCTAGCATACAGCTAATTTCTTCCTTGTCATGTAGAGGGTTGCAAGAGACTCTAAAGATGGGGTCTTGAAGAAGAAAAATGTTTTTTGTGCATTAAACATTTTCCCCTTTCTTTTGCATTCAGTAAGTTTGAAACCAATGTTGTCTCTTGTTGGTGTTACTTTAATGCATTTCATAGCAGGGAAAAAGTGTTGAGTGGGGCTTAAGTGATGAATGGTCTCCTTTGTTTCTTTTAATTACGCAGATTTTCTTTTGACAATTTGGCTAGCCAGCTTTTTTAAGCAATAGTTTTGGTCATGCTTTAATTTATTGTATTTATTAATAGCAGTCTTGTGCATGTCAAATAAATAATACTTGTGTATAAAATGTAAAAAATGGTGCGTGGCTTGGCTTAGCTGTGAAGTCTTGATTGCAGTGGCCCTGCCTGTTGGCCAAGACTTCTGTCGGATTTCATCTCTAGACTTTGTACTTATTTGTATTCCTTCCTTTGCTTTTCCAGGGCATTTCCAAAATGATCTTTTGTATTTGCTATGAACCATTTTACCTTTTGACTGGAAAATACGTTATCCTGTTTTCTTGTGTTTTTAACTATGGAGCTTATTAGAAACGAGGATTGCTGGTTTCTCTGCTAAGTTATGGCTTCCATTTTTTCCTACAGAGGCTACAGCACAAATGCAAGCTGTGCAGCTTCCTCTTCTTGCCCCGCTGCCATGCCTTAACACAATTTCAAGAAAATGCCTTGAAGAGAGTCAAGTAATTCTTCACTTTTGTTTGGTAGTATCTTTAGAACTTTTGACAGAGCTTCTAATGATCCCTAGGGTGCCTAAAAATGTGTTCTTAAAAACTACAGCAACATGTGTGGTTTCTTTAAGACTTCGGCATGTATTTGTTGTGGATGGCATTTCAGTGAGGTGGAGACCTCTTCTGATCCCATCATCTCCCAGGGAGTCTAAAAGGCAGCACCGTGTTCTTAACGTCGTCATCTGAGCAGATGGTTTCTCTTCACAAAAATACCTCCTAATTCCTAACAATCTTGGTAAGAGCTGGTAAATGTTCAACATTTCTGAAAATGACAAGCAGAGATTTAGGAGGTTAGCTCTAGCATTCCATCCATCTAAACCAGAAACATTGTTGTGAGAAGGAAATAACTTCTATCACTGCCTGAACAAGATTAATTATAATGAATTCAAAGCATGGCAGTTTGGGTTCCCCAATCTTTCTGTTGTTTTCAGATTCAAGATTTCTCATTAAGATATAATATTTTAAAGAAAAAGTCATTTTAACTGTGAGCGTAATTTGATTAGTTACATTCTTGGGAAGATCTCTGAGGCTTTTAAGAAGCCCTGCTAGAGCTGCTACACTCCAGCTCCATTTCCTCAGCTCAGCAGAAGGCTGCATATGATGTGCTATGCATGTGGAGTGGATTGAGCACTGTATGTTGCATTGCTTTCCTTTCTGAACTAGAGTGGGGCCATGTCAAGCACCACATCACGCATCCTTTAGTATGGATATTTCAGTGAGGAATTTGGGTCCTCCTGGTCATGATGATGTGGAAGCAGCCACGGAGGGTGGCTGCAAGGAGTCACACTTGTGTGCCAGGCAACCTCCTTTCCTGACTCCAGTCCAACAGACTGTGAAAAGCATGTGGAGAAAAGTGTAGTGGGATAACAGTTCTCCAGTAGTTCTTCCAGTTTAAATCTTCCAGGAAAATGGATGTGACAGCCTATAATCATCTGAGGGAAAATATCTCTGCGGCTTGGAAGAGTGGCTGAAACAGACTTTAAAGCAAGTTGGTTTCTATAGCTTCCAGAGGACTGCTTGTGAGCAGCAGCTGTGAGTTTGGAGCTATCTTTGATTTACCAAAAAAACCCTCAAAGCAGGTAATATTATTTGAAATGCTCAAGTTTTTATTCTGTGTGGATGGCACACAAGTTAGGGAGGATGAAGGAAGGGCTGTGGTTTATATTTGTGAATTTCCTTAGAATAGAAAACAGATTTCACACTTGAGATGAAGTAGCAAGATACTCGGGTCTCTTTAGAATTCTACCCTGGGATATGATGACTGTGTGCTGTCTGTGTGGGACTGTATCAGAGCATCAGTGTGCAGACAATAAATGGGAGAAAGGCAAGGGGTAAAATAAGTACGCTGTTGCACTGGAGGTGCCACTAGGTCATAATTTCTGGAAAGCCAGCAGATCTGAAAAAATGAAAATCAATAAAAGTAAGCTTGAACTAAATGCACAGAATGAAGCATGAAACTCCACCCCTCGCCTCCAAAAAGCCAAATCCTAGAAGTTTAAAATTCACCCAAGAAGCATAAAAGAGCATCATCTAATATAAGTAATAAATAACAGCTTTCAGGTCTTGTCTTTAAGGAATTACAGCACAAATCCCACATTTATGCCTCCTTTCCAAGCATGTGTTTCCAAACATCATGTTCATGAGTTGAAGTAACAAAAGTGGAAGAGAAGCCAACTTTTGTTCTTGTTTCATTAGGTCTGATTTATAGCCTAAAAAGTGTCTGAGTGAGGCAACATGGCTGTTAAGGAGACTACTACTCTGAAAAGTTATTTTGATGGACAGAGAGTTCCATAATAGTAAAAAGTTTGTTTTACTGTCAGAAGCTCTGGTAGTAGCTGACAGGAATTGTCCTACCCAAGGTGCCTGACCCTCCCAGTGCCATATCTACAAATTAAGTTTTCAGCGTCAAGCCTCTAATTCACATCCACATTAACAGGAAGTGGTATAAATTCATCACTTGCCTAAGTTCAAGTCTGCAACAGACAGGAGCCCTGGTACCCCTTCCTCCTGCTGGCCAGAATTTCTGGGCTTAACATTGTGCCTCATCTCAGGGCTGTGTCCTGCTGTACTCATCTGACAGCAAATCTGGTGGGAGATAAAAGAACTTGGCTTCCCTTCACTTCCACCACCTGGCGAGGCTGGTCTGGTAGGTGCTGTTCAGAGCCCATTGAACCCAGGCCTTGAGAGATTTGGCTGTTATGGACCCAGGGTATGAGGATTTTTCCATTCTTCCGTTAAAACACAAGGATTCAAAGTTTTCTTGGGCTAGTGTGAGAATAATCAGCCCTTGGAATAGGGGCTGGGGCTCTACTGCTGCTGTTATGGCATTATTAGTTTCCTGGGAGAAGTGGGATGCTGCTTGGAACCTCCTGGGCTGGAGAGAACACTGACTGCAAGTCTTCCTGCAGTAGTAGCCCAATGCATCTCAGTGAAATTGGAGCTTCTGCCCTGTAGCTGAAAAGAGAAGAGAGGTTTCTTCCTGGTTTTGAAAGGCCCAGGTTTCCCCTTTAACTCCAGCAGAGGACCATGGGCAACCTCAGATCTGGGCACCTCCACGCATCAGGATTAAATTCAGAGCCTGTCTTGAAGTCGGCTTCAAACCACCCATCAACCTTTTCCCTCCTGCATGTTGCCAGCACCTTGGCCTGCCTGGTGTGGCAGGTGCCTGCTGGAGAACTTCCTCTGGCATGTCACCTCTTTCCTCTGCCTCACAAGGGGTACACAGAGCTCTGACTCAGCCCCTCTCTGCCTACACTCTTGCAGCAAGGCCCTTCATAGAAGCGGATGTTCACCTTTGGTGACAGAAATGAAATCTGTTGGGCTGGCTCACATCAACGCCAATGACTATGGCTTTGTAGGGCAAAGATCTAGATTGTAACAGCTATGTATTGCTAGAAGAATGTTTGCTTTTTTGATGCTTATTTTAAAATAAATTCCTAAATTTATTTTAATGCTGGTTAGACGGTATTTATTAAGAAATAATATACCAGAGTTTCAAGTATTTGTTGAAGGTCAAATTCTCGCCCAGTATAAATTTTAAGAGCAGTATGTCTGTGTCTATTATCAACATCTGAAAGATCTGGTTTGGAAACTTGAGCAGAGCAGAAACAATTAGTGTGTTTTTTAAAGAAAGGGAAAAAAAAAGTGAGAAGGAGTCAGAACCATTGTGTGACACTGTGCATGAAGTCTGCACAAAGCACCTCTGTGGTATTTCTGTTCACTGGAAGAAAGAACTGAGCATTACAGTAGATTACTGAGAGCTCACATTGATCTTGTAAATTCTTTTGGTCCTGGAAATCATAAGGTACTGAGAAAAAGACATTAAAATGTATTAGTGAAGTATATAGAGATGTAATGGGTCTTGATTAATCGTGTAGTCAATTACATAAAAATGTTGTATTATTCACGTTCCTTAAATTGTGATTTTCCAAAAATATTCCCATAGGGCACTGATACTTCATAGTATTTTGTTTAGGATTAGGAGATGAAGTTCCCAGGTTAAGTTATTTTCTGATAATGAAAACACCACTCAGCATATACGGCTTGAAAATCCATTGTTAATTAATAGCATTCAATTCTTAATTGTCTTTTTACCAGTTCAGTTGAAATCATTGACACAAAATACATTGTTAAACTGCTTAATCAATCATAGTAGAAAAATAGAGGTGTTTGATAGGGACATTCTAGTACAAAGTTTACGTGAAGCTTCCCTGTTGAAAGTTTTGGAGGCTTCTATTTTTTTTAAGCTTATGTTACAAAAATGAGATTTCATAAACTTTACAGTCCGTCCTACATTAATACCAAAGACAATAAAATACAGATGGGGAGAAAGAGAGAAATGAACACACACACACCTTAAGCTTTAAGTGCCCTATTCACAAAAATATAGCTTACACATGCACATGCCCCAGTGGCAGAAAGTCTATTTTTTTTTTGTGCTACAGGACACAAAAAATGTTGAATTAGGGCCCTGAGCTGCTGTCCTAAGTAATGCAAACTTCCGTGAAACTGCAGCAATAAATTATAGAGTGGCCTAGTAAATTACAAGAGCAAAAAGCAGGTTTATCCTCAGAGGAATGGTTTGCTTTCAGCTCATGCTCCTTTCTCTAGGACAAATACAGGCGGGCAGCTCATTGCTACTGATGCAGCACTTCCCCCTGCTCCCCTGCTATAAGGCTTCTGTATTCCAGTGGAGCTGAGGAGCCACCCTTCCTTAAAAATGCTCAGTACCTCTCACAGGTGGCCTTATGAGTAGGTTGGCATAGATGAACTGGGAGCACTCGGCAGCTGCTGATGCTGGGGCAGAAGAATGAGATTCAAAAGGTCTGTAGCAAAATGAGTGTTGTTTCACAAAAGTTAAGCATAAGTAACCTACACTGAGTTGGCAGAACCAGCCATCCCAGATGGAGGGAGCAAAAATCCATATTCTGCACCTTTGCTTACATCGTGCTGCTTTGTGAAAGCCTTCTAGGGGAACTGTTCAGAACTGAAACAAGAAACTCTTTCCATCCAGCCTGATCTGCCAGTCCCTGGCACGCATCCCTTTCCCCACCCCCTGCTCTGCCCACCTCAGCACAAAACACAGCTAGAGAACCTGCAGAAACCCCACTGATTAGCCACACTCTGTGAAAATTAGCAAGGGGCAGTTGCTTCAGCAAGAAGGATTGAAAATAAGTGTGAAGTTAATGTGAAAGCTATATCACAGTGCAAAATTTCCACCTGCCCACTAAGTTTCTCCTGAGGTTATATTTTCTCTCTTCTATTTTAACATAAATGTTTCAGTACAAAAAATGCTTCAGATTCTCTTCAGTGAGTCACTCTTTCTGGAGTAGGCAGGTATAAAAAACAAAATTAAGGCTGCAGCTTCTTCTCCTTTGCTGACAGAAATGCCATTCTTGATGGGCCTGAGTGAAAGCTCACCAAAAGCAACACAATTTCTTCTCCACAGGTAATATTTTATGCACACTGGGCCTGACTGAGCAGTCCTTAGCATTGGGCAATGCCACACCACGCGAGCAGCCCCTTAGAGAGCACATCCATCAAACTGGGACTGTGCATGTCAGCAACCTTGCTCACAGGAGTGTGGCCATGTAAGCTATGCAAATTATCACTGCCCCATTAATTTTAAAGTTGTCAAGTCAGAATGTACAGGATTTACAGATTTACAACAGCCTAGGAGCTAACCTAAGGTGAAGAAAGTTGTTAGGGAGCCACTCTTCTGAGCACAGGTGGCAGGAACTCTGTGTTTAGCTGAGAAACCCTGTTGAAGCATGTTCCTAGGGATGGCCCACCATCTGTGACTCTGCAGGACAGGCCAAGCACTGGCACCATCAACGAGTGGATTTCATTGATTACTGCTTCAGATGTAATTCAGCTGTTTCTTTCCCAGGAGAGTAGCTAAAATCTACTCGCTAAGGTGCAACATTTGGTTTGCAATGGCTTGTGCTGTTTGTGTAACAAACTGCTCTGCTGATATCCCATGGTTTGGGTGAGGAGAAAGGAGAAGTTTCACTAGGTATTGCACATAAAGGATAATACCTCTGCATGAAACATGCTCACTATATTTAGAGTATACAGGAAAATCTGGTTTGCCATGAGTTTGCCTTGGCTTAAATTTTCTGTTGAACTGCCAAAGAAATTAACCAGGAATGGTTTGCCTTGTTTGTAAACATTTTCACAGTTTTTCAGTAATTAGGTTACAATTTCTTTACCCTGCACTCTCCCAGACTTATGGCTTTTTAGAGTCAGTAAAATGATCCGTTTGGCAAGCAGTGAGGTACTCTAAATAGCTGCCAGTCTGGTACACTGAAGAAAATGTCATGCACTAGAAGAGCCATAGATATAGGGGGAAAAAAATCAGTATTACAATCCAAATATTAGAAGAGAAATGCCTACTCAATGGGTAGTTAGTTTTTGCATCCCAGTATTTCTAGAACTCTGTTTCTAAACCTACATTAATTACATATCTATGTACATTATTTAGAAGTTATTTACTACAGTACTTTTGTACATGCGGTATTTATTACTAAATGTAAAGAGAAAGTAATTACATAAGGCATATGTACAGTATCGTGTTGGATTGCAGATCCCTCTGCTCACCTTCATCTTAAAGCTGCAATGCCCATATCATAGAGGCTTGTCACTCAGTATGTGAAACCGTCCTGAAATACATGTAAACTGGAGGCAAAACCCCTTACTTTAATGACCATTAGTTAGTCTTTCCTTTTAAATCCCTTGTCTATAATCTCACTACTTTTGGCTTTATTATTATTGTTGTTGTTGTTGTGAATAAAGCTGGAGGCCTGAACTCAGAGAGGTGCTGAGGAAGGCAGAAATTGTTGCCTGGGTGGGGATTGACATTCCACCATGATAATGTGTATTGCAGCTTTAACCCACACCTTTGCTTAGTCTATGAATTTCTTGAGTTCAAATTGGGCAGGTAGATATTTCGCAACTTGAGTATTTGTTTTCCTGGAATTAAGAATAATAAGGAAGAGAAAAAAAAAGCACATGGGAGAAAGAAACAGGGAGCAAAGAAGAAGTTAGAGGAGGTGGTGTGGCCCTTACACCTCCAGTGGTTCTACACTTTGGACTCATTCTCCAAGTTGGCCACATCACCGTTTCTTTCGTTTTGGTCTTCTTGATTCTTTTCTTCTTCTTCAGTTTCCAGCTCAGCATGCTGGTCCAGCTTGCTGGAAACAGACCATGTCAGAGGCAGTTCTGCTCGGCTGGCCATCTCTGCCAGCTCTTTGGCACTGTAAACTGGTGTGTTGGTCTCATATGTTTCATGAAAACTGTTGTAGTCAACTTCATAAAATCCATCCTCCAGAGTGAGGACAGGGGTGAAACGGTAACCCCAAAGGATCTCACTTGTAATGTATGAACTTCGAGCTTGGCAGGTCATTCCTGTAACAGAGAAAGAAGAAGTGCTGTAATAAGGAACCACTCCTTTCCCAAATCCTTAGTTATTTATTCATCTAGGCAGAGACGTGTTTATAAAAAGATATGTAACAGAAAAGAAATAGGTTTGACATCATAAGAGGTTGAGCTTAGAAAGTAATGTGACAACATGTAATCTATTTGATGACCTGTCTTTCTGCTCACATATATAATATCAAGTGGTGAGTCTGTGAACAAAGATTAACGTTTCTTATTAAATGCACTTGGTTTTCCTGTATTTCATCAAGGAGCAACTCACCCACTGCCAAGTCTCAGATGGCTTTTTGAGAGCGTACATGACTTGCATTGTGCCGTCTTTTGGTTCCCTGGGGCGTAGTGAACCCACATTGTCATGTCCAACAGTTGCCCAGGCTAAATGAGGAACTTATGCAAAAGCTTTTCTCTGCTGGAGCTAAACCCTGAACCTGTGATTCATGGCCTGACTTGGTTCCCCTAAAGAATGGAGCTGCCTTTTAGTTATACACTGCTTTGAGGTTTGGGCTGGTGGCCAGTACACAAACATCAGCAAAGCTCCTGAAGGACATTGTGACAGTTTGCGGAGTTGAGTTCAGAAAGCTGGGACTAATGTCTTTGTTACCTTTCCTTTGAAGCTCTGCTGAACCTCACTCTGGGAGCTACTGTAGGGTAAAAAAATCTGTAAGATACTGTATCTTTAAGAGGTGCACATAAAGGCAGCTGTTCCAAGCTCAAAGTGTAGTCCAGAGTGTCCTCTGGGTGAAGAAACACCTGGCTAAGGCATGGACCTGTGACTTTGAAGAACCTGCACCATCTCAGACAGACAACTCAGGGAAACACTACAATAAAATGTTAATGCTTAATAGTGGAAAGGGAAACCTGGATGACCAGGAAAAGGATCAGAAGTGCATTTAAGAAGCAAAAACATGCTGCCAACAAAATGGGAAAAAACTGAGAGAATGTGATGGTTTTCCTTTAATGATTTTCACATTATAAACTATGTATTAGTAAGTAAATGTCAGCTAAGCAGGATATGTCAAATACTTGGTAAATAACGATACATAACTCCTGGACAAGCCTGCCATTCATCAGTTATTTAGAACTAATAATAATAAGCAATTAAATTATTTTAATTTGAGGGCCACAAATGGCAATCGTAGAAATGCACATAATTTCTCGGTGTTGCTGGCATCATACTAAGTCACATGGAGACACTCAACAAGATTAAACATTTGTAGTTATGTCTCTGAACTTTTTCAGGGTGGTGCAAACTGCTCTAGATAACTCTGCCCTCATTCTCTTGAAACTCCTCTCCATGTTCAGATAACTTGATTCTGATGGGTGAAAATTGCGTTTTTTTGGTACTCTAACTTTTTCACTGATAACATTATGTTTAAAAAGACATTTACCAACTGCTACTGTGACGTGATACTTCAGAGCTTCTCCATTGTTTCCCGTGGGGTGACTGTCAGGGAGATTTAGCATGAAAACTGTTGCACTGTACCTACCTGATATAGACAGAAGCAGGACCATACTTCTACTGTGCATACCAAGCTGAATTTCTTTTTTCTCTTACCTGGCACATACTCAGGCCTCTGTTTCTCTCTGTTTCACAGGCCAAGATATGTTTGCTTTTCAGTTCTCGTAAGTGCACAAATAGAAATAGAAAGTTCTTACCATTTTTCTGTTCGTTTCACAAATGGGGAGGCCTGAAGGACACAAAACCATATAACAAAATAATCTCTTGTGAGATTTTCTGTGATTTTTAGTCTGAAGATCTTTCCCGTACAATGATTGAAGGAGAGGAACTGGGTAGCTCAGAGAGCACTATGCATATGAGAAATGCACTAATTGTGCAGCACCTTCCCCAAAGGGTCACTTGTTTGTTGCAGTGCTCTTCTGGGCAGACCCAGAAGCGTGGGTGCATTATTGGGTAGGATCTCCCTTCCCTGGGAGAGAGACAGAGAGGGTGGCAGCCAGCAGTGCTCTGGTGCTGGTGCTTTCTCTGCTGTCCCTGGCACCCCTCTGAGCTGGTCTCCTACCTGCTCCTTTGTTGCTCCTTGGTGGCAGGCCAAGAGCAATCACCCCTAGATGGGTTTCCTAAGAGGACTGTGCCATTTCTAAGGCTCATGTGTTTGTAATTCCTTTCTCTACTGTTGAAATTTAACTTCGAAGTGAGAGGGAAATTTAGAGTTTTTGTTACAAGGGCAAAGAGATTAAATTAAAACAAATAGAATTGGAGGGCTTTTGAAACAGTGTTACCTTCCTGTGCTCAGACCAAGTACTCAGTGATCCTGCTGCTTGGGTTGAAAAAATTCATTTAACTGGTGGAAAAGAAGGGGGCAATTTTCTGCAGAAGTCAAGAAGATGAACCGAATTACATTTGAGTTAAATCTCAGTAAAAACAAACCCTCGTCTGAAAATTTGACCTGTCTTAGTTTTTAATTTAGTCTCCCATTCAACAGTGATTTAATACCTGTTTCTTTTGCCTGGATAGACAAAATATTTTCAGAACTAGAATGAAAAAGTTAGGATTTTTCAAGCAGGAGAGCTGAAATAAAGAAAAATACTTTTTCTAGTGAGAGAAGTGTATGGAAGAAACCTTTTATAAAGGCCTTATTATTATCTAAAGGTTTGAGAAAGTTAATACAGAAAAAAAATTGTAAGGATTCCATATTAAAAAGTGCCACAGTTGTGGAGACCCTTGAAGCGATTGCCAGTGCAATAGCATGAGTCTGGAAGCAGAGAGATTTCTGTAGTTGTAATTGGTGCAGCTTCACCAGCTTCTGCCTGTGCTGGCTCAGAGGTCCCTCAGCTCCACAGTCAGTAGAGCTTCTGGACTGTTTTTTCTGCTTTTAAGCCCTTATCATATATAATAATCTAATCCACACATTTCGTTATACTCATGAACCACACTCATTATTATTATAATTGTCACGTAAAAGGAAATGAGACTTTTATTATTTACTGTAAGTTCTGAACATGCTCTTGGCTGACAGGGGAGGCTGCATCCTGAGGGAGGGTATTTTAGGCTTTAGATTGTCAAGTATTGCATAATTTCTTCAGTAATTAGTGTGGTTTATATGTAGCCATATATCTGTTGCACAATGGCTTTAAAAATTATTGTGGTTTGACGTTTTGACTAGTGTCTCATTTTAATTGGATGCCTTCAGGGTTGGTGAGAGCTGGGGAGTCTTTGGAACTACTTAGCTCAGCATTGAGTGGAATTTTTCAAAATAAACCGAGAAATTAAGAGCACCAAATCATTTGTTTTAAATTAATTCAAACTATAACTGGAAGGAATGGTCTATTTGAGAATGAATGTCGGACCCAATGAAAACCTTGAGGCTGGACTGTCAGGCCCTGCTGTGATGGGCATTGGGCAGAGCTGGGGCAGCAGGTGGTGATGGAGGAGAATTCCTGCGGGGCTGGACAGCTGCCTGCCCCTGCCCATCCCATTCCACCTTGGCATGGCAGCTCGGTGGCAGTGTCCTGCACCATCTGTCACTGCTGCCTGGCATGGGGGGATGGCAGCGGCAGGATTAGGTTGCCCTGCAGTGGGTTAGCACTTGCACCTGTTCCCCTCGTTGCATACTGCATTTGAAATATGCCGTGAGCTGATGAGACCTTGGATGGTTGTCCTTAACTGCTGTCTCACTCCTTCAAGCATTCTTAACGAGCGCTAATGAGCCTTTGTATAAACCGCAACTTTCTGCTAGGTCTTAATGACAGCGTTTCGGTCTGTTTGTTTTATGTTTGCACAGGCTAGGGAATCACCACCGAGTGTTGTGCAAATACTTGATTGCTGGGCAAGGTACCTAGGTAGTAAAATTAATTGTCATCTTACTTCATTGTGGGTTTTAAAAAAATGATTATTATATTTAATGTTCAGTTAAAGCTTTGTGGGCTGTAACCAGCACCATAAGAGCTGCCACTTCTCTGTGAAAGACACACAACATGGTGGATACTGTTCTTATCTCTCCCTTGTCCTTGTTCCTGAGTCAGAACTATGCAAGGCACATTGTAAGCTGAAATCTGGTCCTTGTTATAGCATGGGAAGCAAATTAAATTATGGAGGTTTGATGAAGGAGACATTTTAATTTTTTTCCCCCTGCTAACGCAGAAACATTTTGATTGTTTTGTTTTCAAATAGGAATAAAAAAGGTCCTGCTGACAGTGCTGGGATTAGCTCTGTGTATCTGAAATCAGCAATTAGTTACTACTTTGTATAGTCTCATTATCATACAACCAGTGTAATTAAAACCTTGATTTAGCCTCTAAATGCTTATTGTTCCTCTTCAACAGGTGGGGAGCTGAACTGCACAGAGATTTGAGCAACACTCCAGAGCACAGAGGGGCTCATGAGCAGGAGCCAGCCTATTAAGTCACTTTCTATCTGCATTGAATTTTACACACAGCTGGGCTCCTGTCAGAAGGTACCTGTGCTGGTGTGGGGATGCTGTAGAGGATTTGGTCACATCCCTGACCCTATGCCCTGTTTACTCCAAGAAGTTGGGACCATGCTCTGGTTCCTGATCACATGTGGGCTGCTCTTCTCAAGAGCACAGGCTGCAGTGGCTCCCTCTGTTTGACTGGGAGTGTGGACACTATTTCAGTGCACCCATCAGCAATTTTTCTTTCATCTAAAATGGAAGGTTTTATCAAGCTCAGTGTTTGCACCATGCAGTCAAAGAAAAGGACAGAATAACTTCGCTAAGCTGTTGCTGATGTGAGGGGAAGGTTACAACCCCACCTTTGACTGATTAGAATTAATAACGAAGTTGATGCCACCTCCAGATTCATGACTCTTGAAAAGTTGCCCTGTGCAGTTATTTTGAGGTTACAGTTTGTTCACGCTGTCTACTACACAGGCTTATATTTTGCACTGTGTAACAAGTGCTACGAGGGTTTGGTGGGATGACCCAGAGTGACTTGATGCATTTCTTCACGATGCCTTTAATTTAAGATTTCATGGTAGCTTACACAATAAAATGTTGTGTCATACAGTCTTACCATATAAGATTTAACTTTGTGATGGGACCCTTAAAAAATAAAATGCTATAAAAAATTCAGGTGAAAAAAGAGTGCTTCAGAATCACAAAATCAAATACATTCTTGGGCTGAACCATAGTGGTTTTCAGGTCTGGATTTTCTACATCAGCAGATTACACATACTAACAGCCTCATTCAGCTTTTGTTCTACTTGAGACAGTCTTTATTACAAGTTTTTATTTTCACATTCCACTGCTGTGATAAAAATTAATCTAAACTACATGAAGTGGGCAAGAATTATGGTCCATTACTAAGTGCATGCTTTTGGCTGACAGCAACAGTGTCAAGCCAATTTCAAGGTTCAGTGATTTCCGGTTGGCACGTAGCAGAACCAAACAGACTCTGCTGCACAAAATTGAGTAGGATATCCCTTAAGAACAACCCATTTTCAAACACTGCATGGGATGTTTGCTTTGCAGTTCAACCTGGAGTAAGACCTCAGCAGCAGAGAACTTGAGTGTACACAGAAAACAGTGATGTCCCCACTTCTGGGATGAGTGGAGTTTCAGTCATGTACAGGAGGCCAGAATCTGATCTGGGGTCTCCAGATGGCAGGTGAGACTTCCATGTGCATGTCTGTGCTCCTATTGTATTGATTTCTCCCTGTCTTTGTTCTTAACATCCTTTGCTGAGGTATCACTGTAGAGGTTTTGATCTACATGGTAAAAAACTTCTGTATCATAAGAACCTTTCAAAATCAAAACCTAACATGTAGAAAACTCTGGCTCTTGAGATTAATTCTTACAGCTTCTGTGTCAGTGGTCATGAGGAAACTGTTTTGCCGTAGGAATTATGAAGAAGGGACAGGTGCTGACCCATAGTGTTAGAGCTGACTTTTGCACCTTGCCTGGAACAAGGGTGAGAAGATGGGGGAATTCTACCGAAACACTGTGACAGTGGCACTAATATTGAGGTAATTAGATGAGTGTGCACCTAGTGTCTGAAACTCCAGTATGGTGCTCAAAAAAGTGATTTTCTAGGTTTGTATCTAAGCATTGCTCTTGCATTCAGTAAATATCACCAAGCAGCATGTTACAAGGCAGAGAGATGGTCTCTGCCTGGATGACCTTTTGGTCTCAAATATATTTGGTCCAAGATTTGTCAGTCTGCTATTTTTAAATGTTGAGGAGAATAAGAAAACAATGTGTGATATTAAAAACAAGCAAAAGGCTAGGAGTCAAGAACTCCTGATTGATATCTTAGTTCTCTTGCAGACATTGTGTGGGCTTTGGCAAATTACCTAGCTTTGCTGGTTCTGTTTTACTGGTGTGCCACAGGGGACATGCTGAGATTTAAAGCCAGTAGATGTGCTTGCAGTATATTCCCTTCCTCATTTAGACTTCCACTGTCAAATTTGTACTAAACAGTTCTCCCTGATGTGAAAATGATTGCCTCAAAAAGAGCAGAGATTTAGAATAAAATTTCCACAGTCCTACCAAGTAATTGTCAGAAACATTCTGTACTAGTTAACTGGTTCTCTTTAATGAAGAAAAAAAAAAAGTCCTGTTGTACCCTGAACTCACCACTTTTTGTAAAGCATGAAGCATCAGTTCTTATTGCTGGAAAATGTTGCAAATACCATGCTCTAGTAAGATATTTTCCCTCTCCTTTTTTTAAATTTAGGTACATCTGTCAGGAAAACAATAAAAACCCTCATAAATATACATATCTTCTCATTCAGATCTATCAAAGGGAAATTCCCAGGGGCTCCCATAACTTGATTCAGAACACACCCAGGAACTGGATGTTTATCTCATCCTGAGCAACGTCTAAAGCTCTTGAAAGAAGTAAAAGCTGGAAAGGTGCCTGCCAGCATTTTAAAGTATCTTTGCTTCAGCATGCCTGGGAATCTGTGCATGTCATCCTCATGTTGTGGCTTAGGAATGGTGTGCATGTCTTCTCCGTGTCCCGACTACATGGCAGCATGGCTGCTTCTGGCCCTGGTGCACTGGCTGGAGAGAGGAGTCTGTGAGTGGGAGAGGAAGGGAGAGGGGACAGTTTTTTTTTCTTCTAAGAATATAAGGAATTATATTCCATTGTTGTTGTTATTTGGTTTCCTTTTCCTTTTTTAATGTTAAAACTATTGCTGGTTTTTTTTTCTTTTCTGTAAAGGAGTCAAGTAATTTACTATTTTTATTTTAAATATTTCTTGTTTAATCAGACCAAGAAGCTTATCACTATATTGAAATTTTATAGCTTTTATCTAATACCATCTGTGAATTCCGATCAGAGGCCTTTGTGGTAGCTGCTGTCTTTGTCTCACAGCTGACGACTGGACTGGGACAAGCTCCACATGAGAAAATGCAAGTTGCCATGGAGTGGGCTGGGGCAGCTGGCCTGACCACCACCACCAGTAATAAAATCACATCCTCTGTGGGCGAAGGCATTTATTATTAGGTCATGTTTGCACAAGAGGTGAATATGCTTAGGAAACTGAGGTGGTGAGAAGCCATAATTTCAAGTCAATGGGGCTTTCCGACACTCCAAAACCTACTTCTTTCTAAACAAGACGAAAACAAATGTAAAGTATAAATAAACTGATATAAAGTTCTAAATGAAGTCCAACTTCCATCAGTCAAAGCATTCCCTTTTCATTCTGACTTCTTCAAATGTGATATATTGTATAATGCAACATCCAAATTAGAAAAAGATGGCCATGTTTTAGTGTTTTTCAAAATATTAAAATAATGCTCATTTTTTCCCCCTGTAGGAGATTTCAATGCCAGTGAAATTATATTTTTCTAATGGAAAAATACTGTTACAAATGTTCAATTTACTTGACTAATATTTCTCCTATCAGGAAATAAATACACTTCATTGAGTATTTTGCATCTAATTTCTTGCTTTCTAACTGCATGTAGCTTAGTTTGAGAAATGGTACATGCACAAGGCATAAAAGCTTATCTGATTCAATCTCAAATGTGCTGCCACTTTTAGCTAACACTACCATATACATTTGCAATGAACAGCTTCTCAAAGAAATAGTACAATTACTATTCAGCCAATATTTAACCTTCGTGTAGCCTTACATTCAGGCCATGCCCAGCAAATCAAGCTGCCTGATGTGTATGAATTTTAATAATTTTTTCAGCTGTGCTTTTTTAAATGAAAGATGATGACATTTTTCTGTCGACTAAATCTGTGGAAATTTAATATACGTCAAATAACACAGCATCTGACCAGAGAGAGAAGCTTGTTCCAGAATTGGACTTGGAGTCCTTGGAAACGGGAGATTCAATTCAGTGGAGTTGAAACATGAAGTACAAGGATTTTGTATCCGACTCTGTGTTTAACTGTTGGGATGCATTTATAGATTTAGTGCTTTCTCAGACACTGAAGTGCTTTATTTCTCCTAGCAGATGCCCATCCAGGAGGATATAGAGGAATTTTGTTTTAAAGAATCTGGAGTACCTGGTTATATCTTCGGTGGCTCTGCTTTCAAAATGCAACGTGCTGAGTAAACAGAAGACCTGTTCTGACCTTTTTAAAATACATTGCTATTAGTCTGCAGGCTTCCTTCGGAATTCCGGCCTGCAGATGGGGCGCTCTCCTCTGGTGCATTGCTCCAGCAGCCTGCTCCGCAATTCCCTGGCAAACAGCCAGGAGCAGGCAGCAAAGGCACTGGGCTCCAGCTGAGCTGCCTGCTGCTGCCTTGCTGGAACAGTGTCTTGGTAGGATTTTTTGCTAAGCGGCACAAGCTGACCCACCAGGGTGGAGGAATGGCATGGAGCTGAGAGGATCCTAGGTGGTAGGAGGTGTGGAGAAGACTCCTGGCAGTACATTAAGGCTAATAGTCCTGTTTATGGTTTTGGACATATCCAACTGTCTTGCTAGGTTGCTTCCACAACAGAGGTGACCAGCCAGCAAGAATCACAGCTTTTACATGAGTTCCTGTTGGCTCTTTCTGCGGCTTTCCACAGATGAAAGCAACATCTTTAATTCAGGAAATACTCAGTTCACAAAATATTCAGTTTAGTTGCCTTTGCATTTGAAAGCCCTTTGGACTCAGTCTGTTGTATGGTCTCTCTCCAGTCACTGGTTCATTGCTCCTGGGGAAAATCATCTCATAAAACCACCAGGAGAAGAGAGGATGGGGGACACCCAGCTGCACATCAGTGTGCAATGCCTCAGCTGGCTTCCTGCAGCGTGATCTCAGGCTGAGAGTAGCTAACGGGACTCCCATTTCCTCCATGGGCTCTGAGTCTTCTGCCCCTTCCCTCACCTTTTATGAAGGGGAGGGGAGGTCACAGGAAAATCTATCTTTGGATAAAAGAAGGTTGAAATAGGAGCTTCCTGAGCTGCTACATTACTCATCTTGGGGAAGAGGGCAGTAGAACAGCCCCTGTTCTTCTCTGTTCTGCATAAACCCAGAGGTTTAATGCATTCAGCACCTCACAAGCAGGTGCCTCTCTCCACTCCTTGCTGAGGAGGCAGAAGATGGGAACAGGGTAGATATAAATCCCAGGTAGGAAATGAAGAAAGGAAAAATGCATCAAGCTTCACAGGTTGATAAAACCCTATGTCTTTTTGAAAACTCCAGCTTTTATGTGTAGAAGAGCTTCTTCTCCAAAATGTTCAGGCTAGCATTGCAAGACGCAAACGCTCAGACACACCTGCAGCAAGACTCCCACAGCAATGCTCATGGACTGCATCAGGAGGGCTGGGTGCTCTGCAGGTTGCCTGCTAAACTGCTGAGAATACAGACCCTAAATGCATTTGGCCTTGGAAAGGGGTAGAAGCATTGTTTACACGGGAGCTCTTCCAAAATGGCCAATCTTTTGTGGAAAAATGTGACTGGCTGCTGTATTGGCTCTATGCTACACAGCGCATAGCACAAGGAACCCTGCTAAGGAACATGTATTGAGCACGCTGTGATAACTGGGATTGAGACTAGAACAAAACATGTTTGGGCATTGTTAAAATCCCACATTAACATTAATGTGCTGGGATGAATGGGTGAAAAACCGCTTTGGTTGGAATCATGATTGCTGTGAAAGAAGCAAGCTGTAATGTAATGGCTTGTAGCTACTGCACACTTGTGCTATCATGACTGTGAGATGAACATTTGGTTAAAGTGTATGTGTCATCTTGCTGTGGGGACATCTTAAACATGTAATTTGAGTCTGTGTCTTTGGATGGCTTTTGTTTCTCTTAAAATGTTACTTACAAAGAGAACAGAGCATCCAAGGTTTGCTCTGTCCTGAACTTTACTGACTTTAAGCTTTTTGTAAAAATGTCACAATTTACTGTGGAAATGTTTGTGAACCCAGGATTAAAGACAAAACAGTGTGAACACGCAGCTTGGCATGCTGTAAAATTCAGGAAATAAGGAAAATCAGTAGCTTTTTGAAAACAAAATCTGTGAATCATCCACAAAGTATGCTGGAGGTTGTCTCTAGGTTTGTGGCTAGTTGTGAAATCAGAGGAGGAGATAAAAGAGAGTTCAGGATAAAGCACTTTTTCTTGCCAAACAAATGCTGGTAAGAAGTGATGTTTGGAAATGCAGCATTAATAAAGAGAAATTATGTTCTGTCCAAAATAACTTGGAATTTGGTAAGCAACAAAACATCTCAGTGGGGTTGCCTGGGCAGTTGGTGCATCCTTTTAAGTGGGCTGGAAAACAAGTTAAACATGGGTAGGTGGTACTTGCTTTTAGAAGAGACAATTTGAAGAAAGATTTTTTCCTAAAGATACCTTAGTTTCAGAGATGATATTTTTGGTTTATATGTCACCCAAAAGAGTCCCAAAAGGGCTGGTGCTCTGTGGTTTTCAGAAGAAAGCTCTAAATCCTGACAGCATTGCTGAGACTGTCATGGCCACACTTGGAGAAGGCCAGCTCTTATCACATGGCAGCCTACACAACGCAGCAGGGCCTGGGGATGTGTGAGGGCTGGATCAGTCTGGCTCTGTAGCACTGGCTAATAACTGCACAGCTGCTTTCTGGTTCCTTACCAAACAAACAAGCAACCAGCCTCTCTAGGCATTCTGGACAAAGCTCAGACCTTCAATGGTGTTGCCCTTTGGTGACGTTTGTTGGACCAGTCCTTACTTGGGAAGGTAGCTCCTTGTCTCTTCTCTCTGGTGACTTAAGCACGGACCTGCCTCTAGCTCCATTCCTGCTGCTATGACCTGTTGGCAGTAGAGCCCTTGGGAGGTAGAGAATTTTTGCTCAGATATTTTGAAGCACATTCCTGGTCGTACAGGTTTTCAGTGTAAGAACTGAAGGGGCTCAGTGCTGTGGTCCAGTCTGAAGGACCACCACGCTGCACATGGCCCAGGGCTGACTTACTGCTTACTCCTCCTGGGAGGAGGAATACCTGAGCTAATTTTGCCAGTATTTCAAATGGTAAGTTTGGAGAGTAGATTTTATACCTTTCCATTTTCTCAGTGAGAGAGGGTTTAAGCAACCAATTATTTGTCATGCTATTATTAATACGGTTGGTGAACTCCTTTATAAAAATCTTTTTAAGGGAAATTGTTAAACACACTGAGCTTAAGAATTCATCTGTCACAACAATAATCTTTAATTAAAATCTAAATTAGTTTCTATTGGCTCAGCTATTGTTATCTTTATCGTAACAAAAGATTCAGCCAATCCCAAGCTTCATGCAGCTCTGATTTTTTATGAACTTTTGCAGGCCTTGTAGTAGTTCTGCAAAGAAAATAATCTGTGCTGTTAAAATCCTGCCACTGAATAACAAGTGGGTTTTGATGTCGGTGTTTTTTTTTCTTTTTTTCCTTTTTTTTTTTTTTCCCAGTTCATAGGATGAGACTTACTAAGCTGATGCTTTTGGGTTAATAATATTGGCTATCTGTGAACAGTAGCAGCATATTCTTGAACTGCAGGACTGAGAAAAAACTGGTTGCCTCAGGGAATGAGATGTAAAAACTTTCACTTCCAGAACACTGTATAATACTCAATTTAAGTCAAAATTTGTATCCATATTTTAGCTGTTTGGCATCCTGTCTGATAACAGGTGCTATTAATACAGCTTCTAGTATATCAATGACCATTTTAGGAAAAGTAATATTTCAGTTGGTTTTAACTGACTTTGGTTTTATTGGAGGTGGTGAGGAAGAAGCCGATTCTCATCTTTAATTACTGCCTAGCATCTAGCAATGAGTCTAATAAAGAAGAACAGCAGCACTAGGGCTGGGATTTTAGGAAAACTTCAGTACTGCTGTCTTGATATTTCTGTTCTGGGAAAAAAAAAGAACAACACACTTCAAACCCTGGGCTTTTCAATCTAGTGCTTTCCTCAGTGCCTGAATTAATTTAAAAGAAAAAAAAAAAAAAGAAGCAAAAAACCAGCAAAAAGTTATTTTGCTCTATTTTTTCTTCATTGGTTGTAAATATTCAAAGTAATTTTTTTTTTTCTTTTTTTCTTTTCTGGGAGAAGCATAGACAAATCAATCCATGAGAATATGTCTGGTTCTGCCTCAAATATTTTCAGCTGGTGATGAAGGGGAGAAATTCTGAGTTTCTTTTACACGTGCACTTAATTTATGGAAGAAATAAAGAGTCATTAGGACTTCATAGCACCCCAAACTACTCCTTAGTTTAGCAATATTTATCTTGGTGAGAAACATTCGTTTTTCTAGGAAGGAAACAATTATGAGCTTGAGAAGAGGTGGCTAGGTATGTTGTAAGCTGTCTAAGGAAGCAAGGAAATATGGATACGGTGCTTGCTCCTCTGTGCAGTTCCCAAAGGAGAGGTGCCTAAGATGATAGCACAGAAGAGTCCTGAAACAAAACGTCAGGGCTTTTGAAGCAAGAAGCACTGGATATAAAAGCCTGAAGAACGTTGTCTGTTTTTCCTGAGTTGTGGAGTCCTCCTTGGCCCTGATTGGAGGGTTTTCAGCTTTACCACTGTGATTTGTTTCATTCCCCTGTAGCAGTCATGAGATGGCACTCTTTTACCAGAAAAGATAGGCTGCAAAGATTCTGAAGTGCGCATATATCTAGACTAAGAAAAAAGAAGCAATGCCAGGAAAATATTGTTGAGAGATTACTGCAAAAATTACTTTTGAAATAGCTGGGTGGGAAGGCAGGCAGATGAGACACCACTAGGATGCTGTGTGTCTGTGGCAGGAATCTAGTATTTGAAGGAGATCCCTTGCTGTCCTCTCCTTGAGCTAGAGCTTACTATCTTACTTGATTTTCTTCTGACTCTCATATGGATTTGAGGCATTTGTATACAGCAGCTGCAGATTATATTCTTCTTTGTGACAAGCACAATTACACAGTCCCTTTCTAGCAGCTTTTATTACTGCTGCCAGACCACTGCTAATTTGGAGCACTTTGTTGATATGTACTTTGTACAATGAGCAATTGGCTAAAACTGGACATTCTTCACTCTGATGATATCCTACCTCTCAGAGAATAAACTAAACCAGGCTCCCAGTTTCAGATGTAAATGGGGGTGCAAGGAGGGCAGGACCCCAGGCATTTCTAGACAAAAACATCTGTCTACAACATTGCATACAAGTGTTTAACATGAGATTTTAGGAAATGGCGTGTTGTAACAAATGGAAAACACAGATCCAGATTCTGGTCTCACTCAACAGCAGTTCAAACCAGGAGCATCTTCCATCAGGATGTAGCTATTCCAGACTGTGTACCTGACTCAGATCTCCACAGTTTTACACCTCCGTGGGATCCTTGCTAAGTCCCAAACAATCTATCAAGTCCCAAACAATCTAGCAGATGTCTGCTTGTAAGGCAACATCCTCTGGCTCCTGTTGTGCTCCTAACACATGCTTGATGGGACGGGAAAGAAGCAAAACATGGCATGGTCTCCTTCAAAGCTTGCTGAGTCCTTCTCTCCTTCATGCTTGCAGTGAACCAGGTTTGGGTAGGAGTAGAGATCAAGGATGGCTTTAAAGCTAGCCATGCTTCCTTCAAGTAGTGTACATCACAACGCCTGGGAGGAAAAATGCAAGAGTTTGGATACAAGGCAGGCGGATGAAAGTGATGTGAGTTTGGGAGGAATTCAAGAAGGCATCAGAAGGATGCTGAATCAAACCAGCTCTGTGTCATGCAGTGAGCCCTTCTCTCTCCTCCCACCACAACAAAAGTTTTCCCTAGCTGCCAAATGCAGTACATGGCCACTGCGTTCACTTTGTATTTATTCCAAGAAGAGATTTTTTTAAACCAAAGAAGTAAAAGAAGCAGAAACTGATTTTATTACCTAATTAGACCTGGGAGGTTCTTCTGGGACAGATGACGGATTGTTAGGGTCACCTTGGTTTCTTCCCCTTGCTTCTCCTCTCAGCCCAGCTGAGCATCTGGGCCCTGATGTGAGTAAATGTTCATCACCTCACTGAGGCTGAACTCCTGCCTGGCTAATCTGAGATCAACGTGGGCAGAGCTGTCTTGAAGCAAGAAGACTCTTTTTTCTTTTCAATCACATATTTCTAAAGAGAAAAGGGAGAAAAAACTGCAGTCGCTTATTCCCAACATGGATGTGAGTACTGGAAATGAATTTAATAATGTAACTGCACCTTGAAAAGTCCAAACCCTGATATTACACTTTGCTTTAAGAAGCCGCTACAGAACTGGCGCATGAAGCATTAGCACTACTCGCTCGGTACAACCTGGATTATTTGCTTCTTGTGTTTCCTATCAATTTTTAAATTACATTTTATTCTGATGTTGCTGGAAATGAAGGTCAATGCAAATACAACAATACAAGTGCTGAATGTATGATGTCAATACATTTGCATCAGAAGCTAGAAGCTCAGCAGGGAACAAATTGCTGAGGCTCAAACAAATAGTAATATTTGGCTCTTATTTTCTGTGACCTTTTATCTGAAAGTCTCAAAGGAAAGGAGATACTAATTTTTTTACCAATGGGGAAATTGAGAAAGAGAACAGTTACTTGCCCTGAGGATTCATAAATGTTGTGCAGCAAAGAAGTGCTACTGTGGTGAGGATACATGCATTTTGATAGTTATTTGAGGGCATGCTGACTATTTGCTGTCCTTTGATGTGAGCCAGGAGGATTTTTTGGCCTAAAGCACTGATGCAGTTTTCATGGAGGGCAATTGTTTTGGAATAGCATTTTTTTCAGGTTCTGTTATTTCAACACAAAGCAAGCTTCTGCTCATCATCATCATCATCAGAGCTCGAAACCTTTCCTAAGACCTTTTCTCTCCTTTACTTTAAGCAGCAGTGGGTATGGATGACAAAACTACAGAGCTTGTTTTGGGAACAGAAAGCTGAGATGGATCACATCATGCAATGTGAACATGTTTTCCTGGAGTCACAATTATGCTTCCTCAGCCTTTTCCTGTTGCCTGTGCAGTGGAGCTCTCCTTGTCTTTTAGCAGCAAATGAAAAATTTCTACTATGAGAATTATAGAGATTTTGCCTGGGGCTGCTGTGAAAACACGAGGCTGTGGCATGTGCACACACACGTGCAGACACATAGATATGTATTGATGAACAGAGATAGCCAGGTCAGTGATTTTGTGGTTCTCCTGTACCCAAAATAGCAAATCCTTGATGTATGAGCCTTGGAAATTCTCAGTCCCTACAAATGCTTAATGAAATCTGTCGATTATCATCAAATGAAAATTATTTCCATCATACTGGGGCAGGGGGGAGAAGAGAATTTAACTGGCAGCAGTGAAAAGACAATTAGCAGACTTCAGAGAGGCACTGGGACAGTTAAGATGTTGTTACAAGAAAATATCAGGGAAACAATAGATAGATCAGGCTATTATAAGCATATGGTGAAACTGAATAACACATTACCACAAAATACTCCGGTATGATTGGATTAAATCAGCCAACACAATGAGCGAAGCTCTGTAGTACCATCACAGTGCAGAAATATTTGGGTTTTACATTTTCAGGAAAGTTTAATGGCATTCCCTCTTTCTCCCTACACATAAAAACAATGGTAGTGCAGAAAGCTTCACTCGATTTCTAATTTGGTAAAATGCTGTATGAAAACTCATAATTCTTTTTCTGCACAGTTTACCAGGGGACTACTACACATTTTGGCTGCAAGAAAGCCCTGTAATAAATGATAGCTCTTCCAGCCTGTTGGCAGTATATGGTCCAGCCATCAGTCTTGTAAACGTTCCCATAACCATTGAAAAGATGAAATAGTTTGGATCTGTGGCTTAACGCATTATTAATCACAGAGCAAAGGGTTTGCTCTGATTTCACCAGGCATGCAAATGTAAAAAAACTATGATCGTCTCAGGTGCCGGTCAGCACAGGGATAATGGCACAACTAATCATCTGCTGCTCCCATGATTGAATACAGACTTCAAGCCCAGTATTTCAGGGAGCATTCCTCAGAGTTTGGTCAAGTATGAAGACTATCATTTAACAAACCCTTTGTGAATTTGGCCAGGTTTTTTTGTGTGTCAATGTGTGTTTGTATCTGTGAGTAAAGGAAAAACTGATTAATATCTTATTCGCTTCCCTGGCTGATAACGAGAAAGAGAAATATGACATGGTTCCTTCATGAACTGACTGCTCTAGCTGTGATGTGTGCCTTTTGGGTCAACCTGTGATCCCATTTCTACAGGCTTCCAACCAGCCAGCTGATGGGGCCAGAGCTAATGATAATGTGATGGCCCAATCCAAGATTCAGAAATGTCAGAAGTATTTTCTTGCTGCATTTCTGGGCTTTTGGAAGGGAGTGGTGTAAGTTTAGATGACAGTGGGTTGCAAAAGTCTCTGTAGTAACTGGGTTGCTCTTTAGGATCCCTTACCTTTGGGGAAATTCTCCAGTTTTTCATAGGATTACTGGATCACATTAATGTTTCTGAATCCAAGTGTGGTAATACATATGAAGTGACAACAAAAGAACTCATTCAAAGGAAATAAGCCCAAGGTAATGAGGATGTCATAAGATGAATAATTAATATTTTAAAAGGCTAATTCATCGTTGTGACCTCTGCAATACCTACCAACAGTGCCACAACAGCTTTTCACTACATACAGTGTCCTGTTCAAGCCAGAACAGGCTGGCTTGCTGCTGTTTGTGCTGTTGTACCTTGTTCTAAGTTGCTGTGAAAAAATATCTCAGAAGGAGAAAAATCAGAGCCTGGACAATGCAGAACTCCTGAAAAATGCTGTAGCTCGCAACTCTCCTGCTAACAGGAGAAGGATGGAGTTTAAGATGGCAGCTGCAGAAGAAAATTCACTTTGCAGACTTTTTACACTGACATAGTTAAGAGAGAAAGCTACACATATAATGGATGAGGTATTATGTTTTAGAGGAGGACAGTCTGGATTTGCAAGAAGCTTTGACCGTCATGTTTTCCCACAAATGCTTCCATCTCCCTTGGTGAGCTAATTTTAAAAGTTAATGGACTAGATCCTTCAAAGTGCTAATGCTGCATTATGCTGCTTCAGTGGTGCAAAAGGGCACTGAAGCAGTCTCCTTCTCCCACTGGGGATAGCCCCCTGTTCCAGGGAACTGCTGGGCAATACAGGTCAGACAGAAAGGATCTTCCATGAGCCCTGATATATCTGGAGCAAAGACCTCTGGGGAAGAAGCAGGATGAGAGGTGTAACCATACACCCTGGTTGAGAGTGACTACTGCTTTAGGGCTGACAGCAAAAGTAATTTGAGAAGCTACTGATGGAGCAAAAATTCCCAAGACTGGAAGAGCACTGAAAGACTCAAAATGGTGTTTTGCATTGCCACTGCTTTCCCACCCAATGGGTAGATGTGTGTCCCTGCTACATTTGACTGCTTACTTGGAAGCAGGGATGATAAACAGTGAGAGAGAAATAATTCTTCGCAACTTGTTTCCTCAGCTGTGTTGACTAAACAGCCAATTCCCTTTTTTTGTATGTATGTTATGCCTGCTGGCACATGGCTGTGGCCAGTGCACACTGTGCTGAGTTAGGCACCAGCTGCTCTGGGACCCGAGAGAGGATGCTGACCCAGCAGGACACTGACACATCCACTGGGCAGTAAAAGGGGAGTCTAAACTAAAGGCTACTGCTGTGGGTTGCATCACCTACCCTAATCCTGCTATGCACTCACTTACTAACTCCATATTTACAGTGATCTGAACCAGGGGTTTGGGAAGGTTTTTGTAGATACCCTGGAAAACCATAGGGTGCAGAAACAATGGTGTCCATTAAAACAGCACCTGCTGTGATAATGCTTGTCAGAAAGAAGAGAAGGCTGGTAGGGAGCAGTAATAATTTTAGCTGGCCAGTGTTAATCTGCTGTCTTAAGTCAGTCCAACTCCAAGCCATGGAAAGACACTGAAAGAAGGACTGAGTGCACAGGGAGACCCCTGAGCCCCCATGGTAAACCAACATGAGCAGGTAATCTAAAAAAGTGAATAGACAATCAGACCGATCACTGTTACAACTTGGTGCCAACATGTAGCAATAGTTTCAACTTGCTGTGTGATCATCCAAAAGTCTAGAACAGGCTCCCTGCTCTTTCGATTCAGACTGGTTGTTTTCTACACATGACCTTGAGGTTATTGTCACTGTTTGGAAGTTGAAGGAATAAACATTTTGGGCAAATGGACTGACTTTGGGCCTAAATCTTTTTCATCTCCTACCTGGGCAATGCAATACATTTTAGCAGGGCATAACATCACAGGTTCAATCCATGCTGAGTGCCAAAGCACTTCCAGAGACACATCTTACCTGTCATTTGATCTCTATAGCAAGAGAAATACCTGTGTTCATTTTCAAGATGCTTATTTAGAGGAAATTTAGGTTAGACATTATAAAGAAACCTTTTAATGTGAGGGTTGTAAGACACTGCAACCTGTTACCCCAGCAAGTTGTGGAATCCCCCTCCCTGGAAGTGCTCAAGGCCAGGTTGGATTTGGCTCTGAGCAACCTAGATCTAGCAACCTCCAGAGAGATGTTCCTGCCCATGCAGGGGGTTGGAACTAGATGAACTTTAAGGTCCCTTCCAACCCAAACCATTCTATGATTGTATGACTCTATTACCTGAGATTAGAATAACTCTTTCCATCCTGGGTAAGGAATGTCAAAATGGAGGTTTTTTTGTTTTTGCAGAGGCAAGAGACAGAAACAAATTCCAGTGACAACTAAAACTCAATAGTTTTCATCTGAAGGTATTTTTGACCTTGTCTTTTTAATACAAACACAGAATAGCATGGGTCTAAGATAAAGGAAAAAACCCAGCTATCGCATCTGCCACACACTTCTCCTGATGCAGTGATGCTATGGACCACTTCTGATACAGTTCAGGTGGGCTGCATAGAGTCTTTAGACACTGCAGCAGCAGGGATCTGTTGAGACTGGCACAAAAAGGAGCTTCCTGGGTAGACAGCAATGAGACCAACAGGATACGCTTCCTCCTGGGAAAACCATCATTTACAAAAAGAGTGTTTTTTCTTGGGGCAATCAGGAAGGGGCTGTGGGAAAGGACACAACACTGAGAAATCTGAAGAACAGAATAGCAGCTTGAATGGTCAAGAGCATCTTTTCTTTTTCACAGAATCACAGAATTGTCATGGTTGGAAAAGACCTCTAAGATCACCTAGCTCAGCCGTCCATGGGTACATGCACTGGGGCGCTTTCCCCAGGGTACATGAGCTGCTGAAGACAAGATGAAAAGGTAAGTCTGAATTTTCCTTTTCTATTCTTGCTGTGCCAAGTGCCAGGAAGTAGAGGGTCAATCAGCTGTGCCACATGAGTGGGTTGGATGGCTTCGTGGGACAAGACCTCAGGGGTCATGACTATCTAAGTGGGTGGTGATGAGGGCTGATTCTTTGTTCTGCATTAGGCTTTGGTAGTCTAGAGGGGACAAAATCTCTGGACTAACCCAAAGATTGCTGCTAACCCACTCTCATGCTGCACTTTCCTGAAGGACTGCCATGCAGGGGCAGCACAGACAGCATCCTGCTACCAGTTGTACAATTCAGCATTTTGAGCTGATCAGCTCAGGCAAATTTGAGTTGATGTAAATGTGGCCTTTGTGTGGCAGATCTGCCTTAAGGGAGGGCAGCAGGGAAGATAAGAAAACTTCCTTTACTTTTTCTTTATTTTTCTATTTTTTTATCTTTCTCTCCTTCCCAGAGAATGACAGCTTGCTTGTATGTCAAACTGACAAACCATCAGGTATATATGGAGCTGAATGAAGGCTGTTATTTGATAAGGGGCTCTGACAGGTTTCCAAACAATGGCAGTGTCTTAAGATGGAACCTGGAATATTTAATTAATTAATAGTGTAGGTGCTACATAATTCAGTTTTCATAAACCTTCTTTGCTGTAACAGCTGGAACATTCCTCTATCTACTCATCATGCTGAATTCAGAGGGACTGAATAGAGCTGAAAGATATTGTGAAAAGGGCAATTAATGAAGTGAAACTTCAGGGAGGTCGGGTTCAGCAAATGAAGACCTGCAGTGATTTGACAGCTGCTGAGAGAGCTGTGTGGAAAAGAAGCTGAAAGTCTCACAAACCACAGAAGTGGTTTGAGATTACATTCTCAGCTCTCAGTTCAGATCCAAGACACAAAATTAATAAACTGGTGTCACTTGACAAAGTCTGTACTTACACATGAGGGCTGATATAAAAGTATCTGGAACTCAGTAGAATTGATTGCAATCCATGATGCTGTCAGCACAGATACAAAGCTTGAGGTGAAAAGCTGTAGGTCCAAATTGAAGAGATATTTTTCACCTTTGCTTTCTCAGAAAGTAGTCCAAAATTTTTCTCCTGTGACCCATATGAGGGACTCAGCAGCAAGGGGGGAATCAGGCATATGAGTCAGACCTAATTGCTCTTAGCTTTAATGGATCGGATTCACTTGAACTCTGGTTTGGAGATAGGTAGGTGGGATGGCCTTATGGAGCCTCCAGGAGAAAATTTGGTTTGTAAGCTGTCCATTATCTAATGTTTTGGCTAGAGGATGCTGGATGTAAGCAAGCTAGTTAAAATAATGGAGTATTTTTCTGTTGATCCAGCACCATGAAGGACACACAGAGGGCAAGGCTCCACTTTCTTTCTGATGGAGCCAAGGTTAGATCTGGCTGACACTGGGCTCACACTGGGACACAGGCTTCATTTCTTTGTAGAGAGAGCCAAAATATAGTAATAAATAAAAGTGTCTCTTTGTCCCAGAGAGAAGGAAGAACCAATTCTCCGTTAGAAGGAAGGGAATCTCTTTTTCATTCCTGAGAGTCTACTTCAGTAGCACCCACACACTGTTCCTTGTATTGGAAACTTTATAACTTCACTTGAAAATCATGCCTTTTTGATGGCAGTGGAAATAACATGACTTTTAAACAAGTAGAGGAGACTGTCATTGAAGTCGAGCCAGTTATGTGGGAGTCAGATGATTAAGGTAGATATGCTGTAGGTGGGAAGAAATACTATCATTTGGAAAAAATACTGTATTTTGAACAGGTTTAATGTTCTCTTCCAGGAAAGGAGGGTTGTTACTACTAAGTACATTATCAACATTAGATGCAGGGCTGATGTGCCTTCTGTGTAATTGTTCACATGCATGCAAATTGCCTATAAAATGAGTCTGAGTTCTTACTGAGTTGTACAGCTGAGGTATAGGGGGACTGAGCTCACTTTTTTAGATGTAGAAACAAAGAGACAGAGGTTGAAGTGAGGGAGTTGCTCTCTCACCCAGGTCACACCAGTGTCTGCCTCTCCGCAATACAGCACCCCAGGATCTATTTTCTGATGCATTTATAAGTTCTGTTTCATTCTTATTGGATTGATCTGACTCCTACCTCAAGGCTGTGCAATGCTCTTCCTATTTTTTGCAGGGGGACAGAGCTACTCCAGCACGGATAACTCGCACCTTCCAGGATTCGTGGGCTTTGAGTCATGTGGGGGTCTCAGGCTGGCCTCTGAGGCTTCAGCCCAGCAGCCTTAGAGAGGCTGTTGTGTTGGTGTGTGCCAACAGCCTCTTGATTTACACCTTGGCTTAAGGCACGTGCTGAGGACCCTGATGTGCAGGAGTGCCCAAAGCTGGCACCACTGGTGGCAGCCCAGAGCAAGCCAGAGGCAGCACTGCTGGGAGACTGTGCTCCTGTGCCTGAGCTACAGCAGCTGGGCATCAGTTGATGCCAAAAGGTCTGTTCTTGTCCTGAAGCAAGTCTCACCTCTGAAGCTTCAGGTCCTCTCTTGGTGGCCCACTGAAGATATTTTGCTTCTGGAGCATGGCTTCTTGACTGGGCCTGTTCTTTGTTTCTCTCTGTGGATTCAACCCAAAGCCCAGTGACACCAAAAGACCTGGATCTGAACATTTTTTTCCTCCATATCTTATTCCAATGTGGAAACAAAGAGCATTTTGCATAATTTGGGATTTTTTAATTATTTTTTTTTCCCCTAATCAAATGGTCTTGCTTTCAATTACTCTAACCTGAGAAAGGGGGGAGGAAGTAAAAAGCCTACACTGAAAACTAATGAATTCATCATCTGAGATAGATTTAACGTAATATCATATGGTCTGGATGCGAGAAAATCTCAGTATAGTGATAATGCAAGTGTAACAAGCACTGTTGGTGATGCAGTTAGACCTAATTCAGTGCAACAGGAATTTTTCTACTGATTTCAGTAAACTCAGGGTGTTCTCGCACACACTGGCAACTGCTTCATCTTAGGGTCTCAGCATTTTAATATAAACCAGTGTCCTCTGGGTAGAAGCCCATAGCAATACCATTCAAAATGCTGTGTTTTACTATCAGAATGGTTTTGTGTTGTAAACAAAACTTCTCCACAAGTAAATTTCATTTTTTCCTCATTAACAAACCTGTACCACTTTCAAACTGGTATAAGAATAAAATAAAACATAGTCTGTGCTCTGAAAACTTTGTGTCAGGTTGTAGAAACAGCTACTTTTTTTCTTAGCACAATTACTGGTTTCTGAGTTTGCACTGGAAAAGATAATTGGCTCTGAACTGCAACCAGAATGACAACCAGCTGCTGTGTAACAGCCTTTGATGTTCTCTATGAGCAAGTATATTTTGATTTGTAGCAATCCCTCTACTTTTATCCAGCCTTTCTTCCCACATCTGTAAAAATCACATCTACAAAATTATTTAGAGGACCCCCTTATTGATTTGTCACCTGTTCTGGGATTTGAGTGACCATTGGTATTTGTTTGGCTTCTGTCCAAATACTTTCCCTAGTACTTATTGCAATCTTACAAACTCATGTTTTCTAACAATCTGTGGTTAAAAATGAATTGAGAAAAATAACATTTTTTTCCTCAGCAGACTGCAACTCTTTTCAGGGTCCCTTTAGCACCAGGCCTTTAGATTCATGATAATTAAAGTTAAAGATTTTACAGTCTGGAAAACAGAAGGGTACTAACTCAGTTAAAACATTACTTTCATAAGATTTTCTAGACTGAGCTTGGTGTAATTACACAATGTATATGGAAAATACAGTTGCTGTATATTATCACCATCTACTTGGAATACCCTCTTTACATCAGCACAGTTTTATTATTCAGTTGTAGTGTGATGCTACAGAGTCTCATAATAAAGATATGATAACACATATTATAATTTCCAATATGTATTTATAAGCCAACTTGCTTTTTTTTTTCTTCACATCACCAAATGTACACTGAGTGCTAATCTCTGCCAGTAAATCTGTTCCTCCTCAGTGCTATTTTATTTTCCTTTTGTTTAAACAACCTACAGGTATGTTATGTGTTTTGTCCATTTAAGTAAGTTATGTCCATCCTCAAATTATATACTAAATTGCTTTAAAATTGATTTTTCCCTATCTTCTCAAGTCCTTCATAGTTGGAATAGTGGAGATAATGCAATATCGTACTGTAGTGTAGGGTTTTTACCTGGAAGGTGTCTGGCTAAGGTGTACTACTCTCCCAATGGCCAGTGACAGCCCTGTTCTGTTATTTTTTGGGAAATGAGGCTGAAGGGTGCTACCAAAGGGCAGACTCCAGATGCCTCAGGACTGCCTGGAACTCCATGATGTCCCACAGGTGTGATACCTCCCGCACCTGTGCAGGACCGTACATTTTTTTTGTGTCCTCACATCCTTCCAGGTGCCTGGGGGAAAGCACAGTGTGTTCCCAAGGGTCTGGGTTGTAAAGAGAGAAGTGCCTGCCTGCCTGATAAAGAAGGTATCCATAAAACCTGTTTAACATCACTCTGTATCTGTTGTATAGACTCCTGAGAGGCAAACCAGATACAGAAATCTTGCTCTGGAGAGGATGACAATTTGAACTTCTATTCTGCAGCTGGGGCTGCTGCATTCTGCCTTACTCATCTCTCTAGGCTCCTTTCTCTCAGGTTTTGAACCACCAGTCTTTGGGTGACCACAGAGCAGCGAGGAAACAGCTGTCCTGTGAGATGGGTGTTTTGACACCAGTGCACTGAACAGTCTCACATTTCCATCACACACTCAAAGCAGTGGCTCATGTTAGGTGCAAAGAGCATTGGATATTTATTAATTATGTTTTTAGAAGTTACTTCTTGCTCTATGTGACATCCAGGATGTATAGTGCTTGTCTTGAACAATCCAAGAGATAAGTGATGTACTTAGGCACTCAGGATATCTGTTGTTTGTCTTGAGACATGTAGGAGTTAAACAAGATTTGTTGATGGACTAAAAAGATATCTCAGCAACCCACCAAACCATTTTACTCCACTCCCCCATGATGTGTACCTGAGAACCGGGGAGTTTAGTTTGGGACATGCTGAGATTGGAGACAAAGGAGTTCTACATCTGGTGCTGGGAGCAGAATATCCAGTGATAACCAGGCCTTGAGATTCCATGAAAACCACCGACTTAGCAGGAAAAAATAAAGAGTGTCAGTCTCAAGCCACCTCCTAGGACCGAACCTCCACTGCAATAAACTAATTCTGTGGTGCCAGTTGTCTCAACCTCCTGTTTTGCAATGGCTGATCTCATCAATTAGCCAAACAAAGACTATCTGCAGGACATGGCCCCAGCACCATACCCCCCCAACTCCTATCTTGGAGGAGCATGGAAAAGATACAAGGGTTTTCTCACCTGTACAGAGAGAAAACTGGGGGTGGAGTGGGCAAGAACTGTATACAAATCTGGGACACTATGAGTGCAGGGAAGCAGTTCCCCACCGACAGTGTCGCTGGACCATGGTGGTAACTATTCTCGCACTGTCTTCTGCATCTCTGCTTTCTGCTTTCTTTTCTGTCTCTGTTTTCCTCCTTATCCTACCTGCTCTATTGAATTTGTTGTGTTACTCCAGTAAAGTTTGTTGTGCACATGATATCTGACCTCGTTTGCATTTTAGTTTCACCATTTGGGATCAGCTTTACACCTTTTCACAGGTTCTGCAGGACAACAAAGGGTGCAGCTGCTGAGTGGCTTATCCCAGGAGAGGGAAGGCAGAATCCAGCTGCACCAGCCTCCCGCTGCGGTGAGGAGTGTTAGAAAGCAAGGGGGTTCTGCTTCATCTCTCCTAAGACAGCACACCAGCCCCTGTGCCTCCTGGTGCACCTGATGTTGTGTTACCTTTGTTTTGTCTTGGCAAGATCATAAAAAAATTACCACATGTCCAAATACTGGATCGTGACACTCTGTCTTCATTTTCCCAAATTTCGGGAGCTCTGAGGTGGGCTTAGCATAAATAATTGCTGAAATGTCAGAAGAAACAACTCAGACAAGAATCCACTTTGGCTGAACAGATCTCTCACATCCTCAGGGACAGACACCATGACTTAAATATTTTGTATATATTTTCATCCAGCTGTTTTATACACACACACACACACGTGTGCACACACACACCTATACTTTACCCAGATTAATGTATAAGATGTATTGCCATAGCAAGTTAAAGACATGTCTCGTACCCTATATCTAAATGACTTTCAAGTGTCATGAGCCATCTTTCCACTTTGTTGCAATTCTTCATACCAGTCCTCCTCAGTCACAGAAATCCCCTTTGGGGTTGGTGCAAATCAGGCAATAATTTTTCACATCTATCCTCTGTGCTACTATTGCATCAGTGGAGATTTACATTACTGTTTTGGTCCCCAAAAGACGAATGTCATCATTTTGTGTTCCCTCCAACATGGGTTTCCATGTCACAGTGGAGCACTACATGAAGCTGGAAATGAAGGCTGGTTTAAGGGCACGGGAATGGGAGACTCATAGCACTAACCTATCATGCCTTGGTTGTTCTGTAGTCCTCAGATAAATGATGCTGTGTAAGTTGTTAGATAGAAACTACTATGGTTATTTATTGCTTTCTGTGGATTTTCTTTCGGCTGCCTTGTAGTCATGAGTAAAACTTGACTGCTGTCTTTTCAACATCACTAGTTGGGCTGTTCGGCTTTTCAGAAGACTACTTTGAAATATTAAGATTGTCTGTCTATTGAATCCTTCTAAAAAGAGAGAATATTAAAAAGTTAGGAGAAGGGGAGCATGACAATGCTAGAATAGCATTATTATATAGAGTAGACCTCATATTATAAACAGGTTTTCATATTTAAGAAACCTCCTTGCTTCTGAAGGAAGAAGGGTTCAACCTGGAAAAAATGTACAGAGTAATTCCTGGGGAGATTTGATTTGTTTTTCTCTCAGTTTTCTTCTGGCCTACTTGATGGGATAGTTACACAGCATAATGAAAAGAGTTTTGAGAGTGAGTGGATGACTGTCTTGGCTGCCTTAAAAAGGACCAGCCTTGAGATCTGTGTGCATTTACAAGAGTCCCTAGCTCTCTGCTCTACTTTTGTTATCTTTTAAATGAAATCACTAGCACATGTTTGTAGTGGACCTGCTATACTCAGTGAAATTTTGGCTCTTGGTTCCTTTCTTTCTAACAGATTATGCACTAAACCACATATGACAGACAGAAAGCATGGAAGGAGGCTGTGAATTGAGTACATAAGAAAGGGAGACAGAGTAAGGTATATTTTGATGGACTGAGCATTTTCATACATAGCAGCATTTGTATTTGCTGTGAACAGCTTGTATGATTAAAGATTAGTTGTGGCTGCCTTTGTGGAATGGCTTGTTCCATCCGTATGCAGAAGAAACAGTGGCTGTGGAGAACAGAACAACTGCACGAGTGCTGCAATATGATGTTCCCAAAGGAAAGATACCTGCCTGATACCATGGTTCCTCCCATAGGTATGGAGTCTCCTCAAACAGTATGAAGTCCCCTTTTAATAGACAAAACTTCCAGTATGGGTACTTTATCTAGATTATAAGTGTTTATCTGCTTCTAATCTTCCATTGCCTTTTAAATAGAGTCTTAACTGCTTCTTCTTTGAGGCCATTCAGGAGCTGACAGGTATTGCGCAGCTCAATTTATTCCTTTAGGGTCTTAATTCAAAGGCCACCAGAGACTGAGACCTACTCCACAGGTTTGGGAGAGCTCTGGATCAGGCTCAAAGCTGTAAATTAAACATATGATACACATTTATCAGAAGTGTTTCTGGACTGGATTTCCACCACTGATGACTTTTGAATACTTGAATGGTATTTACATCCCTTTGCGAGGTAAAGGCAGACGCAGCAAGGTTAAGATTAATTCATGTTCAGGTCTTGAACCCTGGATCTTGACTAATTTAAGAAGGTTTTAAAACCCTGTTGTAGTTGTATTCAAGCCCTGAGGGGAGAGTCTTAAAGAAGAGTTTGAACAGTTATAGAGTAAGCTGTTCTGGAACACAGACAGGCAACTTTCATTCAACTGTTTCTAATTCAGTTGAAAAATAAGTACAGGTTCTATTTTGAAATATTTGCCTTTGAAAGGTTGTAGATCTTTGCCTCATTATTCTTTGCTGTAGAAAGAAAAATAAAAAGCAATCTAATTGTAAAACCAGAAAAGGGAACAGACCAGCTGTTCTTCTGGGCAACAGTTGGAGGAGGCCACTTGTGAAGGGTGGGTTTGTGCTCCTTCTGTATTAGCTGCTGTGATGCCTCCCTTGAGCTGATGTCAACATCTCTCTCTTGGTGTTGGCTCCCTTTCCTGCCCTGTCCTGCACCACAGGTCGTGATGGAAGTGCGGCGAGTGACAGCTTTGCTGTGGTCTCGACCCACAGCTGTAATGGTACTTATAGTCTATATTTCTAAAATGTATACTCTACAAAAGTGATCTGGAAAAGACTGAGTTGCTGTAATAAGGGCACACAGCATGAGGCCAGATCAATCACTCGTAAAGCCCCAAAGCTGATAAATTAGGTGCTGGCAAAATGTGGGGCAGTTGTGTTGTGAAGGCAGATGTTGGCCTTTGTCTTCCCAAGAGGGCCTGTCCTCGACTTGTGGTAGAAGAAGGGCATTTTCCTCAGACTGCAAAACTAAATCTCCTCCACTTCACAGCTGTGTAGATGTCACTGCTGCCTTTGAAGCAAATTTTTGGACAGACAGGAATCCTTGATTGACTCAAGACCTTTGGCTTTGGACTCTTCTACACTTTTTCACGGCATCTGTTACAGTCCTATTGGCAGTCAAAAACTCATTGCTGAACTTATTACCTGAAAAAGTATCTAATTTCTTGTCTTCTCACTGTAAAAAGAGACTAATAGAAAAATAATCTGAAAATTATGAAAAGGGAAGGGGAATTTTCCTAACTTGAAGATCCAAGTGTAATTGAATTATACTTATGCAAGAGTGAAAAAAATGAACTTAATGACTGGTGAAAAAAAGTGCCAGCACAATTTAATTGGACTGGCTGAGTCATATATCTTTTTTGTGATGGTTGTGCTTGGCAGCTCTGCCATAGTCAGATTGATTTTTCTTCTGTAGCGGTAAGCCTCTGTCTCTTCAGTTCACATTATACTGCATCAGTCAGAAATGTGGAATAAAAGTTGGCAACCCTTGTGTGCCTTAGGGTTCCCCTCAAAGACTAATCTTAAACGTCTTGACTCTGTTGTTACATACAAGGCTAACAGTCGTGGTGATGATAAAGACAGTAATGATGATGATAATAACAATAATGATAATTGAGCAATTACTTGTAGTTGAATTTTGTATTGGTGGCTTGAATCACACAAAGCCTGGCCAATGGAGAGAGAGGCAGGCAATCACAGCAATGTTGGGTGCCCATCTCAACCTCCTTCACTGTCTAAAGGGGCAGAAAGATGCAAAAGAGTGTGACTGTGGCCAGGGGAGTGAGACAGCCTCCAGGACAAGTAGGGAAGGCTGTGAGTTAGTGCAATCATTGGATCACTATTCAAAGCCTAATTGTCTGATGGAGTGCAGCCTTACAAGTTTAAAATTTTTTCATCCATCAGACCTCCTGGAGTAAAGCTTGGTTGCACTGGCTGACTGCATGCCCACAGCAACAAATTCATGCTCCCTATTCAGTTCTGCCTCCCCTCTGAGGCACTGCTGTCTCCAGTGGCTCCAGGTGGCCACAGAACAGCTTTAAAGTATGTAACAGAATTTCTTAAATGGCAACATGGGAGAACAATGCAAGTTGTTAGTGCAGCTCTTCATTTTTCAAAGCCATGCAGTTCTTCACAGTTATAAAATACTGGGAGGAGCTGGTTTTGAGTTTTGTAATCACAGACTAATTTAGGCTGGAAGGGATCTATGGAGTCACCTGGCCCTACCCACTGCACAGAGCACAGCCAAATGGCTTGAGTTGCTCAGGTTTATGCAGCCAAATTATGGATATCTCCAGGGAGTATGATTCCCCTGGGACCCTCTTTAAGTGTCTTACCAGCTTTATTTAAACAAACAAACAAAAAACCAGACCAACCCATTTTTCCCAGCATCTACTCAGAATTACTTGTGTTGCAACTTCCACGTGTTGCCTCTTGTCCTGTAACCCTGCCTCCATCTTCTCTGTTATTTCCCACTAGGTAGGTTCACATGGTGAAAACATCCCTTTTGTACTGTCCTTTGTCTCAGGCTGAAAAGTCCCAGCTTTCCCCTCCTCTCCTAGTGCATGTCCTGTGCTCCAGCCCCTGACCATCTTTGTGGCCCTGCTGGACTTGCTCCAGTTAAGTCCATGTCCATCTTGTACTGGGAAGCCCTGAACTGGACACAGCACATGGAAGGTTGCCCCACAGGTGGTAGATAGAGAGGAACAGTCAGGTATGCTTCTACTAACACAGCCCAGGAGGCAGCCAGGAGACAGTCTTTATTCCCCATAAGGATTTATGTTGGTGCATGTCATTCGCTTGTTCAATAGCTTGTTCTAAGGGTTGTAGTTTAATGAATTGCCTAGGACTGTGTTTGCAGAGACTTTCACTTATTTTACTCTGATTAATTTAGTGTGGGAGCAATCTTCATTGTATGTGTGAAACTGAGTCCATCCATCTTCTCGGGAAGCCTATACCTAAGTGCAGAGGTAGGCAATCGCTCTTGCTGGCTTTCTTCCTCATCTCGTCTTTTCCTCTTCTATTCTCACTGTCACATTGGTAATATCAGGGACGTGCTAGTTTCTTCCAACACCACTTAGTAACAGTTATGAATTCAATGACAAATCCCTGGGGCTTTGGCTTGCCTATTAGCCTTTGCCAGTGCCATTAACTGTCCTGAAGCAGATGTCTTGGCTGCCCTTTCCCCTCCCTTTGCTATGATAGTGGCCTGCATTCACACTGACCTAACTGTATGACATCGCCCTCCTCTGGTGCTCAGGGTGGGAGGTAAACTCCTGATCATCTCTCTCTGAGGAAATACAGTTCATGGCTTTTTAAAATTGAACTGCTGGGAGGAGTCTGCGAGCCTACAGCCTGGCATCCTTTGCAGGGCAGGAAATCCCATAGAGTGTGTGTTACCTTCTCCACTATTACTTCTGAGAAGCCGGTGGAGCTGATCCAAATATTCCTTCTGAATTGGTTTTCTAAACAAAAGTTTTGTCACAATACGAACAGGAAAATGCAGCTTGTTTGGCAGTTGTACACATTGTTACAGGAGTAAATGATTTTTATGTTAAAATCAACTTTGTAATACTAAAGTATGGGTGTTCAGCATCACTTACTGGGACAGTAGCACTGAATGTTAAATGACTTGTTAAATTAACCTGACCTGTAAGCTGAGAGCATGTCATGTTGGATACGGTTATTTGGTAGCGTATTCTCTCAGAGAAGCTCTGGACTATATTTCTTAGTGAAAAAAGGCAGCCAGCCTTCCTCTAGGTGTGCAGCACAGACTAATACTGCTACAAATTGCAGGTGGGAATTCTGAAAAATGTGTGGCTGCTCAATATAAGCAGCCCGCGGGTGGATGCTGCAGTCGGTGCCTACACTGCTGCTGGGATGTGGGCACAGGCTCACCAGCGTGGTGTCACTTGGTTCCTCTTCAGTGACACAAACAAGCAGCTCTCTGAAGCTCCTTTTTCTGCATGGATTAACTAGGGGTCAGCTGCTTTGTAGTGTCAGGGTGGTGAAAAACTGGCAGAGCACATCAGTGAGTCTGAACTTGTGCTTGATTTTCATTGCAATGCCGTGGTTGAGACCACTGAAATTCTTTGTGATTTTTTTTTGCTGGAATGCCTTGAGGGCTTTTTTGTGTTGGCCTCAGGAAACTCAGTAACTATGCCATAACAGGAGTTTTTAGTGCTGGCAGCAGCTTTCTAGCTTAGTAAACATATACTCTTCAGTCTTCTGTCTTTTTCATGTACTTTATGTAGCGAGTTGGGTTAGCTGCTGTCCATAGCCACCTTCTTTTTAATATGTCAAATGTTAATTTTAAATTTCTGATAGACTTATCATCCCTGCTTATTAATTCTTCAATTTATCAGGTCACTTTTAGCTTTACAGTTACTATTCTATTAATTTTTTTGAGAACTTTCTGCTGAAGATGAACAATCTGTCTGCTTACATTCCTTAAAATCTGATACATGTAATTTTAGAGAGGTCTTCGTGTTGTTAAGGAGTGTCATGTAACATGTTTCTCTTTCATTCCGATTCAGTGAGACAGAACAGGAGTCAATATTACACATTTAGAAGTAAATAAGCACCAAGGAGTGAAATTAAAAGATCTTTTAGAGATATGGACAAGAAATATTTCCCGCAGTTTTGGAATGCAGGCTAATTAAGAATGCTTCATATCTGGAGATCAAATGTGAAAGAACAAGGTAATCAACTGGAAAGAATCAGTTCATTTGGGCAAAAGTTCCAGGGGTGAGACACTGCCCTGACTCAAATAAATGTGTACCTGGGATTTCACCACAGGTGCTGAGGAGCCTTTCTATCCAGGTTGGTAACAACCTTGGATGACCAAAAGCAAAAGTCTAAAATTATAAATTATAGACACATTTTTCCTTTCCCAAATCAGCTGTTTCAGTGCTGACTCTTCATTTACACTGTTCCAAGATCAAGTGAATGAACTGAGCATGCTCAGGTTAATAGCTATTGTCTTTTAAAGTACTTAGAAATGTAAAAGGCACTTCATTGTCCTGAAGAACTTCTCAGAAAAGCTCAAAAATCTCTTCTCCACTTTATAAGCAGGAGAAAAATGTTCAGTGAGCTAATTCTGCCTGGGGAACCCTTTGACCTGGCTAATGGTGCTGTGCCCTTTGTGGAGAGTCATTCCTTTGGTTTTGCAAAGAGGAGATCTTTGTCACTGAGACTGTGCGGGCACAGGGGTCAAAATCGCTGCCTAGCACAGCTCAGAGTCTATCTTCTTAGTTCATCCAGTAATACACAGTCATTCCTTGGTGTCTGAGCCCCAAGGACTCCACAGTATCACCTTCTCAGGTGCCTTGCTTTTGTGCTAAAACTGCTGTAAACCACAGCTGCTTGCAGGTATGCTTAGAGGCACTGTGTTTGTTAATCATCTGATGCCACAGTGCTTTAGGAGGAGTCTGCTGGTGGTGGATGCTGAGGTCTGGGCTGGTCAACGAGGAGGGCACTAGCACAGCTTCCCACAGTGCTCTTCTGCTGGGGAAAAGGCAGCAGGGCCAGTGTTACAGAACAGCTTAGAGAGCCTGTAATTCCACTGGCTGTGAAAATCATGAGCACTGCAAGAAATAATGTGTGTAGGCACAGGAGTGAGAAGGACTGGGGGCAGAGACCATCTCTCTCTGCATGCTGCTGTGCTAGGAAAGGGGCAGTGCTGACAAGGGTGGTCTGCAGGAGTGTGCAAAGAACTGGAAACTATCCTTCCTCTCTGCCCAGAGTGGCCTAGTAGAGTTTGCAAGGACATCCAAAGTGAAGCTCTTCTTCTGCAAGTTTGATTTGTGTTCAGGTCAGAATTATTTAATAATATCTAATTAGCTGTAAGGAGCTGTTTTTTAATATGGAGGAGTCTCAAACCTATTTTTTCAGTGATCTTTTTAAAGTATGAGTTACTACCTGAATCTGAAAAGTGTATCTAAACATTATAGCTGAATATTGGTGGTTGAGGGAACAGCTCTAGTTGTGAAGAGCAGAGCGACTAATTGGTAAGAAAGGTATGAAAGATGGACAATAGGCTATTTTTAAACACTCAGACACGTTTGTATAGTACAGCACTATTGAGAGAATGAAGCTGTTAAAAAAAAAATGTAATCCCTTTTCCCTGCCTACCATGAAAGTGATACAGACTTTTTCACCTAAGTTTTGGTTGAAATACTGATAATCAGCATATCTCTTTTCTCATTAACTTTGCTCTTTGACTTCTTTCCATTTTGCAAATTGATTTGACTATTGCGAAACTCTAATTGCCTCATTTAAGCCTTATAGTCTCCTTCACTAAATAGACTGATCTTTTCTGCCTGTACAGAAAGCATCCTGAAAGAAACATCACAATGAAATTGAAGTGCCTTTCTTTGCTGGCATTCAGAACTCCAGCTCACAACTGCAATCACTCATGCTGCCATCCCTAATTTTCCGTGTTAGAATTGATAACAATGAAAAGTTTTGTTAGAATTAATAAAAAGAAAATATGAACGAGGAACATAAATGAAAAGGATTGCTGGCAAGCAGTAGGGAAATGGGGATATATGAGAAGGCAAATCTAGATATCCAGGTCTAGGACCTAGCATTGAGAGATATTAAAACTCTTAAAGCAGAAAGAAAGAAAAACTAAGGACTGGAGAGCCATTGTATTCTGACCATTCCTGAAATGATGCTGATTCAGCTTAGAGCAGAAACCATTTATTTTTAACCCAGTTTAAGCTGAATTTCAGTCAATGTAGTTTGGTCACATGCCAGAGCACAATCGAATCTACCAGTTGCCTTGCAGAAACACTTGGCAGGGACAATTATTGGTTCCTTTCTTACTTTCATCTATGTCCCCTTAAGAAACAATCTGAGAGCATAAACATCTCTTCTTTGAAGACCAGTAAAAAATTGTAGTGAAAAAGTGTAGCCCGAGCACGGTTTATTTGGAGAGAGAGCAAAGGCTGCTGAGATGTTTTGAAAAGTTGGAACTGCTAACATATATATCAAAGGGAGGTATTTGTTAGGACTGGGCAAGGGCAAGGGATAAATATAGCAATTTATCAGGGAAAAAAATAAAGAAGACAATAAATCAGTCCGTTAAAGAGCTGTAGTGAAGAGTGGGAACAGCTTTATACAATGTTCGTCTAGTCGATAACATCATTTACTGTATAAATAAACATCCATATGAACTTTTTAATGCTTTCCACAGCTGGCAAGTGTGTTTGTTTATGTATCTATAAACCATTCTGCAAGTACTGCTCTCAGGCTGCCCATGTGTCAGAATTATAAATGCACCCTATTACAAACTTATTTGCAAAATTATCCATATGGACATAAAGTGATCTGTTTAGCTTTGTTGCTTACTTTTTTGACAGATACAAATGTGTAGATACTTTTTTTTCCTCAGTACTGTTTCAGTTTTCATGTTTTTACTTTTAGCCAGAGAAAATTGTTAGAGTGTCATCTAGTGCACTCTACTGACCAGATACAACGTCACAAAGTTTGACCATCTTGCTGGTTTAAGTAGTTTGAAATACTTCATATTCCTTTTCTGTTTTAGAAAATGCTGTTTTCTGTAAATTAATGCAGATTTAGAGGAGAAATTTGAACCAGGCTGATTCGGGAGTCACCTTACCAACAAGGCTATGGGCTGTTAGGATACTACTCCTTTTGGTTTTTTTTTGGTAAATCCCTCTCTCTGAATTTCTGATTCTTTCTCTCTCAATTTCTCTAGCTACTGTAACATACATAATTTTCTCATTTCACCTCCAAAATGTAAAAGACTTTCCTTTTCTTGGTCTTTGTTTATTTCCTATGTCAGAATTATGCTTTTGGAAGGCTTGTTTAAATTTAAAAAATGACTGGTTTCTTTATGATGATAAGACCTCCTTTAAAAAAAGGTTTCACTAGGCAAAAAATTTTCTTGATTGTAGATTTCTTTTTTGATTTAAAACAAATAAACAGGTTCTTCAAATCTGAGCTTTTGTGCCTGCTGTTTAGGGGAGACAGGGCTCAGGGTCTTTGAGCCTAAATTTTTTTGTTAGTTCAAGGAAAAAAAGATGATTTTATCCAATGCCATTACTTTAAATGTGCATATACTCTAACAAATGTCTTAATTGATGTCTAACAAATCTCTTAAGTGGTCTCCAGAAAACAGTATGAAAATAGTGGTGGCACTTCAGTATAAATCAACTGTTTTGAATGGCAAATATCATATACTGCTGAACTGAGATTGGTGTGTTAGTCATGTTCTTCCCAGTTAGTTAATTTACATTTAATGTTACAGCTCTTCCATAAGGAGTGGAGGGATGCCAGAATCCTACTTTTTAGGGCTAAGTGTGGGACCAGAGCCTTTGCCGGCATGGGGCTGTTTTGTCAATGCCACAGCTGTAGTCTGACACTAAAAAAAAGCACAAGCTTCTCAGAAACAGCTTCCTGGTTAAAGGTGCATATTACTTTAATTTTTTGCAGAGTTACTATTGATCCTTCCTTTGCGCTGGCACTCCTACCTGCTGTTAGCACAGAGAGAAATGAAAGTAGGGCTGCAAAAGTTGGAAATAACAGATATTTGTTTCCTTCAGATATTGCAAATCTTGGTTGGACTTTTGCCCTCTGAATGCTTGTTGGTTGCCTCATGGCAGCCTACTGTACTTCACAGCATGACTGGGTTTTTTGGACACTTGAGAGATGTACTTCGGTATCAGGAAAACACAGAAGTAAACCCTTGCAAGAGTGTTATCCTTTGAACCCAAAGGGTTGTGTGTGTTTGAATTTCATTGTAAATAATGAGGGAAAATTGCATATTGGAAGGATCCATAACAAGCATTTTAAAAAACAGTATTTTGTCTGAGTTTTTGCTGATGTCATGTGAAGTAGTCAGATTGACTTCATGTCTTGTTGAAGATTTCACCCTCAAAGTGATCTTCATGGTAAAATGAATGTGAATAGTCAAGGTATAGTGATATTTCCTAAGCTGATCTTTTGGTATCTGCCTTAGTAAAGACATACCTATCACTTCTTGCATCTCAGAAAGGTATGGTGAAGGATAAGGAATTCGGGGGTCCTTGATTTGATCTTTCTGTTGAATTTTAGTTTGGTTAATTATTTTAAATTTAATTTAATAAGATGCATTATTCTTCATTTCCTGTCCTAGGATGCAATGCAGAGCTCACATGACACTACATAAACAGTTGTGTTTCACAGGAGATAGACGCACTTTTAGAGCCTTTAAGGTGGAAAGTGTCATATACATACAGAATGATATCACCTGCTCAGTAAAAGTTTATACAGAATAATATCACCAAATAATAATAGCAAATGTATATACTTACCTTTTTTCTACTGTGTTGTGTCTCATTAAAGGGGTAAATGTTGACAAAGTGGGGTAGCTCTGAATATAAAGAAAGGATTGCTTTCACTGGTCAAACTTGAGAGCAGCTTATGCAGCTTATGCTCTCAATCTTATTTTGAGCACTTAGCAAAGATACCAAATGACGATACTGCTGTACTTGAGGTCACAGTTTTTGGGACATAAAATTTAGCTTTAAGGTTTTATATCCCATGACTTTGATCAATGTTGACAGGTATGATGGGGAGTGTGTTCCTTGCTCTCCAGAACTGGAGATCAACTTAGAAGCAAGTTCTTTTCTGCTCTCATTCTATATTTGGTGTAATAAAGAAAAGTCAATATGTGATGGCTTAAATTAGCTTTCAGTGTTTGCCAAGATGTAACCGGATAATATTTTAATTTAAAAAAAGAGAAAATCTCTAGTTTCAGTAGAAAGTTGGCTTGATTGCACATTCAACAAAAATAACCCATTATATGTGGGCAAAGCACAGAAGAAGTGGTGACTTCCACACAAATGTGTTTTAGAAGTTGTGCTGTTAATTACGACATTGATCTTCATGATGCGATAGTTAAGCAGCATTATTTGGTGCCCTCTCCTAATTTCTTGTGTAGCTGTGTGCTAGAGAGCCCACCCAAACTGAGCAAAATGAAGCAGCTTAAAATGGGAAATGTAGCTACCTCTCCATTGCCATAGTAACACCTTAATCCTGGATGGCTTCAGTGGGTTTTCAAATCACTGCATCCAGTTTCTTTGTTAATGTGGACTCCTCTAGCATTTTAGGTTACAATTTGCCAGCCTGAGCAGTCTGAGAGGTAGACCCCTCTGGTGAAGGCTGTTACTGGCTGAGTGGAAGCTGGTGGTCAGCATCATAGCAGCAGAGGAGAGCCCAGAGAGCTTTCTGAGTGTGCAGGGCAGAGGGTGAGGGAAGGGAGGGAAGGTTAAACAGGGAAGAATGACAAGGCATAAGACAACAAAGCTATATTTGATGCATTGTAAACGTATACTGTCTTTTCACCTTACACGTATTTTTGATGAGATGTTTTTTATTCTTCTACTACTTGCCAATCATTTTTCTGGAAAACATGGTGTTCAGTAAACCTGAAAATAACCACTGCTCTTTCGGATGTCAAGTGCATTTACCTGCAACTCAGAAATTCCAAAATGTTTTCAGCTAGCAAACAGCAATTTCCCCATCATCTCTCCTGAAGGTGATGCGGATGTTTAGAACCTCTTTGCCTACTGCACATATCAGAAACACTAAACATTTCATCTTGATTTCTCTTCAGTACCACCTACTTCCTGGAAAATCTGGAAGCCTTGTATTTACCACTTCAAATTCTGTGCCAAGTTCCTTTCAAAAAAAATTATATATATATATATATTTTTTTTTTTTTTCTCCATTTTTGTCTCACACATTTATTATATGGTGACAAATGCAGTTTTCTTCTGACACCACATAATAGATGTGTGAAACACACACACATGTTCTAGTAAGAGACTGCTCTTTATTTCCTGGCTCCAGTTGCAAAACAGGAGTCAGGGTTAGAAAGGTTGTACCTCTGTCAGATATATGTAATCTGCATCCTCAAACTTCTCTAGCTCTTGCTACAGCACTAGGAAAAAATGGTGAATCTGGTGCTTCTGTTTCTGTGTTTCAGTGTTTCCTTTTCCTCAAGCACATCTTTTCTCGATTTTACAGTCAACATCCCCTTATATTGATTATATTTACTCACTTTAGAGTTTGATGCTCTTAATGGGAAAAAAATAATAATCTCTCCAGCTCATAAAACAAGTATACCAGGATTCTGACTGCAGGAGGTGCAGCAATGTTAGAGAAATCATCCTCCTACTATTCTGTCTTTAGTACAATGAAGAAACTTTGCTAGTCCATTTGCTGTGAATTCCAAGCACTGTTTTCTCCAGGTCAAGTGATACGTGATGTCCTGCTGTATAATTGTAGGTAATGACCAAACAGCCTCTTGACAAGACCGTGGTGTTGTAACATTCCTTATTTATATATACCAGCTTTAAATATTCTGTATGCTTTTGCAGCGTGTAGGGGGCTGCTGTGAAATACAAAATCAGACAGATCTTCTGTGAACTAAAGTGGAACAAGCCCCATATTATAAGTTAAAACAAAACAAAGCAAACAAACAAGCAAAAAGAGAAAACTGAACATATTATCACTTCTTACTGGATCCAAACAGGCTGGGAATTTCATGTGTGAGGCAGTTATTCTGCAGTTACCTGCATGTGACTGAATGCAGCAGGAACTATGGTGCTTCCCTGTTAATCACAAACAGAGTTTTGTATTGATTTTTTTTTTTTTCTAAAGCATTTTATCCCACAAGGTCCTACTACTTGAGGTATTCCTGCAATAGAATGACAAATAACTGGGTGACATGCGTGAGAAATTTAGAAAATGAGAAATGCTAAACCGTTTTCCAAACAGAGCAGAAACAACACTAATTCCATTAGGCAAGATGGAACACACAAACTGGGCATGCTTTTAATTTTGAAGCTAACCAGATAACTGTTATCTTTTTCAAATGTATCCAGTATTGAAGCGATTCCTTTAATGTGAAGCAAACCCATTGATTTTCCTTTCTAAAATTAAAGCATTTACCTTATACAAAGTATAAGAAATGTTACCTGTTGCCTCCACCATTCCTTCTAGGATTACAACAATTTCTAGCTCCTCTTTGGGCAACTGGGCTTTGGAAATCTCCCAGAAAGGACTCTGCTGGTTAATTTCATGGCTGATGATCAGTGGTGAAACCAAAAAGAGACGATCATCCCCTGTGTAATAACCTACGTTGATATCTGTCTGGTTGAGTGGTATAAATTCCCCCTCCTTTGTCTGTTTGGATTTGATCAACTTGGCTCGTATTGATGCCTCTACAATGTGTGAATTCCTAAGGTCTCCTACTCGGAACATTAGACAGAGCTTTCCATCCCGCATGGAAATAACTGCATTTGTAGAAAAAACCAAGGTTTCTGCCCTCTTCTTAGGTTGGGATATTTTCACAAACATGCAGCCAACCATGAAAGCGTTGACGATAGAACCTAAAACAGACTGCACTAAAAGCAGAATAATTCCCTCGGGACACTTGTCCGTGATGACCCGGTAACCATACCCAATGGTGGTTTCTGTCTCGATTGAGAACAAAAAGGCTGAGACAAACCCATTGAGGTTGCTGACGCATGGGGTCCACGTGCTGTCCCCTATATGATCCATATCTCCTCGCAAGTAGGCAATTAGCCACCAGATCATTCCAAAGAAGAGCCAGGTCACAGTGTAAACCATGACAAAAATCAACAGGTTGAATCTCCACTTGAGATCGACTAAAGTAGTGAAGATGTCAGTCAAGTAACGGTAAGTCTCTCTGACATTCCCGTGGTGGACGTTGCATTTCCCATCTTTCCTAACATACCTCTGGATTTTTCTCTTGGCACATTCTTTGTTTATATTTTTTGGCAGATCCTCTCTAGCTTGTTTGGGCAACTTTGGCTGATGAATAGTGACAGGGCTCTCTATGTCCTGCTCCATTGAGTCTTCTTCCAGTACGTTAGCTGCCATTGAAAACAAACAAACAAGAAAAAGGCAGGCATTATTTTTCTTATTATATCTCTAAGTCAACACAAAACTTCTTCCTGTATTATGGGCATGAAATTGCTATTAATCAATAAAGTTATTAGCCGTGTTCTTTGTTCATCTATTAAATGCACTACACAAAAGTCAAATGATGTCAAGCATCCTCAATTTATTGCTAAATAGAAATATTTTGAAGGAAAACTCTCTCATTTCTTATCTATCAGGTCATCCTATCCACACCTATATTTAAATTCTGTAAGATGTGTTCAAGCAGATCTTTCTTCCCCTCACTCCCCTTTACAGTTTAATAAATTAGGTTTCTTATGCACCAAGGAAGATCTTCTGGGATACAGCAGATATAAATCAGGGAATGGATTTGCTTGGGGGTTCCAGTCCACAAAATGAGCACAGAAAATGAGCAATTGTTGAGCTGTTGTATCTATCAATTGCATTGCTATGGGGAAAGTATTAAACAAGTATAATCAGTTAAAAAAACCCCAGCATTCTTTAGAAAGAAACAATCCTACTCTTGTTGAGGGGAAAGCAAGATTTAGTATAATATATACCAAGAACAATTCAAGCACATTTCCACAGAAAATCAATCAACATTTCCCTGTGTCTTACAAGCATTTAAAACCCAGAAATGACAATAACTGTTTTTTTTTTGTTTGTTTCTTTTTCGGCTTCCCAGGCTTCAGAGATAAATCATTTAACCATGTTTATGTTCCAGAAAAAAGATTTTACTGAGGAAGAGAACGGTTTAAGGGAATGGGTTTTGCACAAAGCTGAGTATCTGGGGAGGTCTGGGGTAAATGTTGTCTTTCCACTGAAAACCCTACTGCAGTCTGGTGATTCTTCCTGCAGGGATTTCAGCTCTTAAACCTCTAATTTTCTCCCTTCTGGCTAACTGCTATCATTCTGGTGCCAGGCTGTGAAGGGAAAAACTTCTGCTGGCTCTGCCTAGATGCTTGGCTCTGAATACAGTAGCACTGATGTGATGTTGTACCATTGGTTTACGGAGATTCTCTTTCTGAATAGCCAAGGCATTGGCCTGCCTGTGGCCAGTTCACCCTACAATGATCACAGTTCATGTTACTGCTGTGCAGGCCCAGGTGTGAGCTGCCCAGTCCTGATGTGGGTGGTGATCTTCAAGCAGACAGCTGGGACTAAGCAGCCTGGGTTGGGAAGCACTTCATTTCCTTGAGTTCCTGCTGCCTCTGAGTACCTCTTGCCTGGCTGGGAAATGGAGGCATAAACCTATCAAAGCTCCTGCTGCACACAGCAGTCCTGTCCCTGGCACCCCATGGGCTTGGGTGTCTCTGCCTGACATTTCCCTCTTCAGTGGAACCAAACCTTTTCATGTGGACGAGCTACCAGGGAAACTTGGCCTCTTGTCTAGAGAGAGGGTTACACAAGGGGCTGTTCTTGGTGGGTCAGTATGGTTTGAAGAGCATTTTAGTCTCTCACTCTTAGAAACGTGTTATGTAGCAGATCATCTGTAGAGTCTCACAGCTCCTGTAGCTTTTTCAGGATGCACAGACTCATCCCTGTGGAAAGAGATCACTGGCCCTTGTGAAGTTTTAGGGGTTACTGAAATACCCATGAAAAACTAATGGATTGGAGACTGGTTATCTCTCCTTCTGGCAATCTGCTCTGCCAGCCAAGCCCCTGTTCAACCCTGTAGCTTTTTCTGTGTTAAAAAAAAAAAGGCTCAGGGCTGACAGTAGCTTGGAAACCTGATAGCAGTTCTGTGTTTAAAGACTGCATTCCATCCTGTGTCAGATTTTCAGTTTGCTGCTGTGTCTAAGAAGAGTGTTATTCAGGCTGATGGTAGAGGCAGCACTGGAAGTCGTGTCACTAGGCAGTCAGTTCTGAATGAGCTTACCCCAGTTGGTGACAATGTGCCTACTTGCATTATCATTAATGCTGTGTAATGTATGACAAAATGAACAAAATAAAAAGGCATGGCAAGCACTTTGTGAGGCAGAATAAAACTAAAGCCAGAAAATTTGAAGTTAAGGCTTCACACTTTATGTTTAACTCTCTATTACATCACTGCAGAAATAGACCCCGCAAATACTTAGGAGCAGCCTATGAAAGCTCAGGCATTTGAAGCTTTAATGTAATTTATGTTAGACTAGTAATGTTGGTTTAATGTGGTTCATTGTCTTTAAGGCTTTATGAATATTTTCCTTTCCCCTCCAAGTTAGAGCCTGGCATGAACACAGAGACAAGGTGCAGGTGTCCCTTGTTGCCTTTGAGAATATATCAACTTATGGCCCTGTTATTAAAGGCAACCACATCCTAGACCTCCCTTTGTGTCTTTTACCAGAAATAGCAAATTGTATTAAAAATCATATCATGGTTTGGAGGAGACACAGGTGCTGATTTTATTAGTGGTATCAGGAGAAATCTGAAGGGACATCCTCATTCAGGGATGCCCACCACTGACACACTGTACCCATCTAGCCTGCTTCGCATATGAAATCTATTTCCTGTAGAAATACTTGCTAACATTGAAGTATTTTTTATTAGTACAACAAATTTTAGTGATGCTTCCAAAATGCTTTGTTGATTAAGCCCTTGTACATTGTAACCAGCCTTTCCTGTCTTTTACAGTACCTGAGGTGATCCACAGAGACAAGATCCACATTTTCATAAGCAACCAGAGGTTTTGCAGCAGGAGCAAGGAGCTGCTGTGCTCCCCAGCATATGGTGGTGGGCTGTCACTGTCACTGCAAGTGGGCTTCAGAGACCTGCCCCTGCCAGGATGGGAGAATTTCAACCTTGAGATGCTGCACCAGAGCTGACTCCCATCTGGATATGTAAGGGGACAGCTTTGGACGACCGAACCTGGTGTCTGCATTTAACCTGTTTCTCTCAGTATTGCATCTTGCTAACACTCTTACAGCCACTTTAATCTCTTTGGGGGCATGTAGCCATTTTGCAAATTCTTCAGACTTTTTTCAGTGCTGTCATTTGTCAACTCTCAGGCAGTCTCTGAGCAGAAAAAATAAGTTTTTAATATTTATCTCTTTATGCAAGATGCTGTTTTACTCTTTCCCTCATGCATATTCTCCTACTGTGAGACCCAATGAATACCTGTGGGGGCACGTTTCTAGATCAGAATCATAGCTTGTCACCCTCTCCTGGTCTGAGTTCTCACTCCAGAGTGAACCTTGGGAGCGGCAATTCTTGAAATAAATGATCCAAGGATTGTGCATCTTTGTGTTTCCATGGAAATGCTTGATAAATAAGTTCCAAACACATGGCAGGATCCCTGTTCATCACTAAGGCTAAAGAACAGACACATATTGCTAGCGCCTTTGCCACAAAACACTTTGACTAATTATATTTTTACCTGATGCCAACCCAATGAGCTTATATTGTTTATTTAATTTAATTTAATTTTCATTTTGGTTATATAATGGCTGTCATAGTTCCAGGAACAGAGGAGTGAATAGCACCTCTCTCATTTGAGAGCTATTTTTACTCTCTCTGCTTTTCTTCATGACAAAAATATATGCATACTACTAATCTGCACTGCAAAAAAAAATAAATAAATAAAAAAAATATATATATACACTTCTTCTGAATGCTTCCTACTCTCCCAGTAAACATTATGTTTGTTTGAACACAATGGCGAGGTAGCAATACGGTGCCAACTTAGCCACATTCAGAGCATGCTGTTCAAAGTACTAGTTTGAGTGAATCCCTTAAGCAGTTGCATACAACACATATGAGATTTCAGTGACTTTTTTCATTTCTGGCAATTTACAAGGAGTTCTCCTGATGAAGTCCCTGGGTATTTCACTTGTGTTTCATCATAACAGTGTGTGCTGGCTATGGCTATATTAGTAAATTAAATGTACCTACATGTATTCTTTAGCATGGAGGCTAAATGAAGTGGTACAACCCACACATGTTATTGAACTCCCATTGTTTTCAAAGCACAGTAGTCTCACGCAATCTGCTCATGAGAAATAGTCTGTGTCCCATGCTAACACCTGAAATGTAGCCAGGAATTGTGTGTACTCAGTTCTGCACTGGTCTAAACCATGCCAGGGGCTTTCCTAGGAGTTTTATCATAAAAGCGATTGGATGCCATTGCTCAGGAACATATTTTCTAGTAAAGATGCAACCAGTGTTGGTGTCCTGGTCTTGTCATTCCAGAACAGCATTGGAAAGGCACAGCCCAATGTTTCCAAGCATGTAATTTTATTGAATGTCTGCAAAAGAACATTAAATCAGTAACAACAACAAACTGTGAGCTTTACAGGAGATGCTCTTATGACCTTCCTGGCTGTGAATGTAACATACTACTATAATCCCTAGGCAATGATTTTATCATTAGCAATGTGATTTTTGTTGTACTTCACTAATGCTTCAGAGATCTTGTCATGCTACTGTACAAATCAAAGCAAAAGAAGGTATGTAAAGGGCATACTTGTCTAATTTAAATACTTGTAACTTATTTTAATCATATACTATATTGGAGTTGTAGGATGACTAGCAGAATAATTAGGAGTTTCAACAGAGAATATTACAAATTTTAACTGACCTTTTTGTAACAGAAAGTGATATCCAGTTTAGTGAATCACAGAACTGTCAGAGCTGGAAGGGACCTCCAGAGATCACCTAGTCCAACTCCCCTGCTAAAGCAGGAGCCCCTAGAGCACATTTCTCAGGCCTGCATCCAGGTGGGTCTTGAATATCTCCAGAGAAGGGGAGTCCACAACCTCCCTGGGCAGCCTGTCCCAATGCTCTGTCACCCTCATAGTAAAGAAGTTTTTTCCTCATATTTAAGTTTCACTGTGATTAAGTAGACAGATTTTATCTTTTATAACACAGTTGTGAATGGTTTGTATGCAAATTTGTTGAAAATTCACTGTTAAAAAAAATAACTTACGATCTACTAAGTGTTCTCATGGGCTTTATTGCACATACACAAGTGTTGAGCAGACATATTTTTTTGTCTGTGATTTTTGTCTGCATACAGGTAATTCCCCACTTTCCTAATAGGATGAGGCCCACTTTTAGGTTAAGCAAATGTTCGCATTTGTAAGATCCAGCCTTGCTTTTTGTGAACATTTTTCAGTATTCACCTCTCATTTGCTGTGATCACAATTGTGCCTTAGAATCATAGAATCACAGTGTATTTGGGGTTGGAAAGGACCTCTGGAGATCATCAAGTCCAACTCCCCTGCCAGAGCAGGACCACCTAGGGCAGGTCACACAGAAAGGCATCCAGACATCTTGAAAGTCTCCAGAGATGAAGACTCCACAACCTCTCTGTGGAGCCTGTTCCAGTGCTTGATAACCCTCACAGTAAAGTTCTTCCTCATGTTGAGGTGGAACTTCCTGTGCTCTAGTTTGAATTCATTGCCCCTCATCCTGTCACAAGGCATGACAGAAAGAGAATGGCTGCCCCTTCTTGTCACCCACCTTTCGGATATTTATATACATTAATAAGATCCCCTCTCAGTCTTCTCTTCTCTAGACTAAACTCCAAATCTTGCTGAATGGCCGCACAACCTTCCTGTGAATCAGCCAGTCCTCCCAGTTTTGTTATTATCAGTCTGCCTGACACTGAACTTGTCTCTGGAGTTTTTGGCAATACCAGGTGGCTATTTCTATTCCCCACTGCTTCTGTGAGGCTGTTAGACTTTGGCATCAGGAGAAGAAGGCATAACACTGCACAGCCCAGGACATTTTCTGCGATGTTCAAGACTCTGCTCTATGTCTGGGCCTTTCTGTTTCTTTTCTTGCCTGTGATGCAAGGATAAGTGTGAGAGAGAAAGCAGATGGGGAGCCTTTGAAATGCTTTGCCTGACATCTGCCTCGTTTTAGTCACTGTTTCAGAGCTTTGTGAAATCTCAGCTCTGATGAGCACTGAGGCCACAGGGGCAGATATTCTCAGGCTGGATGGGGATTTTCCTGTTTGACGAAACCAGTCTGTATCTCTCTCAGTGAGACCAGATAACCCATACTGCAAGACACTGTGCATTACCACTACACAGGAGGAGAAAGAGTCTTGTTTACAGAAAAAAAATATAGAGGTTTTATGATCCGCTAACAGTTGTAAGTAGTCATTATCACAAAATGCAAATTTTCTTCTGAAAAAGAAGGAATTAGGATCTGGTCCTTCACTGTTATAATCAATGCAAGATTGTCTATTGACTTGGCTGGGAACATTGTCTAGTCTTTGTTTTGAAATACTGAAATGTTCAATAAACACTCAGTTGACAAATTTCTTCAAGAATAAAATTCCTTATTTGCACCCATAGAACCATAAATAGAATTTCAGAGAGAGCGTGCATGTGATTTAAATTTATTTATGCAGCAGTTTTCCCCAGAAAAGAAATGCAAATTGAAGTATATTTATGATTAAAAAAGAGGCTGTAAGGATGATACCTTGGTTTTCACATTACCTTCCTCATCATTGCCTTCTAATCCAACTGGATTAAAATAATGTTATACTACTTTAATTTCTGTTAAGCCTGTACAGCAACAAAAAATAAACATGAGTAATGCTTTTCCTGTATGCAGTACAAACATCTCTATTAATTTCTGATTCTTGGCCCTTTTATTTTGGAGGATGAAAAATGTAGCTGATACATGAGCTGAAAAAAACATGACTCCATTTTTGGTAGTCATTTGCCCTCGTAGATTTTATCCGGGATTCTAACCAATTTAGTTACAGAATTTACCATTAAAGGCTCCAGAATGCTGTTTTTACATCTGCTTTGCTAAATGTAGCCTCATTTGAAGCACAGGGAAGCACAAGCAGCCTCGGCTTTTAATGTATATGGGGCAGTGTAAAAAGGCTACACATTCTAAACTTGCAAAAATGTGTGGAGACAGCTGATTATCAGCATCTTCTGCCTTCCATTAGGCTGGGGATCCCAAATTGGATTATGAAACTTGTTTACTACCTGAAGTCTGAGTGCTTGGAGTCAGTGCTAATTTAGAGCCATCTCTAGTGCAAAAACCTGGCACTGAAAAGAGATTTCTGGAATAAGGGGAGCTTGCTGTTACATATCTCTGCTCCATTCTGCTTAGTGTAGTTAGACATGATTTTAACCAGTCTTTTGGCTTTCAGAAAAGCCTGAGCTAGTGGTTCAGAACATGTAAGGGATCTCCTGAAAGCTCATAAATCTACATAAATTAACTTGTTTTTTATGTTAGCATTTATGCTGGCTGTTGACCCCCTTATGTATATGGTGACTGGGACCAATGTCTAGAGTGTTTTTTGGGGGCCCAGGTCAGTGCAGTCTGGATGCTGTGCTTTTGCTCAGACTCAGCATGTGTATGCACTATTGCTGATATTGCACATGTGCTCTGGCTTGTGTCATGACCTTAAGTCATCATGTTCCTCTGGATGGTACAAGTAATGTCTGTCACAAGCTATATGTTAAATTAAAAACTCCTTCTTATTCTTTATGGCAGATGGTCTATTATGCTTGTCTAGTGCTCACTACCTCTTCATGCTCAACCTCTTCACTTTTGTTTCCTTGGTCTCATCATAAAGGGAAAAGCAAAGATGTTTTCACCTTAAGACAGTGCTAAATAGGAAACTCTGAGAAGGGCACACTCCTAGAGCTACAAAAGGGATACGAATATATCTCCCATGCAATTTCAGAGAATGTTGAACAATGGAAACTAAGCTCAACATGATGAAGGGAGCAGTGGTTACTCTGAAAACCATGGCCTACCAATGGAAGACTAGGTAGACTGAAGGACTACCAGAAAGGCAGAGTGGAGATTCCTGGCCACGATGAGAGTGCAAGGCTGGCATTAAAATCAGAGACTCTTGCATGCAATTGCTTGTAGCAATGTACAAAGAAGGCAGAGAGGTATTCTCTCTTTTGAAAAAATCAGATCTTGATTTCCTTTGCTGTAGTGTTCTTGTCCTATCCACAACCAATGCAGAAAACAGCCTCCTCAGAAGCAGTGTTTCTTCTGAGAAAGTGAGAAAGATAGAAAGGGTGCATTTTTTTGCACTTGAAAATGTACACTATTGTCACTGCTGCTGCAAGCAGTGGAGCAAGGTCAGTGAGCAGAGACAGCCCAGGTGTCCCACCCTGAGTCATGCTACCTCTCGACATCAGACCTTGGCTCATGACTAGTATTTCCATGTGGCAAACTGCTAACTGCTGTAGCAGAGATAATAGGGATCATTAGTGATTCATAGTGCTGACAGGCCTTAATAGCTGCAAATACTGTCCACATGCTTTCTCTCTGATGCCTCTGCATCAGATGTATGTCTCACTGAGTTGTTGTAACGTCATTGTCTGATGTTCCACCGTGAGAGATTTCTTTTTGCAGTTACTCAACTCCAGCTGTTTCTGTCAGTTACTATCCAGTGTACTAACGCAAAAATTTTTACTTGTCAGATGCACTGTTTCTTCAGAGATTTACTAAGAACTCAACTTTTCATCCCTCTGGAGTGTACCAAGAAAAGGAGACTGCATGAAGGAAATACACTGATCTGAGTGCTGTAAGTTTTAAATGGTTTGTGTTTACACACTCTGCTAGAAATAATAATAATAATAATAATAATAATAATAATAATAATAATAATAATAATAATAATAATAATAATAATAATAATAATAATAATAATAACAATAATAATAATAATAATAATAAACCTGCCTAAAATAATAGAATATTTTGAGTCAGAAAGGACCTCTAAAGGTGTCTCAACCAACCCCTTTCTCAACACAGGACCAAGTACAAAGTTAGATTGCATTGCTTAGAACCAAAGATGGGAGTTTCCACAGCATTCCTGGGTCTTGTCCCAGTGCTGCACTTCTCACATTCGGGACTTTTTTCTTTGTGTCCTATTGGAATTTCCCTCACTGGAGCTTGTGCCCATTGCTCCTTTGAGAAGACTATGACTTCATCTTCTCTGCAGCTTCTTTTTTTGCATCTGAACTGTTGATTTCCAGCTCAGCTTTCTGGGGAAGTTGCTGGTTCAATCTCTGCTTTTTTTCCTTACTGATTTTATGGAAAAAGAGTGTTCTCAAGTTATGTGATAAATGATGGGGAGAATTAGTTCCTTTTCATTACTTTTTCCCATTAGAATTTTCCCAACTAAAAACTCTAGAAACTAAAATTAGCTGATCAGCTGGGAATTTTGTTTAGATAATTTGGACTCATATAATTCTGCACCTGTAAAATAATTGATATCTTTCTTCATAACTTCTTTAAAGTCAAAAGAGGATTTCAGTGACTTTTACTTCTAGGCAATGTCTTTCAGAAGAGCATGGTGCTCCTCCCTTACAAAAACCAGGCAGGATTTTAATGTAACTTTTTTGCATACCTGAGAATCAAAATTAATATAATTCTTCTCATAGATGCTGGGGAAACAACATTTATGTGATTGCTGCTGTCTCTCGACATGGTGATTGGTGGACTTATACAGCTTTCTGTCAGTTGAGCTGAGTGATGTTGATCATTTTATCTAATGTATAAAACCAGACTCTTCCATCCAAACATTGCCTCACAAATATAATTTTCTCATTGACCAGGCAGTTACCCCTTTTACAATTACACAGTGTGTTGGAACATCTGCCATGTTCTTTCCATCCCTCTCCTCTTCTATATCTTACTGTAGTTGATACCAGGATTTTGGCTGTTTCTTTAAGCTAAGTAATTAGGCCATCACTAGTTTCATCCTTTTTCCCTGCCAAAAGAAGTCACAGTGAAATACAAAGACCTAGTTTCTTGCTACTGACTTCCCATATCTACTTTGTGCAGTTTATAGACTGTAGAGAAAAAAAACCTGAGAAATAAGGCTGCAAGTGACATTTAAAAAGACATTTAGAAAAAGAATTTTTAAAAAAACAACTTCATAATTTTATCTGGGTCAAGGTTTTGTTTCAGGTTATGCTGTTTTGATAATCTGGAACGAGTAAGTGCAGAGTAGTATTTTAGCCATATTTCCTAGGGAAACGAGCCTTATCCATCCCTCTGTCTGGCCTCTCCCAATCACTTTTGAAACTTCAGTTGATATTTGGGCTTTTATGTTTCTTTCAGATCTTCAGTTAGTTTCTGAAAGGTAGGCATAGCAGCATTTAACAGTGTGTGGAGGTCTCAGAAAAATGAAATTCCTATCAATGTCATGAAAACAGACTGACTTAATCACACGATTAGATGCCAAGGAGTCTATAGAAGAACGAGCTACAAGAAATGTTTCTTTTTTATGAGTGCTGCTGCCACCAAAGCTCCAGTTCAATATTTTTTCAAATAGCTATTCCACTCAATAGCTTCCACAGGCACTCAATGTGCCTGTGAAGTATCTTCTAAAAAAATTGCTCCTGCTTTGTGTGGAACCTGAAGGGTTGTATGCTTTTATTTTCAGGCAGTAAGAGTGCTGCTTCAGGTTGGATCTGCTTGATGCTCATATGCGATAGAAGGACTTCCGCATTCAACAACAGATTTGTTTAGGTCAGAGTTTGTGGCTTTGTCTACAAAGCAAGTGGAGTGCAAGAAAATAAAATTGACTAATATTTTGACTGGTTTTTTTTTTAGGTTTTGTTTTTTAGTTTTTTTTTCTTTTTTGTTTTATTTTGGTTGGTTGCTTTTTTTTTTTTTTCCCCAAGAAATTGTGTAGCTGAATATAAGAATGAATGAACGTATGTTTGGTTTCAATCCAGATTTTTTTTCATTTTTGTTCCAAATGAGTGAAAGCCCATATAGACTTTCTGCAGTGAGCATCAGATATGAGGGATTTTATAACCATCTACATGTAATTTTTTAAATTGTGTGTTCAGGCAAGTACAATGTCAGACCCAACGTGACTGAAAATATAAGTCAAAACCACAAAAAATGTTTCCATGTCAACAAACAGTAACTTTTGTCTTGAAATAAACAATTCAATGGTGTCTTAACTACCATTTTCTATGTTATTTCACCTAAGCTACATAATAGAGAAAATAGGTCTATAAACTTGTTCAAGAAAAAAAATCAATGCTATGAAATGGCTATAATTGCTATTATTCTTTTTATAAGGAAATAGGTAGCAAAAAAGAATGTGAGTACTGAAATATTTTGTAAATTTAATTCAATTTGACCAACAGGATTTTACCTAATATTTTATGTAGGATAAGACATTTAATTTCATATTTTCAAAAATGTGGTATTTCATCTGTGAAATACTGAAGTCTAGGAGCTTTTGGCAACAGTTTCAGAATTTAATTTTTTTTTTTTTTTTCCACAGTAAATTTTTTCCTAGCTTTAGGAAATGAAGTTGTTCAAAAGGATAAAATAACCTCAAAATGGCGGGATTCTATGAAAGGCTTTGTAATGCCTATTTTGAGTCAGGTAGGGGTTTTATACTTTTTTTTATTATTATTTTGTTAAAAATTATGTAAAAGTCTTTATTATTTGTTCTTAACTTTTCCTGTAGTTTTACCTAGTCTGTCTGAAAATGACCCATCATTCACCAAAACTGTCCCATGCAAAAGTCACTAGATCATCAGTTTTCTCTCTAAAAGTAAGGTACTTTGAGAGGTAACTGGAACCTTTCTGAAAAGACTTGATGGTGCTGGGCTGTCATGTTCTCCCAGCTGGCTAGATTACAACATCCAGTTTCTGTCAATTTGTTAAGGAGTCTTGATGGCATTTGATTCTGGGTGGCTGAATGCAGAGTTTAATACAAAAATAAAATACTAGTGTGGATTTAATGTCTTTCTACAGTATGTATGGATCTTACTGGAATAGGCTGAACTGTTTTTACGTTTCTTAAATAATTGTCATTTTAGATTAGTTACCAAGCAAAGCCCCTCTGTCTTTATTGGAGACAGCAAAGCTCAGCACGAGCACAAATAATTAAAAGCTTTCATAGCCTTCAGATGTCTTGAGAGAAAAGAGTAGCTCTGCTTTTCACCTATCTGCTGATTCATATAGGGAGAAGATCTACCTCTGAAGTGCATGAGCTGTCTTTCAGGGATTTGTTCATAGACATTAGAAATACAGTTTTTTTTTCTTATTAGAGCTACTAGGTGAAACAATAAATATGCTGGAATAAAATGTGAATTCTATGTCTTTTATAGTCAGGTGCATGTAGTTGTTGTCACTTAAAGAAATAGTTGATAGAGGAGCTGACCTTTTAAAGAGAAAACAGCTCTTGTGCAGTAAGCAGAAGTATTGAGCTCACAGAGGAGATCTTTTGATAAATGAATAGACTGGTAGCAAGAACACACTTCCTGTGCATCCAAAAGCAAAATTAAATTGAAAACTGAGATGGTAAAAATAAACCTTGGCTGTTTTAGAATAGCCTTCCATGCATGAAATAAGAGTGGAACATTTGCAAACAAATTAGCTTGTGTATTAGGTAGGTCTTTGGGCTTTTTTTCTGTTTAAAAGTAACTCTAAGCCCGTTTTTGAGGCTGAGGACTACAGCAGAAGGGTAATGCTTTTGCCAGGAGTTTCAGCTGCCCACCCTGGTGCCTGCGTTCCCCGGCAGCTCAAGCACCATGGGAGCCAGCCTGGCTGGTCTCAAGGATGAAAGTAGTGGCTCTGTAAATGCTCAGGCTTTCTCAAGTGGACAGCAGTTGCAAGAGAGAGCTTCCAGACCACAGCACATAAAGTGGTAGAAATGCACATGGATTAATTTGTAACAAAATGACAAAAGATTTATAGGGTCTTCCCTAGAAAGCTGACTGTGTTAACCTGGTGTAAGTGTTGATGTGTGAGCATCAGAGGACATGGGTGTGTGGGAAAGAAATTAGAATCCTGGGATGGTAGAGATGTGGGGGGATGATAGGAAGGCAGAGTGAAATATTCAGATGTTGGCATAGGTATTTTTAAACAGGTAGAAACAGAAAGTGCAGGCAGGCAGCTGGTGAGAAAGGAGGAAGGAGGCACTACAGCAAGAGAAAAGGGACTGGATTTGTATTTGAGAGGGTGATGGGAAAGAAAGAGTTTGTAGTATTTCGACTTGCTTGGGTTAGTGAATAGGATGAGATGGTGTTACAGCGCACATATTTGTCTCACTCCTTTCAATTCTGGAGGCAACCAGCCCCTTTATGCTTGAGCTGTGTCTTCCTTTTCTTTGTCAAGTACAAATGGTGGGGCTGAATTATGATGGGACAGAGAAAAACAGATGACAATTCCTTTCAGTGTCTTGCCTGAAGTCTTACTCAACTCCTTGACTCTCATCTGAGGTCTCAGCTGGTGCTGAGTGCCTTGGGACTTGGATGTACCATCTATGAGGATAGAGTACCTACACAGATCCCCTAGCATCTTATGGATGGTCAAGATGAATCTTAATATTCCTTATTTCCCATCTGAGACCTGAGGCCCAAGGGCTGCTTGGCTTCCAGAGAGCAAGCAAGCAAGTTTATAGTCACAGGTCCTTTTCTTCTTAGGGCCAGGAACCACTTTGTAAAACTGGGTAGCATTTTATTGTACTGTGTATGTGCATGGTTCATGTACTCAGGTAGCAGGCAATGGAGATGGGCAGTCAAAGGAGTAAAGGAGTCCCAGCACTTGCCAATCATAGAGATGGTAAGAAAAGCCTGGACTCTTCAGTCTAAAGAGGGTGAAGATGGAGAGGCATGGCACGGAGATGGAGAATCCCATGGTACTGTGGATTTCCCTCACCTAGTAGAAGATTGGTTTTAAAACAGTTACAAGGAAGTATTCCTTTAACAGCAGGTAGTGGCTTCAGAGCTTGCTGCCCATGGAAGGCTGTGGAGTTGGACAATAATAGGAAGTTCAAAAGTGGTTTGGCAAGCCCATAGACAAGAGGCCTTTGAATATCCAGTGAAAGGATAAAGCAGGGATGCTCCGTCCGAGAAGTCTGAAGTAGAAAGTAGGACTGCATGGAAATATGTGGGAATTGGACCACCAGGCTTACATGCTCCCTCTATCATGGCATGGTAGAGCACTTTTCTTATATTCTCCCAGATGTATAATATACATTTCTCTTCTTGAAGTCATTGACATGTCCTCTGAGGTTAATGAGAGGGTTCAAAAGAAGTGGACAGATGGTAAGAAAGATATTTTATCTCTATTCTGACAGGATAACTTTGTTGTTCATGAACATACTCTGATTAGTTTACATCCTAGGAGATGGAGTCTTACTTTACTGCTATAAAATTATTTCTGAGTTGAAATATAGAATCTTAGACTTTTTTTTTTTTCCTAGATTTGCTAGTTTCCAAGGAGATCTAACCATGTAGATTGTCTGCAGAGGTGGTAATTAGCCAGCAATGAACAAGATGGACACAAAGAACTTCTTGGCAAAAATAAAAATTTCAAAGCAGTTCTTTTCATGGCTAGTATGCAGAAGCAATCTGATCAGTTCTTTTCTGACTTTGACCAGGCATCCCCATTTGCCTTCAATGTTTTTGTAAACAACTGTGTCTCAGATTATGGTTGAACAAAAGAATGAAAAATATCCTCATATTGATTTGGATGGGATTTTTTTTCAGAATATTTGGCAATCAAAATAGGATAAAAAAATTATTCTGCCTGCCTATAAATAACAATAGTGTAGGTTTATGATGTAGTGTTCAGAAAAATTACAGATTCATAAGGCAGGGAGGAGCAAAGGCAGGTGCCATTCATAAAACGTTCCTCTTTTTATGCTACACAAACTTGGCCATTATGTGGGATGAGGAGTCTTGGATTTGCCTGTAAGGCAAAGACAGGATTTGAACTTGGCCTGTCCATTATGAGTGGTGCTTACCAAGGGTGTTTGTTAGGAGTAAGGAAAAATGAAGGAGAATAAAAAGGGTCTTAAATCTTACTGGCTCTCTTGGGAATGACATCTGCATTTTTTTATTAACCTAACCTACAAATACAATACTGTTTCTGTAGATAATGGTAATACTTTTGTCCTTAGAAAAAATATTTAGTTGAAAAATATTTGCTAAGTTTGGCCAAAATATACAGATTTTAAGCTAGAATAATCGAAGCATCATTTTTTCATTAAATAAGCTGCTTGCCATTAAAATGCCTCATAGCCTATGTCTCAGTGTAACTTTCAGGCACATCTAGATGATGCTAAAAGAGATGCTTTAGAAAAGAGTTCCTTTGCAATATAAATTGTAGAAGGGTCAGTGTGGCTGAGAGTTACTCAGACAAAACCTGTGTGTATAACAGTGGAAAATCTGCAATTTTACTCTGACCTTGTCACTTTGGGAAGTTTTATTGCTATTATTACAGTTGTTTTAAGGACTGGCTTAAGATTTTGAGCTTGTCTCTGTCTTTCACACGTCCCATATATCCCAATATGGACCTTATTTGTGTTAACAAATGCATATTTATTTCCAATCTACACAGAATATGTGGGAGTCGTGTGTGAATAATGAGAACCTGAGATACATGGAATACAAAACAATGAACATGCATTCAGGAAAAGCGGAGGAGACACACAGGAATCTCTTTCTTATCTGTATACAAACACCATTTTTTTCCATCAAACACCGAGCTCTGAAATGGTGACTAAGCCCTTTATTTTGGGGTTGTTACTCCTCTTCAGCTTGTGCGACTGGTATTTCATTCTGGAAGGCCGGTATGTGAAGCTGCATCAGAGACATTTTTATCTGACACTTCCTCAGGCTGGCAATAGGGAGCAGTAGCAGAGCTTGCTTTTCCTTCTGCCTGATGTATTGGCTGCTGGAGATAGCCCTAAAAGTACTGTTTTCCTCTGAAGCCCAAGAGAGCAATGAGTTTGTAAATCAGCGTTCCCCGAGGAACCTGAAATGATCAGCAACACTGAAATGAAGTGGAAAAAGCACTGCTTTCTCTAGTCACAGCCTGCCTTTCTCTTGGTGGAGGGTGTCACAGGTAGCAAGTAGGATTTACCTGCTCACATACCTAACACTGGGAAGGTGGCCTGGATAAGTGTGTTACAGTAATGCAATGGGACATTCATTCTCTTGACACCTCTGCTAATGTTTTAATAAAAAAAGATAATGATGTAAGTGCTTTCTGTGGACTGTTTTGTAACAGGAGATACTGGTCTCCTCACATTCCTTATTTTTGTGTATGTATAGAAACCTGAAAGAGAGCTTTACCTGAGTGTCTTAGTCAAGTTTCTTTGAGGTTTGGTAAGCAGGGGAGAGGGACCAAAGAGACTTGCTGCTGCAAGATCATGCAAGCCTTCCAGGGATTCAGTTGTCACCTCTAAAATACAGAGAATGTCACTTATGGGTCTTCAGAAAGAGCAAGGAAACATATAATGACCCACACTAGGTGTTACTTGTACAGGTTCCAAAGAAAGTGCAACTTCGTTTCTCAATTAATCTTCAATTTGAGCTCTGATCTGTACAAGGAGCTGGTACCCTGAACTGGTACAGAACTACATCTCGTGCACAGCATGGCAGGCACTACATCTTCGCTGTGCTAATTTATTTATTATCATTGTCTTCTTACAGAGAGTAAGCTCTGCTAGCAACATCTGGCAAGATACTAAAAACAGCTGACTGTGGTAAATGTTTATTAGTTACAACTGATTTCAGCATTTTGTGGCTGACCTGATCACAGGCAATCAGACAAAATTCTATTCACATGTAAATTAAGAACAAGTTCCTATTGTAAGGATGCTGTGGCTAAATGGACAACCTCTTGTTTTTCATCTGTGATCAATTTGAACAAATTGCCTGGCTTGCTTGCTTTCACCCTCCTTCTTCTGCAATTACCTTGACTATTTGTCCTCATATTTACCATGAGTATGCCTTCTCTCTGGTAAAGCCACCTTTGTCAAGTCAATAAGGAACCATGCTTCCTCACCCATCCTGCTGATCCTCTCAGTACAGTTTAAGCATGCTGATGTTATTTGGTATAGACAAAATTAAAAATAGGAGCTAAAAAAATGCAGCTGGATGCACTAGTAAGTATGCTTGTAGGAGGCAGAGATATATTATGTTATCTCCACATTGGCGGGGGAAAAGCAGTGCTCAGTGCTGTTCACAAAATGCTCCCTTTCTTTGGCAGGCTGAATACATTTAATCTGCCATGGTGTTATCCTAGGAACATTAATGCAAATAAGGGTGGCCTGGAATCTCCTCTAAGAGAAGTCATAGCTTAGTCAGGAATTGCAGGGTGAAATTTCAGGGGCTGTGGTAAGGTAGGCAACAGATGTAGTGATTGTTAAAGGACCTTTTTGACCTTTTGAGTAAAAAGACTCCCAGCATTTGTTCTCCTCCACCTCCTCATAAAGCTGTCACTGTTTTCAGTCCTTCTGTTCTGTTCTCTTCCTACTTATATTAAAATGAAACTATTGGCCTCTGGTCAAGTGACTTTGAGCTGGAGAACAAGCCGGTATCCCTAGGAGGGAACGCCTACACTGTTTTCCTATGTGAAGCCAGGACCAGTGGACAAAGTAGGAGACTGGCAATTATGCAGCATGGGTTCTCTGACCTGGCAAAGCACTTAAAACTGGACCCAGCATTGGCCTCGAATCCTTTTTTGCTTGGTTAAGTGCTCAAATTCTCGACAGATCCCAAAGCATGGGAAGAACCTGCCCTGGACACTTTGTGTTACTGGCACTTACATACTTTTCTCCAAGTGGATGTTGCTGAAGAGGGCTTAGTGCTTTCATGGGGGGATATAGAGAAGATAAATTGCTGTGATGCTTTGGGGTTTGGCACTGACAACAAGGACCCAGCAATTGTCAAAAATGGGTAGCCAGCTCTGAATTGTAACACTCCTGTTTTGGGAGATAATTTTTTTCCTTCCCTTTTACAAGATGCAACTGCAGAGGAGAAAGAATATAAAAGCTGTCAGTGTAATGCAGTAAACTCCAGGACAGATTATTTCCTACAACCGAGGCTCTGCCAGGATCCCTGCTGTGGAGGTATCTGGATGCTGGTGAGGACTCCTGGGCTCTCTGTGCCTGCTAACTTCAAGCAGTGCATGCACAAGGCAGAGGGGGTTGCCAAGGAAGAGGTGTGGGAAGCTGCTTCACTGGCTGCTTGCCCACAGGAATAATGCAAGCAGGGAATTTGCACAGGAGGGGGCTGAGGGAGAGATTATTTTCCATTAGTACCTGGATGCTGAAAAGCGAGACCTGTCCATAATGCACAAGGGCAGAATGGTTAGTAGGAAAAAACAACTGTCTTGGTGAAGGGATCTTGGGTTTATCTGGTTAACTCTATGAAGTCTGCTCAGAGTCATATGTACAGACAAGAAGACAGGGGAAAGGCAGCTCATGCAGCTTTTCCCTCTGATGGTGCAGCCCAGCCTTCTTGCAGGGTGATGAGTCTTCATTTTTCTAGGCCTTTGCCTAGAAGTGTTTTATAGATCCAAACCAACTCACATTGTGTAAGTGAAACAAACAAAGGAAATTGTATGCAAATCTGTTCTTAAATAGTGACATTTAGTTGACTTACTTACAAATGAATGCAATAGAGAAGGAAGGAGACCTGGGATCCTCTAGAACAGTCAACACCTGAACCTCTCTGCCCTTTGACTTTAATATGAGAAGAAGAATGTGTGTGTCTGCCTTGGATCCATCAAATCTGTACCTGTCCAATTTAGAGAGAAGGGTGTTGTGGGGGGTTTAATGTACTTCTACACTTCTGAAGCTGGTGGGCTCTGAAGCGTGTGTCTGAATCACAGAGTTCAGAGGTGGGTTTAGCCTTCCCTGTCTTTGATAGCCTAATAGAATCATAGAATCCTAGGGGTTGGAAGGGACCTCGAAAGATCATCTAGTCCAACCCCCAGGAAGCTAAATGTCAGGTAAGAAACTCTTACACTGGGCTGGGGCTTGGCTTCAAACACTTGCATGCCTGTATATGAAAGGCTGTACTCAGGCACTTGTTACACACATCCTCCCTACAGTCCCTTCAGTGCTATCATACAGACTCAGGAGCACCCATGTCTCTATTTTCTGCTCATTGTCTCTTTTCAAAGACTGTGAAGAAACTTCTAATTATTTTCATGGTGCAAAAGCAAAGGGAAATGCAATTGAGGAAGGATAGTCTTCTCCTGATGTGAGTATTCTAATATTCCAAGAAGAATAAATATCTGTAACATCTCAGTTCTAATATGGAGACAAGTAAGAATATGCCATTATTGACTCTGCTTAGACCATCACCATGTCGTGATTCTCCAGGTTCTCAGTTTCTTATTGTAGTGGTGCTCCAGCAGGAACCAATTTGAGTAGTGGTTACTCGTGTGTGAAAAGTTTTGCAGATGCACTGGCATGCATCTTTCTCTTTGGGATTTCTAGAATCCTGAGCATTTAAAAAAAAAATAATATATAAACATAACAAGTGATTAACTAATTTTAATGTACGTGCTGATATTTAGCTTTAATAAATCTACTTTGATGAGGACTGCCAGGCTTCCTGCTAGTTGCAAATTCTGAAGAAACTTCTATAGAAAGGAATATTAGAAGTTTTGAAAGCACTTAGTTTTTCTCTTGACCTTTGCAAACATCAGTGTGAGAGAATTGTGCTGATCGCTCTGTTGACTAGGGATATTACTAGCATTTGCTTACACTTCACAGTTTCTGGTGTATACAAAGCGGTGGATGTATGGTACCTCTTTGGAATGGAAATGGGGATCTGTTCTTATAAGAAGGGATTTGAAGAGAGGGAAATCATAGGTAGAGTTTAATACCTATGGGAGATAATAATAGGTTAGTTGCAATGGAACAAGTCAGCAAAGAAGACTTAGGTTGTGTGTCGGGATGTTTTAGATTTCTCTTCATTAGACTTTTCATTCTCATCAACTTTTCTGGCTAAAAAAAAAAAAAAGGGAAATACAATTGATCTCCAAGTTGCACTGGGATGGCTCTGAATGCTAAATCCCATTTGGATGTCTTGTTTTTCTTTTTCCTTGTAATTTTTCTTTGCATTTTTATAGCTCTCTATTTTTTAGAGCTTTGTAGGACAGTTTTTTGTTACATAAAAGGTGGAAATCAATACCATCTTAGTGTCTTATGTCCTCACGATCTTTTTTGAATTGTGCACTGTTCTCACATGTTTTCAAAGGAGTTGTCAAGGTGTCAGTCTGTCTATTGTAATACATCAGTGCAAGTACCCTGAAGTTATCAAATGCTAAACTCTCCTCAACAAATACACTAAATAATCCAGCAGCTATTGATCTTCCTACTTGTGGGTGAAAAGCAGAGGTTTGAAAGGGTATTAAATCTCTGGGTTGTAAACAGTGTTAATCTTGGAGGAAAACAGTAACAGCCAATAAGAAATGAGGGAAGCCACAGTGGAGTTGTTGATCTGCCTTTTCAAATAGTTTACTACCCAGGCTCTGCCTAAACAATGTATTTCAGCATTCATCACTTAGCATTAAAGTAATTATTCATGCCAAGATAGATGTTAAGACTATCAATATTACCTCTGCTTTCTATTGTGGGATGTCAACCTGCTATAGCATTTCAGATGAGCTAGTTGGCAGCTTTATGTTGAGTGCTGGTCTAGTTACACATTATAAATCCAGTCACTTCCTCCAAGGAGTACCTTTCTCAGTAATCCTTTTTCACTTAAAATTAATTATCCTTTCCCTCATACAATATTTATCTTCCTTTTTGCACCCTAAATAATATTTTTTAGACTGCCCTCTCCCCCAAAATCTCCAACAGTAAGGAAACCCTTTAGACTTTTAAACAGGATGCTGTACTCAAGTGGGTGTGCAATGGTGCATTTCAGACTGGGGTGCACACCAAGGAAGAAGAAGAGGTCTGAAAGCAAAACTGTCAGGAATCAAAAACCTGAAAATATCACTGGAGAAATGGAAAGTAGAAAACACCCAGACCTCTGGTTTTGTAGAGATTGCATTCTGTAGTAAAATGTGTGATGCCATTGAGAACTTGGGTTGTATTTTGCAATCATGAAGCCTAGAGTACAGAAAGAAGGAAAACTCAAAGCTGCTAACAAGGAAAACAAGTGGCTTGTATTCAGTTGCTTCATCTGTGGACAGAGGGCATATTAAAAATTGCACTTGACCATGTAGCAGCTATTGGGACATTTTCTGGCAAGAGTGGCATTTGTCAAGAGCAGCACTTGTCGAGAGCAATATTTTTGGAGGCAAGGGAGGAAGTCTTATGGTCTGAAAATTTTTTGCCTTAAAACTGGACATTGACTTAAGGGTTACTGATTTTTCCATTACATCTTTTATGTTTCCTCCTTCTCAGATAGCATTTTACTTTTTTTTTTTTTTAGCTTTTTCTCAGGTGAACTTTAATGAAAATTAACTTTTCCTTTTGTGACATTAAGGAGCTAAATGTTTTGACATTGCTACAGTTTTATTAACAGTGACTATTTGTACTGCAGTTTTATATTACATTATTATTATTATTATTATTATTATTATTATTATTATTATTATTATTATTATTATTATTATTATTTTCCTTCAAGCATGTTCAGTGCTCATCTTCTGTTACAACTTGCAGCACTACCAGACATAGTTAGTTGTGTACATCTATAAACGCATTCACTGAAACAGAACGTGCACTGCAATTTTTACAACAATATTGATTATTCTTAGGAACAAACATATGTGTTGTTTTTCAGACATAAGCTCATCCTATCACTTAGTATTAATTTCCTTTTCTTTACTTGAATTAGAGGTAAAAACTTGGGAGAAGGAGGAAGCCCAACTACAGATTTTATTGTCTGAGGAAAATAGACAGGTTCCTCCATCTAGAAATTTGAGCTGTAGTGTCAATAACACTGCTCCCAGGAGAATTCTGTCTACAGAACAGCAAGGCAGACCCCCTTTTTTTTTTTTTAGGTTAGAGCATTTCTGCGTGGTGTCTGTGATTTCCATTCTGTCCTTCCAAGAGCTCTCACATAAATGTTTTGATTAGATGTGGTGATACACTCGGCGTGCTGTCTTTTGCTTGTTAATTCACGTACTGCTCTGACTGGGTGTCTCCTGTCTCCTCTAGCGGTTGGACAGTGGAAAAAAAAAACACCCTAAGTGCGATGTATTATTCCAACAATTCTTTTCTAATTTTGGAGGTAAACTTCTTTTGTTGGATTTTTGCTTGGGGTCTTTGCCCACTTGTGGAACTTCTTACAGCTGGTAAGGAAAGCCTCACACAGAAAATGAAAAACCAGCTGAGTTAGAGATGATATGTCATATGAGGCAGTTTTTATTCTGCACGGAGCTAAAGTTCCTCCAAAACTGTATCAGACAGAGAGCAGAAGATAATTTCTGGTGAATTATTTGATAATTTTCCCCTCATTTTCTACTCACAAGAAATCTCGTGATTTCTGGGCACGCATGCTGGAAAGCATTTGATAAATATTTCTGGGACTTACTTCCTTTTCTGCTTTCCCTTGATGGACCGGTCCTAGAGAGTTTGCTGCAAATATTCAATGTGTTGCATTTGAATCTGGGCTTGGTTCTCCAGCTGGGGCTAGTCATGTAAATTCTATGACACTCTTGTTCCATGGTTGGCTTGGTTTGAGTTTGTCACTGGGGCTGCCCCAAGCTTGTGCATTCATGCAGTGCAGCAGCAGTGCTCTGCTCCATGAAGACAGCAGCCCAGCTCTTGCCCAACCTGTTTGTGTACTAGTGGAATGCTGTGCCAGAAGTCCTAACCCAGAGAGGCCACCCACTGCTCATTGAAATCTTGCATTACAGCCTCACCTTTCCAGCTGTGCTCTGTGCCTGGGCATCCGCTGAGGGTGCATGGGAGCTCACCTCCTCAACGGGCCTGTCTGAAAAGTAGTCCACTGGCATGAATGTGCCTGTGTGAAATAGCACAGTCAAGAAGGAAAATGGCAAAGAGGGATTTTTGTTAAAAAGTTCTGAGTGTTGGCATTCTGCTGAGAGAGGCTGGGTTATTGCAAGTTGCTCATATTACCACAGGGTTAACCTTTCTCTCGTCGTGTTTGCCATTTTGGTATGAAGCACAAGGTTTCATCCTCTGGGAAGGGTTTTGAGAATACTTTCTCACAGCTGTGGTGAACTGGTACTGCTCACTCAATACAGCTTTCCTGGCAGGGATATTCAAGTCACTTGACACTTAGTGAAGCCCTTTCTGACAAGTCTCTGCTGAATCTTTTTATTTAAAGAATTATTTTCTTTGCCTTTAACATATTTTAGCCTCAGGACGCTGTTTAAAAAAATAAATACAATCTTACTAAAATGATACCAGAAGCTAATGTTTACAGGCTCTTAAAATGAACAACAAACCGACCATTAACTGGTGGCAAGCAGTGATTAAGAAAAGCTTGCACAACTCACTTCCAAGTGGATTATTCAATACTCCATCATACTTTGCTGCATTTTTGTGTTTCTTAATCTTGGAAAGATGTGATGTGTTGAATAAACTGCGCTAAAGATTTTTGTCTAGCTGTTTCAAGTTCCACAGGACCAAATGAAGGATGCTGTGCATTAGCTTTATGAATAATAGCACCTGACTATGTTCTGTAGACCTGCATTCACCTCTTCACTGCTTGAGAACCTTGTCATCTACCTCCTCAAACTATGGGCTGAACATTGTAGGTGAAAGTTAAAAAGTGAGTTCAAGGCTTAATTCAACCAATACTAGCTTTAGGTTGCAGAATTTTATCAAAGCATATTAAAAATGTTTTTCTTTCCCTAAAGTGTAAAAATATGGAAATATAAAGAAATATAAATTAGAATGACAAAGGAAATTAAGTTGATTAACTCTGTTATTACAGATTTATAAAAAGCTTTTTAAAACTTATTTTTATGTTAATTTTTTTTAACAAATAGTGAGTCTGAGTCTGCTCTTAATACTGGGCAAACACCAACATAATTTTCCACTTTGATTAAGTTTAAAAGGCAAAGGCGATTACATTCATGTTTTTCTCCTCTTTGCAGTTTGATTTTTGAACTTTTAAGTTGCCTCTGCAATCATGACAGAGAAGAAACTCCACTTTTGCATTAAGATTCTTACATAATGTGGTTCCACAAAGTGAAAAACACACAGTGTTCAAAGACCTGTAGGCAGTACGGTGAAAATAACTTTTCAGGAGTATTTTTTCTGCTTTCACTGCCTGCTCACGTTTTCAGTCTGGGTTGAGTAATGGAAACCTGAATATATCCCTGCTTGATATCCCCATCTAGACATTAATTTTAATCAATTCTGTAATACACATTAGGTGAATGATTGCAAAAATTAGTAGAGATGCTTTGTGAAGTTTTGTTTCTAAGCATAGTTGGCTTGCACCTGAAATAAGAAGTGCTTAATAGGTATCCAGTCACCACCAAAATGCACCCTTAAATTTTAGTGTCAGCTCATTATAAAAACCTAGTAACAGGACTTTGAAATTGCTAATCTGCAGAAGTGAGATTAAGTGCTTTTAGTCACATCTTTGGGTTTGCTACTGAGTTGCCTACAAAATCCGGGAAACCTTCTTCATAGTATGTTTTCTCATACACTGGAACTTGGCACTCAGGTGTAATTCACTTAGGACTGCTACCAACATACACATTTAAAATATACCAGTTGCTTTCAAAGCTGTAAATTAACAGGCTTAACAAAGCCAGAAGCAAAGGGTTCTGTAGAAATCAAAAGTACCTGAGTCAACAGAGACTTAATGTCAAATGCGCATTTCTTCATTTTGATTGTTCCTTGCAAGTATCTGCCTAAGCAAATCAGTTTATACCTACTGTCTGTGGAAGCCTGTAAATTAGATACAATCAACAAGGTTTAAGAAGCAAAGCAAATCACCCCAAACAACCTTCAAGAAAGTGAGACTTCAAAAAAGTGCTTTTTACACTGAAAATGGTTGAAGCTCTTGCTTCAGTTCTGAGTCTGTCATCCCAACATGAAAATTATTTTGTGATCATGACCATAACATTAGTAGATCTTGTAGCTGTTCATCTGCTGCATGCCAACATATAAATCACAAAACGTGTTGCTTTCCTGCAGGGACACAGTCCTGCAATCCACTACTGCGCATGGAATTTACTACACCTGCAGTGGGACTTACATGCCTTGCTTTAATTTGTTACGGTTTAAGCACTCTTCCATGTAGGTCAGAAAGACTCCAAAACCCACCTGGCTTTCCCAGAGGGTGCTTTCATTTCAGATTTCCCAAGGCAAGTAGTGTAGTTCTAGGTGTATTAGATGTATTGCAAGAAAAAACCACGTGCAAGACACTTGCTGATTTTTGTGCACCTTTGCAAACCTAAAGTTCAACCTATGGATGTTTAAAGACTTGTGGGTAAAGCTGACCAGGGAACAATTTGTGTTTCATGGCAGCTTCAACAGGTTTTGTGACAGTTTCTGAGGTTGTGACATTTTTCTTTTGCATTAAAGGAAAACAAGATCCTTAATGCTTTTTACAAAATGGATCTGTGGAAAACATCACTTTTTGTCTTGGCAAGATCAGATTTTTCAATCTCGCTTCCTTTCTGCAGTCCCTCTGACCTTATAGCCCAGTTCAAAGCCTTAGAAACGCTTTCCCAGTGCCAGTTTTCCAGAAACTGGAACACATTTTGCCAAGCATTTTGGCTTTCAAAGAAAAACATTTTTCAAGAAAATGTATGTTAGAACCATTCCAATGAGTTTGACTTACTAGGGCACCTGGTCCCTATTAAGCTATGTGTGGATACAGCATAAGATACAGTGACCAGATGAGCTGTAGGAATTTCCAGTGACTCTCCCCATGACCATTTACTTGGAGCTTGAAGCCACCATAGGTAATATAGGGTGGGATAAAGATTTTGTGCCAACTAGGTAGAAAGTGCTGCAGTTTTGCACATCTCTGGTGAGCTCATTTGGACTCTGGGAACCTAAGAAGAAATCTAGGAGGTGAGGAGAAGCAAAACAAATCCTTGATTGAAAGAACTGCAAAATGTTTCCAAAGCTTTATTGTTCCTATGCCTTTTCTGTCTCATATTTAAAGATGCTGATACTAGCATCGAGCTGTTTCATCTTTTCCCTTGCACTATAGTTCTGAGAAACAGCCAAGATCTGTATGAGACAGAGCAGTGCTTATAACATTGTTTTCCATCCAGGAACTGCCAGTTGTTGTGCCCTACATCAAGACTAAACAAACCACTGGGGAGCAAGGGACCGAAGGCAGAAATTTTCTGGGACAAGCAGGCTAATACATTATGGAGTTGAGGTTTTCTGGGTTACCTCTGATATGAGAAGGCATTAATGTGACTATTAAGCACTGAGCAGCCTTTGATCTGAGAGTCAGACATTCAGTATTCTTGGCCCAATGAGGTCACATCTGCTCCTTTTAAATCCACAGGGCAGACTCTGGTCTGACGATCTACTTTCCCCACGAGTACATGACTGGTTGCAGTATTCTAAGTGGACACGAGATCATTGCATTAGCAAAAACAGAGAACTTTGTAAAAACCCAAAAGTTTATTGTCAACTGATGTGTTTGTCAATCTGATTTGCTATCACAGAACCACAGAATTCTTTTGGTTGGAAAAGACCTTTCAGATCATCAAGTCCAACACTTAACTCAGCACTGCCAAGTCCACCACTCAACCATGTCCCTGAGAACCACATCTACAAAGCTTTTACATACCTCCAGGGATGGTGACTCAACCATTTCCCTAGGCAGCCTGTTCCAGTACTTGATAATCCTTTCAGTGAAGAAACATTTCCTAATATCCAATCTAAACCTCCCCTGGCACAACTTGAGGCCATTTTCTCTCATCCTATCACTTGCTACTTGGGAAAAGAGACCACCACTCACCTGGCTACAGCCTCGTTTCACGTAGCTGTAGAGAGCGATAAGGTCTCCCCTCAGCCTCCGGTTCTCCAGGCTAAACAACCTCAGTTCCCTCAGACCTTCCTTGTACGACTTGTCCTTCACACCCTTCACCATCTTCATTGCCCTCCTCTGGAGTCAGTCCAGCACCTCAATGTCCTTCTTGTAGTGAGGGGCCCAAAACTGAACACAGTACTCGACGTGTGGCCTCACCAGTGCTGAGCACAAGGAGACAGTCACTTCCCTAGTCCTGCTGGCCACACTATTTCTGATACAAGCCAGGATGCTGTTGACCTTCTTGACCACCTAGACACACTGCTGACTCTTACTCAGCTGGCTGTCAATCAGCACCCCCAGGTCGTTTTCCACAGGCACCTTTTCAGCCACTCTTCCCCAAGCCTGTAGCATTGCCTGGGATTATTGTGACCCAAGTGGAGGACCTGACATGTGGCCTTGTTGAACCTCACACAATTGGCCTTGGCCCAATGATTGAGCCTATCCAGGTCCCTCTGTAGAACCTTCCTACCCTCAGGCAGATCAACACTCCCTCACAGCTTGGTGCAAAAACCTGCACACTTACTGAGGGTGCAGTGGAGTCCCTTGTCCAGATCATCAATAAAGATATTGACCAAGACTTGCCCCGATACCAAGCCCTGGGGAACACCACTTCTGACCTGTCCAAGCCATGAGAAGCCAGTTTCTTCATGAGAATGCTATGGGAAATGGCATCAAAGGCTCTACTGAAGTCCAGGTAAACAACATCCCCAACCTTTCCCTTATTCATTAAGTTGGTCACCTTGTCATTGAAGGAGATCAGGTTAGTCAAGCAGGACCTGCCTTTCATAAACCCATGATGACTAGACCTGATTGCCTGGTTGCCATGGAGGATTCGCAGACAAAGATGGTGGGTGCAGCACATAAAGCATGATGTAAAGCAGAAAGTTTATGCTGTTAGGTGACAACATGCAAAGTACAGATTGGTCTCTTTTCTGTTCTAGATGGGGTTCTACCACTTCCTTTTTGTCACATCTACTCTTCCTATCTGTTAAGCACAGGACCTGCTGGTATCTGCCACCTCACTCCTGATGACAACATTCAGATGGGTTGAACTGTTCTCTCTTGGCAAGTACCCAAATGGACAGGATCCCACTGCCTTCTCCATCTCTACTAGTCCTGTTCACTTTTCCTCTCCCCAGAATAGCCCCTTTTCTTTGCTCTTAGGGAAAATATAGCAGATGTGCTAAATAAAGCCTATCCAAATTTGTCCTGTTTGGTTCTACCCTTCTGTGAAGAGGGGATGAATTTAGGGTTGTTTATGCCCTGAAATAAACCAGAAGTATTTACTGATTTTTATTGCTTGTACTGCAATGAGTCAATATATTAGGAAAAAATGCTATTTAGAGTAATGAAAGGAACAAATACTTTGGTGATAGCATTGATTTTGATCTAATGCAGAGTAATGTCTAATGCTGGCACAATGCAAATCACAGCCAAATGAGATTTTCACTCTCCGCAACAGAAAATTATTAAAAAGTTGTACTCAGTAAATGCATTAACATACGGTGATAAGTCTGTGCTTCTGTCTGCACTCCATGGGGTTCATGGAGAATGTTAAACTCTCCCCTCCCCCAGCTCCTTAAACACACATTTCCTACTTGGAGAAGAACAAGTAAATAAAGAACAGAGCTTCTGTTTCTAACTTTTGTGTTAAATTCCAGTTCTGACTATGACTTCAGTTGCCCAAAGCTAAAACTGGATCTCTCACATTTCGACCTTATTGTGGCCTTTCAATATATAAAGGGGCTTATAGGAAAGCTGAAGACTTTTTACCAAGGTCTGTAGTGACAGGACCAGGCACAATGGTTTTAAACTGAAAGAGGGTAGATTTAGATTGGATATAAATAAGATGAGACACTGGAACAAATTGCCTAGAGACGTTGGGGATGCTCCATAATTGGAAGTGTTCAAGGTTAGGGTGGCTTTGAGCAATCTGATCTAATGAGAGATGTCCCTGTCCATGGCAGAGGGGTTGGACTAGATAATCTTTGGATGTCCCTTCCAACCCAAGCTATTCTATGACTTCTATTTCTTTCCTTTGGATGTTGCTTGGCAACATGTTGCTTAGTCAAACCTCACCAGCCATCCACAGTTAACACAGTATGTTTGCAAAACTAAATAAAGACCCTCCACAGGTCCACATGAAAGGCTGACCTGGAAGTTTTTTCATTCCATTGTCACATTTCTATGTGCAAAACATGTGCTCCTGACTTCCAAGGCAGTTAGGAGTGTATTTTGTACTTTAAGGAAGGACTTAAAAAGACATAATCTTAACTAGTAGAGCACTAACCTTATAACCAGTGTAGTCCTGACTCTTGACTTCCAGCCTCATGCTCAAAGTATAAATCATAGATTCATAGAATAGTTTGGGTTGGAAGGGACCTTTAAAAGTAATCTAGTCCAACCTCCCTGCAATAAGCAGGGACATCCTTGACTAGATCAGGCTTCTCAGAGCCCTCTGTAGCCTAACCTTGAATGTTTCCAGGGATGGGGCATCTACCACCTCTCTGGGCAACTTGTTGCAGTGTTTCACCACCCTCATTGTAAAAAGATTCTTCCCTATGTCCAACTTAAATTTACCTTCTTTTAGTTTAAAATTGTTACCTGTTGTGCTACCACAACATGCTGCATTAAAAAGTTTGTCCCCATCTTTTCCTTAAAGTGCTAAAAGGCTGCTGTAAGGTCTTCCCCAGAGCCTTGTCTTCTCAAGGCCTCCTCTCAGCCTGTCTTCATAGGAGGGGTATTCCAGCCCTCTGATCATCTTTGAGGCCCTCCTCCAGATTTGATCTAACAGGTCCATGTCCTTTTGTTGGGGGCTCCAGAACTGGTTGCAGATCTCCCAGTGGGGTTCTGATGAGAGAGAAGTAGAGGGGGAGAATCACCTCCCTTGACCTGCTCGTTACACTTCTTTTGATGCAGCCCAGAATAAGGTTGGCTTTCTGGGCTGCAAGTGCACATTGCCAGCTCATGTTGAGCTTCTCCACAGCTGCTGTCAATCCCTTCACCCCCCAGCCTGTATTGATACCAGCGGTTGCCCCTTCCCAGACACAGGGCCCTGCACTTGACCTTGTTTAACCTCATGAGGTTCACACTGCTTGTACAGCTCCCTCTAGATAGCAGATAATACTCTTAAATAAGATGCCTACATGATATTCCTCTTCTGATCAAGACCATGCGCAGCGATGATGCAGCTGGTGAAAGAGATTCTCAGTTTTTCCATTCATGGTGACCGCCAGCGTTTTCTGGAATCTAGTTAAGTGCATTTGTTAGCGTTTTCTAGAAGACTGTGGGAGAAAGAGGAGGGGCTGAAACATTCAATGAATTTTAGGTACATTCACCCAAGCCTTGGAAATTTCCTGAGTTTAAGGCTATTGATTTAAAATTTCAAATTTCTGGTGGACTCAAGTTCTGATCAAACCTGTACAATCCCTGTAATCATATGTAACAGCAATTCAGTCTCTTAGTAACAGGCTCACATCCAAGAAATAAAAAACCCCAGAAGAATGTAAGACAATACAAGAAAACTATTCTGAGAGTCAGGAGAATAGAGAAATTAAGTAATGCTTTCTTTCTTCCTGAAACTCCAATTCTGGGGCTTCCTAAAGGAAATACAACTAAAAGAATACACCGCCTTATTTGTAGCAAAACCAACCGCATCCTAATCTATTGGGGTTTCAAACAGAATCCTCAGCTTTAAAAAAATCCTTTTCAAAACACAAATAAACTTCTAACCCTCTATATTGCAAGACAGATGTTGTCAAGTTTTAGGTCTCCCAGCCATTGTGTTCTTTTTAAAGGAAATCTCTCTTGTGCACGTGGGTAGTTCTTTGCACAGCTGGAGTGCCTTTGGCAAATGAAAGGCCTGTAATGACTCTGCTGGAGTTGTGCATTTCCTACATCTCTGTAACCACAGGCACAAAGAAGCTCTTAGCACTATCTTGCTGCATGAGAATTTGCAAACTGCCAGGGATGGGGAGTCCAAGATAGACAGCTGAGAGGGAGGAAAACTGATGAGAGAGAAGGCACTGAGCTGCTGCAGCTGGGAGCTCCCTTAGAGGGAATGGTGGTTTGCAGGTCCTTTACCTGCACACATGGACACTACTGAGAGCAAACTCACAGCTGTCCTTGTCACTGAAGGTGCATATGGGGCACCACCACGTGAGGAAGTGTTAGAGGCACCCTCCCCTGCTGCTGAGGCCAAGAGGGCCATGACTGTGGCATCTGACCTATGTAGTTCCATAGCCAACTGCATCAGGTGCTGGGTGTGGGTTCCTCTTGCACAGACCTGTTGTATGTGCTGCATTAAAGGTTCCCTCTTCACCATGCTTAGAGCATGGGTAATGAACACAACCCCCCAAAATCATCATGAAAGTGTGGCAATAACACACAAACCTTTCAAACATTGGGCCTAAGTTAATGATGGATTGAGACATAAGTAACTCCCTCTTGGTGAGAAAGTGTGTGTTACAGTGAGGTAAGAATGGGTCTGTCATTCTTAAAAGGGCTGAGAAAATGAAATAGGATAAGGGATGAATCTCTGGCTGGTAGATACTGTAATTACTATAGCCATGTTGATCTATGTTAGCTAGAGATCTCAATCAAGGTGTGCTGTTAAGAGTACTATGGGAAGAAGAAAACCATGTTTCAAGTGAGGAGAGATGTCCATGCTTTTAATTTAAATAATCAACTGCATATGATTTTGCTAATCCTATTTTTTTCTGATTTATAAAGTTGGCTAGGTCAAAATTCCTTGTAGAAAAAGTCTATTGTCATAATAGAAAGTCAGGGAATAAAACAATAACAGAATCATCAAGGGCCTTACCAGACAACCTGAAGTTACTTCCACTGATTATCAGTTCACATTGGGACCAGAAATTTGCCAAGATGCCCTGCTCTTTCCCACTAAGCTATGTGCAAGTTCCAGCACTGTCAGATTCTCTGCATTTGTTGTGCAGCAGGTTGCTGAGCTGAAAGTGCCTTTTTGTCACAATTTAAAAAATAGACATCCAATAGGAAAATCGGCTCCGTTTAGGCACTATCTGGCATGCATATTTGCTTGTTTGCCTTTCCAAATCTATCAGCACCAGCTTAAAATATTGCCTGGATTAGAAAGTATATATATAATAGACTCTTTTTTTTTTCTGTTTGATGAAGGAGGAGAAAGCAAGATTTCCATGCAACAGTGATATTTTGAATGTCCTAAGGGCAGCAGGATAAGGAAATCACCTTGTATTCAAATAAAGTCACAAAACAATTCTGTTCATGGCACAAACAAGGTTTTTAGCAAAAACAACTGCAGCAGTCATTTGTAATTCTGCACCTGCCAGATGCTATGATGAAATACGTACTTCATTTAATTGAGAAAGGATGTGGCATTGTTTGAAGATGTAACTTGATTTTGCTGGAAGCTTGTCTGTGTTCTGGAAATGGACAAGATCCTGCTTTTTATTAAAAAATTACCAGATTTGTATGTATCTCACTTCAGCAAAAGATATAGCATCTGTATGCCAGAAGAAAACTCCCTTGAAATCCTTTCACAGATTGCTCTGTTTTTTTACCTCTAGCAGTGCCAAGACTGAAAAGAAAATTAAAGTTCACATCTTCCATGATGATAACCTCTGGGTATTAGACACTGACTTTATGATACTCAAGAACACAACAGACCAAAAGCATCTTGAGTGTGTTTAATTTCAGCAGGGAAGCTCACAAAGAGCATGCCTCCAGAGGTAAATGTCAGCCATTGCTAGGTTCCTCTTTGAGGTGTAGTCTGAATGTTGCTTGCTCAGTCATAGCAGGAGAGTTTTGAATTGTGGTAAAATACTACTCACTTTAAACAGCTGTTCTGTCTTCTTCCTTGCTGAGGTGCTGACTCAGCCTCTTGTTGCTGCCTGATATCCTGATTTCTGTAGTGTGCCTTGGATGTCTCTCATTGTCTTGGGCCTGAACTGCACCACATAGTTTCCACAACGGAAATTACACATCACAGACTACATGCATTTATAGAATGGTGGAATGGTTTGGGTTGGGAGGGACCTTAAAGATCATCTAGTTCCAACCCCCCTGCCATGGGCAAGGACACCTTCCACTAGACCAGGTTGCTCCAAACCCTATCCAACCTGGCACTGAACTCTTCCAGGAGGGCACATTCACAGCTTCCTCTGGCAATGTGTTCCAGTGTCTCACCGCTCTCATACTACAGTATTTCTTCCTAATGTCTAACATAAATCTACCCTCTTTCAGTTTATAAACCATTACTTCTGGTACTGTTTCTACATGTCATTGTAAAAAGTCCCTCCTCAGCTTTTTTGTAGGCCAGCTTCAGGTACAGGAAGGTTGCTACTGAACACATTTGATACAAGATGGCTACACTTAACTTCTTCGCCACTCAATGCTACCTCCTCGTCTAGCTGTGCAAGTGTGCCAGTAGCAGACAGCTGCCAGTAATATGCTTTCTAGCTAGGTAGCCACGTCAGCTGCTGCAAAACAAAACATTCACTCAATGAAGCTACCTAGTGCAGGGCTTTTAGCTGCTTTACACAAGTGGAAGGAGGGCTGTGGGCTTCTACAAACAAGGTTTGGGTTCTGTGACCTGCAGAGCCAGGGCATCACTTGGGGAGTAGGAGGGGGGGTACTTCTCTGTGCCACCAGGGTTGCACTGTATGGGGCTGGAATGCTGTACTGCATATCATGGCAGTGAGAAGTGAAATCCCCCTCCATATGCCAGTGCCTGAACATATTTCTGGTTTGTTGTTTTGTTTTGTTTTTTTTTTTTCTTCTTGTTTTTCTCCTTGTGAAAACTGTCTGACCTGACAAGCAGGCTTCCCTTTTATATGGAGAACTGCTTGCTGAAAAACACAACTCCATCTTTTGCCTGCTGGCTGCCTGCTTGTCCCTCACGTCTTCTCCTATGAAAGATATATTCTTCTCTTCTTTTGTGCCCAGTTCTGCATGCATAGTCTTTGATTGCCAAAACTTTCCTGCATTCAATGGTTTGATCAGTTCCCAGATGTTTATTTGCATGTATATGTACATCCTAGCACTCCTCCCCCCACTTTTGTAAAAACATATCAATATTTGAAACAGAAAACTATGAATGTAATTTCCCCACTTTTGTTATTCTTAAGAAGCACTTCAAATATTGCAGTGTGGGGCAAAAAACTAAAACCAGCAGAACCCACACTAAGATGTAGCCTTATTACATGTGCGTTAATAGAAAAGGACTTGAACTACTTCTAACTTCAAAAGGAGTTTAGCGTTACCATCCTTCAGCATATGGCAGGTTAGTTTGATACCGTCTTGATTAGGGTTCTCTTGGGATCTCTTCCACATCCTGCCCATTTGCTTCCTTAGACAGATATTGTACATGATCCCCCTCCCTCCCCCCAGGAAACGGCTCATTGCCCTCTCTCTGAACTGCTTTACAAGGACGATTGTAGGGAGCCTGTGGTAACGATGACAAAGCCTGTGGTGCATGCCAAGCAGCTGATGGTTCCTATGGGGGAAACTGCAGTCTGCAGACACCCTGCCTCCAAGTCTGACATCAGAGGCAGCTTTTCCCCTTATCTCTCAGCACTTACAAATATGCTGTTAGGCATATCTTTTGCGTGAAGTGCTGGGTTTGAAAGCTGAGACAGGTGCAAGGAAGGATGAGATGCATGGGCAATTTAGGAGCTATGGTACATGTGGATACAAAAAGAAACAGTTCAGCAAAAGAGCTGTCTTTCTATTCTGGGGTTTTGTTGCTTTTTTGCGTCTCCTCCTCTCTAAGATAGTACTGAGATGTATTTCTTCTTTGCTTATAATACTGACAACTTTCTTCTGGGCTTGCATAGAAATCAGAATCAGAAACAGGAAGAAATTATGGGACTGGCAAGGCTGGAAGCCTTAACAGAAACCTAAACAAGAAAGGAGTGATTTATTTTTAACAGGGTGGGAAATTGTTCCTGAAGTTGGTCTCACATGGGAGGTAAGGTGACTCCACATTGCCTGTAGAAAGTAATTATATCTTCTAATAGATCAACTCATATAATTGGGGTTGAAAACAAACAAACATGCTTTTAGGCAGAAAGGTTCTTTTTTAGTTTGGAAGTGGAGTGTAGGAGGAATGCATTAGCAAAGTAATAACCCCTCTACAGGACTAGCTAGATGAAATATTTTTGCAAGTGTTATATAGATCTTTTGGTCTCTTTTGACCTTATAAACAGTAGAGAAAGAAGTAAGAAAAATATCCACCTTCCAGTACAGAACAGTGTGTATTCCTTGTGGATTTGAAGGTATGGATTTATTTGAGAAGGGTAAGCATAGCGGAGCTGTAGCATGACCTGCACAGCACCATGTGTTTTCAAGCTGGTCTTCTTGCACAAGAAGATCACTCTCTCTTTCTCCTTGACCCTACTGGAGCTGCCGTCAGCCCTTATCTGTGCCTGGATGATGCAGAACTATAAAATAACACAATTCTGTTCATTTTTTGTAGTCAGTTTTGTTTTGTTTTGCTTTTTTCTGGAACTGTTGGGGAGTTTCTTTTAATGGAAGCAGATCGGTATCTCTGAAACTGTTTTATTTTACCTGTGTGGTGTGAGTTGCATGAAGCTGCCTAACTCTGTTCTTTTCTTTGGTGTCCTTTTTATCAGTCCTCACTTGTCAAATACTAGAGTGCAAATAACAGCCTGCACAGTTCTGTAAGATACAAGAAATCGGTCTGAAAACTGTCTTATGGAGAAAGTGGCAAGAGATAAGTTGACTTCTGTAGGCTCTTCATGTGTTATGGCTCTTGCTTTCTGCAAAAGAAATATAGGTGTTCAAGCCTTAGTTTAGGCATATTTCTTCACCATAACCTTGATCAAGGAGATGTCTACACTTTGGTGGGGTTTTACCATGTGATTTTTCTCATATAAATTGATGGCTGTATGATCACACATGGCATCCTGCAGATGCTTTGTGTGACATACTTGATATGAAGATAGTGCATGGTGACTGAAGGATCAGGACGTGCAGAGCAGAGGCATGGCCAAATGTACCCTTGCTGAGTTTGGAACTTGATTTCAGACTGTTCATGTCTGCACTGAAGAAATACGTGTCAGCATAAATGTATCTTTGGTTTTCTTGGCCACTGCTTCCATCTTGCCTAAGTAGGTATACCACAGTTAATATGTCTAATCAGGCTGGATTGTCGGGTGAAGTCCAATTATATGAGGTTCAACCAGGCCATGTTTAGGGTCCTCCACTTGGGTCACAATAATCCCAGACAATGCTACAGGCTTGGGGAAGAGTGGCTGAAAAGGTGCCTGTGGAAAAGGACCTGGGGGTGCTGATTGACAGCCAGCTGAATAAGAGTCAGCAGTGTGTCTAGGTGGTCAAGAAGGCCAGCAGCATCCTGGCTTGTATCAGAAATAGTGTGGCCAGCAGGACTAGGGAAGTGACTGTCTCCTTGTGCTCAGCACTGGTGAGGCCACACGTCGAGTACTGTGTTCAGTTTTGGGCCCCTCACTACAAGAAGGACATTGAGGTGCTGGACTGACTCCAGAGGAGGGCAATGAAGATGGTGAAGGGTGTGAAGGACAAGTCGTACAAGGAAGGTCTGAGGGAACTGAGGTTGTTTAGCCTGGAGAACCGGAGGCTGAGGGGAGACCTTATAGCTCTCTACAGCTACGTGAAACGAGGCTGTAGCCAGGTGAGTGGTGGTCTCTTTTCCCAAGTAGCAAGTGATAGGATGAGAGAAAATGGCCTCAAGTTGTGCCAGGGGAGGTTTAGATTGGATATTAGGAAATGTTTCTTCACTGAGAGGGTTATCAAGTACTGGAAGAGGCTGCCTAGGGAAATGATTGAGTCACCATCCCTGGAGGTATGTAAAAGCTGTGTAGATGTGGTTCTCAGGGACATGGTTTAGTGGTGGACTTGGCAGTGCTGGGTTAAGCGTTGGACTTGATGATCTGAAAGGTCTTTTCCAACCTAAATGATTTTACAAGTCTGTGATTCTGTAATTAGACCTTAGTATCAACAGGTTGTTTCTATTGTCAAAGGAGAGAGTTCAGCACTATCTGGGGAAGGTTTGGCCCGTATGTCTGGGTAATCTTTCAATGTGCTGTCTCCTTTCCTTTGTCTTCACAAGATGGCAATACTTTTTTCTAATGCAGTTGCCTCTTGTAGGTACCTAAGGCTCTGTATAGTGAAAACAGGTCTAAGAGCTCTGGTTTTAAATCTACAATGCATAATTTGAGTGACTTCCTTTTTGAATTCAGCAGGGGTTGACATGGATGCAGGGACACATATGAAAAGAACAAGTTGCAGGGTTACAATCCAAGTTATTCTTGCTGTAGGGACAAAAAAGTTCTTAAGAGGGACTAAGGAAGAGGATGCAGAAGATATGTGGCTTTTGGAGTAATGTAACAAATTATTTTAGAATATAGTTGAGCCATTAACTGAACTAAGTGTTAACTGAGACAGAGATATTCCTTAGTAGTGTAATTATGTACTATCATATCTCTTTTTGCTGTTGCTTTCAAGCCTAACTCAATTATCTGTTATTCCACATAATCTATTATAAGGTCAAACCCTGCAAGCCAGAGCAAATTTCTGTCAGTTTTCTTTTGTCTTACTCTGGCTCTGTAGCAAAACACATGAGAAAGTCAGTAGCTCTTTCTGCTGACCTATGGGTAAATGGCCTGCAAGAAAGAGAGTATAAAGACACATTGAATAACAAGAACAAAACAAAATACTGGATAACTTCTGGTCAAATGAGCACTACGTATATTTGTGCAATGAATATGACAGGACCCAAGAGATGGTGGTGGTGTGTATTTAAATGCTCTTCCATAATTTATGGGCTGAAGCAGGTGGGAATGTGAAATTTTCTTGGACCTTCTGAATAAGCACATTTCTTAATTTCTCTGTTTTTCTCCCTGCCACATCCAGTAAAATGCTTTGACTGAAGCTGATCCTCAGTATGGAACATTTCAGCCCAAGCAGTTACTCTGATGGGAGCTAAAACAAGCTGAAAATGTTGTTGTAATGGGAATTAAAAGGCAGATTTAACAACAGGTAATACAGTTGGGAACTTCAATTAGGTTAATTTGGCCACATTTAAATTGCTCCTGAAGCTGAAGAGATGTCCATAGCTCCTTGTGTCTTCCTCAATGCTAGATTAAGGCTTAGGATGGGAAAACCCAGTATTTGCTTTCCCCTGGACTAGCAGCAATGTCACATTGGCCAAAAGTGGAAAACCCTGAAGTGTGCACTGTTTGGAGCAGTGATGGCATTTAGACTCAGTCCTCCTGGAAATGTCACCTAATTATACTCCATCATTAAAGCTCCAGTGATAATAGCTATCATCCCCTTTACTATCTTCATAGATTTTAAAACTCAACTACTTCAAAGTATAAACAAATCACCAGGATACAGTGGAAAATCCAAGTCTATCCTGTGTTCTGAGGTTAACTAATCCCAGACTTTCCTGAATGATCCATGAAGCTGTTGTCTGACAAGGAGAAGCTGGGAGTGTACCCATGTAGCCAGGCCTTCTGGAAATGCAAGGAGGTTTCCTTCAGTGAGGAAAGGCAATGTCAGTATGGCTGACTTTCTTAAGAATACCTGTGAGGGTGTTTTATACTCAGTGTATTCAAATCAGGATTAACATTCTAAAAACTATTGTTCTAAACAATAATGAGTTCATCTAGACAATGTGCAAAAGCCATAACTCAAATCTTCAAAGATAAAACCCACAAAGAATATTCAAATGAGTAGCCACTGTGACTTATCTTCAAGATGCCTACCAAAAAACAAAGCTAGCAGATTAACAAGTAAGTTTGCTATTAGCTTTGCATTTCATTCTATTTACTTGTATATTAATTGCTTTTGTCTGATAGGAATTATTTCAAAAGGAAGAAAATAATATTTTGATGTGCAAGATGTGATTGATAAGTAAATACAGGTAATATACAGGAAACTCAGGAAGAAGGAGGAAGTGAAGAACTTCACATGATGAGAAATTTAGCTAGAATAAAAGTTTCCATAAGATATGAGCTTTCTCTTCTCCTACAGGAATGGGAAATGAAGATGATAAAGCTATTGTTACATGTGCTGAATGCATTTAATATTTTTTATTAGGATAAATGAGCAGATGCTAGAAAATTCCTAGTAGTGCTGCATGTTGCTCTTTGCCATTTTGCTATCGAAATAACTCCTTTAGTATGAGAGAATCACTGCAGATTTATTTGCCTTGCTGACTTGTTCTGCTCCTTTGGGCTTCCCTGAGCTCCTTTTCTTCCTGTCATTTTGAGACATTAAAGAGTATTTAATCAATGCACAATAATGCCCAAGGCTTCATTAGTGTCTCTTGGCTCTCCTAATGGTTGCCCTTTTATAATGAAACAGCTCAAGCTATAGCACCTCTTCAAAATGTGCAAGGGATCTAGGCTGCTCCTGTGCTACCAGGCTTCCCACAGTGCTGTCAGCCAGGGAGCGAGGTCTGCGTGTTGGTGAGTTTTTTGCATTTTCCTTGTTTGTTTTTGGGGTTGCCAACAGGCCAAATGAAGTGTAGGTGGCAGAAAATGAATATGGAAGTGTGCTAATCTAAACTGCCAAGACAGAAAGTGATTTACTTTTCTTAGACAAAATAACTCTTTCCTATATAACAAAGAAAAAAGGGGAAAAAGGAGGTTAAATCCTTTTTTTTTTTTTTTTTTTTTTTTTTTTTTTTCCAGGGAAGCTGCAACTCAGAGCCTCATAGGAATTTTGCCACCAGGTTGTTTTATGCCAATTAATACCAAATACAAAGGGGGGTTATAGCTCTTGCTCTCCCTTTTAAAGTCAGCCTACTCAAATGGAATATAGCACAAGTATCAGTTAATATGCACAGAGAGAAGAGTATCATGCAGTGTCCTACACAAACCCTTCCTTTCTCAAGCTACCCTGCAGTAAAATATGAGAAGGGGCAAGGCAAGATCTTTCCCCCTTGCTTAGAATCTGCATGCAGACAGTTGTAGTACAAGAGGAAATGAAGCTGAGTTGAGCACCAATTTACTTGCCTGCAGGTCTTTCTGATACCTTGGGGGAAGACTGTCCAAAGAACTGGATGGAGGAAGAAAAACTGGAAGGACTTGGGAAGAAGGTGGTGGGCAGGTGCCCAGCTGTTACAGAAGAGGGATTTTGATACACTCTGCTTTTGATAAAACAATATTTGGAAGTTTTACAAATGTGTGAATGTTCCTGGTCAGGCATTCTATATGAATCTGCATTTTCTGTACATTAATGGTTGTAGCAGAAGGTAGCCTGCCATAAGAAGTTAACACAGGATATGAGCAGCATTCCAAGCAAGAATCTGGCATATTTTTGGGAGTATTTTAAAGGCTTTTGCTGAATTGTCTTTACAGGGCCTTATAGGGATCCAGCTGCATGGAAAGAGATACACTCAGCAAGACTGTGCTTGGGAAGAGAGGAAGCATTGCTGTGGATTTCACACTTGCTGTAAATCAAGTGTGATCTGATTTCCTTAGAAATGTTCCTGATACCTCTTCTGCCATAACAAGTCTGGCAGAAAGGTTTCTCTGTGCAGTTGATAATTCTACTACCAATGAGCAGTTGTCATTGATGGCATCTGTTTCTTTAATAAGATTTTGTTTTGTGTTATTTTGACAATCCATCATTAGGTTTGTGTATTTAATGGGAATTAGGATACTAGTTTTGCTTGCTTCTGAAGACAGAAATAATATTGCAAGAGTTTTGTTCTTGTGTTGGCTTGAGAAGTTTTTCTGCCAATGTGTCTTGCCAGTTTTCCATCTGCAGTGACAACTGTTGAAATATATTTTTGGTTAATAACCAAAAGAACCACTTTTGTCAACAATAATAGTGACAATAAAGATTCTATGTGTAATGAAAACCCCTGTTTGTACAAACAACAGGCTCTGGTATATCACAGTTTTCTGTGAAGTTATTTATTGTTTACATGTGTACCTAGGACACATTTGACTTACTTCCTCTGATGGTCAAGTGAAAGTAACTGAAGATGTGATGTGCAGGTAGCTTTGTCTGCTCTGAACAAACTTATTGGATGGACTTAATGGGTGGTCGTGAGAGACGGTGCGAAAGGGAGAAATCTGTCAGGACTAGGGGACTTTAGCTCCACACTGGGAAAAAAGTTATTTCTACTCTTACGAAGACTTCCCCAACCACCACAGAGCACTGTCAAATACGTGCACTGTTGCATCCAATGCACCAGTGTGGTCTATTTATCAATCACTCAAGTCTCTGGAGCAGCTTAGATCACATTGCAGTTGTCATTTTCATGCTGCTCAGACCTATGAGATCATGAGTCATATCTGCAGAACACAAGAAAATTGACTTGATATTCCATGACACAACGGATGGCTTAGCTTTCTATCACTTGGTGGAAAATGAGGAGGGAGAAAGGAGAGAACAAGGAGAGAATGTAAATAATTAAAGACATTTGACTGATACTTCTTGGTTTCAAACTGCTAAGTCTGATATAGCTGTTTAATTTCAAAGGCAACTGAACTAAGTTTCCTATTTGTAGAGTGGAGCTTGGAACCAACAAGACAATGGCATGCAAGAGCAAAATTACCAGTTTTGTCCCAGGTAAGCACCTATTACTCTCAGTGTTAAATATTTTCTGTAGTTGATGCTTTATATAATTTACAACCCCAATTCCTACTAATCTTGAAACAGAAGTTGATGCACTTTCATAGAATCATAGAATCACAGAATGGTTTGGATTGGAAGAACCTTAAAGATCATCTAGTGCCAATCCCCCATGGGCAAGAACACTTTCCACTAGACCAGGTTGCTCAATGTTTTGGTTAGGTCTGGTGGGTTTTTTGGTAGTGGGGGAAGAGCCACAGGAATGGCTCTGGGAAGAAACCGAGAAGCTCCTCCTGCTTCCCAAACCCAGCCAAAGATCCATTAGAGGGACAATAGATGCATCTCAGCGATTAACTGATCAAGATATGAAGAACAGCTATAACACCTGAGCAGAGGAGCACTTGGGGGAGAAGAGCTGAGCTGGAGGAGGAGAGTGGTGCTGGTGGCTGGTGAGGAAGAAGGGGAAGAAGGTGCCCAAGCAGAAGTTTCCCTGCAACTCATGGCGAGATGGCAGCTGTCCCCTGCACTCATGGAGGAACGTGGTGGAACATTTCCTGAAGGTGCCAGGAGGGGGGAATTGGCCAGTGGACTTGGATTTTGTGGCCAGAGGATTTGCTGCCTGTGGATTGTGCAGCTGTGGAAGACCCCGGCGCCAGGGGAGATGGCTGTTTCTGAAGCAGCCCCTGAGTCTGTGGGAAGCCCAGGCTGGAGCAGCTCCGGACCTCATGGGAAGGACTCATGAAGGAGCGGTTCGTGGAGGACTCTCTCCCATAGGAAGGACCTCGTGGGGAAGCAGGGAAGGACTGTAAGGAATCCTTCTTCCTGAGGAGGAAGGAGCAGCCGGAACCACCAGCCTGTGAACTGACTCTAAACCCCATCCCCTGTCCCCCTGTGCCACTGGGGGGAAGGAGGGAGAGAAACTGGCAACAAAGGGATTTGGGCCCGGGAAGAAGGGAGGGGTGGGGTAACATATGCAGGCCCTGCTCTCTGTGTTGTCTGTGTCCTGTGTGTGTCTGATGAGTGTGAAATTAAATTATTATTTTTCCTCAAGTTGAGTCTGTTTTGCCCGGGACCTTGATCGGTGAAGAACCCTCCTTGTCCTTTGTCTCAACCCAAGAGCTTTGTCCTCCCCATCCCAGAGTGTGTGTGTGTGTGTGTGTGTGCAGCCATGTCGCTGTTCCTTTAGTTGTCGTGTTGTGCCCAAACCATGACACTCAAAGCCCCATGCAACTTAGCTTTGAACATTTCCAGGGATGAGGCATCCACAATTTCTTTGGGCAATGTGTTCCAGTGTCCCACCATCCTCACAGTGAAGAATTTCTTCCTAGTGTCTAATCTAAATCTACCCTCTTTCATCTTGAAACCCATCCCTCTCTTCCCATCACTCCATGCCCTTGTAAAAGGTCCCTACTCAGCTTTCTTGTAGACTCCTTTCAGGTACTGGAAGGCTGCTATGAGGTGTATTGGGAGTCTTCTCTTCTCCAGGCTGAACAACCCCAAGTGTCTCAGCCTGTCTTCATAGGAGAGGTGCTCCAGCCCTTTGATCATCTTTGAGGTCCTCCTCAGGACTCACTTCAACAACTGCACGTCCTTCTTGTGTTGGGGGCTCCAGAACTGGACACAGTACTCCAGGTGGTGCCTCACAAAAGCAGAGTAGAGGGGGAGAATCACCTCCTTTGAGCTGCTTGCCATGCTTCTTTTGATGCAGCCCAGGATACAGTTGACAAACTAACATAATACTAAACATTCTAGACTCAGGACCCTTGGGGGGAAAAAGGGGTTTCTTCCTGTAGGAAAAGTTTGCATAAGAGAGCTGAACTAAGGTGGTGACTGAGCACATACCACTTTGGACTGATTTTGCATCCACACTCACAGTCTTGGGTCATAATTTAGTTCCTCTCCAGTAATGGGACTGGCAATGGCAAAGGAGAGAACAACACTTTGAGAGATCTTCTCTCTCAGGGGTTTATCTCCTCCTCTGTACTGTTCCTTTCTGCTCTTCAGTAGTCCCATTACTTGGAACACAGAAATTATATGATGGATGTGAATGGACATATGTGACAGATTGAAGGTAAAAAGGAAGAAAAAAAGCCTTGGGAATAGACACCAATCTTCTTCCCTCTGCACCTCCCCCAGGCTGTGACATGTAATTAAAAGTAGGGAAGCATCTGTCTTTGAGCTGCTTTGAGGTAGTCCAACAGCTGGTTGCTTCCAGAGACTGCAAATGTCCCTGTTCCCACAGCTGCCCTTTGGATAGCAGAGCAGTAACTTAAATGGGCAGAAGATTCTTTCACTGTGCTGGTAAGCCAAATACATTTGTCTGGTGTCTCTCAATAGACAATCCTATTTATCCTTTCAGTTGGCTTGAATTATTGACTGTATCTTCCTGACATTAGTTCTTGGGTTGGTTTGTGCTCCCTGAAGGACTTGTGGGACTCTGAGCAAACTGCCACAGTTTGGCACTGATATGAGTAGTGCAAAGAACAGGTCTACCATCTTTTCCAAGTTTAAGAATCCTCTTCTAGGTTGTCTTAAACTTGAAGAATCCAGAAAAGGGTGTTTCTCTTCTAATAATATATGCTGTGAGGTTGTAGAGGATGATCTTAATTTCCATCTTTTATTAGTGATCAGTGAAGAGAGGAGGCAGCCTATTAGAATCAAGGTAGCTCCAGCCTGAGAGCATTGCTGATTGTACAGGATCAGGGTCACGGCATTTCTTAATGGAGAGGTTTAACTTTTCTTGAAGAAGCATGTATGTTCCTAAGCAGCTGACTAACTCATAAATCAGCACCTTTTGCTTTTGCTCAGCCATTTGCTTTGCCTCACTGAACAAACCTTCCTTTAGGCTTCGACACTAAAGTGAGTACGTTGCTGCAACTAATGTTCTTCTTACTTACCCTGCTATCACATGGACTTCAGGCTAAGCTCATGCCCACAGAAATCAAACATTTAGCCTTTCACTCACTAAATGTGCCTCTTGCACATAAGCAACAGATTTAGCATGAAGTGGCTGGGTCACAAACATGGAGGAGGGGACTCTGTTCGGAAATCATGGTGTAACAAGAAATATGATGATAGCTGCAAAATACAATATTCTTGTCTGTCAAAAGGGGAAGATAATCTAGGGAACTGATATTGCCCTCAGTTCTGCCTTCTCCCTTCACCCTGAGAACTCTGTATAAAGCTGTGATGCAACCTGTGTTACTAAAACTGAATCCTTAGCTATATGAGTCAAGACAGCTATGTCTTGAGTCAATGTATGTCACCCAAAGAATGTCACATTGCATTCTCCTCCCTGAAAAAGTTAGAATTATAAAGAAGTTTTGATGCATTTTCACATGAAAGAAGCCAATTCTAATGACTGGCAAAGGATACAGCCAGTAGGGTGCAAGACTCTTAAAAGCCATCTTAAAGGGCTCATCAGAAAAAGATTACTAGGAAAATGACACACATGGGTCTTTCTTGTCTCATGGTGTTGGAGTCTTAGCAACTGGTATATGTTCCTCTGTATTCTTTAGGTAAGCTCTCACCACAAATCTTTCCTCTTGAGTGTCTTCCTTTATGTGGAGAGGGACTTTGTCTTTCAATTGTAACAGAAATTCTTCTAATTTCACTATGTTACAAAGATCCAAAATACAGTATGTGGTGCATGGCATTTGCAAAACATTCTAAGCAATTAAAAGGATTTTAACAGAAGTAGGTTTCAGATGTTTTGAAAGACTGTTCTCCTATTATATTCCATATTTAGTAGCACTAGAAAATGACACATTGTGAAGATCCTGTGGGCTGAGTGCACAACACTCAACAGGCTCTCTTTGGTCCACCACTACATTTCTTTCTCCTACAAGTTTCCTCCAAGAGCTGGAATTTCCTTCACAGGCTTCCCTTTCACTCTTCCCATTGGTTTACAGACAACCACACTGATGGTAGTGGCCCATGGCCAACTATTTTGACTGGGACAGAGTTAATTTTCTTCATAGCAGCTCATATGGTGCTGTGTGTTGAATCTATAAGCAAAACACTATTGATTACACAGGGAATTCTTAGCTATTCCTGAGCAGTCCTTACACAGAGGCAAGGCCTTTTCTGTTTCTCACCCCATCCCACCAATGAGCAGACTGGGGTGCACAAAAGGTAGGGAGGGGACACAGCCAGGACAGCAGATCCCAACTGATCAAAGGGATATTGCATACTGTATAGTGTCACACAGCAAGAGAACCTGGGGTAAGACCAACAGAAAGGTCTAAAAACATTTATCAACAAATAATAGCCTAAATGTTGGGTTTCTAAGCAGACAGGGCAAGCACATGAGAGTCATCTGGTAGAGAACAAAACTACTGTTATTCCACCAAGACAGTATTTTGAATATTTGCTAAGGGCCTTAGAAACAAACCTTTCAGAGGTAACTTTGTAAAGGAACTTAGTTGCCCTCAGCAGTGTATTAAATGTAACTACTTGTTTTCTTTATTTTATCTTCTCACATGCAGCTTCTTTTACTGTCACAATAAATGAGTGACTGGTCAACTGCAGCATGCAGCCATGCATCTGAATGCTACACCTAAGAAACTGTAAACTATGGGTTTGTTTTTTCTGTGTTTGTCCACAGCTTTCAAAAGTTACTGGTTTTGATTTGGAAGGCTAAGATGATTTTTAAAGGCTTTTATTTTTACCCGTAACAGTGACAGAGGCAAAAGCAAACCACAGCCAACCCCTACAGTGTATGGGGACAGAAACAGATTCCCCTAACTCCTGGCTGGCTTGAGTGAATCACCTGCTTCGGATATTGCCTGAAACTTTCGTGCCTCTTGCACTTTTACTACAGCTTTGCAAGAAGAAACTTCTGTCAGATATAATAGGAAAGAGATGACCACTCTTGATTTTAGTAAATCCATTATTTCCTTCACAAATTGTCTTATGAAGCATGTTCATTTTTAAGAATTATGCGTTCTTAGATGAAGGTTATCTGCTTGGGTTTGTAATGTGAACATGGAAACTTATAGTTGAAAAGAATACATGTAGTTCTAAGGTCCATCAGCTTGGATGCTGAGCTCCTCAGATTCTTTCTGTAGACAACAGAGGGAGAGGATCTCCTCCAGAGGTCCCTAATTCAGAGTCTCTAAAATGGACACTTAACATATCCAGAAGCTTTGAAAGAGAAGCTTTCTGGCAGAAAACTTGGAGGAGAAGCTTTCTGATACAGCACTGGAAGGTAGGTGGTGTCATCGGCTATTCTGATGTTTCATAAAATGCCCCCTGGGCTATGTCAGGTAAAGCAAAACTTCAAGAAAAGGGTAAATTGAAATTGCGGAGTATGAAAATATGGGTGGATTTTCCAAGTGATCAGTGTTTGATGATGCTGCAGTAAATTTTCCTGTTTGGCCACATTTTATGGAGGCAGGGAAATGAGAAGAAGTTATTATTGTAAAGGAATGATGGGCCTAAAGGACTACAAATTCATTTTTCATTTGCTGGCTTCTGTGTCCTGTTGGGTAAGAATTAGATAATTTTATAAAGCAATTCCTCATGACTGACCTCCAGTCTGAGCTCCAGTGTGTTCCAAGTGCAGTACTTGGTAAGAGAGTATGAGGAACTTTCAGACCAAGCTACAGCCTACAAGACCATAAGGAATGTAAGTTGAAGGAAGAGAGAATAGATACACATGCATGCTTTAGCTTTAAAATGCAAATTGATAAAAGTGCCTTCTTGATGACACAGTCCAAAGGACATCTAATGAATGATGGTGTGCTTTGATGTGGCAGGCTTGGAAAGGATTTCAGTGATAGTTACGAAAAGAAGACACCAAAAAATCCTGCAAATTACTGATCTGCATATAGGTGTCATATGCCACTAAAATAGATGAAGATAATCTACGTCTCAAAAGGAATAATTGCATTTTGGAAGCTGAACAAAGGAAGAAAGAAATCTAATGGTTATATGACACTGTTGTTTGCTTTTTTTTTAAACCAACAGACAAAGAACTGAAAAGTGTCAGAAAAATGACACACACACACAGAAAGCCCTCACGAAACGTGATGGCTGCATTTTGTTGCTAAAGAGTTTTTGTGAGTGGCTGAATAATTTTTAGCACTTCAGTAATAACCATTGGATAAGACTCCCAGGGATCTGAGGTCCTCTTAATATCTCTTGTTGGGGAAATTTGGGAGGCCTGGCATCTTCCTGGCTATTTTTTTCAGAGGGAGCAAGCTTCAGACATTTGGATTCTGTTTCTAGCTCTGTGCTAAACAGCTGGGGAGACTTCATGCAGATCTGTCTGTGTATATAGACTTGTATCTATTTGTTCACATGCATATAGGTATTAATATTTTCCTAGTAAAAAACAGGTACAAGATGTTGTTAATTCAACAGTTTGGTATACCAAAATAAAATAAAATGGCACATAATAATACTACTACCAATGACAAACAAGAGCATATTCTGTATTTTATGTCCATCACCAGCATGGTCTTTGTGTATTTGGTACTGTAGTTTAGAGTTCAATTCTATTTGCGTTTCATGACCATGAATTCCATTGCTGAAGCTTCTCTGCGAAACATCATGAGATGCTTCAGGGCAAAGTTTGATTTGAAATTCTTCTTGTCTGTGCCTTAGTGCTGGTGTGGTACTTCAAGATACTCATATCTCTGCTTCTATGAACGACATATTTCACCCAGCTGGCAAGCACACAGCTCCATCTAGAAGAAAAAAACCCCTCTGCTTTCCCTCAGAAATACTCCTTGCTATGAGCTGACAGTAACAATCGTGGGCTCTGTGTTGTTCTTCTAACACTGTAGAGTGAGGGTGGTTAGGCATTCTGTGTGTGCATGCCTGAGGGAAAAAGAGACAAATTCTGGATCCTCCTGTCATATCATCTACTTGTCAGAGTGACTGCCAGCTGACATGGAGCTGTATTGTCTGCATCCTGAGACTTAGCACTATTTCTGAGTTGCCTTCAAAATAGTTACTCTTTGCAAAGGAATTCACAGCACACACAAAAATTCTCCCTGTACCTAAGCAGACTTTGAGAATTCAATGAAAGAATCACTCTGGGGCATTTTCAACTGAAGGCAGTAGGAGCAGCTACTCTGTATTTGCTGCTTACTGATTAGTTAATGGCAGTTTGGCACATCCCTGAAGGCCTTTCCTAGCACTAATACAGAATTCTGCCTCTCTGGCCTGAGGGGATCTACCAGGCCTGTAAGGTGCCTTGGACTATCTCTCTGCCTGTCAGGAAGCTGCTGAATGTATTTCATGCTGGGGAACAGTGACTCCACTTTGCCTTTACCCTTCTGCGTCAGTACTGCCTCTGTTACAAATATGTATAGAAATCTACCTGCTTGGCGTATTTCTTGGAACTGAACACGCACACAAACAAGGTAACTGTTGGTGTGCATGCACTAATCATGAAAAGCAAAATTAAGTTTCTGAACTGTGTGTTTATTGGAGTTGTTTGTTCCCAGCTTAGAGGTCAAACGGACACCAGGCTGCTTCCAGTTCAATGGAGAGGTGATGATCACACTCAGGCTCCAAATGACATATGAACTATAGCACCTGGTGAACCAGACTTTGTGAAAGAAAAGTACTTTTTCTTGTCAAGCCGAAAAAAACGTATTTGTACTGGGTAATACATGTGGAGAAGGTACCATTTTAAAGCCAATTTGATTCTAACAGCTCCCTGTTCCTATTCCACCTTTCCAGATGAGGTGAAACATAGCTGTTGGTGAAGGCAAAACGTAGCAGAGCCTTTCCTGTTTGTGAGCTGAACAACAGGGTTAGGCTCAAGGGATTACTACTGTATTGGATTCCTGTGTAGCATGTGTATATGAGACTAGAATTCCTCTCTGGATAACTGGCATATTTGCATTATTTGAGGAGCTAGCAATGAACATTTGAGACTGCTTGAGGTATTTCTCTTAACAACCTTAGTTATATTTATGTTGTGATGTGTTCCTGGAAGAAAACTGCACTAGTGCCCAAGGGACAAATCCCAGAAAATCTGTTCCCCACATTTCCATAAATATCCTTTGGGATCTCTAGCAAGTCCTATCAGCATATTTTTCTTATTTTGCTGGCACATGCTCATTGTAACTGGGGGCTTTTGATTTTGCTACTCCCTTCAAACACACACTCTTCTGCTGCAGTGCACCACAGCTCAGCTCAGAGTTTTTAAAAGAAAAGCCTGTGTTTGCAACTCAGGAGACAACACTGCCTCATCCTGCAGTTTTATGGAAAGGTAAAACTTACGTTTCTGAGAAGCTCAAATAATATGTCAGTGCCTATAAAAAGCAATAATAAAAAAAATCAAGTTCTCATTGACAAATTTTCATAGTAAATCGACTGTTTTCTTTTTGCCCTCAAATAGCTAAAGACGTATTATTAAACCTAAGAAAGTACAAATGCTAAGTAATATGAAGAGCTTGACTCAGACCCAGAGTTAAAATTGGAAATAATCCTGTCTTTAATCCACTCTGTAGTGCCCTATGGTAGCGTTGGTTGTCATGCCAGAAGTCTAATAGACTGCTCACATCCTGCTTGGATAGCAGAACAGACTGGACAGGGCACGTTTTCACTGCACCGGGCACTGAGCTTCTCATTATGCTCCTAGCTGGCATTTAAAAGAGCATTTTAAAATGTAATCATTATTACTTGATTATCGCAAGAAATTTCCTTGCTGTATTAATGATAAATCGAAATGGAAGTTCAGGTTCTTTATGGAAGATACAAACTGATTATTTTATCTTTGCAGAATTCAGTAAAGCTTAAGGTTTTGTCAGAATCTTCAAATTGTAGGCTGTCTAGGAATTTGTTTCTCTATCTATTTTCTTTTAAATTTGCTTTAATCACTGAATTCCTTGACTTTTAGCATGTTTCAATACCTATAAACTATGCACACAATACATTAATATACAGTTGGATTGATTTTCAGACACGTGGAAGGCATTTGATAATCAAAGTTCTCTGTAAATATTTGTAAATATTCTAATTGAAAATGTGTATGTAATATATGTTGTGTGTAATGAAGTTCTTTAAGCACAAATTAGTGTTGTTATCCTTCCTTATATCTGATTTTTCAGTCAATAGGAGCGAAATAGTTTTCCTGGATCTGTAATTTTGGTGTAAAATAGGCAGAAAATCTGTAATGTCTGCAAGAAGTGAGTTTATAATCAATAAATAATATAAGAAGTAAAGCTCCAGTACTTCACTGCTATATTATCCCTTGGTCTGAGTTGCGTAAGTGGTTTTAGTTTCTCTGATCCTGTGCCCCAGGGCAGGGACTGTATTTTCAATTTCTGTAGAGTATACAGAACATCATACTCCTTATCAGACAGCTTTACAAACAAGTTATATTGCTGGTTGAGATTCTGTCAAAGCTATTAGAGTGTGAACTTCTCAGAACGGTGAGTTTATTTAAGACACTGCACTTAAAAATAAGTATATGTTCCTTGAGCCACATTTGAGATGACCTTCCCAGGACTTCTGGTGAAATTGTGAGGGTATCTCTAACCCTAATCCAGTACAACATGAAGTGAGGCAGATGGTCCCAGGAAAGGGCACTGAAGGCACTGGAAGGGGTGCTTAGGGCCCCAGGGGGTCAGCGCAGTGCAGTGATGTACCTTCACAGGAGGATCCGCCAAACCCTGGATGCTGAGCTGCCTTTACTGCCACTGAAAAGGAAAGGAGCTGACACCACTCAGCCCAGACTAATCACTTGAGAAGTTATTCAGTTTCTTAATTGAAAACAGGGTACAACTGAGCCTGAAATGTCATTGAGACTGTTGATTATTTCCTTTAATATGCTATGCTGTGAACTTTAGATTGGAGAGCTGCCTGCTGGGCAGCTTAAGAGTTCTGAGCAGAGCCCCTAAAGATGACCACCATAGCAACGGCTGGGAGCACCCTCAGTTTTCCAAAGACAAGCCTTTACCACCCTCTGCCAGATCTGTCACTTTATCAGGCAGATTTTGTGCCTGGTGTGAACTTCCAGGCTGTTGCTTTTTCACTGTGAGACACGTCTGAACCAGCTGGTTTAAAACTAGCAGGGAATACTTGCACAAGTTATGGTCACAGCAGGGACTGCACTGCAGATATATCCTGAGGCACCAGTTCAGCAACAAAGTGCAATGATTTACCCACACCATTTAAGCTTATTGCATGATTAGGACATTAGAGTCTGTCCTGGAATACTGGAAAGAGTAAATATATGTAATGGCTAATTATATAAAAATGGTATTGATGTTTCTTGGCTAATTTCTCATAAACAAAACTGTGATTTTATATGACCTTAATTTCCTGAGAAAGGAGGCTGTTCTATCCAGGAGAACTACATTTTGTATGAAAGTAATGTGACTATATGAATAATTATAAATAGAGAAAGGCTAAATAAGGATAAGGGTAAAGATGAGCAAAGGTAAATAGATAGCCTTAATAGGATGGTGTGTTCCTTCATATGGGCAACATGTTTCTCACTTCCCTCCATCCAATTCTACAACAACTGATGGTTTATTTCATCATGAAAACAGACTCAGTTTACAAAATGTGTTCATAGAATTGTAGAATAGCTGAGATTGGAAAGGATCTTGGAAGATCATATGATCCAGCCTTTTGTTGGGAAGAGAGCCTGCTAAGATTTCCTACCACCCTGTTGAATCACATTTGGAAAATCTACAGGAATGGGGACTTGATCACATCCCTAGGAAGGTTGTTTCAGTGAATGATTTTTCTAACTGTAAACAATTTATTTCTTATGTCTAAATGATGCTGAGGTTTTTAATTCTGCTTCTGTTTTCAACAGTCCAGTGCAACAAGGTGCTCAAGAGTATTGTAGCAGGAACACAGACATTTGTCAGTTGGGTTAGGAGGGCTGTTAGTTCTAAACCTCTGTATTAGACTATTTTTATTATAAATGTAGCCATTATTTTACACTAGACAACTACGAGTTTAAAGCAACAACAAAATTATGACTGATGACATATCATTAAGCATTTCATAAACAGGTGAATTTCTCCTACAGCCTTTCCTGACAGTTTATTAGAACTTAGACAGGAAGGCTGGAATACCAAAATTCAGCCTGCAGTTCAGCCTGCTCATGCTTTCTTAGCAATGAGCTCCAAACCCAGGCTCCCTATGGGAAGACTGGGACCGAAGAGGCTTTTGATAGACCTGTAGCTCTTTATTTATAGACCTTGTAACAGCTACTGAAGATTTAGCACATACCTTTAATTTAAGAAGCACCTTTTATCTGCTCTGTAACTAACAGGACTGAATGTTTATTTTTCAGTTTTGTCTGGGGTTTATCTTCAGGCAAGTTTTTTTTAAGAATTCTAGGTTTTTGCTTACTACTGATATGAAGACTGCTGTCACCAGAATCTTCTCTTTTCTCTGGAAAATGTAATATCCTTGTGATGGGGGAATTAAGTATTCTTCCAGCCCTTTCACCTCACATCTTGTCTGTGGTACGATAGGGAGCTCTCAGCAAGTAAAGCCAAGCCACAGGAGACAGGTGGCTTTCTGCAGAGGCTGAGACATTCCTGCCAAGTTCTGAGTGGTGGTAGGAGATGTGACCGCCTCCTGTGTGGAAAGCACTGAAAGAGGAAAAAGTTAATGATTCAGTCTGTATGTTCCCAGCTGAGGGCAAAATGTATCATAAACCAACTGTAATTTTTGCACTTGTCCTTAGAAAATGGTGTGGGCACCTAATACAACACTGTGGGCTTTCTTAGTGCAGAAGCCAGTGAGGGAACACAGACAGATGGAAAGCTATCAGGAAGGACTTGTTTTTCCTCAGGAATCTCAGTTGTTGAACGTTGGTGCCAAACTTGCCAGCTACCCTGTGGTATGAGTAATGCTATCCTGGGAGCAGAACAAGACAAGGAGGTGTAATGGGAAGGAAGGCACTTATTCACCTTGTCTGTCTCTGTAACGTATCGTGATGGGCTTTTTAGGCTGAGCAAAGAATATGTGCACCCAAATGCCTCTGAACACACGCTGAGACAAGATGAAGCTCCTTGGTGGCTCTCACATTTACAGCTGTTGGCTCCGAGACCTACAAACTCTGACTTCCTCCACACTGCTTATGTTCTGCTTGGTTGCACTACTGGGAAATAATGACAGCCCATTAATGCTGAAATGAATCTTGCAGGGGAGCTTACAAGTGGAGTTGCACAGGTGTGAAGTTGGAATAACTGACTGCTCTTTACCACATGTCTGAGAGAACCAGGACCTGCAGGACCAGGAGGGACATGGGAATGTGAAGATGAGGAGCACAGCAAACTTGTCAGAGGAAGCCTGCAAAGTATCTCTCTCAACTGCCTCTGGATTTATCCATTGCATTTGGGTTTGCATAAGCACTAAATGAGAAGAGAAGTCTAGAATCTCCCAGACAGCAGTGATTTGAATTATTGCCTATATAACCTTGTTGAAATATGCATTAAATGAATTTCAGCTAGTACATTATTTACTTTGGTGATGCCACCTCTATAGCAACCTCAGATATAATGTGTAATGAAGGCGAATATTTAGAAAATTTGTCTTATGTGTGTGTACCTACCTGTGCCCTTGTGGCCAAGAAGGCCAATGGTATCCTGGTATGCATTAAGAAGAGTGTGTGCAGCAGATCAAGGAAGGTTCTCCTTCCCCTCTACTCTGCCCTAGTGAGACCTCACCTAGAGTATCGCATTCTGTCCTGGGCTCCCCAGTCCAAAAGGGACTGGGATTTACTTGAGAGAGTCCAACTAACATGATCAAGGGACTGGAACACCTGCCTTATGAGGAAAATCTGAGAGACCTGGGTTTTTTTAGTCTGAAGAGGAGAAGACCAAGAGGGGATCTAATTAATTTGTATAAATATATGAGGGCTGAGCATCAAGAAGGAAGGGACAGCCTCTTTTCATTGTGCCCTGGGATAGGATGAGGGGCAATGGATTCAAGCTAGAGCATGGGATGTTCCACCTCAACATGAGGAACCACTTCTTTACTGTGAGGGTTACAGAGCACTGGAACAGGCTGCCCAGAGAAGTTGTGGAGTTGTTTATATTAAAAGGCTTAAAAATAGTACTTAAGAGGGATTTTTCATGGAGCATTTTATTTGTATTATAAAGCTGGAATACATAATTGCACACTATACAGAGTAACAATTCCTACTTGTAATGTTTTCATGGTCTTCATAATATTTACCACTTTTAAAGATTTGAGAATAGCTTTTCTTTGCTGCCTTCCATCAAAACTAGTTAGAATATATCTGTAAATGACAATTAATTAGGGTGTTGCCAATGCAGCTGCAAAACTTTCTTTTTTATGAACTGTATTGCTTATATAATAAAGTTAGTAACAAATAATAATCTTTGGTGACATGTTTCTGCTCTTGGGATGCATTTACTGAGGTAAACATAAAATAATGTGAAATAATGACTACAGGAAGAAAGAACAAGGAGTTACCCCATCAATCTTCTACACCAGCATAGACAAAATGATTACTGCAGTAAAACAAGACTATGTTAACTTTGTCACTTCATTCTCAAGATGGTGCTCACGGACTTTAATCCATTTAAATACTTTCAGTTTTCAGGTGGAAACTATTGCTTTGCATTAATAGATGCTATGGAAGAACTGATTGATTTCTTTTTATTTTAGAGCCTGTGTATATATGGATGCTCAAAGTGACTCCAGATCTATTGGCTTTGTTAAATAGACCTTCCTTACATTGAAATCTAGCTTCCAAACAGCTTGCTTAGTCCATCATGTGACCTTAGTTCAAGGTCAGTTTAAGATGAAATTCTTATTGCTCTTTTCACAATATATAGGAAAGTCTACTCCATGAATTCAAGTCTGAGATAAAAACATATCAATATACTGTATTCTTCGATAGAAACACAAGATAAAGTTGCAATCTTTGAATAGGGACTAGATTTTATCATGAACACAGTGGGAATTAGCATTACTGAGATCTTGAAATTATAAAGGTAGGAGTGCTCTGCTTCATCACCCTTGGAGTGGGAGACGTAGATAGAAGGCAGATCCTCAGGTCTTCTTGAAACTTATTTAGCTGATTTGAGGAAATTATGTCTGTATCTGTGAAATAGTACACTGGTTTAATGCTGTTTGGTTTTTTGAAAGTGAATATGAAATGCTTGAAAAAATCACATTCTTTTTCTACACGTGATTATCTCAGGTATCGTGCTTGTCATACCTGTTTTTAACTGGTGTTTGTCACTTTGGTGCAAAGGCTGAGTGGTGAATTATTTTTCTTGTAGGCAGTGAGAGAGAAAAAATTAAAGTGCTTCTCCACTGTATCTGTGAGAACATACTCTCAGTGATCCTCTAAGAACATATTTCTTATGTTGTACAAATACATTGCCAGCTCACCTTTCTTTGGTGTTAAGCCTCCAACAGGCATTTTAACAACCTCTTGCCATGTATATTTATTTCAGTTTATGAAGTCTAGTTTCTTTATTCTCATAGGACTAGTGGGAAGAAGTAATCCATAAATTTTACCAAAAAGTGAAAGAAAAGAAACTGGATTATCTCTGAATACAATTGTATTGCAGTGAACATCTGCCACCACAGAAGGTGCAGAAAGCTCCATCAGCCTTTTCCATCCCTCCAGTAGCTGCAGGTATCTGACATTCGGAGTTAGCTTAATTCTCTCTACTGCTTCATTGTGTTTTATTTTATTTTATTTTATTTTCCCTCAAATAATTTTTTTTGAAAATTATAGCATCTGTTTCTGAAACTGTTTTCAAAGACATTTATGTTTGGAGGCTAGAATTGCCTTGTCCTGGTCTGTTGTTAATCTCCCTCACATTATCTTAGTAAATGACTTCTGGATGCCACTTTCTGCCTATGATTTATGCCATAAAAAAGGCAGTATTCCTTCAAATCCTTCAGTTGTTTATAGGACTGGGTACATAGCTCCAGTAACTCAGTTCTTTTGAACAGAGGCTGAAGAGTCATGAGAAATAGATACCGTGGGGGTATCTGGTCATGACTGCCATGCATACTTCTGCCAGAAACCACTGGGCCACTAAGGAAGTGCATTCTTCAGGTGTCTAGCATTAGAAGTTGCTTTTCAGCAAGGGTCTTCATTAATGAAAGCTAGACCTTGTCTTTCATGGGAGGGAACAAGAGCTGGCAGCAGAATCAGAACCCAAGTTCAGCAGCATCTCTGCCCATCACAATAACTGGTGCAAGGGTACATATCTACTGCTATTTCAATGACTTTAGTTCTCTAGTGCTTGGTTCAAGCAAGATGAGAGCTGCCTTCTGCCACTTAAGCAGCTATTTCTGTGCCATGGAGTGGGGGAGGGAGCCTGCTGCTAGTGTGGGATCTGTATTTTAATCTGCTGTTGATGGAACACACACGTGTATTCTATCTGTATCCCATTATTGTATGATGATAGGTAGTTTCCTCTTTTAAAAAGAACAGCCAGTATGCAAAAATAACTGTATCGAAAGATTTTTTTTCTGTGATGTTAGTAAAATTAGGACATGAGTACTTAAAATATGGTCTCTAATTCTGCTTTGCTTTCTCTTTGGGAAATCTCCACCTGCAGAAGGAGTGATTTTTTGTGTGTGAATCAGGGTTATGCAGTGAAAAAGGTGGCTGGTGGTACATCTAATTTCTCTTTCACTCATAAAAACACAGGCGTTTTAATAATGACTGTGAATTTAGATAGCCCTTTAGTCCCTAACTTCTCACTTAGTTGTCCTGTTTGAAAGCTTACAGAAATACTTGATTAAAGTTGTGGCTGGCTGTCATTAGAACCACACATTCCTCATTTCCTGGGTGCTCAGCTGAGACCTGGAGATTCTGGTTTTAATCTCACTTACCAAACCTTTGCACCTGACATTGCTGAGGCTTAGCACCTTTGGCAGAAGGCCAACTGGGATGCCAGTGGACTGGGGCTCAGGACATGGTTAGTTGTAATCATTATCTCTGGTTCCTCTAGTAGCATTTGCCAGGTGAGTCGGAGGTCCTGTCTCAGTTTCTGTCTGCAAGGTGGAGACAGAAATAACTTGTTTTATTGTTTGCAAAGTGCTTGCTCACTGTGTTGAAAGTCCAGAGGAACAACCCAGAAGGAAATATGTGAGTGAGTGGTATGACCTGGACATGTTGGCACTGGCACTTTGGAGCTTGAGGGTGCTCTGAAACCACAGCTGCTTCAAGGCTTTCACTGCAGACTGATGGGCACAGGATATGTATATACACAACTGCTTCTTCCCTGCTACTCTCATATGCCACTGTCATTTACAGATCAGCTGTATGTAGTTTCTCTTTTATGTCACTGGCAGTGTAAGGTTTAAAGCCAAAACAAATTCTCATCCAAGAAGTCCATCCATCACTACCTCCTCCAAACTAAACAATCTAATCAAAGGTTGTATGAGGTATATATGCATTTCTACATGCACAAATCAGTGCATATATGCATGCATATATATTCATCTAATGTATTTAAGAAATACTTTGTTGTTCTGATTTTGCTGGGACAGAATTCTAAAATATTTTTTTTGTTTAGAGAAGCTGTAGTTTTCAGAGACTGCAGATTCCAGCTCTGTGAGAACAAAAGAGATAAGATGCTCTGGTATGCAGGTTTCTGTAGTGACCAAGGTTGAGGGTAGTTTTGAACCATACAGGTGCAGGTTAGGGGGGTGAAGCCCAGGGCAACTGACCCAAGCTGGCCAACTAAAGTATTCCATATCATATATGCCACCCTTCCTATAAATTGGGAAGTTTGTGAGGATGTTTTGGGCTCCTACTATGGCTGCCTTACGGAGAGGGTCCCATCCATCTTGTTGGTCATCCTGCACCTGAGACCTGCTTCTCTGCTTGCTGTGGCTGTTGTTTTCTGGCCAGAACTGTCATGCTTGCAGGGTTGGGTGTTCAGTCTGCACTGCTAGAAGCACACAGCTCATGACTGCTATTGGTAGCTGAGTATAACTTTGTATCTTATATTGGGATTTGGGTTAATATTAGTTCATAATTATTATTATTATGCTATTAAATCTGTTTTCATTTCAACCCTTGGCTGTCCTTTCCTTTTCTGATTCCCCCTCCCTGGTGGGGTTGGGTGATGGAGCAACTGTCCAAACTGCAACATTTGTGCACATGAAAATTAATTGACTTTAAATGAAAAAAGTCAGGTATTTAATCCCTTGAACATCAAGTATTACGTCTAGTTATGTGGGAAGAGATTTGAGGAGAATATTGCAGGCTGAAATTACTGAGTTGTTTGTACAAGTAGATAGTGAACGTGGGCAATAATCTGTTTTTTAAAAAGCAAAATCCCCAAGGATTTTGAGTCCATGTGTTCAGTGTGCATGCATGGCGTGTCTATCTAATAGATCAATATTTCACAGACCAAGAACAATTTACATGACAGACTGTAAATTAGAATGTCTCCAAAACCAGCCAGTATAAATGGATTCTAAACAGCGTGAATCAATAACAGACGCTTCTCTAATAGCTTCCCCACTGCTGGTGGGAGACAAAGGCTAAAATACCACATCTGTTCTTCTGTTGCCACTTTGGGAATACCTGACACTACACATCCCACACAGATCTTTGTTCCAGTCTTTTTTCTTTTTCTTTTTTTTTTTTTTTTTTTTTTTTTACATTTTCCATTGAAAATATTGGAAGAGTAACCTACAGTTGGCATTTATTTAAGCACAGTGTCCCAGGAATGGCACAATATGGTTTTGTGAGACACGTAGTTTTCTTCCTTTGTTAAGGAAGCATACAGGGAGTGGAAGCTAGGGCAGGTATCCTGGGAGGATTACAGAGAGATTGTCCGAGCAGCTAGGGAGCAGGTTGGGAGAGCCAAATCCCCGCTAGAATTAAATCTTCCCAGGGATGTTAAGAACAATAAGAAAAGCTTCTTTAGGTATGATGGGGAGAAAAGGACATCTGAGGAGAGTTTAGGCCTTCTCCTGAAGGAAACAGGTGAGGTAGCAACACAGGATATTGAGAAGGCTGAGGTCCTCAATTACTTCTTTGCTTCAGTCTTCTCTGGTAAGAGCTCCAACCTCAACACAAAGGCCAGAGAAGGTGAAAGCAGAGACTGAGAGAATGAATTACCCCCCACCATGTGTGTAGAGCAGGTTCGTGACCATCTAAAGAACTTGAAGGTGCATAAATCTGTGGGACCTGATGGGATTCACCCACAGGTCCTGAGGGAGTTGCCAGATGAAATTGCTAAGCCTCTGTCCATCGTATTTGAGAGGTCATGGCAGTCTGGTGAGGTTACTGCTGATTGGAAAAAAGGGAACATATCCCTTATTTTTAAAAAAGGGGAAAAGGAAGACCCAAGGAACTACAGGCCAGTCAGTCTCCTGGTAAGGTCATGGAGTAGATCCTCCTGGAAAGTCTGCTATGGCACATGGAAAGTAAAGAGGTGATTGGTGACAGCCAACAGGGCTTCACTAAGGGCAAGTCATGCCTGACCACTCTGATGGCCTTCTACAACAAGGCGACAGAGATGGTGGATGGTGGCAGAGCAACTGATGCCATCTACCTGGATTTGTGCAAGGTGTTTGACGCTGACCCACATGACATCCTGGTCTCCAAACTGACAAAGCATGGATTTGACAGATGGACCACTCAGTGGATAAGAGATTGGCTGGATGGCTGCATCCAGAGAGTTGTGGTCAATGGCTCAATGTCCAAATGGAGGCAGGTGATGAGTGGTGTCCCCAGGGGTCAGTATTGGGACCAGTGCTGTTTAACACCTTTGATGGAGACATTGACAGTGGGACTGAGTGTATCCTCAGCAAGTTTGCTGATGATATCAAGCTGTGTGGTGTGGTTGACACTCAAGAGGGAAGGGATGCCATCTAGAGGGACCTTGACAGGCTGGAGAGGTGGGCCAGTGCCAGCCTCATTAAGTTTGACAAGGATGAAAGCAAGATCCTGCAAATGGGTCGGCACAACCCCAGGCACAAATACAGGCTGGGGAAAGAATGGCTGGAGAGCAGTCCTGAGGAGAAGGAATTGGGGATGGCAGTGGATGAGAAGCTTGGCATGAGCTGCCAGTGTGTGCTGGAGCCCAGAGAGCAGCTGCATCCTGGGCTGCATCAAAAGAAGTGTGGCCAGCAGGGCCAGGGAGGTGATTCTGCCCCTCTGCTCTGCTCTGGTCAGGCCCCACCTGGAGTGCTGTGCCCAGTTCTGGTGTCCTCAGCACAGGAAAGACATGGAGCTGCTGGAGAGGGTCCAGAGAAGATGATCCAAAAATGATCGAAGGCCTGGAGCACCTCTGCTATGAAGACAGGCTGAGAGAGTTGGGGCTGTTCAGCCTAGAAAAGGCTCAGGGAGACCTTATAGAGGCCTTCCAGTATTTGGAAGGGGCCTACAGGAAAGCTGGGGAGGTGCTTTTCATCAGAGAAGATAGTTTAAAACCATTAGCCCTTGTCCTATCACTGAGAGAGGGGAGATTTAGGTTAGATATTAGGAAGAAATTCTTCGCTATAAGGGTGCTGAGGAACTGGAACAGATTGTCCCAGGAGGTTGTTGATGCCCCATCCCTGGAGGTTTTTAAGGCCAGGTTGGATGAGGTTTTGTGCAACCTGGTGTAATGGTAGGGTTCCCTGCCTATGGCAGGGGGGTTGGAACTTGATGACCTTTAAGGTCCCTTCCAACCTTAATGATTCTATGATTCCCAATGGTAGGTCTTAGCAACATAATGATGATTAGGAAGTTCATACTTTTGGCATGCTAAGTGTTGATCATGGAGAGACACCCTGTGGCTAAGGATTTCCAAAGGGATACCTCAGACAGCCATAATTCTCTGTCTTCTTCTGTCACACCTATAAAGCATTCACTTGGGATACTTCTCTAAAACCATTCCTGTTCAGGTTGCTTCAGCTTGTTTGTCCCAGTAAAAGAGTTTATCAATCCCTTTTATGCTTTTGTGGATCTGTAATGAATTTTCTGTACACTTCCCTTGTTCTTTCTACTTAGATCTCCGTCATTTTTGAGATTTTAAAATTTTCTTCCTTTTTTACAGACTCTCATTCATTCCTGTTGATTCTACTATGCTTCCTTCCATGATATGCTTAATTTTTTCATGTGAGAGTTATTGGTAAAGAGAAAACCTTCCCCTCAGGAAAAAAAACCCAGAAACAAACCAAACACAAAACAACTCAAAAAATCAACAAAAAACCCAAGGGCAACTCCTCTTTTACCAATCTCTGATTGAACAACTGTGTGGTTTTTATACATCTGCTGATAGGAGTTAAAACCTACCTCCTTCCCTGCTGAAATTTGCCACCTTAGCCTCACTCCCATTAACCTGATCCCTCTTTCCTAAAAGTCTCTCTACTTCTGATCCCTCTTCATTGTCCCTCAGCCCTTTGCGTGGTGGTTTTGAACTGTGAGTTATGTGAGGACTTGTGTTCTACTACCTGTCCTTTCAAAGAGGTGTGGTTATTATGAGGCTATACAGGTGAAAATAGGATATTAAGATTTCCCCCCTTTCCCTCTCCCAACTCTTCTCTGTTTCTATTGAATTGTAATGAATTCTCTGATACAACTTCATCATAATGAAGTTTAATTTTCTTAGGGTGTCTCTGATAGTTGGATGTTAATATGTGTAAGAATGGACTTCTTGCTCTTTTTCTCTTTGAAAAGGCCGTCTCTTGCCTTCAATCCCAGTTGTAGTTACTGATGTAAATGGAAGGCTCTGTTATTTCTGTCTCCATAGCATCCAATAATTTCAGTATCATCTTTAATTCCCCTGTTTTCCCTTCCGTCTTCACTATTTGGTTAAGTGTTTTTATAATGATCTTGTATGACTTTTATATCTAATCACATCACTAAAACTGCTCTACTACACACTCTGTATAATACATATAACCTGAAACACAGCCTGTAAAGCTACTGCTAAGATTTTCTCTTCCTTACTTCTGCACACAGGTACTCTCACATCCCCTCCACTGTTCACTGCTGCAACTGTGTTGCAAGCTTTTCTGTCTCTCTGCTAGCACTTTTTCTTTCTTTTATTAAATTGAAACTTCTTCTGCCCTTCAGAAAGCATAAAAAATCAGACCCTGGTTATAGACCTGCTCTCCTCTTTTTGTTCACCCTACACTCCTCAAAAGTGCATTTCCTCAGGATATCCCACAGTCATGAAACTGACAGTCAATTGTGGTGACTGGAGAGCATATTCCTCATTGCAGTCTTTTTTCTTGTCTGTGTGAACTCTCTGGTGCAAGAGTGTATTAGTGATTTGCTGCAGATTGTATTTTGTACAGTGTACATGTCTGATACTGTAAAAATTAAAAACTGTAAGACGTGACTGGCATGAAAAGCAGGAAGAAACAGTGAACAAGGGTACCACAAGTGAATTAACACTGAGGACTGAGCTGCCTGGTCAGCCTTTTTGTAACTGTGTCTTTCTAAGCCTCAGATCAAATACTGTAGATTTCTTGGTGCATTTCTGTGTATGAAAGGGATAGGAACGGAAAAGAGGAAGATGCAAAACAATCTTTTTTTTTCCTCTGTAATAACCCATAGATGCTTGGCTGAGATGGGCTAATATTAAAATGAAAGCACATTGTCACACTCTTCCCACACCTCCGAGCAAAAGACTGAACTATACATAAGAGACAGTACTCCCAGACATCTGACTGAAGCACATTTGCTTTCAACACGCCAAGAGGAGGATGGAAATGATATCAACACCTTGCTTAAAAAATGTGGTTAAGAAAAGATAAAAAAAAAAAGAAGAACAGAAGAAGGTCACTTATATTTGGAGCTCAAATTGTAATTAAAACTGAAAATATCAGAGATAAGCAATTCCATTGCTGTTTTTTGTTGTGTTTTTTTGTTGTTGTTGTTTTTTTCCATTTTACAGGGTTTTATCACTTAGCTTTCCCTGAAGCTGTAAACTACCTCAAGCATGGCAAACCAGCATCAGCTACATCTTTGTCTTAGGCAACACTACCTGTTCTTTGCTGGCCTACCTGCCCCTAAAACTTAGATGTACTATGAGCGTACGATAGAGACAACTTTCCCTCCCTTCCTCACTCCTTTATCTCCTTTTACTCTTTTCCTCCCTTCCTTCCCTCTTTCCTTCCATCTCTCTCCCCATCCATCTCCCTTTCTCTTTTTCACTCTCCCAGCAACCCCCTTCACTCCTCATTGATATGTGGTCTATTGTGATTCCTTAAGACTTATAAATGTCAGTCCTTCCCCCAACCTCCCCCCACCAGATTCTGTTTCAGTTCTCCAACATCTCTTGCTATATATAGACAATTTGTCTAACTGAGTAGAAAAAAAAAAAAAATCCTTTACTTTCAGTAGGGAATACCAGCAAAGCAGCAAAGATTGCCATGGCAACAAGCTTCTCAATCCATCAGACTCCTGCAGTAGCTAATACATAATCTGTAGGGCGGAGACTAGTGTTGAAAAATGAACAGGACATATTGTCACTTAAGGATTTAATATCCCTTCCCCATAATCTTAATTAGCTCACCTTATTTTGGGTAATTATTCGATTTTTGGTAGCAGCTTCTATTTCATTCTGCTTTACTGAGGAAGTTAATGTGTGATCTACCTTCATTAAAATGCAACTTTTGACTTTTACCCCACAAACACGCCACAAAATGGGAGTTTCTATAGTAACACACAATGCAGACTTCATTTGAAATTATAATCTCTTTATAAAGATGAGATTCCCCTATTCCCCTTCTGAGTGTACTTAAAAAAAAAAAAAAAGGTTTTCCCACAGTGGTATATCTCTCTTCTGTTCCAAAGGAAGTTTGAAAAGAGTTTCTTAAAATTAAAACCCATCATCTAACAGCACTGCTGAAGTTAAAAATACACATTCCCAGCACTCATTTTCTGTGTACATTATAAATTTTGTATAATTTCATTGCTTTTTGGCCTCCTCTTCTTCTAAATTATTAAATTATTTTGCTATAACTGTTTGTTTAACACCAGGAAAAAAAAAAGATAACTGCATTTAAGCAAACAACACTTGTAAGGCTTACTGCAAAGGCCTTTATTAATTTTAATGATAGGACTTGGATTTTAACCCAGAGTTCTAACACATACTATTATAGATTCTGATTATCACTCATTCAATGTGACAACTCAATAAATAAATACATAAATAAATAAATAATTGGTTCACTGACCAATTTCAGCAGCATTTAAGAAACATTTCCAGGCTTTCTGCTGTTGAGTGGGAAGATGCAAAACTGCAAGATCTTTTGTCAAGGATTTGGAAGTGGAGGTGGAAGGGAGGGAGAAGAAGAGGGTTTGATTACAGTTGAGGTGTCCAAAACAGGAACAGGCAGGAGTGAGATGTTTCATGACAAACTGGACTTTCCTAGTGAGGCAGAGGGAGTCAGTTGGCCACTCCTGAACACTGAGGTGTTTGGGGATGGAGCTGCCACTTACTGGAGATGACCCACCTGTAAATGGGTTGACACACCAAATCTCATTGAACCACTTTTGCAGAATGAAGCCTAAAACCCACTGTAAATTCCTCCCACCAATGATCTTTCTTCAGAGCTTCAAATAAGGCTCCTCATGACCAGGAGGTTTACCATTGGGGCTTTCCTATTCAGGCTGTGAAAGTGGCCATAGAGACCTTGTGGCTCTGCATCTCAGAGGGATTTGCAGTTATGGACCTCTGACTCTTTGTCATGGACATTTGCACAAAGTTCTACAGGTGTTTCTGAACCATGGACAACAGTGTTGTTCTAACAGCTTGACTCAAGCTTTGCTACCAGTTCACCTATTTGCTAGAAGGTGTCTGCATGGTTGCTTCAGATCTACCCCAAAAGAGAAGAAAAGATAAACTATACTGATTTGAAGAAAGCTGCTTTAAAATTAGACCATTTCAAGTTGCTTTGAAACACGGTTATTACCCTTATACCTCCAAATATTTATTATTTTTTTTTTCCAGAAGCCTCTGAGAGTTCTGTAAATAGAAGTCAACTGCGTGGTGAACCCCAAAGCAGAATCTCTTGCAGTAGGGGCACAGAATGAAGCAAGGCAGTGCCAAGATTAAAAAACCTATCCCATGCTCAAGACGTGGCAACACAATGATATTTAAGGCCTTGATACTGGTAGTCTCTCTACTGTGTTAACTCTTCTACCTGATTAGTAGTCAATTGGGTCATGCAGGGAGTCTACCAGCTCAAAGCTACTGACAAAAAGATATAATTTAGAAGAGTTCACGAGTCTCTCTCCTTCCTTTTCATGTTAACATCATGGGCACCTTATAAAATTAGGGAGGCAGAAAAACCATAGGAGTTTTTCTGTTCACTTTAATGGATTTTGTATCATGCTTTTCATGTATTCATTTTTAAACATTACAGCCCAGCACATATGATTGAATGGATACTAAAAATATGCTGCATTCACCCACAAATTAGTACCACAGCATGAGTTACTTGTGCCTTAAATAGTAGTACTCCCCTAAATAATAATGTTATCATCAAAAAGACACTCAGCCACATGCAAGAGCAATATGCCGCATGAAACAAACTGACTTAGCAGGAGGTCTGTAGATAGTTCTTTTCTGCCTTATTAGAAATATACATATATATATAAGAAAGTGTGTGCCAATACATCATCTTGTGTTTCAGTAGGTTTCAGAGGAGATTGCTCTTTGCCTATCATTAAAATAACTGTTCAAGTAATACTAGAAAACAGAGCAGAACAAGATATTTAAACTGCCTCCCAAATCTGTCAAGTGAAAGTATAGGTTTTCTAAACTCAAAGAAAAAGTGCCACTTTTAAGGATGAGGAATCATGCTTTTTGTTGTCCTTTTGATTTGCAGCTGGGTTAGCAAACGCTTCATGACACGTGATGTGACTCCATTGTGTAAGTTCCTAGGAGCAACAGAGGAAAGCAGTGATGTAGAGATAGTAGGCTCAGCTTGACAATGATAAATATGTCAGATGATGACAATAATTTTATGGATTTAGTTCTTGTGAATGAATGAAAACAGTAATTTGAAGTGTCATGATTTGGAAGCATGATAATTTCTGTATCAGTCATTCACAATCAGTTATAGCAGAACAGAGCCTGATACTGTTATGTGCATGAAGATGCATAGATACAGATTTGACCAATCTGACCTCATAGATAAAACAACCAGTTTAATTTAACCCAAGGATTGAGCCCAATCACTTACATACCATTTAACTTGACTGACTTGATGGAGGTGAAGCAGAAAGTACGTGTTTACATAAGCCAAAGATATTGTGGGTTTTGTCTCTTTTGTCTTTGGTCACACCACCATCAGTCCCCACATTAGCTGGGTGAGGAAGAACCCAGCTGGGAAAGGACAGGGCACAGTGAAAGCCCTTGTACCAGTGGCCAGTGACTCTTACCAGCATCAGAATTGTCATGGGGTTTCTGTTTTTTTGTAAGCTGCTACCTGGACTTCGGGAATTTGATAGACTCTCTAAGGTCTCAGGACCAAACAGGAATAGCTTTGTAGCCATGCTTAGAGCTCAGACGGGCACACTGCATGAAAAGGTTCCCCAACCCTAAAACAATAGGAAGACAGGGAAAGCTATAACTGCTGAGAGGCACTCTTAATGTGGGGCTACTGGTGGGGATAGTATTAGGTAGTGTTAACAGGTTATGAAGAGGGAGAGAGAAATCAAGCAGACTGATGTCTTTTTGCATAGTCTTTACTAATTAATGAATCACTTCCTTCTAACCTTCCTCCTAGTGGATCATGTCCTTCTAACTCTTTAATATTTTAATATCTGAGTTCCTAAAGTGCATGTTTGTAGCCCACCAGCCCACCTCTACCAGGATTTTTTAAAAACTCTTTATCTACTCCATAGTATTTTGTGGCAAAGTGTTCCATAGGCTGCATGCTTTATGAAAAGTATTTCCTCAGATGTGATGGCATTAAGGTTTACTGATATCTGTCTTTTGCCATCTCCCCTCTCCACAATTGGTGCTATCAGGAAGGGCAAGGAGAAATACATCTATCTAAAGTTCTATTCCATCCACTGATCAGCTGAGCTGAAATTACTTGTGTGCATCCTGAGGAAACACAGGATTTTATTTTGGATTAATATTGATTCTGATGAGTTAACATAGCTCAACAATGGTCAGGTGCGATGTAAATCATTAAGCCAAACTAAGAATACAAAGTGAAGTTTGAACTCCCACTCCAATATTGAGTGGAAGAATTCCAGATGAAAGTTAATATGCCAATGCAAGAGCTAGGCTTCTCAAAGTAACTTTGCTGCTTCTGTGTAGAGAGCAAAAAAACCCCACCACATTTCTTAAGCATTTCTTTTTAATTGCCAATTAGGAGAGTACGAGCTGCATACCTGCATTTGCTGCTAATCCAAGTTTGCAGTTTAACCATGAGGTGATTCGAGAGGGGTTCAGCAAGCTGGCAAATATTTGAAGAGGAGAGAAGAATTATTTACAGGAGGGATGATAATAGGAAGAAGGATCAATCTCTCATTGTGTGGCAGAATTTCATGCCAGGGACATTGCTAACAGTGAGAATCAGCAGGTGCAGACAACTGCATCCTCTCTTTTCTGTAGAGAGATGTGCCTGAGATATGCCTGGGTTCAGGCTGCAAGGGAACAATCCTGAAGTCTGGGACAGACTGATGTTGGGCTGCAGAACAGCCCAGTTGCACAGTCACTGCTCCCCCTGCATCTGGATTCAGTGCTGCAATGACTCAAAGGAGGACAGGTCTTACAGATGTCTTGCTTCTTGCTGGTTTATCTTTTAACAGCTCTCTCACTGTTGGCAATGACTCTCACTGGAGTCTTTTCTGTTGTCTCCTCCATGTAGTTCAAGATATTTTATAGTAAAAGGAATAGCATTAAGTACAGCTGGAAGAGCCCGAGCTATGAATGCAGGCAGTGCTTCAGAAATAATACACTTCGAATTAATGTGTTCTGTGAACAAGAGAGAGTTTGACTTGTAGGCATCATGTTGCATGTAATATGTTTAATATATTCCCTGTTACCCCCTATTAAAGGTTTCATGAGCAATGGAGGTAACTGAAAAATATAGGGAGAACATAGTTTATCTTTAGGGATTGATTTAATACCTGATTATAAGGCTTTTAAACAACATCTGTCAAAAATACCATTATAACACCTTTCTCTCATTGTTTGTGTTGAATAATGCAACTCAGCCCTTTTTCCAGTGAAGTGTGACATTTCTCTTTCACATCAAATAGTTTATTCTACCATGTTCTTTGATATTTCCCACTCATTGATTCTGGATACCTTTGCAACTCATTTTCAAAGTCTAAGGGTCTCACAATGCAGTACATTTATGGTACTACCTGTTCAACAGCTGTTCTTGTACATCTCAGATACCTTTTTTTTTTTTCTTCTAGATTGTTTTTCCCTTAACTGCTGACCAGCATTCTTTGCTACTCATCATGCTGTGCTTATTTCGTGAACTCAAATCCATTATGGTCTCTTATCTGCTTGATCGCTCAATAAGCCTGATCCAGGCCAGACAGTTTTCTACAGCTTGCAGAAACGTTGATCCTGTTTTTCACCATTTAATTGAACTCATCTGCTCTCTGTGAAGACAATTGAGTAGACATGTTTCATGACTATATTATCCTTAGTGAATATGAACTTCCTGCTCTTTACATACACAGTGTGGGTTTTTATTCAGTACTGCATACTGCTCACTTCTCCAACTGAAGTCCATGGTTGGTTAGCACTTTTGGAAGTTTTAAGTGCATGTTAAATAAATATAGGAAATGATCTGCATTAGAAGAGCATTAAAATTGTGAAGCTAAGCCCCAAATGTATGGAAACAGACAGTTAAGAGTGCAATGCCAACTGGCCCAGATGTGAACACACCCATATTATTAAGGGTTGAATGAGAAAACGTTGTCTCAAAAAAGGCCTTAACCACCTAACTGATGTTTTTGGCAATTCAGTCCCTTACTGAGGTCCTCAAAAACTGGTGCTTAACTCTGAAGTTATTTCTGCTTTCAATATGAAATTTCTACATGTGCTTAGACTAATTTTGGTCATGGCCAGAAACCAAACCTCTAAAGACTGTCTTGGACCTAAACATATCTCCTACCAGGTTTCATATGGATTCACAATTTTGCCCTACTGCTGATCAGAAGATGTTATTGCAATACTGTGGATTGGGTTCATAGAAAGGAGGGCTGAGAGAAGCTGTGAAGGTGTTTTATGTCATACCTTTGTTTCTAGAACACTTAGATTCAGTATAGAAGTTGAGTGTTTGCTCTGGGAAGCATACGAATGAACGAAAACCCCTGCTATGCTGTGCTGTGGGCCATGGCAATGCAAAAGAAGGGCACTGAGAATTCCTAAATAGTTTCAGAGTGATTGTAGCCTCTGTTTTAGAAATGTGTGATCCCAAGCTAATAAAAGTAAGGGAAGTATTGAAACACACACCCACCATGGAAAATTGTAACCTCAACAGAATAAATGTTAAAGGTGTAAGTAGCAGGAAACCCCGTGTTTCAGTCAGAAGTGATACAGTGTAGCCTATATGTACTCACTGTTCCTAACTAGAAATAAATAAATAAATAAATTACTGCATTCATAATTCAGCACTTGGTTACCTTATCCTCCATATTTTGAGTTTAATGTTCACAGAGACTTTAGCTTAGTGAAGAAGTATTAGCACTGCTATCAAGATTTAATATGTTTTTTAAAAATCTGTGCTTCTGAAATAATATGACTATATGAGAGTCTTGGTTTTCATTTGAGGAAAAACACTTGGTTTTCATTTGGGAAAAAACACTTCTATCACTCACACTTGTGGAGAGAAATTAAAGAAAATATCTTTAAAAGCTCAGAGAATGCAAAGCAAATACACGTCATTGTATAATGATGACTGAAAACCCTGTCAATCAGCTTCCTGATTAAGACAAGTTTCTTTTGTTTCTTATTGCATATATAAGTCCACAGTTCTTCTAAATCCCTGCTATTGTATCAGTGAAATAATATAACTTCTTGCTTTCTTGCATAATGAACTCCTGTTTTAGAATTTCATTCTTCTTTCAAAACCTGACCTTTACCACAAAGAATAGGCTGTACTTTCATTTAATGATAATGGTATTGTTCTCTCTGTTCTTTTCATTATATGCATCAGCTAATTTCTGCTGAAATAACAACAGTAACAACCACAACAACTATAACTTTCTGTTTCCTTGTAATTTAAATTTGGCCAAAAAAATTATGGAGTTAATTTTGAAATAAATGTTATTAACCTACATATACAGTATCAAATCAACAGCAATTAGATATTCCACTTAAAAAATTTATCTCTATGGCTTAATATTTACCATAAAAATACTCCTCTAGAAATAATGGTCACAACAGAACCTTCTTTTTACTGAAAAGTAAGAGATTATGAAAATATACATTGTGGGAAAACCAGCCTTCCTATCTTGCTTTTGGCTGCCCTTATAAAAAGAAGAACCATAAAAGAATAACTGAGTGTCTTGAAAAGAAATGCCTCTTACTTCCTCAAGCATAGGGAAATGCATTTCTTGAATGAATTTTCAAAATGTTTTGGAGTTTTTGCACTTGAAATTTGCAATGTAAAAATCTGCTCTTTCTAACAAATTGATGGCACTTGGTATCAGTGAAAAATGTTCACCTGGATATTTGTACTTAAAAATGCTTTCTGAGACAGGAGCATTAGTGTTCTAGACTGATGAGATGGAAACTCAGGCTTTAGGATCAGTTCTTCAAAGTCCTGATTCTGCATATGCACAACTGGTGCATTTGCATAAAATAGCATTTATGCATGGACCACCAACTTGTGATGTGACAGTAAAAAAGTTATATTTCTGAACAAAAGACAAAGATAAAAGGTGTAGTACTGGGGGGTTGGGCGGGGGGAGGGAGCTGAAATTGAAAGGCCACAATATCCTATAGCAAGAGAAAGTATAAGTATGTATTTACTGTAACATACCATTCTTTTTCTTATATGTCACAAAACAATAACTCAGAATAATTAGAACTGTTCAAAAAATTCCAGACTAGTCTAGCACACACAAATCTGAAAATGCTGTGACTTTAAAGTAACTTGAAGTAGAAGCATTTTTCTCTTTATAAACCCTCTCTGCAACTACAAGAGACCAACAGGGATACTTCAGATTCAAACACTGGAGACAGGAAAGAGTTTTTGGGAAAAGCACTCCACCACAAACCAGATCTCTCCTAGGGTTTGTCTGCTCCTGAAATTCTTTCAAGTTAGCTTGATTTCATCCCCCCACTCCCCCCTGAGTAAAATTAATGGCTTTCATAATTTAGATGTTTTTGTCTGGAGTTGTCAGTAGTCATTATTTCACTGCTTTTGGAAGTACTATACAGATATTTGGAGTACACATTCTTGTAACAAATGAAGGAACATCCTTATTTTAAACCAACTCTTGTGCCCTTGGCTGTCCTCATGCAGGCATATCATATGGCTTAACTGGGAAGCAGAATGAACATGACTGTTTACTGATGGGCCTCTACTGCAGGAGAACATCTTAATTGGGTGTCACTTCTCTATTTAAATGCTCTAGGGCAGCAAACCATGTACATTTTTTATTCTAGCCTGTAGCAAGTTCACTCTACTCATGTCAAGCATTGATTATGCTGCAGTCAACATATGACTATGCTTCTGCACAATTCAGAACTGAGACCTTGGACTTCTTTGTTACCTTAGGGAGAAGAGTTTGTACTAACTCATCCGTACACCAGGGACCTGGAGTCCTCAGAACTCAGTCTGGATGAAAGGCAAGTGACACATTCATATTCTCATTTGCTCTTCAGCACAGAGCACACCTCTAGCAGGGCTTTTAGAAATATCAACACTGAGGAGAGTTTTGCAGGTGCTATGGAAGTTGATGACCCATCATGTTGCTGTTCTGGTTTTGGCTGGAATAATTTAGGCTCGGGTAGAACTAATTTTCATATTAATAGCTAGACTAGCTCTATGTTTTGGCTTTGGTATGGAGTTTGATATGAGAATAATACTGATAGTACACTGATGATTTTAGTTGTTTCTAAGAGATCAAGGAACCCTTGTTTTGCTAGTGCATGGGTGCACAAGAAGATGTGAGGGTGCATAACCAGAACAACAGATCAGGGATATTCCATACCGTATGACATCATGCTTGGCATATAAAGCTGGGGAAAGAAGAAAGGGAAGGACTTTTGGAGTTACAGTGCTTTTGTCTTCTGAAGTAACCACTAAGCATGATGGAGCCCTTCTGTCCCGGGGATGACTGAACACCTGCCTGCTGGTGTGAAGTAGTGAATTAATTTATTGTTCCGTTTTGCTTGTGTGTATGGTTTTTGCTTTACCTATTCAGCTGCCTTTATATCAACCAGCAAATTTTCTCGCTTTTACTCTTCCAATTCTCTCCCCCATCCCAACAAAGGGGAGTGAGCAAGCGGCTGTGTGGGGCTCAGTTTCCAGCTGGGGTTAAACCATGACAGTTCCAAAAGAAGCAACCAGCTTAGCCCCTGACATAAGGTAGGCATCCTACACATGCCAATTAGGGGTTGTGATGTAGACAGCTTGCTTTCACCCAAGGCAGTTCAGGAACATGTTACACAACTTGACTAGTTAGATAGCAGAAGGAAAAACTGCAGGACCAGAGAGAAAATTAATTATAGTATCATAACATTGGACCCTAACAGGACTTTTCTGAAGTACTATCAAGGCATCATCATATCTGGCTACCCTCTAAAGGTCTCGTAATAATTCTCATTCTTCAGAGTTTTCAAAATGGTGATCATTCCTGAGGACTGAATAGTTTTGGTACAGGATATTCCTCTGAATAACTAGTTTTCATATTGGCCAAATATATCTGGTTGAACATCTGATACCTTCCTGTACTGCTTAATATTTGCTTTTCTATCTTGCTTCCTGTGCTTTAGCTATTAGCAGGTAATATGATGGCAACATTTTAGTTAAAAATGACCACCAGTGAATGGGAAGCATGAGAACAACAGGAACAGAAGAAAACAATAAAACATAAGGAAAATAATTTCATTCCTGGTTTCATTTATATGCTCAGCTTTTAAGTGATCTTAGATTATATGAAGTAAATTGCCCAACTCAGGCTATAAAGAAATTTCAAAATGCATATGGATTTTAAGGCATTATAAAGAAATTCTTGGACAGCTCCCTGGGGCTCAATGTAATGATGGTGGCTTTCTATTAATTCTATGCAAGTGCTGTAAAATGATAACTTGGGTTTTATTTGGTATGCATTTCTCCTTCTATACCAGCTCTAAGGGACTATCCCAAAAAATTCAGCACAACATCTCTTTCTAGTTTGCACTGAAACTGTGATATTAAAAAGATTTTCTGACTCACTTTTTTTTTTTTTAAGCTTTAAGGCAGACAGTGCTCTCAAAACGCACAAGTACCAGGCACTGTCATGATACCTCATATCTTTCCATCATCATAAAAGTCATCTAGAAGTAGGACAGAAAGTATTAAATATTTTTTTTCCTTACCAGTCTTCCCTACAATGTGACAGATCCTTTGCAAATGCAAACACAAAATGTGTATTTCTGTGCAGACTGTTATCCCTTGCTGGCAAAGATAATAGACTTGGAACAACTACTGCAACAGTGTTCTTTCAGTCTTCCTCTTAGCATGCAATGTAATGTGAATCTCAGATATGGGGGTTTTCATACTGCAGGAAAAGATATGTTTTTGGAGGAGGAGCAGAGAGCAGTGCTTGGTAAGTTCATCAGAGCACTTTGACAAAGAGAAAAAGATAGATCAGTAGAGGGAAGGTGACAGACTTTTTCTGGAACTAAGCAAAGATATGAACAGATGAAAGAGACAAGAAGCAAAAATCTTGGGTGAAATGGAAGGCAGATAATAATTTTGTTATATTGGTACCATGATCTAGTCATGTCTAAGGCTTTTTACACCCTCTAAAGCCTCAAAGGCCTTTCTTTATTTTCTTGCTTATGAGAAAAAGGACCTGCAGTCCAAACCACTGAGACCCAGCTGATACCAGCATGTTTCTTCCCGATCCCATTTATTTCCTGTTTATGTGCACTAGCTTAAAAATGAGCACTGTGTTAATTTTGTTCACTAAGAATTTTCTTTCCAGGTTGCAACACACATTATGGTTTCTTAAAAATATTCTAAAATGTCATCAAATAATCTTAAAATTTCATAAAAAACTTCCATGAAGTATGAACAAATCCTCATACAAAGCAGCAGTGAATCCTTGTAGGAAGCATTCTTAAAGAAGCCAAATAAAACTAATTTTCAAGACAAACACAAATCCTAAGGGAACTGAACAGTTCAATTGAGCTTATACTCCAGATGAGTTATAAAGTTTCATGTAGGCACCTCCTCTCACTCTTCAGACGATTCAGAAAGTCTGCTTGCTTTCCTGTAACACTTTCTGATGAGATTCCTTTGCTTTTTTTCAGAAAGGTTGTGTAAACCCCAGCAACTACCTAATGCACAGGGCAGATACTAATTATCTACTCCCACCTTTGATAGTATGTTCCTCCACAGTTCCACCCATCTCTCACCCATCCATCAAGACATAATTATATAGTATGCAGTAAACACCAGAGAAGTGGTGGGGTCACAGGATGTTTCTAGAATTACATGGTATGTCCACAGAGATTAACAGAGAAAAAGAACCATTCTTTATAGCAGAGGGTTTCTCTAGGTTCTGGTATCATTGTCTTTTTGGGCCTTGTTAAAGTATAATGTTGGCCTTTCCACTGTTAGCACCTAGGCTGTGCTGCACAATGAAGAAATATGTCTTCCTACTTATGAATACTGCAGGTACTGCTCATAGCTCTAAAAATTGAAAATCTCGTCTATGTATCTTCCTTGGAAACCTGAATTTTGCCAGGTCTTGAGAGCAACTTTTTATCATATAACTTGTTTCTGATAGGCAAATAATTGTTTATAGGTAGTAGTGGTGACTCTGCCCTGCAATGGCATATGTAAGAGATACAGAAAATGATTTCAAAAGGAAGCAAATTGAACTTGGAGAGCAAAAAGGAAGGGAAGTGCTGCCCTAGAAACAGTCCTTCTGTACACAAATAGAAAATAAAAAAATGACTGGAAACAACTTTCTAATGTAAATGAGTCTTACGCATATCTGTGTTTCTGTCTCTGGTTAAGCAAAGTGAAAGACTTCTCCTTTCTAAAGTTAATTTATTTAAGTTTGCATAGACTGTAGAGCTAGATACGTTTTGGTAAAGAGATAGTGGTTTGCCAGGATCTCATCTTAAATTGTCTCCAATACTTGTCTAGAAATAGATTATCCAGCCTGAGTGTTTCAGCTACAGGTGTTGATAAACACTACTCTTTTATCTAGATCCCAGATTATGGCAGAAGTGCTATTTCCTCTTGGTTACATATTTAAGACAATGCACACTTCTTAGAAATGAGTAAAATCAATGGAAAGCTTCCTAGGCATATGTCTGGGCACAATTCCTCTTGGATTAATCTGGCACAGGTGACAATCCTAAATACTGCTACTGGATTTAGTGCAGTCTTTTGTGAGCTTGTGAAGGAATGTATGCACTAATCTGAATCAAGTAAATTAGACACGTGTTAAATCTGCAAGGAGTTACATTCTATTTAAATAAAAGTCAGACTCATGAAGTCAACCACGTAGTAGCTACTATGCCAGATTTTTGTCCAAATACAGGTGATTTAAATAGTGCATGAAGAAAATAGCAGTCCTTGTTTAGGGAATTCCTTTTTTTTTTTTTTTTTTTTCCTTTTTAGGAATGGAATGATTTATGATGAAGTTAGGAGTGCTGAATGAGATCCCTGAATGCAAGCACTATTTTCTGGTTTTGTTGCATCATGTAAGCGAGGGGGACAGATGGAAAAAGAAGGTGGTTAAACTTCCTATTTGTACTCACTCATTGACTCTGTCAATTTGGCCATCTCTTTTTCTCTTTTGGACTTCTCCTGGGGGAACAGACAAAATAAAAAAACAAACATATATACATGTTACATAAATACAAATATACTTGAGTGCAAGTGGCAATTAGAGGGAAGGACATTAATTCTTTATGTATTTCTACTGTATCTAGAAATTTAACTTTACTTCTCGATAGTCTTCACCTTTGAGGCTTTTTTCTTGTAGTCTCTGGATTTTGTCAACTATGAAGTGTGAAACTTGTATTCATTTCTCTGTTTATGTGTATGCATGTGTATTTAGTTGGAGTAATTTAACTTATACAATCAAAGTGATAACAGAGGAGGAAATCTTTCTCGGTTTTGTGTTTTGCACTAAAATTTGCAAGTGTGTTAGGATCTCCTGACGTAGGATGTGGAAACGACCACCCCACAAACCAGACATACTGAAGGAAAGAAAGCACAAATTTAGAAATAAATACATTTCAGATGGAAGATGAAGTGAGTGGTATGGCACTGGGTCTGACACTGAAGTGAACTGACTGAAATATGGCTTCATTTATTTCTTTCATACATGAGGGACTCCCAATCACACCTGCTTGTCTTCATCGGTTGCTTTTTGGCATAATTTTTAAAATATAACTTTGTTTTCCTGTTTCGTATACTTGTGGTAACTGTGTAACTGAGCCTGTTTTGACAGAAAGCTTGGTCAACTAAGAGCCCTTGGATTTGGTGGAATTCCCCTGAGCAGGGACCAATGCCCCCAGTGCCTCAGCCAAAACAACAGAGGCTGGGTCCAATCTCTTGGCCCAAAGAGCCAGAGTCTGGGATGAATTAAAACACCCAGCACTTCAAAACTTTACAAACTCTAACTAGCTGGTTTTGAGAAGATGCAGTGAGGCTGCTCTCTCTTTCTTATCACAGTACTGGCTTGTGTTTGGTGCAAAAAAATCTAAAAGAAATATTTTCTGTACCAAATACACTATTACCTGCACTTCAGAAAGCTAGACTTCAGCTGACAAAAAGCTCACATTTCATAGTAATAGAAAGCACGGGAATGCATGAATGCTTCACAACTGTATGCATACCCCTTAGAGAATTCATATTAAGAGAAAGGTTTAAGGTTATGTCCTGAATCTGTGGTGAGGTTAATGCCCTAAGTCATGCGGATAATGTAGCATTCAGCATCAGATTCATGCGTTACTATGAAAGAAAAAAAGGAGTAAGAAAGACATACCACAGGAGTGCAGGTTTGTTTTGGTTTTGTTTTTTTAAAAAGAAAAAAAATAGAAAAGTCCTGAGTCCTGTATGGCAATTTCTTGCATGGTATTAATCATCAAACGAAAACACAGCACTGTGGAAATCATCAGTAATTTGTGTCCACATTGCTTTATAATGTGACCTTAAAACACCTCCTTCCACTAGAGAACTTAGAGTTTATCAGGAACGAACAGTTGGGGAAGATAAATGTCGAACACTGCAGATGGAAGGCTGGATTTATTAGACTAATAACAAGCTGTGATTTTAAATATTAATACTTTGCTCTTGCATATATTAAATACTTTTTACTAATGATAAGTTCTATCGTAAGGACAGAGCAGACTAGAATGTCATTTCCTTTTAAAGTGAAAATATTAAAAATAATATACAAGTAGAAAGTTTTATGTTTTTGAGTCTCTGAGTTCTGCTATCAAATATTTGTTTTGAAGAAGCTGGTAAATGCAAACACTAACAGAGTGTACTTTTTCCTCTAGCAATTACTTGAGACCACTGGAATGTGATTTTGAGTATAGACTTACAGCAGAGTAAGACTTCCTTTCTTTCTTTTTGTTGTTGTTGTTCTTGTTTGTTTTTAGTTTGTTTTACTTCCATTTTTTGTTGTTGTCTGGTGGGTTTTTTTTGGGTTTTTTTGTAAAGAAACAACCTACACAGTGTTTCATTTCAGGAAAGAACTCCTGTTTAAGAGCAGGCTGTGGTAGTATTCCCTCTTGAGATTACTGGGTAAACAAGAATTAACACTTCAGAAAGGACATCAAGAAAAGCAGGCCTTACTTTTTTATCTCTCCTAACACAATGAGGCTCATTTTTATTTTTATTTTTTTTGTAGCTCTGTAGTCAGTGTGGAATGATTTGAATCCCTGGGCTGTTACTGATAGTGTACCTGTTCTGAGGACAGGAACCCAAATCTTTCACAATTTCAGGGAAGCAGCAGAGACAGACTCTGTTTTTGTAAGAGACTGGTTTTTATGACGACATGTGCTACCTTTACATACTTGTGTGAGATGGCTACCATCTTTCTGGCTGCACAAAAACCAATAAAACCTGCTCTTTGTATTTTAAATGATGTGCATGTACAGTGCAATGATACATAATATTGTTGTGATGCAAGACGAGACTTATGAAATGCAAATTGGTATGCGAAGCATGCCAACTTCAACTAGTAAAAATGGCTATTTAACATGCTTCTTTGTACTTTTTGCATTGCTGGTGAGGTCTTCCATTCAGCTGCGCTACAAACTCTTTTCCAGTGGAGCCACTTTATTTTTTTTCTTTTCCCTTTAGCTATGTGCCTAGCCTTGGTTCACTTTGAAGAGTTTGACACTCTTGTGAAATGTAAACACTATCATAAACTCGCGGTGATTTCTCTTGCTGAACAGCCAGATAGATTGGAAGGCAATTCCATTATATAAGCTCCCTTAAGGCAAACAAAGAGCTGATGAATCTTACAGTGTCTCCAGATTGTGGTGTCTTGATTTGCACTGAATTTAATCTCAAATTACTATCATGTTTTCGCAACATTCATGTGTTTAGTATGTTGCTCTTAGTGCCAACACAGTGGCCAAACAGTGTGGCCTTCACATCACTCTTTCACTTCTTGGCCAAAGAAAATCTATCACCTTTGTATAAAGCTGTCCTTGCCTAATTTCCCATGTGGCAGGGTGTGCCACAAGTTCTGTCAAAGGATGCAGGAGAAGATGTCAATAGCACCAACTGTTAGTGCATATTTTCAGCGTCATACCTGAACAGGGAGTGAAAATTGCATAAAATTCCTCATGGAAGCCAAAACATGGAGAACCTAGATCACTTGCCTTGTAAGAAAAAATTCTTGGGCAAGAAAATGTATGATCTTCCTGTAATTTTTCTGAGAGAAGGACACGGGCACATCCTGTAGCTTCCTGTTCAATGGCTGTTTGCTTCAGCTGGCACAAATTGATAAGATCATTATCTTTGCTTGTCTGTTTACTGCAAGGCTGAAACTTCTCTTGTACTTTTGCCAGTTTATAGGTGCAGAGCTGTGCTGACATGCTAGGAACCTATTGAACTAATCTGTGACTTCAGTTAAAATTTCTAATAATATTTCATCTGTCCTCTACTGGCTGAGCTACAGATCGGAACTCAAATACATTCACTTTTTGTGAATTTTTTGTTATTTTTGAAAGTAGCAAATTCCTAGTAATTTTGTTGATACTTCCTTTAAGGCAATAGCTAGTAAATCACTAAATGCAAATTCAATGAGCAAGAAGCAAAGACCTTTTCTGAAATTCTAGATAGAGTAATCTCTGGGCTATCTCAAATTACTTTTCAAGGTACATGGAAATGGTGTTGTGTTTGAAACACTACTAAATGAGAAGAATAGATTTTAATTTTACATAATGCCTTTATACTCATGACATCCTCAAATGCTTTACAGTAATGAATTAGATACTGCTTGTTAGGCAATGATGTGTAGGCAAATGCAGTACTCTCGAAGAGTTTTTTAATAATAGCCGATACTCAGCTCCCTAAAACATAGCATATTTTAGGTGGAGGGGATTGTTGGAAGGAGTCAGAGATCTTCGTTTTGAAAAACACTACAGGAACTTTCATTTTTATCTGGACACATATCCTAAAAAGGGAAAAAATAGAGTATTACCCCATTTTTAAGACCTCTGGCAATGACTTGTGCTGTACTATTGCATTTTACTATTACTAAAACTTAAACTGTATGTAAGACCTGCCTAGATTTATGTGAGCTGTTTTTTATGCCTCTTTGACCCACAGCTAAAAAATAGTGTGTATCATGTTTATTTTTATTATTCTGTCTTGTCCATCCCAAGAAATATCATTGGTCACCCCTGCTTGTTTTGTCTTTTCTTCTGGAATTAACTCTTCTGGAATTTCTTCTGGAATTAATTCTTCTGGAATTAATTGGGGTAGGGACTGTAATGACTATATCTGTGCAGGACCCAGCACTGGCATCTCAAGCAAATTGGCTTCATCCTCAGCTCCAAAGGTGAGAATACCAGCAAGTCATTTGCATTCCCTTGCAGTGATCCCAGCATTTGAATGGATAAGAATACATTTTAGAGGACTATCCTGTACTTGGCACAAGAGATTTCAATTTACATCAGTTGGGATGAGCTTAAAATACAGTATTTGAATCAATGGAGTGAGCAGAGCTTATTGAGGGTGTACCTTAGCTGGGTTCACAGGCGTTACCCAGCAGAAAGGGTAAGTATGGCTTGTTAATGTGTTCAGATGTCATAAAGCACTCTTGGTAGTTTTGATGTAAGATGCCTTACACGGACAAAATTTGCATTGACAGCAGGAGGAACTGAATCTATTTCTCTGGGTTCTAGAATATAGTTTTTACATTTAACATCATAGTTTTTAGTTAACTTACTTACTCATCATTCACACTTCGTCTCTGAAGTATGTATGGAAAAATGGTTTTTTTCCAGGCAGAAAATCAAGCAGGAATTCTAAAGAAGCTTGTCAGCTTCCCTCAGATTCAAACCACAAAGCACAGAGTTGTGTATTAAATCCATTGCAAATACATTTTTATTCTCTAACTAGGAAGATCAAATATTCACATATTAAGCAGTGGGGATGGCATGTGGAGGATAGGAAAACTTTCTAGGAACAGAAGCAGCATAAACAAATGTTACTTACTTGAATCTGCCAGAACAGAAATAAATAAAAAATGTTTGAACAAGATAAAGAGAAAAAATAATCTGAGAGTTTGCAGGAGAGAGAGTACTCATATCTATGAAACTATCAATCCAAAAAAGATAGAAAGACTTTATAAGACTTTATATTTTTGACATTTTAAATAACATCTAAGCTGTAGCAGGTTTTAAATTTTTCGTAAGTAGCCTAAAGAACTTCACATTTTTAAACTATTAAAATTGATTGCAGACAACATTAATCTAAAAAAAAAAATATTAATATTAAAACATCCTAACTTTGGCAGCAAACTCAGAACTACAGGCATTTAAGTATCCTTAATTTTTTGTAGAAAGAGTGGCAGAAGGTGGTGAGTATTTTATGAACAATTCTGTTTTACATTTTTATGCTGTTCAACACTTGTTGCTTCTGCTGTCAGATGTACGGGTCACTTCAGCAGTAATATGAAATAGCCATTAAGGAGCCACTTCGAACATTACACAGTGATAATTTGATAAATAAATATTTTATGTATCTAAAAGACCAAAGATGGGACTTAAGTAATGTGGTATTTTTACAGGATTAAAGGCAGTATATTTTCTTAGTCTTTGTGCTCTAAAAGGTGCAGTATATAAGCTTAATTTTAATCTCCCATTACAAAGACCCTACAGAATGTCTGATCGCTTGTTTGATTCCCTCAGGTCCCAGTAAAAAGACACCTCTTCTAAGACAACGAGTTGGGTTTACTAAACACGACAAGAGTTTCCACTTCTGTACTTTGACAGCCAATGAACTATATGAACCGCTTGCTTTTTAGAAGCTCACCTTCGGTGTTCTAACAAATTATGGATTAAGGTAATTTCAATGGAGTATTTAAGTCTGACATACAACATTTCTAGCCTACATTGTGGAACTAAGCAAGTGTAAATATAAACTGAAAATTGAGAGCAATATCCTGGCAAGAAAGTAATGTACTGATGTTATTCTAAAAAGCTTGGAAAGCTTTTTACCTAGGGCTGTTAAGAGTACATTAGAAAACCAGCGTAAATTATATCTCAGGAAATGTTCTTCAAGACAGAGTGGATAATCTTACATATGCTTTGTCATATAAATCTCCAAACTGCAGGTAAGGTTGCTGTGTACAATTAATGCATGGTGAAAAGCTCTATAATCAGTGGAAATGTTCTTACCAATTTCAAAACTTTGGATAGAATTCTTAAGAAACTACTATTTTCCTTTTTAGGGCATAATTCACAAATATATTCTGAATAACAATAGAAGAAATGTAAGTTACCTTGAGATACCAGCAGCTACTTTATTTTTAAAAGTAGAAAGGATTACAAAACAGGAGATTCATTATAGAAAAGAGACTTAAAAATGCTTATCTAGTCTTTTCAGCTGTTAATAATACATACTTAGATTTTCATGAAGTTGTTGCTTCTGTGCCCACCAAAGGGAAAATCTCAACTGGTTGGTTGTATTCTTATAGCACTAAATTCCAAATTTCAGTAAGAATCACTTAAAGAATATTTATAAACTGGGGATTTCACAGTTTACAGATAGAAGCATGCCTGAAGTAATTTAGAAGCCATTATTTAAACTATTTAAGAGAATAACGATCACATAAAACGTGCCTTTTTTTACTACTTGTCTTCGTGTATTGTAAAAATAACTCATAACCAAATAGAACAGATTAACCATTTCAAAACAGAACCCTAACACCTTCTTCACCTCTGTCTTTGCCAGTGCTATTGAGTCCCAGGCCCTCGGAACAAAAGTCCAGGTTGATGCAGATACTGACCCACCGTCAATGAAGGAAGATTTGGTGTGTCAACTATTACAGGAGCTTGACCCATACGACCCGATGGGCCCGGATACCATCCACCCTAGAGTGTTAAGAGAGCTGGCTGACGTCATTGCAGAGCTGCTCTCCACAATCTTTGAGATGTTGTGGAGATGGGCATATGTCCCTGAGGACTGGAGGAAGGTTAATGTCACCCCCATCTATAAAAGGGGTTCAAAGAAGAAGCCAGGTAGTTACAGACCCATTAGTATCACTTCAGTCCCTGGGAAAGACATGGAGCAAATCCTCCTGGGGACTGTCATAAGTCAATTGCAGCACGTGATTGAAAAAAGCCAACATGGATTTACCAGGGGCAAATTGTACTTGACAAACCTGATCACTTTCTACAACAAGGTAGCCCCCTTGGTTGATGTAGGACGAGTGATGGACAACGTCTACCTAGACTTTTCCAAGGTTTTTGACACAGGACCCCACAGCCTCCTCCTAGAGAAACTGCTTCATTATGGCCTTGACAAGTGGTCTGTGTGGTGAGTGGGGAACTGGCTGACGGACTGTACCCAGAAGGTGATAGTAAATAGTTCCTCCTCAAACTGGCCACAAATGGAGTCCCCCAGAGGTTGATATTGAGCCCAATGCATCAACCAGACTGGAGGAGTGGGCTAGCAGGAACATTATGAAGTTAAACAAAGAGAAGTGTAAGGTCTTGGGAACCCATAACCCAGGAGCACATCTCAGACTGAGATCCACCTGGCTGGAGAGAAGCACTGTGGAAAGGGACCTGGGGGCCTTGGCGGATGACAGGCTCAACATGAGTGAACAGTGTGCTGCAGGGGCAAAGAAAGCCAACAGGATGCTGGGCTGCATCAACAAGGGCATCACCAGCAGAGATAAAGAAGTCATCATCTCACTCTACTTGGCGCTTGTCAGACCACACCTGGAGTATTGCCTTCAGTTCTGGTCCCTGCTCTACAAAAAGGATGTGGACAGGCTGGAGAGGGTCCAGAGAGAGGCCACAAGGATGATTAAAGGACTGGAGGACCTGCCATATGAGGAGAAGATGGGAAAACTGGGTTTGTTCAGCCTTGAGAAAAGAAGGCTTTGGGGAGACCTTATTATCATGCTTCAGTACTTAAAGGGTGGCTACCAAGAAGCCAGAGACTTCCTTTTTAAAAGGAATCACACGGAACAGACAAGGGATAATGGGTAAGTTGCGCCTGGGAAAATTGTGATTGGACACAAGAGGTAAATTTTTTGCCATGAGCACAGTCAAACGTTGGAATAATCTCCCAAGGGAAGTGATAGATTCCCCCACATTGGACAGTTCTAAGTCTCAGATTGACAGGGTGCTGAGCCATCTCATATAGTCTATAGTATTACCCATAAAGTTTGGACCAGATGATCCTTGAGGTCCTTTCCAACCTGGCATTCTATGATTCTATTTTCTCACATACTTTGTGAGACTTAAATTATGAACATACAACTAGGGGAACTGATGCTTTTCTTTGTTTTGTGCTATGATCATCTTCATTCAATGAAACTTCTTAAACAAGAACTGTCTTCATTGTCAGATTTGGCTCTGGTTGAATAATACCCAAGTATCTCACACAGATTCCAATTTTAGCAGCCTTTTGTTGTTAGATCTATTTTTAAAATCTTCAAAAGCAGATATGTTGAAAAAGAACAAGCAACATGTCTGATGATTAAAAATGCTAATAAAGAAAATGTCTCCCTGTCCTACTGAAAAAATACCTGGAAATACCTCCCATTTACTACTCCCTTAGAAAAACTGAACTTTGGTTGCTTATGCTGATACTCAGACTGGCTTACACAGATCTTTTTCAGCAAAAAACCAAAAACATTAAAAAAGACAAATGCTGAGGTAAACCAGCCTGTCTGAATTTAAGAACTGAGACCGTGTTCTCAAGTTGGTGTCTTGTACACAGAAAAATCAGAATATGACAGTGTAGCACTTCCCATATGAATACTTGTTATTAGTGAACTACCCACCTTAGGTTGAAACTGTCTTTCCCTAAATGCACTTTGTCACAGCCTTGACCTTTGGTCTGCCACCTTTTCAGAGCTAATGAAGATAGTAATAGGACCTGCAGCAGAAACAGTCATGTGGCTTGGGGATCGTGTCACCTAAGTTCAAGCCACTAAAAATGTGGATATACAGTCTAAGCAAGTGGTTTAGACTCCCTGTAGCATCAAGAGAGGGAAGTCAGCACCTTCAAAGGTGAGTTGTAGGCAAGGTGCCTAAGGCAGATGAATTGCTGTTGCAGGTGCCCAACTTATTATAAATACAATCAACGTAACTAAATCAAACTAAATACTTACTCTTTATATGGCTAAAGAGAGGGGGTATAAAGGCCCCTCACTCTGAAATTGCCGTGACATTGATTATAGGCTTTCTGCTGTGATGAAAGTTTGCTCCCATTCTTCTCACCTCCATATATTGTTTCTTCTTGTTGTTCTCTCTTTTTCTTAGGAAGACCATCACCTTTCCTAAAATGCTCTCTCCCTTCCCTTTTCTCTTTGTCTAACTTTATAACTAACCTTCCTTCTCCCTGTCTTCACACTCTCCCACACTTTCAAAAAGAATGGCTGTGAAACTAGCATGCTGTTTTTTGCCTTCACACTGTGCATGACTCCCTCACTACCCTTTAAACCAGCACGTACTATCTAATCTTATCGAAACAGACTGTACATCTTTGAGGCAGGGACTGTCTACAGCTTTAACTGCACAGGCTCAATCATAGCATCACCTCAAGTATGTAGACTCTGTGGAGATACGCTTATTTTAATAAGGTGTACAGTATACAATATTATATGTGATCATAAATGACAGAGAAGTACAAAATGTTCAGTAAGACAAATGCAAAGTGGGGTGAAAATCTTTGCACTGTTGCTTTGGCCCATCTGGTATTTAGACCAAGCTGACAAAGGGTTCTGACTGCTCTGGGAGACTTGAGCTCATTGTCAGCTGAGGCAAGAGATAGCATTCACATTTATAGTTTCAAACAAAAATCAAAGGCTGCTTTGTGTAAGGCTATGCCCTCTCGGCACAGTGCAAAGTTGCCTAGAGATCCCCAAGCAGTTTGTGAAAGAACAATGACTGTCAACACGTAAATTAGTCTGCAAGACCCTTGCACTGATATAACTATTCCCCTAGTACTTAAGTTTTTTCCTAGAAGTGTTTTGTGCTGTGCAATGTAGACATCTGTATTTTGCCTTGGGGATTTGAGTACACTCTAACTGGAACATTTGGACAAAGTCTGTGTGAATCAGACTGAAGATTTAAGTCAGAGACAGCAAATCTATGTGTTCCTCAGCTAGTACAGCTGATGGCACTTTATATCCAGTGCACCTTGCATACAGTGCCATATAATGGAAAGGTTTTGAAACATGCTCACAGGTTGTTTTTTGAATTTTCTGGTTATAAAATCAGAATTTGGGGTTTTCTTGGTCTTATTCTTCATTTAGTTTTGGCTAACAATGATTACATTTTTGAGAAAAAAAATTACAGTTATCTTTTTAAACTCCTCTGTCTCCTGCATTTTAAAATTAAGAGGAAGTTAATTATTACTCAGAATTGAAAATGTATTTCCTAAGAGCTATTTTATGAGATTTTAATCATAGAATCATATCATAGAATGGTTTTGGTTGGAAGGGACCTTAGAGATCATAAATATAGACAGAAGAAGTATTTAATATTTTTTTTAATCCAATTTTTCAAACATCTTTACTTTCTATTTTAACAGTGCCTTTTCTCCTCCCCAAAGTCTAGATTATGCCCAACATTCATTTATTTATGTGCAAACCTGGTTAATAACAATATAAGCACATGAAAATTCCTGTACCATCCTATTAACATAACCCTTATACCACTGTACAAAACAGACGAGACACATAAATATAGAGTTTTGCAGCTTGACTCGATTTTGATGTCTGATTTATAACTCTTAAATGCTTAAGACTTCAGAAAACTCTACGTAATTTAAGCCTAAATTATTCTTCGCTAACAGAAATTTGGAACAAGCTTTAGGCAAGAGATTTTGTCATTTCTTGGTATCTTTTAGTTAATTTTATATATATATATACATATATTTTTTTTTTTTTTTTTCCTAGAAAAATGAAGTTCTACTTCTAGTCATTCGTACTACCACAGATCAGTTCCAGGCTCTCTTAACCATGCAGTGGCACAGTTTGTTCTGCTTTGCAAAGCCTTGATGTGCAACTTTATGGACTATTTTTAATCTCTTACTGTTTCTCTGTTTCTTTCCAGAGCAATTTCAGCTGCAGAAGCCCGGATAATGCTATCCAACATAGGCATGTATGCCCTGATTGTGAAAGTGCAGACAAAACCTGCTATTTGTCTTCATTAAGATCTACTGAATGCAGTCAGACCATAGGTAGGCTCAGTACAGGCAGAGATGTCTCAGTCAAGGGTCAGGGTTTACAGCTCTGAATTCTTACCAGGCTTGTCTGTGGTATTTGAAGAGCCCAAAATTGAAGTGACTACCTTAGCTTGCATTCTGCTGGAAAGAAATAAATTCTCCTTTTTTTTTTTTTTTTTTCTAAGTATACAGTAGTAAAAAGGTATCTTCATTTTTCTGTCCACCCTCTGAAATCAACCCTGATGATGTAATTCCTCATATAAGAATGATTTTCACTTTGCTAATTTGATTGCTATGTAACTACTAATTTGATGCAAGCTGGTATGAATCATGGCTACAAAGGGTTTCATATCAAGTAAGTTAAAAGAGCATGATGTTTACCACAGTGATCACAATAACAATTTGAAAATTTATAGCAGGCACTCCAAACACTTACATGAGTGGAAAATTACGTGTTTGGGCTTTATGAGATGGTGTGTAATTGTTTCTGCAACTGGTCAGATAAATCAGGTTTATGGAACACCACCATAATGACACAGATATTCCTAGCTTGCAGCTGTTGGACTTTGCAGACAGGCCCACAGTATGTTGGAGCTCAGAAAGACATTTCAGTGTTACAGCCTGGTGGACCAGCCTCTTCTGAAAGGTTTCATCCAATACTTCTGAGAATCCAGTTAAATCTGCCTTTTCCATATAATTTTGTTCTTGCTTATGATCTGTCCTTGTGAAAAAAACAACAAACCAAAAACCAAAACAAAACCCCCGAACAATTTACCATCAACTTTTCTTGAAAATTTATAATTCAGTTTTAATATATGGTATTTAAATTTGTGTTTCTGCTACTGAAGTTGCTGATATGTGTAATTCCCAGAACCAATATTTATTGTTGTTTTTTTCTCCATGTAAATAACAGAAAACAAAACATCTTCCCTCTCATACTTCTCTTTTTTCCTCATTTTAAGAAATCCATTATTTTAAGTTAATTCTGATGTTGCTTTTCATTGTGTTGACAATTACTGCTACTTTGTGGTATTCTCATACTTCTTACTTGGCATTTTTTGCCCTGAAATTATGTGTCCAAATTTTCCAAGCTACAAAAAGTTTTCTGATCCCATTAAAGGGGTGGGTGATGAATACCTTTTGAAATTAGTCCCTGAGTGTTTGAATAGAGTCATTATCCCTGTGTGTTGTCACAACAACTAGACCCTTTCAGTGATTTCAGATCCAAATGGAAAATCACATCCCAAATTACGATAAATGTGGGTACATGAAATTATCATCACAGAAGGCACTTTAGTTTCCATGCTCATTTAGTCATGTTTTTCTCAGCTGAGCCTGCCAACAGCATACTAATTAATGTTTTTTCTAACGTGGACACCTGCCCATTAGGAGCTACCAGTTCTTTGTGTATAGAGAAAGCTGTCAGACAGTAATTAAATTTTGTTTTCTGCTACTCAGGTCTCTGAAGGAGGAGTTTTTCTCACATTATCAGACAAGCAGGACACCTCTAGCACCTTTGGATAGTTTCTAATTTTCTACTTAGGAGGGGTTCCTTTGGTTGGGTTTTGTGGGTTTTCTTGTTGGGTGGTTTTTCTTCTTTCTGTTTTTATTATTTTTTTCCCTTCCTTTCTTTCTTTTTCTTTATGGGCTCTATTTGACCTTATCCACAAGGTCATATGGGGGAATTTATGTTCAAGGAGAATGTAATTATTACTGGATTACTAAAGAGGTCCAGAAAATTACTTTGGCATACCCAAACACGTAATTAAAAGTTGTCAAGAACTACCGGATTTACCACATCACAGCTCCGCTTCCAGAAAATCTGCAAAGAATATTTAACCCTGGCACTTTATAATTATCTTACACTTCTTTATTTGAGAAGAGAAATACCCCACTGCAACTGTTTAGTGAATAAAATCTGTCTTACTACTTTGAGAGCCCTGGGTTGTATTCTTCAGTACAACTTTTAATGTTACAATTTAAAATCCTTTCTTCATTCTGCCTAGCACAATACAGTACATTCTTCATTGTGGAAGCTACATGCAGTATCTCCATTAGTGAAAGTCATTATAGTAATCTGAGATAGATTAGACAAGTAAAAAAGAGTCAGAAGCTGTCTACCCACTCCCCACCTGATCTCCCCTCTGGCTTTTTTCTTGGAAGATGCACTGACAAATGTGGCACTCTCATTGCTTCGGTTGTATATTTTCTTCAAATGCATCATGACTTTAACCTTATTTCCTTAGTGTTCTCTGAATCTGAAGGTCTCTGATTTACAGAATGTGTTGTATTCAAAATATACATCTTTTCCTTCACTACTCTTTTCCTTCTTGATGCTGCTGCTGCTGATTTTAATGAGCCAAAATCTCAAACTCCTTCATCAGGGCCTACCTGAACTCCTTCATCAGTTCTACCAAGCATAGGTACATTGAGTGGAGCTTTATTCCTAGAGATATTAGGAGGGCTATCTTCTGTGGGAAGCAACTTTCTGTACTTAACCCTAAGGAAATCACCTGACTTTAGCAGAGGCAGCTCATGCTTCAAGAGTAGGGGAGAGGAAGACAACAGAGGGATAATGCCAGACATGGAGGAGGAAACATCACAGAGGTTGAAATGCTTGAAGGAGCTCAAAGGCATGCAATGGTAGGAGAAACCCACATGAGTTACGTGAAGATGGGAGGGTTGTGCAGTAGAGCACAGATCTGCTTTGGAAATCAGAGGCAGAATGGCATGATCTCCTAAGGGAGCCAGTCAGCCTACTGAAAAGAAGAGTGTGTTAGGTGGGACATAGTGCTGTGCTAACACACCTGTGCTGTGCTCAGGTCTTGAACAGCTATTTGTGTACAATGCACTGTGAGGGGTGCCAGCCTATTCAGACCTTTTGCAGGAGACTTTACACTGAGGGGTTAGTGCATGATGTTCAAGGAAAAGCTGAAAGAACTGAGCTTTTGTGGTTTTGTTTTAGACCTTGAAGGTCCAAGATGCTTCCACTTGTTTGATCGAAGAGTATGAAAACAGTGTAAGAGGGAGGAGAGCTGAAAAAAAACACTCCAGAAATGAGACAATGTATAGTTTCAAATAGATTATGTGGACATGTGCATCCAAGTAATTATTTTTTTTTTCCCCAGCCAAGAAAATGGCAGTTAGATGGATGAATCACTGTTGTGTTTTTTTCTGGCAGCACTGAAGGAAAATTTAAACTGGTGACTTTTTTGCACTTTAATAGAGACATTACGGCAAAGTTTGATGCGACTGAAAAAAAGTCTGATTTTTTCTGTTTGGAGACATTGATGTTAATACCATTTTCCACGCCAGACTCTGAGTTTTTGTGCTGGTTGGTTGTTATGTTTTGTTTTGTTTTTAATTCAGCCATTTAAAAATACAATGTATTTATAAATGACCCCATGGATATAATTTTTCTTATTCTGATTTCCTACCAACACTACAAAACAAGTCTGTAATGACCACAGTGTCTTTTTTCGGGTTCTCTTCTAACAACACTTCAACAATTTTGAGATCAGTTTCAAGCACATATTTCAGAACAGTTACAGGTTTCAATCACAATAATTTATTGGAACTTCTTTGAAAATTAACAGCTGAGAATGAGCCATTGCCTGGAATGAACTTATTGTTAGGCACTGGAGAATTCACATGGTACAGATCCACAGGAATTTGTGCCTTCTGCTGCTCAAAGGATTACCCACAGATGGTGTGGGATATGCACCTTCAGGGTCCAATGGTTACAGTTCTGTGATCCATTGAAGTTGAGTAGGTTCCCTAAAGGCCTCGGTAAGTCACAACAGTCAATATGTTTACCCCTGGGCCACAGTTTCGGTTCTAGAGTAATAGTTGTCTTTGGTGTATTTGGCTAAGTTACAAGTTTCTAGCTACAGGATAAAATTTTTCACCAGGGAGCAATTTGTATTTAAATGTATTGCACAGAGCCTGGCTTGCACAACTTTCTGTTGCTGTGCAGTTCTTTGTATTTCTCATTTTGCTACAGCATTCTGTCTTCTGAGAAGAGTATAAAGTTATGTTGTCCTTACTCTGGATGTGATAGGACTTGGAGAACAACTCACTAGGTAACTCTCCTGAATAGAACAGACTGTAATTGTAATTTATTTTTTTTAATGGATATCTCTTAGATTTTACATCATCCATGGAAAATGAGTTTGATTTTTCTTTTTATCCATAACAAAGTTGTTCAGTAGTAGAACAAGAGTACCAGTTTTACTTAAAATATGCATTAATTAATCCCATTTAGAAATTAATTTAACCCTGTTTTCTCCTTTCTTCTGCAATAAGGTAAGTTCCTTTGTTCTGATAAGTACTTCCTGAGATGACCTGCTGCTGACTATACAAAGTACATTGAGTGCTGTAGTATTTTTGGCTAAGCTGAAAATTGTTGGTGATCTAGAATAGTTGACAAAGTCTATTCCTCTCCTTGCCAGCCTTCACCATGGTTTAAGGTAGAAATACTGCAAAACCTCTCTAGTCAGGAAAGCAATTACACACCTGTTTAAGCAGATGGTTAAATGCCACTGAAATTATTTTGTGGTGGCATAATGGGGAAGGGCATGAATACTTGTATTGACAGAATACTTCCATTATGGATAGATGTTCCTGAAATGACCAGCCTCCATGAAGTTATTATGAGCAGGTGTAAATGGATGAAAGAATGGATTAGGAGAGATGAGGAATAGGTATCTTGGTGGTTTTCTTCCATGGTGTGCCTGTCAGTACAGAAAGATTGGGCCAGCTGATTCTAGATAAGAATTAAGTAAAGGGTTATTATTTTTTTACATCACAGTTTAGACTTTTTCTGCTCATTGGGACAGCTCAAGACAGATTGTGTGATGGCAATCTTATGTGTGGTGTTTGAATATATAATAGGAATTGAATCCAGCAGCATGTGTATACATGGTGCAGAACAAAATGTTCTGTAAACCCTGTCAGAAAACTATATGTCCTTGCCAGAAATACATACCCTTGAAAGACACAGAAATCTGTTAATATGTATACAGTCTATCAGGAGCAGAACTGAAAGGGGGAGGTGAGACAGGGGAGATTTTGTGGCCTCTGTTGCCATTTATCACTTTCTTTAAATAGACTGTAACCCATGAAGACACCTAGTCTCCTTTTAGGAGTACCCTAGAGTGAATTGCTGAGCTTCCAACAGGGAATTCATTCATCTGTCTGCCAGTCCTTGTGAATTGGTTAACTCCTTCAGGGCTGCTGGGAAGGACATTACTTTGGTTTAACCTTACAGGCTGTACTGATCAGAAAAGGCACCTTCTATTACCTTCTATTTGTGGTCTATTTTCACTATTCTTTCACACTCTGGCAGCCTGGGAAGTGCTGTGTCAGATTATAAAGAATATTGATCTGTATGGAGCATGTACGGAGGTTGGATCTAAGCAGTTGCTGACACTAAGAAATGAAAGAGAGTAGATGTTCTGTCTTTCAGACAGTTCTGAAAGTACTCTGTGGGACTCATCTACTTCTTTTGGCACTAAGATACCCTAAAAAGTCCTGTCTCTCTTTTCTTTCCCTGGAAATTAGTAAAGGGAGGTTAAACTACTACTTCAAGTGATGATGTGTAAATAACATGCAAAGGTTGTTTTGCTGCTCTTTTGGTGCTAGAAATACTAATTCTTCAAAAGGGAAACTGTAAGCTGTGCTGCAAGTAACACCAAGTATGTACTGACAGTATTGAAGAACAGTTTTGAAATGTATATCAAGACTCTTTTAGGACAGTGTTGCACTGCATGTGTTACATATTTTATTCTCTATTGTTTACATAGAATCATAGAGCCATTCAGGTTGGGAAAGACCCTTGGGATCACAGAGTCTAAACATCATCCCTACTTTACAAAGTTCTCCCCTAAACCATATCCACCAACACCACATCCAAACGTCCCTTAACCACATCCAGGAATGGTGACTCAGCCACCTCCCTGGGCAGCCTATTCCAGTGCCTGACCACTCTTTCTGTGAAAAAAATTTTCCTAATGTCCAGTCTAAACCTCCCCTGTTACAGCTTGAAGCCATTCCCTCTTGTTTTATCACTAATTACCTGTGAAAAGAGACCAGCACCAACCTCTCTACAATGCCCTTTCAGGTAGTTGTAGAGACTGATGAGGTCTCCCTTCTGCCTCCTCTTCCTCAAACTAAACATTCCCAGCTCCTTCAAGCGTTCTTCATAAGATTTATTCTCTAGGCCCTTCACCAGCTTCGTTGCCCTCCTCTGTCCTCGCTCCAGCACCTCGAGATCTCTCTTGAATTGAGGTGCCCAAAACTGCACACAATACTCCAGGTGTGGCTTCACCATTGCTGAGTACAGGGGGACAAACACCTCTCTACTTCTGCTGGTCACACTATTTCTAAGACAAGCCAGGATGCCATTGGCTTTCTTGGCCACCTGGGCACACTGCTGGCTCATATTCAGCTGCTTGTCACTTAGAACCCCCAGGTCCTTTTCTGTCAGACAGATTTCCAGCCACACTTCCCCAAGCCTGTAGTGTTGCCTGGGGTTGTTGTGGCCCAAGTGCAGGACCTGGCACTTGGCCTTGTTGAAGTCCATCCCATTAACATTAGCCCAGCAATCTAATCTATCCAAGTCTCTCTGTAGAGCCTCCCTATCCGCATGCAGATCAACACTCCCACCTAGCTTGGTGTCATCTGCAAACTTACTGCTAATACACTCTATGTCCTTATCGAGATCATCAATAAAGATGTTAAACAGAAACCGTCCCACCACTGAGCCCTGAGGAACACCACTTGGGACTGGCCCCAGCTGGATTTGACTCCATTGACCACCACTCTTTGGGCCCGACTGTCTAGCCATAAGGATAAGTAAGGATGTCTTTAATGGTATGATAATACCTTCACATTTTGGAGTGAAGACATAAATTATGGAGTTTAGTAAGAAGTATAATTTCTATGAGAATTTCATGCGTCCTATGTTAAATGAGGCATGATATTACAGAACTACATGCAAACCCTCAGCAAGTTTGCTGATGACACCAAGCTATGTGGTGCTGTCGACATACTGAAGGGAAGGGATGCCATCCAGAGGGACCTCGACAGGCTGAGAAGTGGGCCCATGCCAACCAAACTCTTGAAGTTCAACCAGGCCAAGTGCCAGGTCCTGCACATGGGTCGGGGTAATCCCAAGTACAGTTACAGTTGGGGAGGAGAATGGATTGAGAACAGCCCTGAGGAGAAGGAATTGTGATGTTGGTTGATGAGAATTTCAACATAAGACAGCAATATACACTTCCAGCCCGGAAAGCCAATTGTGTCCTGGGCTGCATCAAAAGAAGTGTGGCCAGCAGGTCAAAGGAGGTGATTCTTCCTCTCTATTCTGCTCTCATGAGACCCCACCTGGGTTACTGTGTCCTGTTCTGAAGCCCCCAACACAGGAAGGACATGGAACAAGTCCAAAGGAGGCCATGAAGATGATCAGAGGGCAGGAGCACCTGTCCTTTGAAGACAGGCTGAGAGAGTTGTGATTTTTCAGCCTGGAGAAGAGAAGGTTCTGGAGAGACCTCACAGGGGCCTTCCAGTACCTGAAGGGGCTACAGGAAAGCTGGGGAGGGACTTTTTACAAGGGCTTGTAGCAATAGGATGATGAGGAATGGCTGTAAACTGTAAGAGGGTAGATATAGCTTAGATATTAGGAAGAAATTTTTCACTGTGAGGGTGGTGAGACACTGTCACAGGTTGCCCAGAGGACTTGTGGAGTCCCCATCCCTGAAAGTTTTCAGAGCCAGATTGGATGGGCCTTTGAGCAGCCTGGTCTAGAAGGAGGTTTCCCTGCCCATGCAGAGAGGCTGGATCTAGATGATCTTTAAGGTCCCTTCCAACCAAAACCATTCCATGATTCTTGTCATGACTGCTATGTCAACAAATTGTCATGTCTCTCACTAGTGTAATAACGTCTGATTCAGATGCTGATACTATTTATAAATGTTTACTGTTATTCTTTATTGTGCATTAGCAAAATGGTATCTTTAAATTCTGTGGTTATCATTCCTTATCAGTTGCCCAAAAGCATGCTTGTTGAAAAATCCTTAGGTTAAAACACTGATTTGTCAAGTTGGACAAATTAAATTTAGTAGTAGAAAATGTCAGCAATTCTTTCTATTAAGCAAAGATTTCAGAAGTAACATGGAAATATCAATATTTTTTTTGGTCATACGTAACCTCTTTAGGCTCTGAGCCAGAATTGGCTAGAATAGAAACCAATCTATACAGTTTTTCCATGAGTGCCCTAAGGTGTTTAATTGTCTAAAAAATTGACTGATTTGGATAACAAAAAAAAAATATTAATTTGGATAGAATAAGGACCTTTCTTTATACAAGTCCTTGATTTTTTATAACCTCTAGTCCAAAGACACTTCCACTGTGACCTACCTTCTATCCCAAAAAAATTATATCTGTCTTCTAATCAGAAAAAGGGAAAACAATTATATGAAAGATAGTATTACTTTTATCTTTTTGGATGCAGTCAGAAGCATAGCACTGGAACTCATCTAGAGTTTTTTTTGTTTGTTTGTTTTAAAATTTTTTTTAAACTAAGAGATTGCACAAGCATCTGAAGAGAATCTGAAAAACTCACTATTGCAGTTTTCCTGTTTTTGATATGCTTTTTAAGAACTCTTGGTGCTTTATGATAATGTTTTCGAAATTTCTTAAGTCTTTGAAGGGCGCAGTTTTCATGTCACTGTGAAGAATTGTTCCATTTCTTTCTGTGGAACCAACATTTAAAACATGATGTTCTCTGAATATTTTCTTGTAGTTTCTTTTCCTTTGTTGCTGTGTTGTTTTTTTTTACTTTCCCATGGAAGCTAAGCTAAGGAGAGAGGTTTGCATTGACCATGTTGAGCTTGAATGAATCTACCTAAACACAGAGAAAGGGTTTTCTTGTGGTATCTAAAACCACTCTCTGCAGCACAAGTCTAACATAAGGATTCTTCTTACATGCTTCTTCATAATGAGAGAGAGATATATGGATGTATGTATGTGTATTTAGATGAATGGATCTGTCTGTCTGTCTGTCTGTCTATCTATCTATCTATCTATCTATCTATCTATCTATCTATCTATCTATCTATCTATCATTTATGTGATATGAACCCCTTACTTAGTAATATCAAGACCCAAACTCTATTGTCATTGAGCAGAGCAACAACATGATTCGTTCATTCATTGCTAGACAAGGTTGGATTTCCACTGGTGGTAGCAAGATAATGGTGACATTATGTTTCAAGGTATTTTATGTGCAGATTTTTTAAGTCTGTGAGGGTAAATCACTTTTCCAAGTGAGATACATATATTTTGTTGGTCAACATTATGATGTAACCCCTCAGAATACAAATTACTTCTTGTATGCAAAGGGAAACATATCTTCATTTTTGTTCTAAAGACTTTTGCTGTTGTTTTCTTTCCAAAGATTTTTTTTACCTTTTCTTGATTTTGCATCTTTTTTCTTTTTTTTCTTTTTTTTTCATGTTTACTTTCTTCGTTTTCAGGAAAAAAAAGGATTGATTATCGGAATTAGTTATTAATAGAACATTGTTTTTTGAAAAAAAGTGTAAAATAGTACCTAAGGAGTCAATCTGAATAATTTTAAGGCAATGCTATGAGTTGACCTGGAGGAGACACCCACAAAATCAATGGCAATCTGAAGTCAGGTATTTCCTCTACCCAGAACCCATTCTGCCATGATCAGTTATTATTGGTTATGTATATTTTTCTGTCAAGGTTAGTTTAGTCTTCTGCACATTTTGCATGTTTATAAGGTAGGTTTTGGATTCAGCCATACCATTTATTAACCAAATGGTGGATTAAAGAATAGAAAGGAAGGATACAGGTGGAGTCCTGGTTCTATTTTTCCTTTTTTATTGCTCGTTGGGATGGTTGATTTTTTTCCTAGCTTGCATAATATGTCCTCTTGTAGTTTTGCCTGTGTTTTTGTTTTCTGGCTGGGATTGAGAATATGCTTTTACTGTGATTAGAACTAGATAACAGAGGATTACATCTGACTTGCCTGGCATAGGAGTTCCAGCATTTCAGACATTTAATATATTTGTCATTGCATTAGAGTCTACTAATTTAACTTCCTTGACTTTCAACTAACTTGTTTAATAACAGGCCTGACTTGATAAATTATTTTGACAAATTCCTGTTCTCTGCCTACTAATTCCCTTTTTGTAGGAAAAGAACATGCATTTTACAGCTCAGAATTACAGTAGTAATGGAAATAAGATACTTTTTTTTTTCTTTTTTTTTTTACCCTGGATAGTTTCTCACATGGCAGTTTTCTTGCTGATTACAGAACTAAGACCAGAATGAGCTGTACTCTCTGTTTTTTTCTTATGGATGAGTGAGTTGTGGCGGTTTTGGTTTTGTTCGGGTTTTTTTGTGTGTGTGTATCTGTTGGTTTTTTGTGTGTTTGTTTGTGTTGTGGTTTGTTTTTGCTTTTTTTTCTGGATGTTAATGCATTACATTACCTTTCCTCTCCGAGTCTAATCTACTGACTCAGAATGCAAAGGAGTAAACAGATGTTGCATGGGCAAGCTTTTATTTATTTATGTTTTGGAGTAGGGAAAAGGTGTGGCTGCTCTGAAGCAGTGCATGCAGGAAAGCCCCCAGATAGTTTGAACTTACACTTTTAAAAAGATGTAAAAAAAGAGAAGTAACACACCATAGAGCACTGGAAATCAAAAGTTTGGTTCTCTGTGCTTCTATGTGGACTACAAATAGCCTTTCAAACTAGGTTGTGGGTTGGTTTTTTGTGTGTGTGTTTGTTTTTGTTTTTTTCCTGTTCTATAGATGTGTCAACTTTTGTAGTCAGCTATGTCATAGTCTTTAGAGAGTGACCTCAGGTACACGAAGACTGTGCTGTAGGTCAGCCCACACTAGGAAGCTGGGGATAATGTTTATTTGCTAAGAACTAAACTAACACACTATAAATGGCTAAAGGATTAGAAAGAAGCATTTGTGGAACCTGAGGACCAATATATAATGTAATTACAGATTTTCTGTTCTCTACAAAGTGGTTAGAATCAAACTAATCAGGACTCTGTGTTAAAAGAAATTATAACATAGGTGTAATTTCCTTATCAAGTCATTAACTTTCAGTTCTTACAAATCAACAAGAAAGGGAGACCTGAACAGTGTGGTAGAAAGATCACTATCCTTGGTGAGAGTGGGTTTGGCTTTGTGCACAGAAGTAAACAACAGACTACCAGGAACTTCAAAATCACTGTTGTCTTGTACCTTGGTCTTGCCAGAGCTCTGGGAATTCAGGCTGCTGAGTTGAGATAGGTATGCCTGAGGAGATGGGGACAAATTCACAGAATCACAGAATGGCTAGGGCTGGAGGGCACCTCTGGAAGTCATCAGGTCCAACAACCTGCTTATGCAGGACCACTAGAGCTGGTTGCCCAGGACCATGTACAGATGTTTTTTTAATACCTCTGAGGATGGAAGACTCCACAGCCTCCACAGGAAACCTGCGCTAGTTCTCGGTCACTCTCATATTAACAAAGTGTTGCCTGATATTTAGACATAGCATCCTGTGTTTCAGGTTGTGCCCTGCCACATAAATACCTCTCTTCAGGTATTGATTTATGTGGATAAGATGTCCTCCTAAGCCTTCTCCTCTCTAGACTAAACAGACCAAGCCCTATCAGCCTTTCCTCACAGAAGTTCCAGTTTCTTAATGGCCCTTCATTGGACTTCAGTGTGTCCAAGTCTCTCTTATATTAAAGAGCCCAGAAATGGACATAGTGCTCTACCATCTGCTGAGTAGGGAGAAGTTCTTGCAGAGGTCCTCATTTCTTCTCTTTCATCCACCCAGGAGCAGAAGTAGAAGCAAGGCTGGCTCACCACAGCTTTGCCCAAGATCTCTCTCTACCAGCTTTGCCCATGTACCATTCTCAGATCAAGAGGAGCTTTGTTCAAGTTCCCTATTTCGGGGTAGTAACCTTTGACCATGCAATGGTCCTGAGAAGCTTTGAGCCAGCTGTGGATGTGGCACAATATAATGCAGCCAGCTCTGACTGAAAGCAGACATTGGCTCATCATGTTTTTAATGCAGTCATATTTACACTCCACGCACTTAGATCTGATCCAAGGCCCATTGAAATCAGTGGGAGGCTTTCACTTGGCCCTTGATCAGGCTCTTAATTAGTTATACTTCCATTACTGCTCAGCAGGATTCTGAAGGCAGAACCTTGTACATTTCTTACATTCCTGTATCTTTTTTTTTTTTTCTTGAGAACACTCCTGTTATTGAAACACAATATGACGAACCTTCATAAGGTGCAGTAAATGTGCTTTGTTGCATTTTTTCTCCCCTTCATTGCTACACACAAATCTATAGCTCCTGTTTGTTCCCTCCCACAGTAAGCACACTAATTACCTTAAGCCTTTCTACATTCAGTTACAGTAACCTTACTGGAAATTACTTGTAATGAGAGAGACTTCAGGATCTAAACTTAAGCAAAAATGAATTTAATATATAAAAGCATCTAAATGGTATAAGTTATGTTATCCCACTTTGAAAAGTTACACTGAGATTTTATAAGCCTAAAATTTCCAGTGCAACTCAGTGGGAGTTTGGAGTACAACTCAGGCTAGAAAGTTCTAGCAGAGTACAATCTGCATCACTGCAATCCCACACAATTCTGCAAAGCTGGGAGTAAGAGCATTTTTGAAAAAAGGTTTGGAGAGGCAGAAGTGGAGACATCCTAAACTGCTCTGAAAAAAACACAACTAATTCCAGATATACATATTGTAATATATGGTCTGATGGCCTTTTGTCTTTTTTCTTTTTCTTTTTCTTTTTCTTTTTCTTTTTCTTTTTCTTTTTCTTTTTCTTTTTGTTTTCCTTTTTCTTTTTGTTTTCCTTCTAATCTGTTGGACTCCCAGAGGGTCAGATTGTGTTTGCTTAGACTAGACTGGTCTCTATGGAGAATTTACTGTGTAGGATGCTAGGGTAAGCCTTTATAGAGGACTTGCTATACTTCACTAACACACTGAGTGAACATGCTCAGAACAGCACTCACCTTGCCTCACTTCAGACACCCCCAATTTAAGCATCTATTGCAGGTCATCCTGTCTGTCACTATAGGCAATTGGGAAGAAAAGGCACTGCTTTGCTCCCTCATAAAAATGGCATGGGGAATAGTCCTCTTGAGGTAGTTGCTTCCTCCAGTTGGCTAGAAGGGTACCCAGGGAAGGGGGTGAACCTAGAGGTTTAACTTTTTAGTAAGACAAGTCCTCCTCCCTTTCATTGATTGCAGTAGGTTTCTCCACAAGCCCAAAGCACATAGTCTTCATTCTGTTTGACATGGGCATGTTCACACTGAAGGTGAAGTTCAGTGTGAGCAAGTGTACAGCAGGCTGTCTGGGGTAAACATAAGGACAAAGCTAGAGATAACAGACACCTTTGTCAATAAAGCATAACCCTGTCATCTCAATGCCTGGAAAACTCCCAGTCTGTCTACAGCTTTATCAATACCAAGAGCTTTGAGTGCAATGACTAGGAGTATATTTCACCCAGAAGGAAAATCACCTCACACACCAAATACATACGCATTGTGGTATTTAAGGCATAACTCGTGAAAGCCGAGAGAAATCCATCTGGCCTGCCATTTATGGGCAGTTCATTTTTACTGTCACTTTTAAAAAAGTTATGTTAACACCCACCTCCAGGCTAAGTCTTTGCCTATGCAGCTCTGTTCTGAAAACATTTCCTTTCTCAGCTGGAGAACTTGCTCCTGTTTTCCCCATCTCTCTAGCTAGTCTTTCATGTTGCTGGTGCAGAACAAGATACTGAAAATGGCTGCATAAAACGTATGTGTGTGTCTTTAAGGCAGGTGAGGTGAGGTGGCTCCTGCCTTTGTGGCATGCAGGGGTGCTCTAAAAAGATTTTATTTATGCTGCCTGAATATGAGTGACCAGTACTTGAAATTAAAACCCAAAGTAAAACTTTCACAAAAAGGTTTCTTCTTCAGGAAGGACAGGGAAGTGCTTGAAAGAGTCCAGCGCAGAGCCACAAAGATAATTAAGGGAGTGGAACATCTCCCTTATGAGGAAAGGCTGAGGGAGCTGGGTCTCTTTAGTTTGGAGAAGAGGAGACTGAGGGGTGACCTCATCAATGTCTACAAGTATGTAAAGGGTGAGTGTCAAGAAGATGGAGTTAAGCTTTTTTCAGTGATGACCAGTGATAGGACAAGGAGTAATGGATACAAATTGGAGCACAGGAGGTTTAAGGTAAATATCAGAAAATATTTTTTTACTGTGAGAGTGACAGAGCACTGGAACAGGCTGCCCAGAGAGGTTGTGGAGTCTTCTTCACTGGAGACATTCAAAACCCGCCTGGACACGTTCCTGTGTGATGTACTCTAGGTGACCCTGCTCTGGCAGGGGGGTTGGACTAGATGATCTTTCGAGGTCCCTTCCAATCCCTATGATTCTATGATTCTATGATTCTATGATTCTGAATAATTGTACATAGAATCACAGAATCACAGAATGTTTGGAGTTGGAAGGGACCTTAAATGTCATCGAGTTCCAACTGCTCTGAATGGGCAGGGACACATTCCACTAGAACAGGCTGCTCAGAGCCCCATCCAACCTGCCCTTGAACACCTCCAGGGATGGAGCCCCCACAACATCTCTGAGCAGCCTGTTCCAGTGTCTCACCACCCTTACACTGAAGAATTTAGGCTTGATCTGTAATCTGAATCTCTCTTCTTTCAGCTTAAAACCATTACCCCTTGTCCTCTCACTGCAAGCTCCTGTAAAAAGACCCTCCCCAGCTTTCCTGTAAGCCCCCTTCAGGTACTGGAAGGCCACTATGAGGTCCCCCTGGAGCCTTCTCTTTTTCAGACTGAACAACCCCAACTCCCTCAGCCTGTCCTCATAGGAGAGGTGCTCTAGCTGTCGGATCGTTTTCATGACCCTCCTCTGGACACATTACAACAGGTCCACATCTTTCTTGAGCTGGGGGCACCACAGCTGGATGCAGTACTCCAGGTGAGGTCTCATCAGGGCAGAGTAGAGGGACAGAATCACCTCTCTCGATCTGCTGGCCACACTTATTTTGATACAGCCCAGGATGCAGTTGGCCTTCTGGGCTGCAATTGCACATTGGTGGCTCATGTCCAGCTTTTGGTCCACTACTACACCCAGGTCCTTTCCACAGGGCTGCTCTCAAGTGTGTCCTCCTCTAGCCTGTATTCATATCTTGGGTTACCTTGGCCCAGGTGCAGGACCCTGTACTTGGCCTTATTGAACCTCCTGAAGTTCACCTGGGCCCACATACAATTTACCTAATAGGTATACTGAGTATTTTTTATGCATGACATATAATAACTATGTTTTCAAAGTTCAGACCTAATCTGGCACTTCATCTACCACTCTTCATGTCAATTGCTTTCACTCTGATTCCATATTGTTTTCTTTCCATAAATAATACACTGTTTTTTTCTAGCTGACAAAGGACAGTAGTTCTTAAAAAAGGACTTTCTTCCTTCTCCTTATTTGATAGCATCACTGAGGAATCCTAGATAAAAACAAGTAACTTGCCCTATTGTGTTAAGCCTTAACAATTTGCAGGTAATTCTACTGCAATAAATTCTACTATGTTAAGTTGTTGTACCTGAAAAATAGACAACTACCTGCACTGTTAAGGTGTAAGTTACAGTTAGAGCTGTGCTAGTTTCTTCTCATTACAATGTACGAGCAGGCATGGGAGACTCAAGGACACAAAACAGACTGGAAGTGTTTTCCCCAACCCACACTAATTTTTCATTTTGCAAATGGAATAATAAAAAAAAAAATCTCTGATGTTTGAGGAATATGGTTCTTTCCTCTCCAAATATACAAAGTCAGACACTAGTTTTTTAATAAGGTAGGCTCAGAAGCTGAGCTCTGATAAATGGCAAAGCTAATCAGGTCATATTCTAACATCTGAGAAGAAAATGAAGAATCTTAATTGGAAACACATGCTGGGGCTTGGCATATTCTACATTTCCATTATAATGCACATTCAATGGCAACAGCACACAATAAAGATTCAATATCCATCATGAACAAAATACATGGCCTATTTAAAAGCAGAAAAAAAAGAATCCTAGTTGTCAAATGGACTCATTAAATTTGCTTTAATTATGTTAGATTTCTGAAAATTCAAATATTTTGCAATATTTGTGGCTCAGAGATGCATTGCTTGCTTTTTCATTGCAGACGTAGGAGGATGACCTGTTTAGGAGAACATGGTGGCAGTGTTCCCTTCCCTCAAATTTACTATAATTGCTCCAAGGAGTGAGAAATCAATCAGGACAGTGAAATCTGGAATCTTGAGTTCAGCTGTGCTGAAGGAATCTTGTGAGACTTTCAGTCAGTAAGGTTATTTTTTCTCCCTTTCAGCTGTGTATCTCATATTATTGCCCTGTCTTCTAGATCCCCACTGGTGATAGACTCGTTCATGTTTACGAAGCATGCATGTTAGAACAGTATCATTACCATTGACATGACCAGACACAGGTCAGGCTAATTTTCTTTTGAACAATGCTAAGCCTGACCTGTTGAGCTGCCCATATCTGAACTGCTATTTCCAGGACCTGCCTGCAAACCTTTGCATACCTCTGTGCTGTGTTATCAGCTCTTCACATATGCAGATCATACACATACTTAGCAATTGACTTTCTCAAGAAAGGTGATTATCGCAAACTTATTTGCAGTCAAGCTATTGAATTAGCTGTCCCTTTGAATTTACACACACTAGTTCACAAATGCACAGGCACAGTGAGCATGTGCTCACATGCACAAACGTGGGCACAAACACACATACTGTCTGCACATAATTTAATTTGAATTTGGATTTTACTACACTTATTTTCCTTGTTATTTCTGTCAGTAATCTTAATGGACTTCTTTCTTCCCTCTTTATTGGTTCCCGAATTCCTGTTATGGCAAATCAACAGAAAAGACAATATATGGAGAGATAAGAAATGGAGGGAAATCTTTCTCTCCAGATAACAATGTACATTTCTTATGCATGTTGTCTATTTTATTAATGAGTCTGGTACCTCCAGTGTGCTTGGAAGGGATGTTATGCTGACAGAGCCGGTGGAGAAAAGCAGAGTGATTCCCAGTGAAAACTGGTGAGGAAAAATTGCTATTTACAGTCAAACAAAGTCCCCCACAGACTTCTGACTATAAAATATAAATTTTTTAATATAAAAAGCCAGTTAATAACAGTGACTTGCAGATTTGCAAAGCTGAAGCAGAGGCATGGAACTGCATACATCGTGCATTTGGGAAGATTTAAGAATTTCCAGACCTGAGAAAAATAGTGGATGTTTAAATATTTCATCTTGACTTATTATGAGCTGGCATTTTGTTGTACTTACTAATAACTGAATGCATTGTGGTTTTAAAAGGCTTCAGCACAGCCTACCTGAATGTGAATACAGTCAGCTAGGAAACATCGGAGGCAATGGGAGATTGTTACAAAGGGCTCTTGCCTGAATACAGGCTGATAGGTCATATAGGTTAGAAAAAGGGATAACACATTTTTCTTTTAAGCCTATAATTTATACTGAGCTTAAGCCAGTGTGTCCTGGAAGTTACTGTCATATTTTGCCTCTATGGAATTATTTGACAATTTAATTCCAGTTTTGTAATTAATCACAGTTCAATTGGTACTGTAGATATTTCTGATACATGGGAGGAAGGTATGTGTACCAAGAAACAACAGAGAGAATTCAGAGTCAGACAAATATAAACAACAGAGGGGCACACATGTTCAGTAATGTTTGTATAATAACCTATGTGTTCAGCTGCCAGGTATGATTATTTACCACTTTTTTGAGCTGACATAGCCTTGAAAACTATGTTTTGGCCAAAGACAAACTACTAGGCTTGGATTATGTGGTATGGCCTGCTTTTTTACATGAGTAAGAGCAAATTAATTAATGGTGTTCCCTACTGTTATAACCAGTTGAAAAAAGATATCTGTGGGTCATGTTCTTCCCTTGGTTTACTACCTCTGCCCCCAGAAATGTAGAATTGTAGCTAAGGGCTTCACAGACCTGGGGATAAAGCACTGTCTGCTACTAATGCCTGGGAGTTGACTGCCCCTATTAATGGAAAAAAAACTGGTGTCGTCAGATGTCCTAGGGACTTTGATCCTCTCTGCCAACAGTTAAGCATCTTTCTATAGATCCTCATTCAACCCATAAGTGACATAAAATCTAAATAAACTACTTGAGTTGCCTTTGAATGATGTTATTTTAATGAAAAGGTTCTAAAATGTATACACACTGTGGGAATGCTTAATGCATGACATCTCTCTCTTCCTTAGATAGCAGTCCCTTCTGTGTCCCTGGGTGACATACTCTGTCATCTTTTCAATTAGTTAATCACCTCTTTTGTTAAGTAAAGATATATTTTACATTTGTACCCATTGAAAGTCAAGTTCTTTGGTTTGGTATTGAATTATCTATTGGAATGGTCTCCAGCTTCTGGGCCCTTAAAATAATGTAGCTACTCATTTTAATTTTGGATTAAATTTAGATTCAAGTCACGTGAAATCATGCAGTATTCTAAAAATATATCCTGCAGAGTTTTTTTCCATGATTCCCAAGGAGACATAAACAGCATATACAGATATCTGACAAATCTAGTATAGTTTTTGTATATTTATTAAAAGAACATTTAGGTTTGGTATCTATGTTTGATAGTTATTCTCCACCCTACATATACCCAGTGAAATGTGAAAAGGTGTTATAGCATATCCTCATATCAGGATCATTTTACTTCAAGTTCATTCCACAAAGCACAATGCTGCTTGAAAATCTTAGGAGGAATATGAGCAGATATTTCACAAATTATTCATGAAGCTACATTGGATGCATTCCTCCAAACTGTTTTTAAGAACTATTTTACCACACCATTGGGCCTTTAGAATATCTGCTCCTTCCAGACACAGAAAGCTGTCTCTGCTGGCAAAATCCAAGATACTGAACGAAGGTCTAAAAACCAGCAACTGCTTAATTCTAGCAGCAACCTGCATTGTCCCTTTAGTAACAGGTCTCTTTCTTTTCAAGAGGATACACCAAATTTAACTTTCAGTGGAATTTTCCATACAACCATGTTTCCCATAGATAATATATTCACCAAGCCTGCAGAAACTAAAGAAATCTTAGCCAGCAGTTGTGGAACTCATTTCACCTACTTTTTCTTTCTTAAATGACGATATTATTTCTGCTCCTTTTGTAGTCACTGGAGGCAAAAACAAGCAGGCAATGAGCAGGCAGCAAATAGGCACTTCCAGAGATCATTTTACCCCACTAAAAACTGGATGTGAGATAGAAAATACTTATTCCTTCTTCATTGACTGGCTGCAAAGGGAGCAATCCAACTTACTCTAGATACCTAAGTTTTTGACAGTTAGTGTGACTGAAATGGCTGATTTTTATTAAGATACACTGGAAATAATGACAATTTTTGGCAATTGCATCATGTATCCTTGATGAAATAGTAGCACAGAGCAGTTGCATCGTCCTTCCCAGAGATTAAAAGGAATAGTTGACCCATTACAAATTAAGATGCTGCTTAGATATCCACTGTCCTCCAAGGCTCTGTCTACACAAGTAAGTAAAAAATGTGCATGAATGTTATGGCCACTGGAACTCAGTAGTCTGTAATTCTGAACTGTTAGAGTGCCCATGAACATAGTTTTGGCCTAGGTCAACCAGCAGTCTCACACTCACAGGTATTGGTTGGGAGTTAATATAAGATAAAACCCATTTCTGACAAGAATTTGGACATATCTATAAGTTTTGGAGACTGGGAGGGTTTGGTACTAGTACTTCTGTGTCAGAAGACAATCCCAGGCATTAGTTTATTAACACAGTGGCTGACTTAGCTGTGCTCCCCTTCTTATATTTATGAGACTTTTAGCATTAGAAAAGCCTATCTCTTGGGCTTTGTCACAGCTACTCTTTGTCATATAGGATCTAGGGAGTGGGGTGGTGTTTAGATTCCCAGTCATATAAAATCAATTTTAATATATTAAAGGTATCCCCTTGGTTCTGGCAAGCTAGCACTTAAATCTATGTAATTGGAAACTGACTTAATTTAAGATTATTTTAAATTTTTTATTTCACTCAGCCTTTTATTTGATGGGGAAAATGAAATGTATACAGTGTTGGAGACATAAAGGGTCATTTAGCTGGAAGGTATCAATTTATTTCTCACCTTCACTTCTAAGAGGTAACGTCTGAAAAAACATGGTCTTTCTATAAACATTATGATAAAAACTATTAAAATGCTCAAAGTGTGTCAAAACACTGTTCTATTTAGCTTTTCCCCTTCTACCTTGAATCATAAGTCTCTTTTCTTGTTACTAAGTATATCTCCCATTTTACTGCTAGAACACCCACCCATAGGATTTACATGATACAGCAGTGTCTAGTATTTTATTGTGTCATCTTACAACTTAGATGCAAGTTGTAAGAGTGTTAACTGCAGAAGTGATAAGCTGCAGATTGTTTACTTTTGGACTAATTTCTCCTTTCCTAATGATGATTAAGTAACACGGAGGAAAAGTTATATCTGATGTCCAAGCAGGTGCACAGTATTTCTACTTGTTTATATTTTATCAGTGGTCCATCCCTAATACATACCTGACATAGAGGTAGATAACTTTTTTGTTATTATTTTTTAATTTTTTTTTTCCCCCCATGAGACTCACATACAGCTCCTAGCAAAAGAACTGCAATCTAATAAGAGGTAGTTTTTCGTATTCCACCTGTCAATGCTGGACTTAATAGTACTCATTCTTCAATTTATTTATTTTTTTTTGCCAATGACTGCCATTTTTACTTTAAAATCACATGTCTAGTATCGGAGGTATTTATTTTTTATGTAAAATTATGTATTTATCTTAGACACACAGGTGAAACGTGTGACATAGCACTGATGTCTGTTTATCTTTCTTTACTGATGAAACCTGGATTCAAAGGGCTACTAAGAAGTTAGACTGCAAAGATAACCCTGAAAATGTCCTTCCTTCTGCAGTGGAAATTAAATGGGTGTCATAGATGTCATGGAGTTTGCAGATATTTTTCATCAAAACTTATGGTATAATAAAGATACATGCTAGACTTTGTAAGGATTGGGGAATACTATATTTGAACAGGGGGAGTGGGAGAGAAGACTGCCAAAACATAGATTACAAAGCAACAAAATCTTAGGCTCAAAGGTTATTCAGAATGGTATTGTGTAAGTAAAGGCAGCAGCTCTGCTGCCCAGCTGCTCCAAAGATGCCAACAGTGGTTTTAATCTTGCCAAGGGGCTAGATGCCAGTGACAAAAATTAACATGGCGTAACAGCTGGTTGTTTTTTTTTGTTTTTGTGATTGCCACCCAAAGAGTGAGAAAGGAACATTCAGCTGCTTCAATATGCGTGACTGAAAAGGACATAGATTTTTTGTGTCCTCTGTATGAGAATATGCTTTTGTGCACTGATGGTTTTCTCAGCCTGTTCTCCTTTGCAGCCCACACGCTGTATGGACTTCAAGGCAGTGACATTTTAGGACTGACATCAAGGCTTCTCCCCAGTCATAGCTGTTTGTGGGGTCCTGAGTCCAGAGTGACTCAGTTGGTGTTCTGGAACCTTTCTTGGTAAAGGCCTCCTCTCTCCTCCTCCTCCTCTGCCAAATGTCTCAGTGAGGGAGCCAAGCATGCTTAAGCTTTTCTCAACATCTGCTCATAGGGCAGGATGCTTCTGGCAGACACAACCAGTCTGCTGTAACTTACAGGCAACGTGATAAAGCAGCTGTCCTACATTTCTAAATTGCTGAGCACCTTGAAGAAACATTTGGCTAAAAGCAACATAAAACAACTTTGAATCCATTTTAAGTGGAGACTCAGTGATAGGAAAGCATAAGAAAGAATGTAAAAAGTCATCAGTCATGATCAAACTTGGCTGTTAGATGCTTGCTTTCAGAAGCTGGATGCTTATCTTGTGCTTAACTCCCTAGAGTAAGAAAGTATCAGATGTTTCAGGATGGAATATGTAAGACCCAGCATGTTTGGAAAAGGTATATTGTTCTCCAGTTGTTTCAAGCGCTTCGCTTTTGTAGCCAATTATTCTTGTTTAAGGGGAATAGCCTGTGCCGTTTCTTCAATTTGTCAAGATAATTTTGAATGCTAATCTTATCCTCTAAAATGCTTGCACACTTTATAAGCATAATTGATTCCATCATTCAGAGCATCAATGCATTATAAGACAGAACTGGATGCTCTACAGACCCATCCTGACGCATTTTCCATACTGGCAGTGAACCACTGATAGCTCTTCCCTGGAACAGTTTTACAAATAGTGTTGTAACAATGACTAGGAAACTTCTTCTAGACCAGGTTAGCATACTGTGACAGATGGTGTAATGTCTTAATAAAATCAAAATGTATGACCTCCTCAGCTTGTTTCTTAGCCTGTGCTGATCTACCATGGAATGAAATTAGACTGATTTGATGTGATGTGTTGTTGATAAAACCATTTTGGCAGCTCTCAGCATGTATTTTCTGTTGTCTAAAGCAGTTTCTATATTTTAAATAGCTTAAGTTAAGACGAGTGGTCCATAATTCACATTTCTGTTCCTTCTTGTGCCAGACATCCTTTCTGTTAAAGACAAGCACAATATTGCTCTTCCCAATCTGCTAGAGTTTCCTTCATTTTCTCTGAAATATCAGGTAGCTTTGGTGTTGTCTCAGAAAGTTCTTTAGTGTATTCTTCATGCTTAATTTATTTGAAAACATTTAGCTTTATGTACACATTTAGCCTGTACTTTCCCAGTTATAGGGTAAGCCCTTCCTTCTTGGTTTGAACAATCCCAGTGCCTCACTCACCATACACCTTTCCAGTGAAAACTGATGCAAAAAAATGCATCAAATACTCTTTATCCTACTGAGCATTATCTGCAGCTTTCCTTCCTGTTGAGAAACAGGTCAGGACTCACCCAGAGCTTCCTCTTACTACTAATCTACTTGCAAATTAATTCCTTGCTGTCTCTGATACCTCTTGCAAGCTGTATTTCTTTTTGTTTCTTGGCTTCCAGAGTTAGCCTCTATTTCTTTCAGCAATTATCTTCAATGCCATGACATAGTTTGTGTACGCTTCCTTCTTGTAAGGTCAATGTGAAATTCACAAGTTTGCCCAGCTGATTCTTACTACATTCTTTATACTTCATCTGGATTCCTCTGTGTGTGTGGTCCTGTGTGGGTGTTTGCCCTTTCTTTGAAGGATAGCTTTCTTATCTGCTGGAGTTTTCTACAAAAATCCCATAAAATCCTGTGATCAACAGCTTCTGCAGTCTGAGTGATCTTCTAATTACCCACAAGAGTTCATCTACTGATCCTTCTAGTTAAGCAACCTATTTTAAATCCCTTATATGTCAGCACCCTATCCTTTCCTCTTCTATCATTGCCACCTTTTCAAGCCTCTGTTGCACCAGCTAACTTGTTATCTTGATCATCTAGAAAGATGCCTATGCTAATGCAACAAAGGAAATAAAAGGAAAATAATCAGACTTGTTCAGTGAACTGACTCGCTCATTCACTTCATCCTGTTTATGACCTTTTAATGAATGACTCTATGCATTCTTGTGATTTTACGTCCTTGTCAAAGTCACTGGTGTTTACACATACCAAGATTCATAGAATCATAGACTCATTTAGGTTAGAAAAGACCCTTAAGATCATAGACTCCAACCATTAACCCAGCACATCGTCAAGTCCACCATTAAATCGTATCTCTAAGTGCCATGTCCACACATCTTTTAAATATCTCCAAGAATGGTGACTCAACCACTTCTCTGGGCAGACTGTTCCAATGTTTGACGACTCTTTCAGTGAATATTTTTTTTTCCTAAAAGTTTCTGTCATCTTTGCCTTCAAAGGCAGTTAAAAATCCTTCTTCAGGAGTTTATAAGCAACGCTGATCTTCCTTGTCTTTGTCAGGAAGAGTAACTCCTTATGACTAGCTCATGTAACACCATTCTGTAGTCAGAAAAGCCACACTCCATCCCAGTTACACTATGTGAGTAGGGGGGCATGAACCCTACTTATCCTTTCAGAAGCTTGTCCCTTCACTAAAAGAACAGGCCAAACCCATGCTCCTGATATTCCTTTCTATAAGTCCTTTGCCCCAGCTCTCTCAGCTTCCTAATTGATTTTGATTTTTTCATTCAAGGTAGTATCAGTAACTGGAGTAAGAAACATGGTTAGTGGTACAGGTAAGTCTGAGCAACTTTTCATTCAGTTCAGACTCAGGCTGCTTGGCAGTAATGCATCCTCTGAATTCTTAATGACTTTATTTGTAATAGATTTGGAATAGATTTATTTATTTTTTCTTCCTACCGGGACAATATGTCTGTTCCTGATCTCAGCAGAGTGTTACTTGGGAGCTGGAAACTGCCTGTCTCCAGGGATGGATGTAGCTAACTTTATCCCTTCTCTTCCTCTTATTCTGTTACTGGTACTGTTGCAAAACCTATACAATCCTCTAGTGTCTCTGTTTTTGAGTTTTTCTTCATTAAAATGTTTATGATCTTTGTTTCATCTGATGGCTCAATCTCACAGCCTTCCTTCATGAGTCTTGTGAAATTCTATTAAGTTGCATGCCCAGTGCTGAATATCTTTCACCTCTTGACCAACATGGAATGGGAAATACAGGCCTTGCAAATGTAGTTCTGGCTTGGGATGAAGAATTGACCTCATCTGTCACTGTCCTTAGTGATGCAGGTTGACAAATAATTGAGAGACAAGATACCTCTTGTGGAACTGCCTGTGTTCATCACCCTTTGTTATGAACATTGTGATACTTGTTAACATGTTATATTTAAAAATCCTTCCTGAAACTTGAATTTAATAGCTCTTGGTTGCTGCTGGGCAATCTGTTGACCTATATGAATTCTGCTGCTTTGTTGTAAGGGAGACACTGAATCCTGCAGTGAATTAATGGTGGGACATTTGTTGTACGGAATTGCTAACTTAGGTTCTGAAAGTTGTAAAGCAGTGTTAGCATGAGGGTGTGCCTGTTTCTGTAGTCCTGTCTTTTGATAGAACTAATTGTCCATGGAGTACCACCACATAGGATTTTCGGGTCTGAAAATAGCTCAGCCACAGCTCAGTCTCCGCACTGCATTTTGCAGTATGCTTTACATACCTAGAACAGAGCTTAAGGTCTTATGTGCATCTTGAATACTGGGATTTTAATAATTAATCGGTATTGCTGCTCGTGATATTTGACCTTTCTGTCTTCTTTTAACCTCTCTTCAGGCACAGTGGGAGAAATTCACCCTCTTGGTGAAGGAAAGACTAAAATTTCTTCACTGAAATGTAAGAAAGTTTACAGAGCTAATGGGTTCTCTTGAACTCTGCTGTTAAAACATCATTCTCTGCTTTCTTGATCCCAACACTACTCTCTTTTTCATTGTAATTGCACTGTCTTTTATCAACAGCAGACCTGATTCTCCAGTGCATCATGCCCTGTATGTGCAAATGTTGCACATAATGATGTTGCACCTTAGGGAGCCAGTCCTACTGAGAGGGCGGATTTACTTCGCCTCATGCTGATGCCCATATGCTCTTTTGGAGACCTGCTCTAGTATTTCTGCATGTTGCTCACACTCTTGTGAAGTGGATGTCAAGTTTTCCCATCCTGATTTTCACAGTTACATACATGGCTCTCTGGAGTTCAAGACAGGTGAGAATTATGCTTATGGCTTTTGAACGCTGTTACTTTGTAATGGCAACTGGTCAACTGGGAGTTAGTACCTTTCTCCAAATAGATAGCTGAACGTGGCTGTGCTGTTTTGAGCTTGGCTCTTGCACATGGCTAGTTATACAATACTGCAGCAGCATGAAAAGACAATAGTTACTTGATGAGGAAAGTGACAGTGGAATGAAGCACTGAATTTCATTACAAAGGTGAACTGTTTTGGTTTGTGACAGCTAATAGAAAGAAGTTATTTAACAGGGATTATTTGAATTGGAGGATAATTGTACCAGGCAAAATGTCCACCTCTCCATGTATGTAATGAAGTGCTGTAGCACATGAATTTAATGCAGTGAACTGATAAAAAGCATGCAGGATTGCATACATAGTACTAGATACTTCTGGCCCCAGTTTGCTGTGAATAGGTGACTTTTTTGCAATAGTTGACTGTGGCATTCTTCTGCCATTCAAAAACCCCCAAGTGGGCATATCTGTTTGATCATGAACAGCACGTGGAGACCATGCTGGAAGCTTTTGGAGTCTGATGTTTCCCATTCGCAGTACTAGACTGAAGGCACTAAGATCCAGCCAGTATAGTACAGAACATCTATACAGTCTGTGTTAGCAAAGAACCTGACCAAGACTGGGAAAACATTCTAATTCATCTGTGAGTCAGCTTCCCATACATGTGTCCACACATCCTGAGGAATCTTCTCTGTGGGGATAAAATTTCTGCCTGGTATGGGATGGCTATATTCAGCAAATCTCCAAGTTTCTGTCCTCTAGTATACGGTCCATTCCATAAAACAGCAGTGAGATTTCATGGCATGCAAATCAGGACTTACTTTGCTCTGCATTGCTTTCCTTCATATCTTCTTTTTATGGCACTGCCAATAATGTAGAGCTGCAAGATGCTGTATGTTGCATCTATTGTATAGATGCTAAGCTTGAAATTCTGTGGGAATTGCTAGAAGCAGGAGAGCTTCACTTTGAGATACTACTTAGAAGTAGTAATCAGAATAAACCATTACTTGAATTTAAATGGAATGTATGTCACCTGAACGCTCAGTCTTTGATGAGTCTGAGAGAGAATAAACAGAGCCCTGCACCATTGCTCTTTCTGTCATTGTCCTGATGCTGTTGCTTTGTTGCCTAAACTGTAACTCTCATTTGTGTTTTTTTTAAGTGAGGACTGTGTCCTTTGATCTTGTTCCATTGCCTGTAGAAGGGATACAGTTTAATAAGGGCTACAGTTAATTTTTGTTTAGAAACTGGAGTACTCTGTCTGCCTATGGTTAGTGATCTGAAGTGTTACTTAGTGTTTATCAGCACTTCACCCATGCATGTTCTTGGGGACATGTAACATTCCAGTGGAGAAATTTAAACCATTTCAGTATAGGTGAGGACATGTACTAGAGGACGGAGTTTACTCGCTTCTAATCTGGGCAAATTAGAATGTGCCTACTTCTCACAACAGGGTAACAGGTCCGTTTTTCAACATACCTTTACAATCCTGAGCTTTCTCATTAATATACATTGAGAAAAAGCGAAGAACATTTTCAGGAGGGATGTGGGAAGTCCCTCCAAGTGTGGAGGGTAACCTTGGCACATTTTTCAAAGGCCCAGTTGGGATAAAGAGCTTTGCTAAAAAGCCTTGACAAGCTGAATCAATAAAAAATGCCTTTTAAAAATTCTTCTTCCTTTTATTGCTGTTGTTGTTGTTTTGTTTCATCTTGTTTAGGTTTGTTTTTTCTACAGATGTAAGGAGCAAGGTGAAAAAAAGGCAAGTGAAAGATCAGCCACTTGGGGGGTGTAAATAATGACTATTCATTTTATTTCAGTACCTGAAACAGATGTGGTGGCCTAGGGTACAGTCTAGAGACACTTGCATTCATGGAGCTAAGAAAGATGCTGAAGAAAGAATTTGATCAAAATTAAAGCAAAGCAGGAGTGCATTTGTTTCAGTATTTCTTGTAATGCTCTTGCTGTGCTTTTATTAGTGGACTGAATGGCTGTAGTTTAATTGAAGTCACTACTGTAGCAGCATAAGCAAATCAGAAAATTGACTATCTTAGAAAAAAAAACTGATTATGTGATAGTTAATGTAGTTAATTCACATTTTCAATTATTATCCCACAAGGATATGTCTATGAGGAAAATACCACTATGCTAAAGTTCTTCTATGAAGATTGATATACATGAAAAAAATTAAGTGTTTCAATGTGTTCCTGCTGAAATGAGTAGGAAAGCTCTATTTCACTTCAAAAGGAGTGGCTACCTTTTATGTATGACTAGTATCAAAAATACCCAGCTGAAAATATCAGAAGTAAACAAGCTCATGTTAAGGAGTGAGAAGTAAACAAACCAAAACTCCTATACTCCTATGTAAAACTGCATGTGCCCAGATAGCTCTATGTTGTGTGAGCAGAGCTACTCACACAGCAAACATTTGCCAAGAAAATGAGTAAACATTTTTAACATTTACCTTTGTTATGCTGCAAATGAGTTAAAAGTTTCTCTAGATTCTTTATCTTCCTGTTTCAGAACACACGCACACAGAAAGATTACAAAGTATTTGGTGACAGTAGGAATTCTATAAAAGCAACAATTTATACAAGAAAATTCTAAATCCGATTCTAGGCTGGGACGCTGTGCTCCTACTTCTGCAGGAGAAAGATTTACAAATTAAATATAACTGTTCTAGAAATATGACACAAATTTGGAAATGATTGCCAAGTAATCACTACATGATAGAGTATTCACACAGAAAATCAAGTTATACCCTGAGAATCAGCCAAGTTAGCATCAAGAGACGAGCATACTCAAAGTTGAAGGAATTAAAGAAAACTGAAAATGAGAATAATGAATATGAGAATATTCAAATGAAAATATGTCAGAAGTTCCATGATGACTGTAAAAAGGGAAATTATATGCTTTCCTTCTAAGAAAGACAAGAAGGTGAATTTAGGGAACTACAGGCTGATTAGTCTTTCTTCAGTCCTTGAGAAAACTATGGAGGAAATTCTCAGAAAAGCTATTTACAGAGACATGAAAGACAAGAACAAGACCAGGAAGAGTCAGCTTGGATTTTTCTCTTGACAAATCTGGCAGCCTTCTACAATGAAATTATTCCGTCTGTGGATGAGGAGAGTACAAAATCATTAGCAAGACTATCTCATAACTTCTGCTAGCCAAACAAGGACAATTGGACTGGATGGGTAGACTGCATGGAGAGATGGAAAATTGGCTGGATCTTTGAAATTGAAAGATCTGTAGTTTCAAATTTAACAGTTCATGGTGCTCCTTGGGAGTTGATACCAGTTGAGGCCAGTGCTAATGCCTTCATCAGGGACCTGGACAACAGAAATGAAGGCATCTTGGCCAGCCTCCAGATGACACTGTACTGGAAAAAGCAGTTTATGCACAGGGAGGGTAGAGATGTTACTCAGCAGGATATAGACGTACAAGAGGAATGGGCTTTCAACTCATGAAGTTGAACAAGAACAAATACAAAGTCTTGCTCCTGGGGAAATGCAAGCCATGCATCAATACAGGCTGGGGACCAACTCACTCGGTAGCAAGACTGCAGGAAGGACCCATGTTTTCTACACACAGCAAGGTGCACATAGATCATCTGTGTACTCTGACAGTGATGAAGGCTGAATATATACTGGGATGTACTGGTAGCAAATTAGCAAGCAGGTTGAAAGAAGGAATTATTCCCTTCTGCTTGGCTCTGGTGAATTTTTAACACAGACCTCCAGAGGTCCCTTCTAACCTATTTTTTCTATAATTCTGTGAAAAGATTTCATAATTCTTATATTAAGTGAAGTTAATAAGGTTTTGTCTATGTTTATTCTAAGGTTTTCTCTATGTTTATTAGAGGTCCATGGTAGGACTACAGTTAGAGTACTACCTATACATACACTGAACAAAAGTACTTTCACATGGACCACAATCTCAAAGTCAGCAGGATTTACAAGATTAGGTCATGGATTATTGGTATAGAGGAAATATTCACAGGCAAAATAAACGTAAACCATTTTATTTTGCAGTTACTTGTATGAACATTTTTATCAGGTAGGGAAGTTTTTCAAAATTTTGTTTTAACTTTCAGTTCTAATAGTTCTAATTTTGACCTCTGTACTAATCGTTAGTAAATGTTGATCTAGCTGCACCAGAACTACCCTGTTCTCCTCCTCTTTTCCTCCCACGTTGGAGCGTGGGATTAAGTAGAAGTACTAATTCTAGGTTATTGAGTATTTGATGATTACAGTTATAACTGAAGAGAAACGTCTGAGACTTAGTTGTGGAGTTGGGTTGTTTATTTTTTTTTTATGTGGATATTTTTAGTTTTCTTTGTGGGCTTTTTTTTGAGTTGTTTGGTTTTTTTCTGATTACACATCATTGACTGTGAAGCTCAACTGACTATGAAGCCAACACACAAATCCAGTCTTTAGACTGTAATTATGCTGAACATACGCCTTGGGTTCAGCCTCACTCAACACATAAAGTAGGAGTGCAGTTCGGAGTAGGATCCACCTGGCTGGAGAGAAGCCCTGTGGAAAGGGACCTGGGGGTCTTGGTGGATACAGGCTCAACAGGAGTGAACAGTGTGCTGCAGGGGCAAAGAAAACCAACAGGATGCTGGGCTGCATCAACAGGGGCATCACCAGCAGAGATAAAGAAGTCATCGTCCCACTCTACTTGGTGCTTGTCAGACCACACCTGGAGTATTGCCTTCAGTTCTGGTCCCTGCTCTACAAAAAGGATGCAGACAGGCTGGAGAGGGTCCAGAGAAGGGCCACAAAGATGATCAGAGGACTGGAGGACCTGCCATATGAGGAAAGGCTGAGAAAACTGGGTTTGTTCAGCCTTGAGAAAAGAAGGCTTCAGGGAGACTTTATTATCACCCTTCAGTACTTAAAGGGTGTCTACCAAAAAGATGAAGACTCCCTATTTATGAGGAATCACATGGAAAAGACAAGGGGTAATGGGCACAAATTGCTCCTGGGGAGATTCCGATTGGACACAAGAGGTAAATTTTTTGCCATGAGCACAATCAAATGTTGGAATAATCTCCCAAGGGAAGTGATAGATTCCCCCACATTGGACAGTTCTAAGTCTCAGATTGACAGGGTGCTGAGCCATCTCATACAAACCATAGTATTACTTAGAATGACTGCACCAAACGATCCTTGAGGTCCCTTTCAACCTGGCATTCTGTGAAATTTAGATTTCACAGAAATGAAAAGCTTTTCTCCCTCTTCTGCTCATAAGGGTGGTGCTTGAGGCCTTGTTTTTAAGATCAAATGAAGATCTCTTGTAATTTCAGTTGCCAGTGTTTGATCTCCTTTACCAATTGCAAAGCACAGATCCTTAGCCTGACTTTATCTTAAGCCGTCTGGGTTAGCCCTGCCAACACACTTGATAGCTGCAATGTCCCTTGGTATTTTAATGTGCCTACTGTTCAAGAAAGTAGTTTTTCATTAGGCTTGATCTAATGTTTTCTTACTACTGAAAGGGTCTTCTTTACACAGGACCTAGTCCTGCATAATTGTGAGCCACATATCTCTTTCAGGAATAAAGTATTTTCCCCTCTCTGTTTTTCCTTTATCATAGTGGCTTGTATAAATAGCTGATGGAATGGTTCCATTTGTTGCCACAAACTGATGCGAGTCTGATCCTGGAATTCTAGTTTATGGGAAACTTAATAGAGGGAAAGTAGTAATAACATAAATCTGACTTTATTCTGAATTTTGAAAAAGAATTACAATATTTCATTGCTGGGTGTGAGGAAATAGAACAGATTACATTTTTTTATGCCTCTGATATGACCATTTCAGCTGTGCTCACCTTGACCATTGTTGGCTGACATTCCATGCAAGTCTCAACACCATTAATTTTAAAATAATCTGCCTGGAAAGATATTTTCATATTTCCTCCCAAATCCATGCTTTGCCCTAAAGCAGGCTGATCTTCACTAAAGGTCAAGCAGAAATACTCAGGCTCCAACTCCTGGTGAATATTTGGGTTGATACATTGCCATCTCTGTTGAAAATGTGCTATGTTTACTCTCAGGGAGCTGCAAAACTCCAATAGGAATACCATGTGCCTGCAGTATGGCAATATGTGAAAAACTGTGTCTTAAAACCATGATAAAGGGAAAGGATTTAGAATACTTTTAGACTTTTCTAGAATAGATCAGTTGATCATTTTCTCCTGTATCTGCTGGCTGCACACTTAAAATTATGGAGCACAAATAGGAACAAAGTTTAGGCTGGATTATACAAAGATTTCTGATGACAGTTTTAGGTAATGAAGTAATCCTGAGATGTACTAAGGAAGATGTAAGTCATACCTCTCTCTTCTACATACTACCCTATTTAAAATTTACATTTAAGATCTGATATTAAACCCACTGAAGTTAATGGAAAGTCTTAATGCTCTTTGACCAAAAGGCATACACAAGATAACATTTTTTCTGTGGTTCTATTTCTGTAATAGCTATCCAGGATTTACTATTCCTATAAATTTTCAGCAAGGCTTCCTCCAGCTTCTTTTGTTATTAGTATTACTTTCCCCAGTAATAATATGATACATCTTTTCTCTTCTGCATGTCTAAGGGCCTACCTGAGTTTCCTACTAGCCAGCACCTTAATTCTCTTATAAGATGTGAGTTGTTTGTGACTCCCCAAACCCATCAGTCTGGCTTCTGAATGCAGCTGTAATTAAAAAAAAACAACAAACAAAACAAAACAACAAAAAACATTGAGTTTTGTTCTTTGTAAACATTGCAAGCCAGAACTTCTTATTTCTGCTTGTTTGAGTTTTTTTTGTTTGGTTTGGTTTGGGTTTTTTTTGTTTGTTTTGGTGTTTTTTTGTTTGTTTTGGTTTTGGTTTTGTTTGTTTGTTTTTTAATTCTTTGACTTTACACATTAAGGTTAAATTCTGCTTGGAGATACATTGGCTTAATGTCTTCTGTTTCATGAAACAGCAAAGCTGTTTCCTATAGCAAACAATGCTGGAATGCACTGTGGCAGCAATAGATGTTTGCTGTTTATACATGGTGGGTGCTACTTCTTTTCTGGATGGCAGTTTAGGATACCTTTGTAATTATGTTTTATATATCCAGAAGGAAAAGGCTTTGTTAGTGTTAAGTTAGTGTATTAACTGCTGTAGCTCTTGTGGAATGCATTTCCAAGTCCTGCGATATGGTAAGAGGTGGATTTGAATTAAAACAATAAATTTTTTAGTTGCAGGGGGTAGAGAAAGGGAAATAGTGATCAGCAACATGCAGATGTTGCAAATAGACCTACATTTTCAGTGAGCCATACCATAACTGTTAATTCAGTTGTTCTGGATATGGAAGTATAGGGCTTTTCTCCTTTCCCTTTTTCATATTTCTTTCTTCCTTCTCTTTTGAGCCTTTCTCTTTTTCAATACTTCCAAATTTTTACCTTCTTAATTTTTTTTACAGAATTTCACAATCTCTGACTAGCAATGAAGAATTTAGTCAGACCCAGAATTTGGCACTGGGATGCAACAAAAGTTTGTGGTCACCTCTTAAAATCTGAAGTCCAGTTCTAGAGAAAAAAGCAATATTAATGAATGTCCGGAGAACAGTAATGTGAGAGCTGTGTTTTTACATACTGCATAGCATTCTTAAGTGCAAAGTCAACACTTATCAACAACTACAAAACAACCACAACTTACAACAACCACAAAATTTTATTGTAAATATCCTACATGCAGTCCTAGTACCCGTCACTAGAACATTGCAGATCTTGATGGAATATTTTCTTCATAAGTAGAATCTTCTGTTGTTTCTTTTGCTTTCTGATTTTAATTGCAACTTTTGTATATTTCTGGAAAGTAGATTGATGGTAGTTTGTAATCCTGAAAGACTTCTGATGTACTTTATGCTTTAATGTAGTTATGCCTAATAGATGAAATACAACAGCTTTGTAAGATTGTTCATATCCTTGCCAGATACTTGGGTGAGATAAATACTTATCTAAGTTTATTTAACATGGTTAACTACCTGAAAGTATTAGAATTCTTATACAGCTATTCACAACAGCCAAGGATTGCAAGAGAGATGCTACATTTTATGAGACAGCCCCAGTCTGATGTACACACCACACCACGTAGTGCTTATGGGCTGTGATCCAATAGCTTCCCTTCTCCTCTCCTGTAAAAATGATGCTAGGGGAAGATTTGATAATCCCTAGTTCCCAATAATTAAGTGAGGCATTTTGTTTATTTTCCATCTGACTGATATGCTTTCCTGCATTTGTAGCAGCACAAGCCAGTGGCATCCTAAGGAGAGCAGAGCACTAGGGCTGTATCAAAGCTGGTACAGCTTCCTTTACTTCCCTACCAGCTCAATCTTCTTTCCTTTCTGCATTGACACACAGGCCATGGTTCAGAGCCCATTGCAATTGATGACAATCCTGATATCTGTAGACATCTACTAGTTTTAATTACTAAAGACTTTTCCTTCCATTTCCTTGCATAACTATGTCCTCCCTGCTCCTGCTATTCGTTCCAGCACTAAGTGAAGGCCACCTCTGAGGCCTGCTGAGCCACTTCATGCTGCAGCTGGAGAGTGTCAGAAACAATGGGAGAAAAAATTAAGCCTTCGTTCTACATGATATTGAGATTTTTATAAGCCAGCCAGGAAGACAGTGGTGGAGGACCTTGCAAATGAAAAAGTTTAGTGGTAACATTCTGTATGGGAGTTCTGAAGACAGGAGTTCATCGCACCTTCTGCACCTGTAGATTGCCACATTAATTTAATTACTTGAGATGCATCCCATGAATGTTAAGGCACCAAAATGTGACATCTCTAGACATCTATTTAGATCTTTTATGGACTAAAGTTGCTTTTTAGTGTTGCCGTTCAGAGTTGTCCAGCTCTTTTCTAGGACTAAGGGAGTGATTGTGCCCCTGTATTCAGCACTGGTGAGGCTGCACCTCGAGTACTGTGTTCAGTTTTGGACTCCTCACTACAAGAAGGACATTGAGGTGCTGGAGCAAGTGCAGAGAAGGGCAATGAAGCTGGTGAAGGGTCTGGAGAACAAGTCTTATGAGGAGTGTCTGACGGAACTGAGGTTGTTTTGTTTGGAGAATAGGAGGCTGAGGATGTCCTGAAAGGATGTTGCAGTGAGTTGGGGGTTGGTCTCTTCTCCCAAGTAAGGGACAATAGGACAAGAAGAAATGGTCTCAGGTTGTGGCAGGGGAGGTTTAGATTGGATATTAGGAAAAATTTATTCACTGAGAGGGTAATTAAACACTGGAATAGGCTGCCCAGGGAGATGGTTGAATCCCTATACCTGGAGGTGGTTAAAAAATGTGAAGATATGGTGCTTAGGAATATGGTTTAGCACTGGAGTTGGTGGAGATAGGTTAATGGTTGGATTTGATGAATTTAAAGGTCTTTTCCAACCAGAGCGATTCTGTAATTTCAATGATTCTATATGGAGCCCAGGGAGGCTATACTTCCAAAGCAGGAATTGCCTAGTGAAGCTTTTTCTGTGAAAATCTGAGGCCATGGAAATCAATGGGGAATTACCTCTCCGTGTCCAAATAGCTATTGAGCTGAAAGAAGAAGGTTCTTAATTACTACCATTTAGCATAAATGCTTCTTTTCAAGAATGAAAAATTGATCTGACAAGCTGATAGAAACTGCAGACTGTGTGTGTCAACAGGAGAGTTGGGGGGAGAAAAAGCAGGAAGGTAGGAAATGTCATTATTTTCTCATTCTTCAAATTAATACTTTGAGGAATAATTTGGCAATTGCTCATTTTTCTAATGAACGCCTGTTCTTGATTATGATAAATACTAAATTATACTATAATTTCTCCTTTGCTTTCACAGGCAATGTTTTCTGTATTGACAAGACACAATGAGATAGTTTTGTTTGGGTTTTTTTTGAACAGGAAGCAAAAAGCAGAGAATTTCTTGCAATGCTGCAAATTGCTCTGAGCTGGTGAGCCTAATGCAGGAATGCTTATGATAAAACACTGCAGAACACAGTTGATTAGAGCATTGAATTAGCTATGCTTTTGTGCACTCTTATCATCTTGTTCGTTCTTTCAGCCTTCTATTTCACCCTTTCAATCTGCACATTATGGTTTTCTTGTCCAGAAGTTTTACTGAGAATTCAGCACAAATGCCAACACTTGCCTTTCATCAGAAAACAAGCCCCAGTGTTCTGCTCCAGTGAATCCCAACAAATCCTGTGCATGGTGGCCTCTTCAGGTCACACACTAAGAGTCTATGTAGATAAAATGAATATGGAATAATAAAGAACAGCTGTATAAACCTATGATCTTTAGTGTATATTTGCCTATGAAATGTTGTCACTGCTGTGACAACAGCAATCAGAGCTGGGACTTCTCTTTGTAATGACACAGTTTAACTGAAAGACCCAACACAGTCAGATCAAAGGGAATGAAGGGAAATCAAAATAAAGGTTAAGGCTGTTTCTGCAGGCCTGTGATGGGATGTAGAACCATATCCAAGCTTGTGCTAAAGTACCTCTTCCCCCCTCAATGCTGACTCCAACCACTGCCTTTAGCCACAGGGCACAAGAGGATCACATGGCACTGCCTCAAGACTAAACAGCAAATATCACGTTTACATTTGTGCCAGTGTCCTGAAGCCTCTGTGTTAGGATGAGTCAGATACTTCCTCTAGTCAGGAGGCTTTTCTGGTTGGGAGGTTTGGGTGTCCACACACATGTCAAAGTCTGAAGCTGAGCTCTCTGAATATGAGCCACTCACTGTGCACATAAGAGAAAGGGTAGGTCATTGGTGGTATGGATTAATAGTAGGCTCTCTGGCTGAAGTATCTGAATGAGCCTTCACTATCTGCATTAACACATACAGTGCTATTAATGCAAATGCATTAAAAAACTTATATCTCTGTGGAATCATAATTTACTCTTGTGAAAGGTTAGAGTTTTCTGACTGCAAGGCTAGTTCTGCCCTTGTATAGACAGACTACATTATTTTCCAACTGAAGTGTGACATGAAAGTAAATACTTCTTGGAAGCAAATAATATCAGACTGAAAAATGGTATATATAATGAATATGCACTTCCAGCCATACACTTTCATTCATTTTAAGGCCTGAGCGAATGAGCCTTTTTTTTCACTAATACTAAGGTGATATATACCATTGTAAAAAGGCAATGTGTCTTACGAAAGCAGTTCTGATCTTATTGTCAGTTAGACCTTCAGTAATAGTATGTTTCCTATTCTTGTGGATGCTGACATCAGCACCTCATACCCAGATACCATTAATAGCTGACTTGAAGTTGCAATTGCCAAATAGAAGAAGGGAATCCATGGGCTTTGTCCTTTTAGTTTTTAAATGCAAAACTCTATTGACTAGTACTCAGGAGCAAACTTCTGTAAGCAGTTCTCAGTTACGTTAGAACTTCTTCTGCAACCTCTACCATGAATTTGGGCTTCTGCAGTCAGGACTATGTACGGACCTTGTACTCATGCAGATCTTCACTGATTTCACTGTGACTCTGAGGGTCCATTCACATGATCTACTGGTAGAAATTTATTATCTTTTAAGATATTTTAAAATTTACTTCTTTTTTGTCCTGTACGTGAAGGCAGGATGTTCTGCTGGCTGCATGTAAAAGCTTGTGAATAGAGTAGGTGTTACTAGATAGCAAAAATCAGTTCTAACAAGCCTTTAAAATATAAGCAAGATGTGTTTCCTAAGTTGTCAAATTCCGTTGGCCCTGTGTGATATTCTACTAGGCAGTTAAATGAGGATGGTGCTCTGAGTCTCCTTAGGAGATATCTGAAGGACAGTGACTTTGCAGCTGCTATTGTAATGTATATGGCTGAAAAATTCCAGTCTCTGCGCATAGTTTTTAATCACAGTTTTTACTCTTCCAGCCCCTGCACGGACAGACCTGCTCCCGTTCACCTCCTGCAGTATGCTGCGTTGGGGTGGCCTGATGTGGTCTGTCCTTTTGGCAGAGACTCCACAACACTGTCATAAGGCTCTGTCAGAAGGTTTCAAGCTTCCGTGACAGCGTGAAAAACTGGACTTAGTAACATCCTATTGTCCAGTACTTTTATTCCAGCTGTTCATAATACATACGTAATAAAACTGTATTTTGAATATCAGTAGCATTCTAGTAAAGCATCCAATGCAGAGTTTTAGTGAAAAACCCAAAAAATCTTCCAGGAAGTCACTATCAAATAGGAATGAGATTAAAACTCTTTTCTTGGGCTTACTGTTAGATAAATTTACCATTCATTGTTCAAGAAGTCTCTTTTTCCATTATCAATATTTAAATACTTAGACTTAATATACTAGGAATGTTGTTTTCCGGTATCAAACTGCCTCCACCAGTAAAAACTGTACGTCCAGTTATGTAACAAACATATTAACCTAAACCTATCTCTTTTTAAAAACTGCAAGTGTTCAATTAATCCAATTAAAAGGCAACATTCTGTAGCAAGCAGATGATGAAACTACTGAACAGAGCTCCCAAGCTTTTAACAACAACGAAAATAAAATAAATAATAAAATAGAAATATGTTCCCTACAACTCTTCAACTGCTATTACTAAGACAAAGCTTAATTTATTTGGGAGAATGCTAATATGAATTATTTTACTTCTTACTTTTATAGAAGCATGTAAAATACTCCTGAATAAAAATCTATTTGTGTCTGTGAAAATACCATGAGAAGTTAATGATAAATCAAATAATCTCACACCAACAGTATTCAGAGCTCGTGATACTTAGTAAGTAAAAGAAAGAACAAAATAGAGCTTATAGCTGTGAAATAATTAAATAATTCACTTGTGATGGATAATTTATGAAAACACAAATGAAATTCTATTTCTCCTGCATAGTTTGAAGAAGAGCACTTGTCTTTCTTCCAAAATACCATGTTGCAGTAAAATGAATATAAAAAAGTCTACAAATACATGCTTATGAAGAAAAAGTAAGTATTTTCTGCAGTGAAATTTTGTATCTTGGGAAGGTCATATTGAACATGGTTTAAATGCACTGGCAGAAGGTCCACAAAGAATTCTGTCTTTTACTAAACTGATTCAAGTTGTGGAGTTTTCTGTTGATGTTCCTATATACTTCTTCTTTTTTCTTATGTTGCTTAAGGCCAAAATAATTTTGTAATTGTCTGATAAAATTATTCTGACACTGCAGGATTATTGCCTTATATAACAAAATCAATAGCTTGCAATATTATAAATGATCTGTTCACTGCCCTGAAGAGCTGCATCTACTACTTTTCCTCATTTCCCTACTGGAAAGAAATGAGTTCCCAAGACTATACTTACATTTCAGTCCTTTATTTCCATACTCCCTATGAGATAGGTTTGAAAATGTGAGGCATGTGATTAAGAAATTCAGGTTTCCATTTGTAGTTAGGGCAAAATGTGGATTTACAGTTAAAAAGTCTACTTCAACTCGCTATTATTAGAGAATTTGCTCAGGGTGTCTGCAAAAGTGCAAAGCTTGTCTAACTCCCATGCATGAATAGGACTCACCTATGTGGTTGTCTCTGCTAGGCTAGGACTTATTTGAAACAGACAATTTATAACAAAGAAGGAACTCAGACAAAGAAGGAACCCAGTAGCTGGTGTGATTTGACAGCTTGATTATAGTTAAAGCATAACCTTGAGAGGGTGGGGATTTGGATTGAAAACCAATAATTCTACATGTATCTATAGTTTACTGCCTATCAGGAGCAAGGCAATATTAAATAAATCTTGTTTACTTAATGGAAAAAGAACATCCTGACATAGCGAACAGCATAAAAGTGACTAATCCATCTCTGTCTTCCCCAGTGAATATTATTAATTATGCTATTTGCTTTTCTAGAATATTTTTCATGGTCGGAAGCAATAATTGCATATGTAACTACCAGCATGAGATACATATGAGAAAACTGAGCCAATAATTTACAACCTGTCAGTGGAATAAATATGTCTTGGCTTTTGGTGACTTATTACTAACCTGAATTCTTTCTTCCCCCACTTCGCATATTTCTTTAAACAGGTCACCAACTATCTGAGAGAACTGTTCTGGATCAGAAGTTGTTTTTTTTGTTTGGTTTGGTGTTTTTCTGAGTAGTTGATTGTGTCTGTCTGGCACAAATTCCACCTGTGTAATTGTGCACCTCAGCAGTGAGCTAGCTCCATGAGTTAAAAGTGCAATTTCTCAAAGTGCAATTTCACCAAGTGCCATTCCTCAAGAAGTTTTTTAAGGAAAACGAGTTGAGAACACGTATTTTTTGTAATTTCTGCAGGACTGATTTTATGGATATTGTGCATGTGAAGGGTCGTGCTGGGGAGCCAGTTGCCATAACAAGTTACAGAGAACCACGGTAAAAGAGTCATAAGAAAAAAGCTCCAGGAATTTCGTCTAAAAGATGTCATTTGTTAACATGTTTGGTCCATGCTCCTGCTCAAGAAAGATTAGTGGTCCTAGGTAATTCCTTCCCGGGCTCCTGCCACCCGCTGGAGAGCGGCACGGCTTGGCGTTGGTTCTAGCGGAGAAAGGCAGCCGTTTCTGGCGTGGGGACACTGGCTGGGGGCTCCACCGGTGCTCCCAGAGCGTGGGCCCCATCCCAAGCCCCCGGCCGGCTCCCTGCCCGCCATGGGGAGCCGCGCTCCCTGCGCGCCGCCCCGCGCCGCCGCCGCCCCCGCCCCGGCGCTGACCATGGTGCTGACGCCACCGCCCCGGACGCTGTCCGCGGTGCTGAAGCGGGCCGGGACCGCAGCCGGCGGCAAAGTGCGCGGGGGCTGGCGGTGCGCGGGGCGGCCGGGGAGCGGGGAGCGGGGGGCCATGGCTGGGCACAGCAATGGATAAGCAGCCATGTGGAGCTCGCCTCGGAGCAGCTTCTCCCTCCAGCCGCGGCAGGAGGAGAGGCTCCGGGCACAGCGACTCGGGGGCACTTGGCTCCCCTCATACGCGGCTTGCTGCGCCCTGTGGGGCTGCCCCGCCCCCATCATGGCCCACCGGCGCTTCGCTGAGCCTCTTTACCAGGACATGAAAGTTTTGCCTGTCGTATATTTCTCCTCACCTTTGGTATCGGACTTTTGGATACCGGGAAGGGGCGGGGGCCGAGGGAGGGGAAGGGGAGAGTTATTTCCTATTTATTTATTTATTTAGCTTTTTCCTCCCTCAGGTCGCCATGGTGATACCGAGCTCGCTCTCCCTCCGATCAACAGTAGACGGGCACCCTTTCGTTAGCATCACTCCTCCCCTCTGCTCCCTCTGACCCACTACTCGGCAGAGGCTTTCTCCTCCCTGCCCCCCCAGCAGGTCCGGGACAGTGCTGCCCCCTCACCCTGCCTACGGCTCCTTTCAGCTTGGCCCCGCTGCCCTCAGCTCTACCCTGGCTCCTCTCAGCCTCGTCCCGGCTGCCCTCAATGCTACTCCAGCTCCCCTCAGCCTCGCCCCGTCTGCCCCCAGCAGTGCCTGCAGCAGCCCAGTGCTATCCCAGCTCCCCGCAGTACGGCCACCCCCCACTGCCCTCCCAGAGGAGGAGTGAGACGTGAGCAGCCAAAACAGTATCTCCCCACCCACTTACCCCCGCTTTGAAGTTCGTCTCTGCTTCGGCGCTGCCGCTGAAGCGCAGCTGGGGAGGGGGCTGCCGGCCGGGCCATCCCTTGTCGCCCCCGCCCTCGGGTGCCTGCTGTAGAGCCCCGAGGCGAGGGGAGGCCGGCAAAGACCCGGCCCCGTCGGGGCGGCAGCGTTCTGCCCGAGGGCACCGAGCCGGGGCTCCAGCGCGGGAGGCCCCCGCGATGGCAGCTGAAAACAGGGTCCCACAGGGCTGGCCCGGGTCCCCGCCGTGCCAGCCCTCCGCTGCTGCTCCCCAGCCGCCACCTCGCCGCTTTCCCAGCCGAAGGCGGCAGAGGCAGCTCGCCCCCCCGGTTACATAAGTAACGCACCCATACCTCCCAGTACAGAGGAAGGGCTATTCTGGGAGGAGTGGGGGTGCTGGAAAAACGAGGCGGCAACAAGCCGTGAGGGCAAAGGCACCGAAACGCAAACCGCGAGCCAGTAGCTCCTCCGCCTCCCTCCAGGTAAACCTCCTAGCCTTACCTTACCTGGCGGCGGCACTCTGCTCTCACTCCATGCCGGTTCCCCGCGGGACGGGGCAGGGCGGCGCTGCCCGGCTCTGCACCGGCTCCGGCTCCCAGCCGGTGGGTGCCTGCGGCTGTGTGAGCGCCGCTCGCTGTCACACGGCCCCGAGGATGCTGTCGGGCGTCTCCATTCCTCACTCAGCTCGCCCACTTGCCGCTCCGCTCTGCCGCCGAGCTGACCGGCACCCGCCGGGGCAGCGGCACCCCTCAGTTCCGGGGCTCCACTCCCGCCCGCTTCGCAGAGGGAGCGGGGGGCGACCGGACGGCCGCGGTGGCACCGCGTGTGCCTGCCAGTGTGTGTGCGTGGAAAGGAGGGAGGCGGCGCGGCGTGGAGCGCGGCGGGCGGGCGGGGGAGGCGCGGCCCCGCGGAGGCAGCCGCGGGCGGGCCCAGGGGCTGCGGCCGGCGCCGGGGGGCTGCGCTAGCCCGGCCGGCGCGGCGGCGGCTGGTGGGAGCGCGGCTGCGGGCAGCGCCACCTGCGGGCCGTGCGGGGCGGCGGGGTGCCTTCCGCGGGGGCGGCCCTGCCTGCTGTCGGTACCGCCTCCCCGGTCCCAGCGGAGCCGGCGGGCTGCCGGTGGGGAGGCCGCCCCCGCCGGGAGAGCTCCGTGGCCTCCCGTGGGGTTAGGTGACACGGCGAGCGTGGGAGGGGGCGAGGCCTCGGGTCTCTCCCCGTCTCGGGAGTGCGGGCACCAACTCCGGCAGCAAGCCTCAAGCCCCGCCGTCTGCCTCGGGACCCTCTCGTCTGCCTCCGGTGCGGCCTTCCCCGCGGGGAAGGGTTCCAAGGAGCCCTGGGTGTGTCCAGGTGACCGGCGGAGGCCCGAGTTTGTGACCCGCAGAACTTCGCTGGTGCATAATAAGGGCTCATCTCGCCCTTGCAAACGAGCCTGTACCTCCTCTGGGACATTTTGCTGTGCCTTTACCCACCTCCTCACTGATCTAATATGTGGAAAGTTTGTATCTTTGACATCACTTTCCCGCTCTCTGGTTTGGTTGAAATTGGCCAACAGGTAGCAAGTTCCTGGCCAGGGAGGGCAGCTGCCAGACAAGCAGGCAGGTAGGTGTACATGTTCAGACACTAACAGACACCTTGCTTAAACCTCCCTTTCTTAGAAAACCTAGCTCAAAAGTAGAACAACAAAGGCGTTTTCCAGGCATCATCCTGATCACCTTTTTTGACTCCTGATCCTTTCCAGACTACTCCACCTTACGCTTCACCTCTTGTTTCTACATTGTGTTAAACTATTCGTATTCCATACTAATGCACCTGTTTGGTGGGAAGCAGAATTGGGCTGTGGCTTTTTGGGTAACATAGATAATAACAATCTGCACTTTCACAAGTCATAGCAGTTTCTCTGTACGTATATATTTTTTTCTTCTGAGATGAGTTGCAAGCCCAGATCTGCAGCTCTTCTGTACTCTGTGCCCATGTATCACCAGTGATCTTATTTTTTTCTCCTTCTGGGACAAATGTAATATTTTAAACCAGCACTGCTTTAGCTTGTAAAATCTCCTTGTTTGAATTTCCTTTTTCACCTCATCTTTCCTCATCATACCTTCCTACATTTCCTAATGTACTTCTGGGAACCTTTTTTCTTCTCTGTCAAATCTCATCTGTGTTGTGGATGTCTTCTATTGTGCTTGACAAAAAATGTTATCGTTTCTTAAGCTTTTTCCATAAAGGGGAACCTCACTGAAAAGAGCAATATGAAGCTTCTTCCTTGGAGACTTGCATGACTATTAATTTCTTTTTGCAAGTTACTGTTCTTTAAATCTCTTCCCTTGTGCTAGGAGCATACCCTCTGGAACAGTTATCTGTTCTCCAAGATGAAGCTGCTTTTCTAGAGCCTGCTCCACTTGTTACTAATTTTTCATGCTCTCATTTGTCTACACAGCAGGAAAAGTGGGCATATATAAAACAGAGAAAGGGTTTCTGTGGAACAAGGAGAAGTATGAGCTTATCCTTTCTGACTCCATGATCCTGTCATGATGTGATGTGTGTTAAGGCCTTTTATCTCTATTAATTGTTAAATATTTCAGGAGGAGCAGCATATGGATAGTTACATTGAGCTTGGAACCATAATAGCATCATTAAATTACACAAACCCTTGTGCTTTCCAACTGGCACCTTTCTCTTGGGGCACAAAAACGAAAATGGCTCTTGAACAGGTGCACAAATAATTATTTTATACTTAGCCTGCTGTCCCCCTTCAATCTATTTTTCTCTGTTGCAGTTTTCTCTAAGCCAGCTCCATGAATCTCACTGCAGAACTGCTCAGAGTCTATTAATACTTCTGCCAGCACATACAGAAAAGATGCCTGCTACTTTCTTAAGGTCCCAGGCAAATGCCTAGCTGGTACATCGCACAGATTTCTTGTCCCATTGTATTTCAGTTGAAGGCCAAAGCAGTACATGAACTCTTATTCAAGGTGATTTCAGTCAATGGGCTTTGATGCAGGATCCTTCCTACTTCACCTTGGACAGATAGTCCCAAAGCAGTGTGAATTCACCAGACTTGTACTTTGCCTGAGGGCACAGTTTATCTCAAGAACTGAAGTTTGCATCTGCTTGAGGCATTTGGAATTGGTTTTGGAGAGTACATTTTTTTAAACAGTAGAAATAGAGACTTGGGTTGATAAGAGGTGGAGAGGACTGGTACATATTACTTTGACTTTAGGGATTTAGGTTAGGAATCTGCTCCACTTAGGTCATTGGAGAGAGAAAGGAGCCCATGGAGAGAAATGGAGGCCTACTCAATGCACTTGAATTAAACTTCATAGAATCCTAGAATGGTTTGAGTTAGAAGGCACCTTAAAAGATCATCTAGTTCCAACTCCCCCTGCATTGGCAAGGACACCTCCCACTAGATCAGGTTGCTTAGATCCCCATTCAACCTGTCCTTGAACACTTCCGGGGGTGGGGCTCCCACAACTTCCCTGTTCCAGTGCCTCACCAGCCTCCCACTAAATAATTTCTTCCTAATGTCTGACCTAAATCTCCCTCTACCAGTTTAAAACCATTACTCCTTGTTCTCTCACCTTGTAAAAAGTCCTTCCCCAGCTTTCCTGTAGGCCTCTTCAGATACTGGAAGGCCACTATGAGGTCTCCCTGGAGCCTTCTCTTTTCCAGGCTGAACAACTCCAACTCTCTCAGCCTGTCTTGATAGGAGAGGTGCTCCAGCTCTCTGGTCATCTTCATGGCCCTTCTCTGGACTTTCACATAAGGTCCATGTCCTTCTCATATTGGGGCTTCCAGAATTGGATGCAGTGCTACAGGTCTTACAAGAGATGAGTAAAGAGGGCGAATCACCTCCCTTGACCTGCTGGCCATGTTTCTTTTGATGCATCCCAGGACAAGGTTGACTTTCTGGGCTGCAAACGCACACTGCTGGCTCATGTTGAGCTTCTCATCCACCATCACCTCCAAGCCCTTCTCCTCCAGACTGTTTTCCACCCGTTCTCCACTCAGCCTGTATCTGCACTTGGGATTATCCTGACCTAGGCTTTGTTGAACTTCATGCAGTTTGCACAAACCCAACTCTCAAGCCTGTCAAGGTCCCTCTGGATGGCATCCTGTCCCTCCAGTGTGTTGACCTCATCACAGACTTTGGTGTCATCAGCAGACTTGCTGAGGCTGCACTCAATGCCACTGTCCATGTTGCTGACAAAGATGTTACACAGCACCAGTCTGAGTATCGTCCCTTGGGGAGCACCACTCCTCACAGGTCTCCATCTGGGCATCAAGCCATTGATCACCACTCTTTGAGTGTGACCATCCATCCAGTTCCTTACCCAGTGAGTGGTCCATCAATCTAACTGGTACTGTTCCAGTTTTGATACCAGGATGTCATGCAGAACAGTGTCAAAAGCTTTGCCCAGGTCCAGGTAGATGACGTCAGTTGCTCTCCCTTTGTCCACTGATCCTGCGACCCCATTTCAGGAGGCCACCAAGTTAGTCAAGCAGGATTTTCCCTTGGTGAAGCTGTGTTGGCTGCCACCAATCACCTCTTTGTTTTCCACGTGCCTTAGTAGAGGCTTCAGGAGGATCTGCTCCATGACCATTCCAGGCACAGAGGTGAAACTGACTGGTCTATAGTTCCCCAAGTCTTCCTTTTTTCCGTTTCTTGAAAGCGGGAGTTATCTTTCCCCTTTTCCAGTCAGTGGGAATAAACCTGTTCTGAATTGCCCTCTGGAGGGTTTTTTCTCTCTTGCATTCCTGTTAATTCTATAGGAATCACATTGAGGTTGTGTTGAGATTATCTAGAGACTAACTGCATAATCTAGGATCTGATCCCCCTTCAATTTTTGTTTTACCAATGGAACATGGCATTTACACATAGAAAAAACACTTGTCAGCACCTCTCTAGGAGTGATTTTGATGTATTCTTGCCAGCTTGTGATGCTTGTATCTCAGTGGAGCTACTGCTTCCAATACAAAATGTTAATGCATGTGTTATTCCTATGACCTTATCCTGTGAACTTGTGACAATAGCTTCACGTTAGCACTATTTAAATCACATTTGTAAGTGCGTGCAATGCCTTCAGCTTGCTACCTACACTGTGGTTTCAGGTACTGTAAGTCACCTTTGCCAGTCCTACATATATGGGTTTTGCCTGTTGTGTGCTTTCGGCAACTCCATGCATGACAAACAGCATTACACGTTTTGAGGTCTGATGAAACTGAGCCAGAGCTATTGGTTCTTCCCTTCAGGTTCTGAAGGGTTTGCTTTTCTTGGTATATGCTTCTCCTTTCTTCTGGAAACAATAAGTAGGTGAATAAAAAACATGTCTGCAGAAGAATTTTGCCCACAGAATAGTGTTTCATGCATAAAGTCTGAGTTTTAACTGTTTTAAAGAGTCAGTGGGTTTTAATCTGCCTCGTCAAAGGATTGCTGTTTAGCTGTAAGATAAAGTTTGTCCAGTGTTCTTCTCAAAATTACAGCACTTACCTGGAGATATCAAAATCACTCCTGAATGCATCAAAAAGCATCTGTTTTTATGACTAAGATGTATGTATATGGTGAGCTGATCCTGACCCATGGTTCTTGGACACCATCATAAACTAAACACACATGAAGATCAGACCTGGGGGCATTTTGATGTGCAAAGGAAACAAATAATCTGGCAGTTTTGGAGAAGCCACCTTGCCTAGAGACTCCTTTGCTTCTCGTTATTATATTTTTTCTCACTGGCCTAGAAAGTGTAAGTCTAGATATTGCTTCAGACCATATGGCGACACTGGGAGTTTTTTTGCATGACAGTTAAAAAATCTATGGTTAGAAATGTCTGCTTAAAGATTAGCTAAAACAGTTTTGGTTCACACAACCTGATATTATTGACAAAGGGTCAAAATTTGCTGAACTAACAGCAATTTTAAATCCTCAATAGGTTTTATGGCTGCTTGGAGTTGGGGAAATTTTGCAGAACAAGCCATTGGAAACTGAAGGGGAGATAAGGAGAGATTAGTGGGTGGAAGCTGTCTGATTTTGTTTTCTGGCAGGAAGAATACCAGAGGGAATTCTCTTTCCCAGCCTACCACCCCCATTTTTTCCTTATTTACACATCAATGCATGATTTTTTGGTATCAAACATTTCCATAATGCAATCTGGTAAACCTAGCACAGCTGTTTTGAAAACCTGCCTGATATTCAAGATTGCTTTATTGTGCAAAAGCTCCTATTTCACTTGCTAGCCTTCCCATTTCTGGATGTCAAGATAGGAAATGGCTATAAATATGGAGTTAGGTGTCACAGTTGCCAATATTCATTACGGAGAACTTTTTAATAACCTTCTCCCCTTTGACCTTTATCTGTCTTCTGTATTCTGCAGGGTAAAGTCTATCGTTCCTGGTATTTTTGGATAGGACCTGACACAACAAAGCAACTTTCCTGTCTGTGATCAAGTACTTTTGTAACATGGGAACAAAACAAAACAAATAAGCCAATTTAAAACTATTGATCTTCATGGAGCATTATAAAAGCTGCTTATGTAAAGCTGTTTTGCAACCATTGCAGAGACGCAATGGCAAACTTGGAATTTTGCTGCTCACAGAAGCAAAATCTCCCCATTTTTCCCAAAGTACCTCATCTGATGTGCAAACTGTCTTCCCTGATATACAGCTTCATGCTTGGATGACAGACATCTTTCTGACTATTTTTCTTTCTTTCTTTGTAAATTGCAGGACACATATCAATCATATCAAATTGTGGTTTTTTTCCCACAGGCAAATTTATTCAATGAATGCTTGTTTAATTTTAATCCTCTTCTACTCCTTTTATGAGTAATTATTTCAACTCTAAATCTCAAGTCAATCCCTTCAGCTCTCATTTGGCTAGGATTTCATCAATTATGAATTTTAACATTCAACAGGTAAATTTATGGAGGTCAGATTAAATACTGCATTTGTGGTCTTCCTTATACATATAATACAGCAGTCCATCCCTGCTTCTCTGCTTCTCCATCTAGTCTTTCCTTTCTGTATCCTCTGCCTCCAATTTCTACTTCTGCTTGCCCATTTCCCAAAATGTTGTTAATAAAGAATTCTCAACACTGCCTAGAGTTCTAGAAAAAATGTGCAGGGTCATTGGATCTGTCTGCACTGTGAAGTACAGTTCTTCCCTTCTAATGATTGCTGTTTACCATAAAACCAATCTGGTGGGTGTTTTTTTGTTTGTTTGTTTTTATGTATGTATATATGTATTTATTTATTTTTATTCCTATTGCAATTCCTGAAGCATTACTCCTTTGATGGTTAGGATAAAGGGTAATGTTTTAAACTTAAAGAGGGTAGATTTAGACTTGATATAAGGAACACATTTTTTACAATAAGGTGGTGAAGCACTCGAACAGGTTGCCCAGAGAGGTGGTAGATGCCCCATCCCTAGAAACATTCAAGGTCAGGTCGGATGAGGCTCTGAGCAACTCCATCTAGTTGAAGTTGTCTCTGGTTGGTGCAGGGGTGTTAGACTAGATGACCTTTAAAGATCCCTTCCAACCCAAACTATTCTAAGATTCTGTCACTCTATGGTTAGAAATTCACTGTGACATTGTACTTGAAAATTTTGCTTATCTGGGTGAAATCTTTTTGTTCAGCTAGTGAATTTTCCAGTTATTTAAAACTATGCTTACTTCTTTTCTCTCTTCCCTTTATCTGCTCTAACATTGATAGTGAATAACTTAATTCCCTCTTAGATTTTCTTTTCCTAGGTTGAACTGAACCAGTTCCTGCCATTTTCCCTTCTACCATGAGCTCTCCACTCTCCCTATCAGCGTGCTGCTTGTCCTCTGTACAGTATCAGTTTAAATTCATCTTACTGGTTCAGGAGGAACCAGAGTTGTGACAGCATTACTGCTAAGGGCTCATCAATGTCATGTTCAACAGAAACAATATTCTTCTTTCCCTACAGGAAACATTCTAGCTGGTGGGATGTAGGATCACATTTACTTCTTTACAGTTATATTGCACTCATGGCTGTGTTATTTTCTTACTAAGGAGGATATTGTCAATTCCTTCTCTTTCCGTGTCACTCCAAACATGTTCATAACTGAGGGCAGGAATATCTGTTTGATTAATGACTTTGAGATTTGTACCATTAAATCTCATCTCATACCTATTAATCTAGTTTTCAAGGTCATACAAGTCACTGTGATATTCCCAGGCTTCCTGTTTTATAGACAGTAGTGCCTCACTTTGTGCCGTTGACACATTTCACTAATACTTTCCTACTCTGCAGTATAGAATAGTTTTGGCTATGTGGCCCCTTCTCACTGAATTACTCTTGTTCAACTAGGAGAAAGGAAATAACCAACCAAGTCAAATAAACAACCAAGTCAAAAGCAGAAATGTAAGTCTCATTTTTCAAAGTCTACAGTAAAGTATTGGATAAGATTGTGGCTCCTTCCTGCTGCAAAATCATTGTGATTTTTTTGGTATTGGCTGTGATTCTGCAGTAATTTCATGGCAGGGCTGACTGCTTGTGTCCACAAAACACTCTTCTGCCATGGACTTCTCCATAGATGCAATAATTCACTATTATGAACTCAAATGGCAAATTGGTGTGAGAGAGGAATAGGTTGCATATTGCAGGAAAAGGTGGAGGAAGGTGAAGGAAGCTCTGTGTTTGACCATGAGTGAGAAACAAGGCTCAGCACCCTGCCATTGTTGTTTGAAAGCTAATTTGTTACCTGGGGTTAATCCTTCCAGTTTTATGAAGAGTATTGAAGCTGAAAGGGCAAAAAGGCTTATTGAATATACAATCAAAGAATCATTTTGTTTTAAAAAGGCCTTAAGATGATCAAGTCCAATTGTTAAGCTAGCACACTCCCAAGTCCACCACTAAAACATGTCCTTAAGCACCATAACTACATCTTTTAAATACCTCTGGGGATGGTGACTCAACTACTTCCCTGGGCAGCCTGCTCCAGTATTGACAATCCTGTCAGTGAAGAAATATTTCTGAATATCCTAATATCCCCTGGCACAATTTAAGGCTGTTTCGTCTTGTGCCATTGCTTGTTACTTTGGAGAAGAGACTGACCCCCCATCGATACAACCTCCTTTCAGGTAGTTGTAGAGAGCAATAAGATCTCCCCTGAGACTTCTTTTCTCCAGACTAAACCACTCCAGTTCCCTCAGCCACTCCTCATGTGATCAGTTATAAAAGCAAAGAAGAAAACTTGTTTTTCCAAAGTGATTATTATAAACTGTCCAATTAAGTAAACAAAGAAGTAGTGGAAAAATGAGCTCTGACAGACATCAGATAATAAAATTAATTATAAACAGCAGCCAAAATGCAGCAAGTATAAATTAATCAAAATACTTGATTAGGCTTTGCAGTAGCTACTTTTCTCCCTAGCACTATTTATTACAGTTTTATCTGGAGACTGGTGTCTTTAGTAAGGTTCTATATAATATCTACTTCCAAAGCCTTATGCTCCTGCAAAAATAAATATATATTTTGAAACACAGTACACATCAGGCTGACTCAGCACGATAAGCAGGGAGTTGGCCCTGAATTGAGAGATTTGAAAGCTGATATTGCCTCTATCTGTTCTGTACTTTTTGTGTTCTTAAAGGGGCTTGAGGTGCTTACTGTTATGTTAATTCAGCCAGACAGCTGCCATTTGTGTCATTGCCTGTTGCTTCTCCAAAGAGCAAATAAACTGACATTAAGTTTAAGGATGCAAAAGATCTGTATCAATAGAAACAAACCTGTGTATAGGAAAAAACAATGAGGAGGTTAGTGGCAGTTAAGAAAAAAAGGCCCCATAAATTGCCATGGGTATACTGTCATTGTATGAGGTAAAAAGAAAAAAAAAAAAAAAAAGAAAAAAAAAGAAGAAAGCAAAAAGAAGGCAGATCTTAAGCAGATCGTATTTCTTTGGATTTTGGCATGTAAGAAATAGCTACTCTAATTTTTTTGTTCCTGCCCTAGTTTTAAGATATAACATGGTAGTGAGTTAAACTATCACAAATTGATTATATCAATCAGAAATAGACACCCTGACACTGAATGACATCCACAGAGGACAGTTCTGCTGACGGGCTTTTAAGGAAGATGGATTCCATCTACCCATCCTTTACAGACAATTCCCAAAGGGGCTAAAGTCTGTATTCAAAGTGCCCCTTTGGAGGGTGCCCTTATAGAAGCATTGGCACCGAGCCTGGTGAAATGGATAGAAATGCTGTATCTGGCTACAGAAACCTACTGGTTGTAAAATGAATTATTTAAAAAACATGGTCTCTTTAAAGCAAGAGCAAAAATATGAATGGGTTTCTGCTTAGTTTAAAAACAGTTTGGACTAATGTAAAAGGAATTTGTTGCTTCATGCCAGTTACAAACTATTGCTGGATAGCTCAGTGTTAGCAATTGTAAACACTGGCAGTTTAACTACAACCTGATACCATTTTTCTATAATTACAGCTGCATTTTGATTTTTGATTTGTAAATTCTGAACTAAGCAAAAAGGACATTGCACAGAAAGGAACTGGATTAACATCACAATTTTTTTTCATCCAAGTCTGTGAAATCACACACCAGTTGTGGTGTTCATTACTCTTCTCTCTTGCTTCATGAGAAATTAAAGGCAGTGAAATACAAATAGCACTACCACTGCTTTCTTCAAGAGGCAGTTTACAATTAGTGGATAATGCATTAAAACAGGAACAGGCAATTGGATGATTGTCTCTTCTGAAGCCCAGCTAAAAGAACTGGTCCCAACCATATGCTGCCAAAAAACTGGAGGTGAACTGGTTATTCATAATAGCAGGTTGGACTGTGAGATCCTTCTCTCTTACACCCCTTTCCATATGGTGCAAAGGGATATTGTAAGTTGTGGGTACCCTCCTGGGCTCCCTCACCTGGCACATCTCCAGAGGGATTTGCCCTAAATCTGTCCCACAAGGACACATACTCATGTGCCCATCCTGTCATGATTTGGGATAGGGGTGCATGTAGGAGCATGCTATCCATGCTATTTCTAGGCAAGATTTGGATTAGTGCTAAAGCTTATCAAGTTCTGTGCTGTGACACTCATAACTCAACAAATCCACAAAACAATATTTAAGAGGCCTTTAAAATCTCTGAGATGGCACAGGATTGGATTGGATCTATGCAAAGGCATTAGGTTTCCGCTTTCTTGCTTGCTGGACTTCCAGCATTCAAAAGTGAGATCTAGAGGATCAAAGACTTCAAAAAAACACATAGATGCAAGACATGTTACAAACCAAGGACAGAATGTGCTATCCAGTTTTTCTGTTGCCTCTCCAAGTATTTCTATCATGTGGTCAATGGTTTTCATGGCCAAAAAATGGAAGGTGACAATACTGTTGATAAATTAAAGGTGTTCTTAAATAATCTATGCTTTCAAATAGTTTTTAAAGTATCTGGACCCAGATATTGTAAAATAGTTTATCCTCAAAAACTCTCCTACAAACCAGAAACCCTATTTTTTCCAGTGTTCCGTACATTGTACCAGCACTTGTATCTATGAAAAGCAGATACAGCTAAAGCTGTTATCTCGCCTGTCATCTTATGAGTAAGATATTTTATATACTGCATATGCTGGTATCTTTGACTATTGGGTTAATATTAATCTAAAATTTAGGTGCACAGTGAAATAGACTTTCTCTGTGAACAATGGAGAAGGAGAACCATTCTGTTATTCATGTCTTAGCATATCCTATTATGATGGAAAATATTTGTGCTTAAAAAAAATAAATCCCAGTGGTGTGGTTTTCCTCTAAGGAGAGCGGATGAGTAGGAACTCTTCAAAGAAGTTGTACCTTATCAAGAGACTTCTCAGGGAAACAGGTGCCAGAAACCGATGAGTAGGGGAGGCAGAAGAAGCAGGGAGAAATTCTCATCATGGTACTAAGGGCTTCTGGTTCTAGGAGAGCTTGAGAAACTGCTGAGAGGATCAGGAAGGATGTGTGCCATAACGATGAGAGCCAGCAGGAAGAGTGATGCAGTAGCAGCAGGATTGGCTAGTGTTTCCCACTACTCCTTGGTTTGGTCGAAGACCTCCATGGAAACAAGGACAGGGGCAGAGAGAAGAGGCAGCGACTAAATTATTTCTATTTCTGTTCTGTGTTTTCTTGTCACATAACAGCTTTCACCATCTAAAAGTCCATCACCCTCATTCGTATTCAACTACAACCTTGACTTTTGAACTTCATAATTGTCTCAGCCTTTTTATGGAGTTTGCCATGAGGAAAAGGTACAGGCACGTAAACCTCAGCAACCTGGGCAGTTCAGGATCCAGTAGCTGTAATGCTGAGATCAATTATCCTCTGCTGATGCTTCCCTATCTGGAGGCTCTCTGGTGGCTTTTACAAACAGTGTAGATTAGAAACCTGCACCAGAACAGCTGGAATTAGCTGAAATGAATCCTGTCCTCAGATATAGTGCACTGTGAAGACTGAAAGATAACTGAGTGGTATTGCTTCTTGAGAAACAAGAAAAGGGCTGAGGAGGTAAACCTAGAAAAAGGGATTCATTTTCATTCAGTCAGAAGGAGGTCACCAAGGAGTTGTGTGGGAGCAGAAGTGTGACTCTGTGAGAAAAACTGAGAAAAGTCAATGCAAGGATGGCACTCAACTAGGAGAAATCTTTGGGCAAAGCAGAAGAGGCTTCTAGTCAGGACAAGAAAAAGTTATTTCAGGGGATGTTTGTTCTAAAGCAGTATTTTGTCTGTTCAGGTATAACGACAAAGAGAAATGTGCAGGTCTAAATTCAGAGCTTAGATTTTTTAAAAAGCTATTGGTTTAATTGTTTCATACCCAGATTTAACTTAATGTGAAACTTCACAGATATTAAGAATAACAATATTCTACAGTAGATTTCTAGTGGAGTTACTTGTTACATTTCCAAGAATCTGTAGTCATTAGCATCACTGGATGATCAGCCTTTGCCAGAAAGTGTCTAAGTGAAAAAAACTAGGCAGCTGAATTTTATAAAATTCACAGATGTAGTTCCATGGAGATATCAGAATAAGCAAATGGATGAGTTAGGAATTATTATAGTACAAAAATTACATTCTTATTTTTTGCTTGAAGAGTAACAAAAAACTGCATACATCTTGCTTCTGGGAAAGCCAGAAATTACAGATACAAAATAATGAATTCTGTATTAAAAATAATGCATTCACAGTCAGTCACATTGCTTTTGTACAATATCTACAGTTGAAATTTACTAGACTAAGTTGTGAGATTTATTTCCAACTTCGAAGGCCACTTAAAGCTCAGTAACTAATGTGATTTAATAAAACACAGAATAATGAACTCCTACTTTCATGTTCCCAAATGCATACTAGTCTCAGAAAACAACAAAGAGCATGTGATCACTCAAGCATGCTATTTTACAAATGAATTGTATCTAAACCAAAACACATATTGGGTTTAGGAGATTCTTATTTGGCTTGTACAGGCAGTTTCAAAGGAAGTGAGAATCTTATGAACATTTCCATAAGCTTTGATGATACTGTGAGCAGTCTTTGCTGCAGTCTCTCCACATCAGTTAACAAGTAATCCCAGTTCTCTGTGAAAATGTAAACCACACACATGCACACGCACAAATATATAGGGTGAGATCTTGGCTTCATTAGTGTCAATGGTAATTTTGTCCTTGCTTTCCACAGAGTTAAGATTTCACCCAGGGGGGTTTCTAGCCTCCAGCGCTTTCCACTCCTAAGTGGCGATAAGGGCTTATAATTTAATTTCTCTCCAAGTAATAATGTCTCAGACACAGAAAAACCACTCTCTTTCCCCCGGCACACTTTTTTATTACACAACAGGCTCATAAATAGAAACCTAAATAACCACAGATCCAAAAGCTCTCCCAACTCAAGAGGTCTGGGCCTGTCTCCTGAAGTCTGTGCCACTGAGGCTGGTTATGGCAGGGCAGCATCCTGGAGGTGCATGGCCCAAGTGGGAAGAGCGGCAGGCAGGCAGCCAGGCAAGCAGCCGGCCACCCACACATGGCTGCAGCATGACTGCCATACCACGTATGCTCTCAGCAATCTGCTTGGATGCTTTTAAATTTGAGCTTTCTGCTTCACCTCTGATTCACTTACTCTTTGCAGACGGTGGAAGATGTTTGAAAGAGAGCAGACTGGATGATTTTAGGTGTGGAGAAATCCCGTGCCTTGAGGGGTTCTGGTGGAAGGAGTTAGGTTATTAGGGCCAGATCTACAACTGTGTGTGGAGTAGTCATCTAGGCACAGTCACAGGTTGTCTGATGGACAGCAGAGACTGGGTGAGGGGTGGATCCCTGCTGCTTTATCTAGGCCAGCCACAGAGCTGACCTGATTTTGTAAACAGATCAATTTTATAACAAAACAAAAATGAAGACAGAGGGCTGACACAAACGCCTTATAATGAAGAAGAGATGACATTTTTTATGAGACTTTTCATTTTAATTCTGACATGAACTGAGTTAAAACAAATAAACAAACAAACAAAAGTGGGTATGGAAATATTGAAGCACCAGTAGTAGACAGTGTGAAATTGCCCTCTTACTATAAAGTGTAAACAGTGGGCATACAAGTTTGTCAGTTCTATTTTGTCTTACACAACAAGGAGAAGGTTGTTGTTGGTTTTTTAATCAGGTCCTTCCCCAGTACTCAGTATAAGGTAATAAATAATATATAATGTTAGCCAGGGAAAAAAAATGCTCAAGGGAATAATTTTACTTCTAGCTCACTAGTTCAAATCCACTCCATGTTGGTAGCCATCAAAAGTTGCTACCATCTGTTGTTTGGCTGCCTTTAAGGGTGAGCTGTATTGCTGTGGTCCTGTGGACAGGTGTTTCCATAATGACTCCATCACTATGCTTGGCAGTTGTTGGTAACCTTGCTGGTAGCCTCCGGAGAGAAGCCAAAGACTGCAATGAAATCAGACACAGAAATATCTTCTCATTCCCCAATGCCATGCCTAATTACATTTGTGAAGTCACATGTGGGCTGTTTTCAGTGCTATGATCTGTGCGGGGAAGTTCCTATTGTATGTAGCTTGGTCAGCCTGTTTGTGATGTAGATGTCTGTGTCCCACCCAGGAAGAAGCACTGCAGAAAAGGACTTTGTATCTAGGTATCCATGGGCTTATTTCCCAGACACACTTTCATGTAGAACTCTGGGCAAGACTCCTTGGGTGGAATCCAGTGGCTGCCAAGTTAGATGGTTATTTTTTCTCTGGTATCCATCTCTTACTGCTTTTGTTTCCTAACTTTACTCCTGTCCCTGCCACTGTTCTGTTGCTAATCAGTATGTCTTCCTGGCTTTGTTTTGCTTCCCAGCATCCTTACTCTTCAGTGGGATATCTAGAAGAATGTCTTATAAAAAAGAAGGAGGATAGCTATAAATTTTCAATCCTTTGTTAGTACCCCCGACAAATGTTGGGCAGTGGCCTGAAGCAGTCAGGGCTTTTCTAGCACTCGACAGTTTAAGCTGCCACTAATTTGATGAATTCTTCCTGATTTGCCAGGGCCTAAATCACTTTCTGTTAGAACAGCACAAGTACTGAAAGCAAATAGTTCATTTTTCAAGCAAAGAAGGAACTACCACTCATGCAGCTTCTGTGCTCCCCTCTGTCCAACAAAATATTTAAAAGATTTAACATGGAGCTCAATACAGTACATGGAGCTAAACTATCAGGATTTCTGGTTGAATAGCAGAACTACAACTTTGTGATAGGAGAGGATGAAGGCCCTTTCACTGGAAATGCTGTTTAATGCACATAAGTTTTTTCCATCCTGCTGCATGGGATCAGATGGAAAGCCAGTTGGTGTTATTAAGAAGAGTCTCATTGACTTAATAGGTTTGAATCAGGTCCTTTGAGAGTACTGATGTTTTTGAGAGGAAAGTTTGCACTTTTCTGCCTCAACAGCATGTCTTGTACTTTTGACCATCTTGCTTCAGTCATAAGATTTTTTAGGAAATGGTATTTTTTCAGTGTAAAAACTTTGGCTGCAAAGAGACATATTTGTGTGTAGTAGATGTTACAGTTTAGATGTCTCCTGTCACCACTGTTTTGTGGGTGGGCTAATAGACTACAATACTAGTTTACTGGTCCACCACAGTTTTTCACTGAGCCCCTGTTCTGCATCCTGGGCCCATGGCACAGCTTTGGAGATTTGGGTGGCTCAGCTCACCATCCAGAATAGGGACACAGGAGTATCGGAAAACTGGATTTTCATGAAAAATGTTTCAAGTGGTTTTCCTCTGCTGGAAAGAAGAAAACTTCTCTGGTAGTCAGCTTTGTAAAAAGCATATTATTTTCTGTTAGCAGCAGATAATTTTAGTGATTTTTTTGCTTAGCCAAACCCCTAATTTCGTACTGAAAATGAGTATTGATTGAAACACATGCAGGTAGCCTTAGTTTACCTTCAGCTAAATAGGAAACTTACCTTGGTCTGTGCACAGGCCAGCTGTACAGATTGAGTTGAATTTTAATTGGACCTCATGACTTTATACAATGTTCTGTGGTTGCATTGGAAACCCTTATGATTAGAGGCCACTCTGCAGTCCTGACTCTGTGGGGAGATAGGTGTAAATTGGTTAGATTATAACTCCTCAGTCCTGACCTCAGTGATACACTGACTGAAGGCTAGTGGCTGATACTAATTAGGGAATGTTTGGATACAAATGCATGATGTGCTCTTTGGTGTCATTTGTATCACACAGGATGACTTTGCCTAGACTCTGTAGGGAAAAAACCTCATTGTTAATTTATGAAGTTTATTTTTCAACCCACATTTATTGAAAGAAACATATTAACTCTCCCTAATTATCTGGGGATATAGAACTGTGTCAGCGGTTACAAGAGACCATCTCACTTGCTTGGGAAATGAGCAGAACTATGCAGTTGTCACTTTTCTCTGGTTCTTTTTCATAAACTGTCATAATTTCCCCTCACCTCCTACATGGTCACCTCTTCTATGTCTTCATAGACTGATTCATTTTACTGGTTGGCTATATTTAACTGTCTTTGAAAAAGCATTTCTTCAACAGTGTTGAAATGAGTTAAATATTAAGGATGTATGACCTTGCTAATTTTCATATATATATATATATATATATATATAAAAAATTAATATAAATAATTATGTAGTGTTTTATCATCTCTGAAGTGCTCTCTTGCTTGTTGGTGGCAGAAGCTTCTCAGGACACTGAGTCTTGACAGTCCATAAGATTTTTTTTCCCCTCTAACCTAGCAGTCATGATGCACTCTCCAGTAAAATGACTTCAGAAGTTGATACGTACTTTTATGTCTCCATTCATGGTAAAGAGGAGCTGCTTAATATATGGGTGTCCACGTAATATCAGAAAAAAACTTCTTTAATGTGAGAGTGACAGAGCACTGGAACAGGCTGCCCAGAGAGGTTGTGGAGTCTCCTTCTCTGGAGACATTCAAAACCCACCTGGACACGTTCCTGTGTGATGTGCTCTGGGTGATCCTGCTCTGGCAGGGGGTTTGGGTGGGGTGATCTTTCCAGGTCCCTTCCAACCCCTAAGATTCTGTGATTCTGTGATTCTGTGGGTATCATGAAAATATGGCATTATAATACAGTATGGTTTATGCTCATCAGCTATATAGCACAATTTATTAAAAGTCAATATGCATAAAATTATAATTGTAGCATTCACTTGCATACTGATGCGTAGGTATATAAAATCTACACCTCCTGTTTAGATAAACAGCTAGATGTTTCATTCTATATGAAACTTTGTAGGTTTAAAACCAGCCTTAAGTTCTCCCAACTCTGATTTTCTGCTGCCGTAACGGGCAGCATTGGTTTTATTTCAGTGGAAGACTTCTTGTCTGCTACATGGATTTGGCTGTTGCATCATAGAAATGCTGACTGTTTTCTATTTCACACTTACTTCTGAGATGTGAGGTGTCCAAATAATTTGAAAAATGAAGCAATGACTTGGAAGATGAAGCAAGGAAGACAGCCTGAACTTGTGAACTTTCTGTACTTGTGACTCCATGTCCACCCTGTGAGTAAATGACGGTAGCTTACTCAGCACAATCAGCTCCCCATTTTCTCCCAGTTGTACCATTTTCTGGCAGCCAGTCATTAAAATCAGCACTGTTCTAATGACATGCTGAACTGCGGGGGACGTGGAGACAGAAAACATGCAAATATTAAGGAAGTCCTTAAGTAATAATTTCTCAGTGTGTCTGTTCATTTAGAAATCAAACTTTTACTTTCACTGAATACTGAAATACTGCTCCTTGTCAGCCAGAGTCTCCCAGAAGTCTGACCGAGGAACCCTCACCCTCCTGTTGTGGTTTTCTGTCTCCATTAGTTATAAATTAGGATACTTTGACCTGGGACTCCTGGATTATATTTCTAACTCTGTCAATCATTTGATATGTGACCAGGGGAATATCCTATCTTTTGCAAAGGAATTGGTCAGTCAGATAAAAGTCTCCGTGCACAGTGCTGCAGGCTAGAGTGTGGATTTATGCTCAGATGGCCCTCAAACCCCCTCAGACCCAGCTTTGTCAGGCAGGTAGTCTATGTAGGTTCAAGCTGTCAACAAATCCCATCTGCTCTGCCAGTAGGTGCTTCTAGCAGCCACACGGGAGGGACACCAGCCCTCTTATTTGCCTGGTGTCAGGCTTGTATATGACAAAGCTGGGATACCAGATGGGATATACTGCAGAAAGCTGGGGTAAGCAAAGCACAGCAGAGCTCATCTTCTCAGACAAGAGCACATTTGGGTGCCCTGCTACAGTGCTGTGCAGAGTTGGAGTTTGCTTCTCAGCCTTCCTAATGGGTTTGCACTCAACTTGCTTCTTAATACATTTCTAAGGGCAAATGGTTTATTCGTGGTTTACCAACTTGCCTTTCAGCTTAACCCTAAAGCTACTTAAAAGTAACCACAGTGATGGAGCCTTGCTGCTTTGCAAAAAATGCATCCTAAAGCCTTGTATGAACCCCTCCCATCTATCAAACACACAATACAATGAAAACTGCTTATGTGTATGCTTAGAATATATTTTCTGTGTGCATTTTAAGCAGAGTATTTGAAAAAAATGTAACTTGTAAAACTTCATTATTTAAATCCAACATTTTTCAGGTGCAAAAGGTTAAAGAGAAAACATATTATTGTTTTCACCTTCACTGGGCATGTTTGCAAACAATCACATATGTTTAAGGAATTTTTTTTGCCAGCTGTAGTTATACCAAACTATATAATATTTCATAAATGAACTGTCACTTATTCAGCATCTTTATTTAGAGGTGCTGAATAAGAGACTTCTCCCTGCTTATTGGAATACACATTGGGAGAAAAATGTATGCAATCTAACAAAAAGAATTATTTTAGTTCTCAGATTTAGTTATCACTATAGTCACCCATTCTTAGCAAATCCTAATGCCTTTAGAAATAGACTTGCATGAATATCTGGGCAGAACTGTGCCCTGACTATGGCCAATACTGGTTAAGCAGCAACAGCTGGAGCGAGTCACTTGGAGGTTGGGCTTCTGTTCACTCTGTGATTGTACATCTTCTGGATATGATTAGGATAAAACAAAACAAAATTTTGCTCTTTTTTTTTTTTTTTTTAACAAACCTGTATGTAAATATAGGTATGTAATACGAAGTGGCGTTTCTTGAGTGTGTATCACAGATATCACAGCTACTATGCATATTTAAAAGGTATTTTCAGAATCTATGCCCCATCACAGTATATAAAACTTGGTGAACGATTTTAAAAATATTTCAAAAAACAGTTTTAAAGAAAACAAATTATGAATGAAACAAAATAAATTCTATTCATTCTACTCAACATTGAGCTTGATATTTTCACAGCTTGAATTATAGAAGAATTTATCTCCAGCCTGCTTTTTCTGTTAATTACTTTTTGCATATAACATGAGAGCTACTCATGAGTCAATTGCTTGCAGGGTTGCATTTAGCATAAACAGAGCTCTAGCGATTGAATTGGTATACAGTGCCACAAGTTTTTACCCTTTCACTCCATCTCCTTGGCATTGAATTCCTCTTCTCACATGCATAAGGCTTTATAGAAATCTCCAAGTCCCTCTTGTGCTGAAAAGCCTCTGTGTTCCGCATTGTGGAAAGATGAAATGCTGCAGTAGGAGTTGCTACGTTAGAAAAGATGTATTCTCACTGTTACTATTGTAAAAAATCATATGAATTGCATTCACTGTAACAAGACCAGCTCCAGCCTGCATTTAAATCTGTAATTATAACTATTGCATTGTATCTGAAGGGAGTAAGAAAAGTAATGCTTTTCCTCATAAGGTGACAAACCAGTGACAGAAAGATCATTTACTCAAAAAGCAATTTATTTTGTAGTATCCACTCTGCTCATACAAAATACTTTTTGAAACACTTCTTTGCAAAAAAGAATAATTTTCTGGTTTCATGCTTACTGAAGTTGCAAGCTGAGTTATGATGCTATCGCTCTGGACAGAATGCTATAGTAACAAGTTTGTCTACTCTCTCAGCAAGCAGGGTTTGGAGCGGTAGATGGAAGAGGTGTAAACAAGTGTTTGATTATGAGCATTATTCGTAATTAGAATATGTGACAAGAAAAATTAAGGCACTACACAGATGGAAAGTAAACGGTTCACTAGCTATATATGACACATATTAAAGATTTTTTTCACTTGGGAATTCAGTATTTGGGTTTGACTTAGTTCGTGTAATTATCTCAGATACTTCTGAGAACATATATCTCTCTGGTGGGACAGAATTAGAAATACCAGCTGTGATTCTGTGCTCATTTGCACATGCACAACCCACACAGTGTTGTTCCTAGTGATAGCAGTCTAATGGTGGTTTTATAGATCTGTTGGTGAGATGAGTCAACACTTTTTATGGCTGTCATTTTTCCAGGATTAACAGCCAAACCCTCCAGTTCTTTGTTGCACTTAAGGAGTTAAGGGAAATATGGGTCTACATCTTACTAAAAATTCTAACTCCCATAAACATCCCAGCTTCAGTGATGAATAGCATTTGTGTTTAAGATTAAATTGCTTTCACTGGAGGTGATTGTATGAATAATAACTGAGGAAGAAAAAGACATAGACATTGTTCCTAGTATTTTCTTTAACTGAAAAAAAATAGATCTCAAAGATCAGAAAACAAAATAGGAAAAACCCATACATTTTCTATCTGTGTTGTTATAGGGGGGGCAAAAATTGACATAGTTCATTGACTTAAGAAATGGCATCTCTGCCTTGATTTCTGTGTTTGTAAGATAAATCTGTCAGCTACCTTTAGTCCATAAATACCATGTTGAGATTTTAAGGTTTAGAAAGATCCCCTCCCAGTCTTATATTGCATCCTACAAAAGGTTTATCAAATAATTTTACCCAGTTTTTGACTCTCTGATTACAGCTTATACTCCAAATAATCGCCCTCACCTTCTTGTGAATGGAAGGCATAATGGTATTTTTCTCATATCATTAATCACAATTCTGTTAAAAAGAAATGTCTTAAATTTGATATGAATTTATTCACCCATCATTCACAAGACCCATTTGCACTAGACTGAAGTTTCTTCTATTATCAATTTTTTTCTCATCTTCAAGATATTTAGAAATAGTAGTTGTGTTACATTGCTATCTCGACACATTAAACACTGTATAGCCAGCTGGTCGAAAGAGGTGATTATTCTGCTGTATCCAATGTTGATGTGGACTCACCTTGAGTACTGTGTGCAGTTCTGGGCCCCACCATATAAGAAGGATGTGAGGCCCTTGAATGTGTCTAGAGGAGGGCAACATGCTGTAAGGCATGTCCTGCGAGGAGTGGCTAAGGACTTTGGGCTTTTTCTACTTTGGAGAAATGGAGGCTGAGGGGCAACCTCATTGCTCTCTACAGCTTCCTGAGGAGAGGAAGTGGAGAGGGAAGTGCTGATCTTTTCTACCTGGTATCCAGTGATATGAGGCATGGGAGTGGTTCAAACCTGCACCAAAGGAAGTCTATACTAGATATCAAGAAATTTTTTTTTCTCTTCTCTTCTCTTCTCTTCTCTTCTCTTCTCTTCTCTTCTCTTCTCTTCTCTTCTCTTCTCTTCTCTTCTCTTCTCTTCTCTTCTCTTCTCTTCTCTTCTCTTCTCTTCTCTTCTCTTCTCTTCTCTTCTCTTCTCTTCTCTTCTCTTCTCTTCTCTTCTCTTCTCTTCTCTTCTCTTCTCTCAATTGGTTAAATCCCCATCTCTCAAACTGTACAGTGACTTCTCCAGCCATTGAGTATATTTATTTTTCCTGTAGCTATTTTTCATGTATTCTTGCTGGAATGTGGACCATAGCTGAATACAGCAAACCCATAGCACTCTTAACACTGCCATTGTAAAATTATCTTCTTATTACTTTTCCAAATTTCATACTAACATGTGTGTGTTAACATGTAACATAACATATTAACATAATATATTTTGTTGAGCTATGTGACTCCTGTGAGTTTGAGACCATTGCATAAGTCTGCCAGTCAAAGCTCCATTGTCTGTTCTCAGGGTTTTACAGGTTTTCATAGCTGAACATCAAGTTTTGATCCTATAAATTTGTTTTTCCAGTATTTATCTGGGTAACATTTCAATATGTTCAGCTTAACAAGCAATTCAGATTGCTTTGTATAACTGATCAGTGCTCAATATTATTTACCGCTTGTTATGTCCTCCAAAAATTTCATAAATAGTGATTTTATGTCTCCCACTCTTGCTACACCAGTGAGAGCTGAGCATGCAGAAAACTATAGCCTGTGAAGAGCATGAATTGCAATGATTCATTTGTATGGCACTATAATACTCCTTTGTTATTTCCCTCTGCTGATTTTCCAGCTTTTACATTTCAGACTTTTGTCCTGAAATCAGTAGTGGAATGTAAAATGCATTTCACAAGTGAAGGTTGATTTTTTTTCAGTACAAATCCATCTTTTATATATATATGCAGTAAATCATACCAGCGCACCACCTGGTAAGGAGACAACAGGGGTGAACTACACATAATGCAATTATGGTGTAAAACTACGGTTGTTTCTGTTATTAATTAGATTTTAATACTAAAATACTTTGTAAACATTGAATGAAATACTTATCAGTGTGCCTATAAAAATGTCTCTGCAGATTTTGCAGTATATAAATCTCTCAGGAATATGATTCAGGATTCATTGAAATCATAAAAGATTGACCAAAACAGGAAGTCTTCTGAGCATAATTTCTGAAACATAACTTCCTAACTTTCCTTGCTTCCTTCCCACCCTCTTACTCTCTTTGTGGATTTTAATTTTAGTTCATTAATATTAATGTTGAACCTATTGAGCACCATCCCTGATACATGACACTATATAAAACAGAGATGGCTCTATTAGTAGTGTTGAAGTTTTAAATTCATTATTGGAAAGAAGTTGTTTGAAGGTATTACCATGTTGGGCTTCATGGTGCTTATGATGTAGGCCGTAATTTGCAGCATTGTATTCTACTTCTTGTCCTTCAGTAATCAGATAATTTATATACAGAAATATACAGTTTCACTGGGTACCCTTGTTATCTTGCTCTTCACAATTTAAAAGATGCCTTAGGAGATTTTTTTGTTGTTCTTCTAAACAGAATTTTTTCCTGTTGGATTGGATTGGGTTTCCAGATTGGAATCTGGAAAAATGTATCCTGAAAAGGAATTTATTTAACTCGTGAAAATTTTTGATAGAAGGGTATTGAGAGTTATAAATTGCTACATGCTTAATTTTCACTTATGTATTTTTCTATATTCTGATAAAAAAATGCATTTCTGGTGCAAAACTCTGCTTTTATTCTTAAAAACCATATATGCCAGCCTTTGCCGTATACATCCTATGCTTATCATCATCAAGTACTGGCTGCAAGTCAACCAAGGCATAATGACTGCTGCTTGCTAACATCTTTAAAAGCATAGTTATACAAAGTACTATAAGCGTTTTGCTTGGTGTACTGACAGTGAGCAGTTATTTACTAGTAACAAAGTGACTTACTGGGTCACCAAAGTGATCAAAATGTGGAACCTCTATGTATTTCCACATATCTATTTAATTTAAACAGGACTGCATATAGGGTAAACACAGGAAGATTATGGAAAAATAAGTTTAACAGAGAAGCTGGACACTGAATATATTAATGGGTTTACTAATTCTTTTCCATACACACAAACACATATGTAAAAGCTTATCTCCAAATAAATATGACAGGGAAGTCCTACACTCCACTTTCCATATTTATTCACATGTGTAATGTAAATTGTATTTCTGCTATATATAAAAAATCCTGACTCTAAGTGTACATAATTTTTTAGGCTACTCTGAAATACAGCAAACTTTGGTTTTATGAATAAGCTTTTAACCATGCAGGAATTTTATGCAGTGATAAATAACACAGCTCTAAATATTTATTAGAAGGAGTAATGGTTAATACTTGTTTCAGCATTTTCATTTGCAAATGAACAGGTTTACTTAATAAGAAACTGGAACAGAGCACATCAGTTCACATTTTCTTGTATGAGACCTATGAGTGAGGTACTGACACAGAATCTGGTTTGTTTGCCCTGCTGCTGCCTGCTACTGAGAGAAAAACCCCAAATATTTTTATATATAGCTCAAAAATAAATAAAAAGAAAGCATATTGAGATGGAATTTTTGTTGGTTTATCAATTAATTAATTTTTTTAAATCAAATTAAGGTTCACTGGTAGATACCTCTGTGTAAAGGGAATTAGTGGAGTGATGGGAAGGAGGGAAAATTAGAGGTACATGCCTTAGGTCTGCTGAGCACTATGAGTCTGATTACTAGGCTGATTTTTACTACTTTAATGGATTCACAGAAGACAGCAGCAAAATAAAAGTACTTGGACGGAATGCTGTAAAGTTCTTGACCTGGAAAGGGCAAAGCTGTCTTTAGTAAGAAGTCTGATTTTTCAGAATTTGAGAAGACTTTACTCAACTAAATACCACAAGTGTGAAGTGGTTCTTCATTTGAAAGAATTACCTCTCTGTGCCACATGCTTCGGTGATTCAAATACCTTAGAATCAAAGAATCAAAGAACTTTAGAATAGTTTGGTTTGGAAGTGACCTTAAAGATCATCTAGTTCCAATCCCGCTGCTACAGGCAGGGACACCTTCCACTACACAAGGTTACTCAATGCTGCATCCAGCCTGTCCTGGAACACTTCCAAGGAGGGAGTATCCACAACTTCTGCGGGCAGCCTCTTCCAGTGTCTCACCACCCATCCTGCCTGTATTTGTGTTTGGGATTGCCCTGACCCAGGTGCAGAACCTGGCACTTGGCCTTATTAAACTTCATGAGGTTGGCATGGGCCCACCTGTCTAGCTTGTCAAGGTCCCTCTAGCTGGCATTCCTTCCCTCCAGTGTGTTGACCGCACCACACAGCTTGGTGTCATCAGCAAACATTCTGAGGGTGCACTCAAGTCCACTGTCCGTGTCATTGACAAAGATGTTAAACAACACCAGTTGCAATACCAACCCTTGAGGAATGCCACTCATTGCTAGTCATCATCGAGCAGTTGATCGTTACTGTTAGAGTGCAGCCAATTTCTGACCCACTGAGTGGTCAATCCACGTTTCTCAAATTTAAAAAACAAGGACATCACACAAGACAGTATAAAATGTTTTGCACAATTAGAGGTAGATTATACCAGCTGCTCTTCCTTTATGCACCAAAGCTGTAACCTCATCATAGAAGGCCCCCAGATTTGTCAGGCATGATTCACCTTCAGTGAAGCCATGTTGGCTGTCACCAATCACCTCCTTATTTTCCATGCACCTTAGCATAGTTTCCAGGAGGATTTGCTCCCTGATGTTGCCAAGCACAGACGCGAAACTGACTGTAGTTCCTCGGGTCTTTTTTTTTTTTTTTTTTCCCCCTTTTAAAAAATGAGGATTGTGCTTCCCCTTTCCAGTCAGTGTGATCTTAACTGGACTGTCATTCTTTCTCAAATATGATGGCAAGTGGCTTACCAACTTCATTTGCCAGTCCCTTCAGGACCCACAGATGCACCTTATCAAGTCCCATGAAGTTGTGCATCATTAGGCTCCTTAGATGGTCTTGAACCTGATCTGTCCCTACTGTGGGTGGTTCTTCACTCTCCCAGTCCCTGCCTTTGCCTTCTGTGCCTTGGGTGGTGTGGCTTGAGCACTTGCTGGTGACGACTGAGGCAAGAGAGTCATTGAATACTTCAGCCTTCTCCATATCACAAGTAACCAGGTCTTCTGTTTCCTTCTGGAGAGGGCCCACACTTTCCCTAGTTGTCTTTTTATTCCTGCTATACCTATAGAAGCTTTTCATGTGGCCCTTGATGTACCTGACCAGATTTAATTCTATGTGAGCTTTAGCTTTCCTAACATGATCCCTGACTGCTCAGACTTTCTCTATATTCCTCCCAGGCCACCTGTGCTTGCTTCCATACTCTAGACTTCTTTTTTGTGTTTAAGTTTGTTCAGGATTATGCCCATGGACTTAATTTTCAACAGCTGAGAACTCATCTCACTGCATCTGTTCTTGTTACTGTTGAGGTTAAATTATCAGAAAAACAAAAATAGATGAAAAATTTCACAAAAATAGTGTATGTTTGTTTAAATTCTGCTAAGGTTTTTTAGTTGTTAATATTGCTGGCCTCAAAACTGAGTTGTGTGGGAGTAGGATTTCTGTGTGTCCATATTGCCTGCAGAATAATTGAAGATGATACATTTTTTTAAACTTTGCATCACCAAATATAAATTAAAGATGCATGATAGAATTCATTACCTTGGCTACATGACAAGACTTATTTTCTTCTTGTTTTTTCTTAAGCTTGATGTGAATGTGTAAATGAAAATTTGTTATGGAAATTCTTGTCTTCTTTTCAGCTTCAGCTGAAAGTGTCATCATAAAGAGCCTGTTTGGGTGCAAAGTCCCAGATACTTCCTTCCTTCCCTATCCCCCCCCTTGTCGTTGTTGTGAGGTTTTTTTGGTCTTCACAGCACATAAAGCATTAAGAGCTTCCCTGGCAGTTGTTTCCTGGAGGGACCACTTGTGTATGCAGGGGTAAGTCGTTCAGTTGTTTGCTCCCTTAGTTTCACCCTTTTTCCCACTTCCTAACTGCAGGTAAACCTGGCTGTTGATCTTAGACACGGTGGTGACTTGA